>NC_090451.1:385080565-385704851 GCF_031143425.1 Pleurodeles waltl | reverse complement strand
CAATCTGTCTCTTGTGCATCAGGTCCTAGAAATCTGTATCCCAGTGCATAGGGGCTGGTTTCAGGTCTCAGTCCATTCAGTACTGAAAGCAGATCCTTGTTATCCACTGAAGTTTACCTTCCTTTTGTCCAATAAAATCCTCGCTCTGTCTTTTTAATATCAGGAAGCTACAGAGATGGATACTGTAGGAAACCGGGCTATTAGTTGTGTGGCCTGCACAAGTAATAGGTCTACTATTATCCTTACTAGGCACCAAGCATCCGATTGTAGCGCTTGACTCTCTCAGGGTAGCGAGGTAGAGCAGTCTGAAGTCTACTGAGGGTAGGTGGTGTGGGCTAGTAATCACCATTTACTGGCACACAATAATAACACTCAATCAATGATTGTCCATTCAGTACTTTTTCTTTAGAAAAAGAAGTACGTTCATTACACACACACTACTAAATACTACCCAGTAATCAACAAATTTGTACATTGGCAGACGGAAAATACCATATATACAGGGGTCACAAAAACATATCAAATGAGTCTATTGATTTTTTTCAAGGGTTGAGAATAAGACAACATGTTAAAATCATCATTTTGTACTTAAATGCAGTTATCACAAATAATACCCCAGCATAAGTGCACTTCTTAATACTGATAAAACATATGTACTGTGTGTAGAAATCATTGACATTATTATGGTGAACCAATAACGCATTGAGAATGAGTAAAACCTGTGTCTGTGTACTTTTTATACATTTTTCACCATCAAGCTGCAATTATAAAAGCAGATCCTAGAGGGCTGCAGTTTGTAATGGCATTACATTGCAACTATACACCTTGCTCCTAGAGAGTGTTTCAAAACATGAATTGCCTGTAACCACCTTTAGACCTTTCAGGCTATAATGAATGCAACTTCACATATAGCCGCTGTAGGGCGCAGTATTCTCAGCTGGAGAGCAAAAGTTCCATTCTTAAGAGTGCTTAAAAATGAGAAGAGAACCATGGGAAGTTATCTTTTCAGAGTCCCACCCAACTTAGGATGGGGAAACTGGAAATTCTTTTAGGGGAAAAGGATTCATCCTCCTGAGTTCTTTGATTGTGACCCCATGGTCCTGGGTCAACCACAAAGGGTGAAACACAGCCAAGACCGATCAAAAATCACCAGGCCCTGCGGGGCATTATGAGTTGCTCCTTCGGAAACAGTGAATATTGAAGTATCAACTCTCCCGTTTGCTTGAGAGAGTCTTGATGCTCTTTCTTTTGTTCCATTTTTGGGATTTAGTTATCATCCTCACTGTGTCTCTTATGTTGGGTGCTTGGTCCCACCCAGGCACCCTACGTGCGTAGTCACACATAGGGGGGCAGCTCGAAGTGCCCACCCTGGCTGTCCCTGCTTGCTCCTGTGCCAGCAGCACTACAGCATGCTGTCCCAGGAGCCGGCAGCACTCTTCTGACCTGCCCGTGGGCAGGTGCATTTAGCTGTGGCTAACCTTCCACTCCCCCCAGACACAGTTTGTGTGGCAGGACAAGGGAGGAAGTGCACCAGCACCCCTCCATCTCTTTTAAGCTGGGGGCCAAGGAATGGGGTTCTGGGCCCCTTCCCTCCAACTTGGGGGAGCGCTACAACGCTTCCCCACAATGTTTTCTCCTAGCAGCTTTAAGGATCGTAGGATGGAGTCCCGGCCCTCTCTAGAACACAAATGCTCCTGGGGAATGGGGTTCTCAGGTGAAGATGATGTAAGGGAGGGGTCCCCACGCCTGCTCCCTCCCTGCAATGTCAGGAAACTTCCTCCATATACCATCTCCTGGGCCCTGGCCCACAATGGGGGAATTTTATTGGCCCCACTGTGGAGCCCCACGTGCTCTCAGACACAAAAGATCAAAGGTCTCCAAACTTTAAAATGACATAACTCTGCCCCGTTGGGCTGATTTGGATGATCCTGGCTCATTGTATTGCTGGTGGTGAGTTCTGGCCACCAGGGGCAGTTGTAGCAACCTTCCTCACCTCCAAACTGGTACAGTCTTCAAAGAGCTGGTTCTCAGGGTTCTCCCAGCTGGTCCTTAGTGGGTGTAAGGGGGGGCAACCTCACTGGCTCTGTGGGAGACCCACTGGTACTGGGGTCAACTGGGCAGAGATCTTGGTCCTGAGTAGAGGTCAGGGGGTCCTCCTTACAGTTCTCTATGGGGGGGTTCCAGGATCCAGCAGTGAAGGGTAGGAACGATCCACAGGCAAGTGAGCTTCTCCCCCTTGTGTAAGAGTTTTTAAAGGGTAGAGGAACGTTCAAGAAGTCAGTCACCCCTGGCCAATCCCAGTGTGTCACATCACCTCTCCACCCTTGTCCCAACCCTCTTGCACAGCATGCTGTGACAGTCCAAAATAGCTTCATCTGGGAATCACTGATCACATTAGCTCCTGTGGGTCTCAGATCTGCCCCTCGCTGACATCACTGCCAGGGCCTTGCACACCGGAAGTTCAAAGCAACCACCCCTATCCGTGGTACAATGTGACACCTGAGTGAGTGATGTAGATCATTTTGCACCACCACTTTCATCCTCTGGAGCTGGGAGAAGTACTGTTAATTACTGCTATTGTGTGGGGCAGCCTTGGCCCTGGTGCTGGAGAGAAATGTAAGTAACTGGGCACAGAAGGGCGACAAAAGGCCTGGGCTACGATCATGAGGTGAGCCAGAGAAACATGAAAACTCTAAATGATCCATAAAGTGTACATCTTTTTTACAGAAGTTACATAATTGATTGTTCTGCACAGGTTACACTCCAATTCAAGATACCAATGGTCTCTGTAGGCCCACGGAGGAGCGAAACTGCACTCTGAGGCAGTTTTTACCTTATGTGTACTGTATAATGGAGTGTCACCACAGACAAAACAGTAAATCACACTGACTTTCCCTATTTGTGTACTCTAACCTTATAAGCCCTATTCAAGGTAAATATCTAATCCTGCAGAGTCCCCATTGTGTCAAGCTACCTGTGCGCAGTCACTGGGTTGGGCCCACACATGTGCACACATTTTCACATGTAGCCAGCCAAGTGCACCTTACCCTTGCTACGTCACAGCAGCCTTATTTTTAAAGACAGACACTGGCTGTAAACATATGCAGTCCATTTGCCATGTGATTATTGTGGATGAGACACGGTTAGCGAGACTCCCCACATTAAAAAAGTCCAGAACTGGGTGATCAAAAAAAAAACAAATACAGGCATACTGAATGGGCGGAACCCAATTGCAACAGATACTGTAATATTCAACTTCATTTCTGTGTTACTTTCAGAGCTGAGCTGTTTAGACCAATACCCATATGCAGAGTGATGTATACAAAGAGCATGGCACTCGCAAGGGTATGATGGTTTTTTCCAAGTGTAATTTCAAAATATGCAGTACTCTCTCAGAACAGGTGAGAGATTGCTTGCACTCCTGTGTAGCTCAACTTCTCACAGGACTAAATAAAAGTAGGGGATGAGGATTGCATTGGTATGCCATTGCTTGTGACATATAGCATGAGCACATGTCAAGCTTTGAACTTCATTGTACAGGGGCATTATTATGTAAATAGCCTACTGGTCACAATAGAAGGTATTATATATAGAGATGTTAACTGCATCACCAACAACCATAATTCAAACTGCGCATAAGAGTCCAAAGAGCAATGCATATTCTCTAATATGTCAGCAAATCATTGTCACTTTTATTAAAAGAAGCCTGATACTGGGCAGGTGGTGCACAGGACAAAGATTTGAGGTGCAGACTGAACCAGGTACAAATACAAGTGATTATTTGTGACCTTTCAGATACAGGGAAGGTAGAATGTCCTGCGACATACAAGTGGTGGTCACAACCATCTATTAATTCATATCTTTGGGGTACAGCAAAGTATTACCTAATGAAGTACCCATTAAAAGTAAAAAAAAACCTATAGGAAAAGTGATCTTTTTGTGTGGTTTACCCATATTTTTATTTTAGTAACGGCTGGCAAATCTAGACTTCAGGGCAGTGAGAGGTGTCTAACTAATTTATAACTCTTGTGTTCTACCCCTAAAACATGGAAATAGGGATGCACCTGCCATATATTCTTTAGGTAGGTCCACAGTAAAACTGCAAAGCCTTTGCAGGTGGAAAAAACATCAAATGCTCAATGAGGAACGAATTGTGACTTACTCCCCCTACTTGTGGGATTTACAAAACATAATAGAAGCACGCTGGCAAAGTTGCATTGCTAAAATGTCAGACTAGATCAGTTTGAAATGCTAAACTTATCTGCAATGTTAAACAAGTGAGACAGATAATGTGCCTTGGATCACTGACCAGTTGCATAATGTTCAGAAGTGAAACAAGAAAGTAGTCCTAACTGATATATTTCTGCAGTAACAAGGACATGAATGTACTTTCACATTGCAGGCTTATAGGAGAAGAATTCATTGATAGAGCCTGCAGTTTGTTTAAAAAGACACATTTTTTGTATCTTTACCCGGGAGGAAGATCGACATTGCTTTGTTATCACATTTTGCTCATCAGCAAAATATCTGGTTTAATGTCAGGCTTTGATTTTTTTGTACAGATATCACAGAAATGATTTGTAGAATGGTTATTATAAAGTGTCTTCATTGGAGTGGAATACAGATTAGTTCAGCCAAGATGGGAACCTCCTGCAGTGTCTATAACTAGGTTTGTTTCCAGATCTTTGTCCAGAAATGTGTGCAGTACTGGAATTAGTTCTCTGCCTCAAGAACAATGGATGTTTAGACTTGGAAGCCCATCTAAACACAAGGAAATCTAATTACACAAGCTAATGAGTAGCTGTGGAGGGAATGGGGTATGTTGGGCATCAGGCCCACAGAAAGAAGGCTGCACTATTTGGTATTCACTCACAATACTAAGGCAGGACACACTAGACGAAGGTCTTCCAAGCAGGTCTTCAACTAGAGTCAGAAGCTCTTCACTTCAATGGTTTGTGATGGGGGAGAAGAAGGAGAAGGTGGGACAACAGTGGGATGAGTTTACTTTTGAGGAAGAAAGGATGACACCTGATTGGATTAGCCAGGCCCAAGAGTGTCCATTAGAAGCCCAAACAATTGAGCACGCCTTCTGGGAGGGTTCCACCAAGAAAAAATAAGTATGTCAATACAAAGGTGGGGACAGTGTGAGAAATGTTTAGTAGTAGATGAACAGTTTACCAGCAATCACTCCTGGGTTACTACTGTGATGGAGGCTGCATATTGTCTGTTGATCAAAACGCTGCCTAAATCTGAAATGAATTGGAAGAAACTGGAGAAGCTGTACTTCTGTCATCCAGTTGTATTACCACTGCTGTCTAAGTAATTACAGTTACTGCTAATGGAGTTGAACTTTTCATGTACTAGTCACTGATTTAAGGTATGTTGTTTTAATTAGCTCAGTGGAAACAAAAAATAAAAATACAAAACGTAGAATGCATTATGCAATTACACAAAAGTCCATGACTGGTTGTGTGTCTTTAATTACCGCAAGGAAGGTGGTCACCGTACATCCCAATATGGACTGAGGGAATTCTTGCTATTGCTTGATACTCCATAGGTGAAAGCTAATGTCAGGGTCAAGAAATGTGGCTTCCTAAAAGCTAAAGGTTTTCCAGATAGTTTTGTTAGGAGCTTTTCGCAATAACGTTTATCAGTGCTACCCTGGAATAAATATACCAAGCCTCGTGAAGACCATCTTGGCTTCAGCCTCAAATGTTACCAAAGGAATTTGTCCCCCCATCTTTTATACCAAGGCCCTGATTTACTAAGATTTTGCATCTGGGTTCTGGCACATTTAATGCACAGCCATGACGTGAAATCTATTTTGGGATTCACAGTGCCACAGAAATCTCAATTTGTGGGCCTTTGTAAAATAAGGTAATGCAGTTAGTCATCAGTCTTAAAACTTTATTTGATTCCGTTGAATCATAAAAACACAGAAAATGTTCAACATAAAAACAACAATCATGAAATATAGAATACAATTCATCAAAAGCTAAAAAATGACACAATTATAAAAACTAACATTCTACTAAATCAATATCATCTGTTAAACTCAGGGTGGTGGTCAACTGTATTTCTTCCTAATAGAGAGGGCCCCCATTATAAAGTTACTAGTGGCCAGACAAATCTCCTTGGACCCAAGTGAATGCAAAAGGCTAAGGCCCTCTTGAAAAGTGCCAGGCCCAGCCTGTCTTAATATTAGGAGCAAAAAAGTCAACCTTAAAATGCGGTACAAAGGGCAGAACAATGTAAAATGGGTAGTTGATTGTGTTGAAACATTATCGCCTGGGCAAGGGAGGGGTTTATCTAACTATCCACCCTGAGTTGGGAAAGCCACCAAAGAGTGAACTGTGCCCAGGCGAAATCACATCAGCTAAATCTATACTGGGGAATTTAAACAAATGAGAGATAAAACTGACCCTATAAAAACAGAAGTAGTAAAATTGAAATCATTCATAAGGGAAAAAGCATGGGAGCTTTCGTTGCCAGATAGCCAAAGATCTTTCTTCGTAATCCCATTTAAGAGAAATTTGTCAGAAGGGGGTTGTGGGTTGGATCATCAAAAAACTTGCAGCAACCCAAGGTGTGAAAGGTGTGCTTAATATATCTGAGCCAAGTGTTTTTTTCATAGTGATCTAATGACAGACAGTGGAGAATAATGTGCCTATGGAATTCTAATACTGGAATAGACCATATTTTAGAAAACAAGAGTAAAGGAGCAATACGTGTGGCATCTTCTAAATAGTTAAGGTCCACTTCTGAGTGACAGAAGGTGGTAGAGGCCCCTTACGGAACCATCAACAATCTCCTGAGGAAGGTGTTGTCAACAATCTGTACTGTAAAACCAAACTCCACTACCATAAGTAGTTACCGACAAACATTTTGGTTTGTACATTTCTGCCAATTCTTTAACAGGTTTCTGCCCAATCTGGCTGGAAAGCTAAAAAGCGCATTTACAATTCTATTAAATGCTGCACCCTTGTTATAGCCAAGGCCCCCCAATTCATCTGATTGTTAAAAAGAATCACCAAATAGCAAAAACTAGGAACTTTGGCCAACGGGTTACCGGTAGGCAAAATGTCTTGGTCTTAATTGCTTTTGGGTACATACCATAATATATGATTTTTTGCACTCACCTTTGGGTCCAATGAAGACATAAATTCCACAAAAGCATCTAGTACCTTCTATAGGCTATTTGTAGTTCTTGCTAGAAGAACTATATCATCTGTATGAAGCATTGACAATAAAATTGTTACCAACTTTCGAGTAATCTAAGTTCTACTGTGACAAAAAAGCCTGTAGGCCATTTATGTAGACAAGGAAAAGAAATAGAGCCCAATGCACCCCTGGCGAACCCCCTCACTTGTAACAATAGGGTCTGCAGGAGCCTCCGGAGAAGTGTAACAAGTGGCTCTTCCACTCCCATATCTGCCATCATGATCCATAATTTCTTGTGATTGGCAGTGCTGAAAGCACTCGACAAGTCCATGAAGGCCAGATGTATTGAGCTCTTCATGGACTTTGTATATTTACTGAAGATTAGAGCTAAATAAAAACACTGTTAAAATGTTCCATGGCCCTGTCTGAATCCATATTGGGCTTACAATAGAATATTATTGTTGCTTGCCCACACCTACAATCGGGCAAGCAGCACTCTACCCAAGACCTTAGCAGTGGCGTCAATCAGGGAAATCAGTCTATAACACATCAGATTGTTTCTATCCCCTTTTTAAAAATTGGAACCACAATGGATTCCTTCTAAGTGAGTGGAAGTTGGTCAAGAATGGCTGCTCTGCAAATATTCACAAGAATTTGAGCCCAATGTTCAGGATTGCGTTTGAAGACATCTAAAGGAACGCCATCTGGCCCCAGGATTTCTGATAAGAGCCCTGGTTGATGGGTGTCTCTACCTCCTTTATGGTAATAGATTTACTAAATTGCATGGCATGGTGAGATCGCCATATGCCAAACAATCCCTTTCCTCATTTACAGTCTTTTTACCTAGAGATTTAACAATGTGGGTAAAATGAGAAGCCCACTCATCCCCAAAGATCAAACAATCTATTTTAGTATCGGGGCCTTCGGTAAAAAAGGGTCAGTTAACAACCTCACAAAATATCCTTGACTCCCTAAAATGACTGGCTGCTTCTAAATCGGACCATGATTCATCTCTCAATTCTTTCTTTCTAGCTTCAAGAATAGCCTTGTAGTTCTTCTGGGCAGTTCTAAAAGTCTAGGGGTAGCATGGAGGACAGCCTGCATATGTTTATGGGGTCGCGTGCAAGCATTATCAAACCACCAATGGGGCTTTGCAAATAAAGGCGGCTGTTTAACAACCAACCCAGTAGTTATGGTTTGACGCAAAAGCCTAAAGCCCCTAATCAAAACATCAAATGTAGACTCAGTTAATCAAACATAAATTATCCCTAACAATTTTGGCCTCAAAGGCTGTTGCCTCAATTTGCTCCCACTTCTGACTGGGCCCCTGAGTGGCACTATAAAACATGGGGACTGGGTGCATTGCCCAAACAGAGCTCCACTTTTTAATAACCTTACAAGTAGTGGGTTATGGTCACGATCACAATGTGGAATAACATGAAAATCCTTGACCCAGTGGCTTTAATTATTAGAGACCAACGTAAAGTCGATTGTACTCAACTTGTTTCCCCCCAAAAAGGTAGGGAAAAGGGAAGGTTTTTGCTATCACAGTCAGACAGTAAAATCAAATCATTAATAATGGCAGTGTTAATTAAAGATTCCCCATATTGAAAATGTTTAAAATGTGTCATTGACTGACCCCTCTCATTTTCTAAGCCACAGACTGTATAGTTACTAAGGCCCAGACTTATACTTTTTGACGCAAATCTGCGTTAGCACAGGTTTGCGTCAAAAAGTATAGCGCCGACTAGCGCCATTCCAGAACGCCAGTCGGGTGCCATATTTAAGGAATGGTGCAAGCCGGTGCTAAGTTCCGGTTAGCGTCAAAATAAATTATGCTAACCGGGTAGGTGAGGCATAGGGATAACTGGAGGTTGTGCGTAGAGTAAAAAACAATTACTCTAACCTGGCTAGTGTCATTTTTTTGATGCACAACCCCCATGGACATGACTCCTGTCATAGTAAAGACAGGAGTCATGCCCCCAGCCCAATGGCCATGCTCAGGGGACTCATGTCCCCTGGGCATTGCCATTGGGCACAGTGCCATGTAGGGGGGCCCAAGTTAGGCCCCCCATGGCACTTTTAAATAAAAATCAAAAATACTTACCTTGACTTACCTGGGATGGGTCCCTCCATCCTTAGGTGTCCTCCAGTTGTGGGTGGGGGTGGGTGGGGCTGTCCCTGGGTGCAGGGAAGGGCACCTGTGGGCTGTTTCCATGGCCTCTCACCATGGAAATTGCCCACAGCCCCCCTAATGCCTGCCCTGACCCAGGCGTTAAATAATGGCGCTCCTCCTGTGCGTGATTTTTGCACACGAGGATAAATAAGGCGCAAGGGCCTTAGAGTCATTTTTTGCCCAGGAACGCCTACCTTGCATCTCATTGATGCAAGGTAGTTTTCCACGGGCAGAAAATGATGTTACCTCCAATATTTTGACTCTAAACGGGTTTAGCGCCAAAATATAAATATGGAGTCAAGTTTGCACCAGATTTGTGTAAAAAAAAATGATGTAAATCCGGTGCAAACAGAGTATAAATATGCCCCTAAATTTGCAAAGTGTGCAAATAATGTCTCCAGCCCACAGGGTACACACAGGGTACACACAGTGAGGGAAGACGATTTTAACATATCTGCAAAACTAGACTTCCATTGATCAAAACTATTGTGATAAAAATTAACCACCATAAAATCCACCAACACCAACCCCGTTATTAAAAGCAGCTGAAACCAAGGTATAAATTTCAGGAGCTTGACCTTTACAAGACAACAATTATGTGAAGTTAGGCAGGCCAACCCTTCTTTAGCCCTGCCGGATGGAGTGGGTAAGGCAAGAGTACAAAAAGAGCGGAACCCATTGATTTGAAAATAAGTCACTGACCAAGGGCCTCATATGACTCGTAATCCAAGCAGCACTTCCCTGGTGGATTAAGACTGCCGGTACCGCCAGGCCATTTGCTGGCTTAAAAGTGGTAGTGCCAGTGGTCTGATCTTGGCTTTTTCACCACGGTCGTAATGTGGAGGCCAGACCACCACTTTGGCGGCAATCTGGCCGACCACGACAAATGTGTCAATCTTAAGACTGCAATACTTGTAATGAGGGCCTAAGTCTCCTGCAGGCAGACCAATTTATAACCTCCAACAAAGTCCTGCCAATCCTCACGGCCCTATTTGGACCAAATCCCTGCAACATTCCAAGACAATACATTAATAGGGAAATCCCCAGCAATAGATGCCATAGCGACTTCCTTTCCTAGTCTTGGGATCTGAAGGCTTTCCAATGATGCGGAGAAAAGGGGAACACCAACCGGGAAGTGGTCAGAATTTACCAGTGAACATATAATAGGGTCATCAGGGTCTAAAGTAGGTGGGAATCAATCATTCTTCTAAAGATTACTCAAGGGAGAAAAATCATTATTTAAATGCAGTCGGGGAAAATTACAAGGAGGCGGGCAAGAATTTAACCCAGGGCTAGCCATTGGGCCCCTTTGTGGGGCCAGCCAAGGTGCATAAAAATAACCTAAGGGTAACAATCTTATGCAACAATAAGAATCCATTGGGCCTTTTAAGGAACATAATAACTGCCTCACCAGCCTAGGAGATCTAAAGTTTACAACAACACAATCAATATCAGGAAGGGCTCGGCACAACCCAATTCACACCACCCGTCTGACTATCAAGATTTCAGAAGATAGATATATTGGCCTCCCCATGTTGACGCCAAACCAGTGTATCACTTTCCGTTTCAAATCCTCATCCCTTTCAATTTCCCCACCCACCAAGATGGGGACTTGGTCCAGAACAATAACATATGGAGTTGACTTGGAGAGGAGATGTAAGTCTGGTTTACGTGAGGGAATGGACAAGGGTTGTGGCGGTAGACACACAGCTTCAGGACAATCAAGTGCTCTTGCCTGCGTACCAACCTGGTTTAAACTTAAGGACACGGATTAGGACTATGGTTAAGCCTCCTGCCGGACCTGTCCCTTTTGGCAGGGTCATCCTCAAAATTTTTGTCTAACTTCTCTTTTCTGACCACTTGTTGACTCTAGGACTCTGAGTACTTTATCACTGCTGACCAGTGCAGGTGCTCTCCCTTCTAAAGTTGGTATCTTTGGCTTACACTTAATTGCCACACCTAATGTACTTTTAAGTCCCTTAAACAGTGGTTTCCCTATACCCAGGGCCTGTAAATTAAATGCTACGAGTGGACCTCAGCGCACCTTGCGCCACCCACAGTAGCCTTTCAAACCTGTCTCAGGACTGCTAGCACAGGGCCTTCGTGTGCTGTTCACTGCCACAGGGACCTGGCATCTAAATTTACTTGCCCAACCTGGAACTCCCCTTTTACTACATGTAAGTCACCCTTAAGGTGGGCTCTAGCTAGCACTATTGTCAGGGTGCTATGTATAAAAGAGGCAGGACATGTGCTTGGTTGTGTGGCCTGTCCTGGTAGTGACAAACAGCCTATTTGGTTTCTCACTGCTGTGAGTGCTGCCTTGCTAGTAGGATTGCATTGTAAATGCCCTGACTTATGTCTAAGGGGTGTTGTCTGATCCGTGAGGGGTACCTTAGACATGTTTGGAATGGCTGTAATGGCAGTGAGAAATGCTGCTTACTGGTGTAGGTAGATTTTTTATTACCATTATAGAAATGCTATTTCAAAAAAGTGAGAATTATTCTGTGCTTATGGCTCTGGTGTTTATTAGCTTGACTCCAATCCACATCCTGGGCCGAGTGACAACTGGTCTTTGTGCATACTTCCAGACAGCCTGTACACAGGGAGGATGGAGGTAGCACAGTGGTGCATGTGCATATTGAATCGTCTTCCTGGGCTGAGAGAAGGGGAGGCATGGCACACCTGCATTTGTAAAGGCTGTGCCCTGGCCTCACACAAAGGGCTCGTTTACCCTCAACTGATGTCTGGAGCCTGTGCTGGAGGAGAGAGGAGACACTCCTAGAACCAGTTGGAATTGGTTGGAACCTCTTCTCACCCTCTTTGTAAAAGTTGTGCAAAACTGAGTATAAGTATAGGTTTTTTTTCCCATATAAGAGAGACACATTTGGACATTCTTGAACAACTGAACTGGACAAGGAATGCTGCTGGAGGAATTCACCAGGAACTGCTGACCTGTGACCTCTTAGGAGGAACTGCCTGACTGACATTGTTTGTGATTGCCTACTTGTTTTTGGCCCTACCACCCTGTGCTCCCCTGTCTGTCTCCAGGAGGTGGGTGCTGAAGCCCCTGTTCCCTGCATCACAGTGCCAGATAAGTGCTTTATTTGCTGCTTCCCCAGCTTGAGGGAAGCGTTATGGACTGTGTGCTGAAAGAACAATGTCAGCGCTAGATTTGAAGGCTCCTGGGTCGGAGCGTAGCGGATTCCCTGTATTTGTTTTGACGCATTGGAGTGCTTTTCTCAAATCTCCCCAAGGAAGTAATCACCGATGAGCCTGGGCCCCGTTACCGCTGGACCCCCCTTCGCAGTTGCATTTCAGTGGCATATATGCTGGCCAGGGTGTTGACCCTCTATGGAGGTCCCATGTCCCAGCAGGTATTACGTGAGGATCGGAGCAGAGGAGCACAGTGAATTAGGACACGGATGTCCCCATTGGCCCCCGGAATATGGTGTGGTGTCACCAGATGGAGGGGACAGATCATGTTCACCAGTGAAGTTGAGAATAGCATGTGCATTGAGTTTCAGTGTCTTACAGGGGCCATTGGTGACTGTGTCTTATGGTGTGGTTGTGGCCTACCGTACCTACAAGGTGCACTCTTTGATGATGCCTTCCTGTTATGTGTAGTCATGATAACGTTTTACAGCATGCTAATGCCTTGAGCTTTTGTGCTGTGACATGCTATGCGCAGTCAGGATAATGTTTTGGCAATGATGATCACATGTTTGAGATGACTTGCAGTCTTTTAGTAATGTTTACATGACTACTGCTTATGTTGCAGGGTAACCAGTAACCTATGTGTGGTATATGACTACTGCTGGCTTTTGCAGCGTAATAGTACTGTGTAAGTTCTGACAACTGCTTAGGTAGCAGGGTTTTACTGACGTGTTGTGTTTGGTCTAATGATGTTGTGTACAATGCAGTGTATTTTTATATAACCTGGTGTTGTGTTTCCTTTGTGGTGGGGATAGTGCATCACATGTTTTGTGCTTGTTGTACAACCGCTTTACACATTTCCTGTGGGATAGGCCTGAATGTTTGTGCCAAGCTACCAAGGGGGTGAGCAGGGATTATCTTGGCTGTGTAACTCCCTCGCCCTGACTAGAGTGGGTGGGTTCGGCCTGGCTTAGGTGCATAGCCTAGCCAACCAGAAACCCAATTTCTAACATTGGTTGTCAGCGGTGACGATAGGACTTGCACTTGCACAATACCATTCTGACCCATTATTGCACCACAAACTGTATTTTAGACCATCACATAGTTTGTTTCTCCTGATTTTCTCTCGTTGGTCATTTTTCCTGTTTTCAATTCTTACACTTGGGTATTTGGTTGTCACACTTGTGTTTACTGTATTTTATCATAATGGGGCTGACCTTTAACCTAAAGACCCTGCTGTTTTACATGCAGGAGGAATTAAAGGGGTTCTGTTGAGAGAGAGGGCTGCCAGTGAGTGGGCACTTCGTGAGATCTCTAAATTTCTTTGAAAGG
This sequence comes from Pleurodeles waltl, assembly GCF_031143425.1. NCBI lineage: Eukaryota > Metazoa > Chordata > Amphibia > Caudata > Salamandridae > Pleurodeles > Pleurodeles waltl. The sequence continues at coordinate 385,691,029 of NC_090451.1, read as the reverse complement.
CTTGTGACATATGTCCAGGGGAGGAGTGTTCTTAGAGGGTACTCAGAGGATCCTGATATTAGTGAGTGTTCCCAGTGGGAGGGTTCTCAGACCTCATCCCTATTGAGCGGTAAAGAAACTGACCAGGAGTGTGAGAATGACCAGGCTGGCATGCCAGTTGACAGGGAAGGCCCCAGTGCTAGGGAGTACTTTGCTGGGTCCAGTGTAAGGGGTAGTGTCACCTCTAATTCCTTGTCGCCTGATGAGCTTAGAGATAGGCGGGAAGAGAGGGACCTGAAGTTGCAGCTAGCGCGATTGGCTGTGGAGGAGACAAGGGCTGAGTTAGAGAAGATCTTAGTGCAGGAGAGGATGGCAGAGAGGGCCTTTGCCAGAGAGAGACTGCCTGTTGAGCGCAGTCTGAAGGGTCTCGACTTATCAGCGCTGCAGGTGAAGTCCAGTGGTGGCAGCAGTTTTGAGTGTAGTGGCAGAGATGATCCCCACATGAGCACAAATCTGGTACCTAGGTTCCAAGAGAGGAGAGACATAGGTTAGTGGTTGAAGGAATATGAGATGGCTCTGGTAGAGTGCAGGATCCCTGAAAAAGATTGGGGGGATGGCCTAGAGATCTATATTCCTGAGGAGGAGAGGGATACCCTACTGGCCCTGGAAGAGAGTGACAGGAAGGAGTATACTCCTATGGAGGACGCACTGATTGTGAAGTATGGTTGACCTCTGAGGAATACAGAAAGAGGTTCAGGGGCAGTAAGAAACTGTCCTGCCAGTTTTAGGGGAGTTTGTGGAGGATTGCTACATGGCACTAGATGCATGGGTGAAGGGTAGCACAGCAGACAATTTTGAAGGGCTGTTCAATCTGCTTGTCAGAGAGCACCTGCTTCATTGTTGTTTTTGAGGGCTACGCCAACACTTGTCAGTGTATGAGCTCTCTGACCCAAGATGGATGAGTGCCAGAGGGTCTGGTGAGTCATTTGGGGGTGTTCCTAAAGGGAGTGGTCTAGGTGTTTCCCAATTAGGTGTGGTGGGAGAGGTTTGCAGAGTCCCCGGCAGGTCCCAGTGCAGTGGGATGGGTTCGGGATCCCATGTCCGGTCTCAGAGGAGAGGAAGTTCGGGTGGGCTGAGTCCCAGGATGTCCGAGACCCAGTCTCAGAGCCTTGTTGGTTCCATGAGTGAACGCCAAGAGGGAGGCCTGGCCTGCACCGTAGGACCATCCACTGAGAGGGACCCAATAATGCCAGGAGGAGTTGGGCGGGTGGCTGATGTTAGTGTTCCACCAGTTCTGGTGTCTGGTGGTCTTACTCCAGAGTGGAGGAGGCAGAAACTCAGACATAGGGTTGAGAGAGGGTTGAGGGCCCCAGTGGAGAACCGGGAGGGTCAGGGTTCAGCTCTGAAGTCGGAGTCCCCAGGAATAACCCTGGTGATACCATTTCTGGGATGGGGGATCCAGGCTCTACCAGGTGGACAGAGATCAGGAGACCAGCCCCAACTAGATTCCAGCACAGCCCTTAGGGAAGAGGTTTCCCTTGTGTGGGGGTGTGTGCTCCCCAGGAAGTCCTGGCTTGCCAGACAGTGTTCCAGTCTGAGTGTGGTGACTCTGGGCTGCGTGGTCAGGTTTAGGGGTAAGCTCTGACCTGATGGGGGAGCAGTTGGTATGCTCACCCCCCTGTGTGTGACTTCTAGAGGTACTTCTCATGGTGGGGGATTTCAGAACTCTGGGAGTGGAATTCGGGTCAGTGAGAAACTTGTTCTGGACCCTGATCCAATCTGAGGGTGGTGACCCTGGGTTGGGAGGCCAGTTGTCGGGTGGTGATCCTGGGTTGGAGGGAGAATTGTGTGAGACGGCTGTACCCAGCACCCTGACAGTTCGGAATTTTGGTGGTACCACACCTAGGAGAAGGTGGAGGGATCCTAGAAGGAAGGGTAGTTGAGGAGGGCCTCACCTCTAGCCCATGTGCAGTCTATGGGTGTGGTGGATCAGTGGCAGGGTAGAACCCCTGAACTGATGGGAAGCAGAGTGGGGAGAGGTTGCTATGCACCTGGGGCGACTGCCCCCCACTCAATGAGGTTTCAGAGACTTGGGCCTGGTTCTGGCCACTGACAGCTGGGAGTCACCATGGGTTCGCCTAGGTTGTATGGGAAGCATTAACAGAGGGACCCAACTGGGATCTGAGTGGCGCAGAACTGGAGTGTGCCTCTGCAGCTGCGGCGAGTGTCCATGTTCTGTCGCCCCCAACCAGGGAAGGCCATCAAGGGATTGATTGGTCTCCCCTGGCTTTAGGCTAGTGGGGGGTTGTGTTGGACCTGGCCCTTTTTGCAGGGTCATCCCCAAACTTTTTGCCTTTCTCATATTTTTCTGACCTCGTGTTGTTGGCTCTAGGACTCTGAGCACTTTATCACTGCTGATCAGTGCGAAAGTGCAGGTGCTCTCGCTTCTAAAGATGTTATGATTCGCTTACACCTAATAGGCACATTTAATTTACCTGCAAATCCCCTGTACAGTGGTATCCTTATAAGTAGGGCCTGTAAATTGAATGCTACGAGTGGGCCTGTAGTGCAGCTTGTGCCACCCACAGAAGTTGCCTATCAAACCTGTCTCAGGCCTGCTAGTGGAGGGCCTACATGCACAGTTTACTGCTACAGTGACCTGGCATCTAAATTTACTTGCCAGCCCTGGAACTCCCCTTTTACTACATGTAAGTCACCCCTAAGGTAGGCCTTAGCTAGATCTATGGGTAGGGTGCTATGTATGTAAGAGCAGGACATGTGCCTGGTTGTGTGGCCTGTCCTGGTAGAGACACACAACCTATTTGGCTTTCTCGCTGCTGTGAGCGCTGCCTTGCTCATAGAATTGAATTGGAAATGCCCTGCCTTATGTCTAGGGGGTATTGTCTGATCTATGAAGGGTAGCATAGGCATGTTTGGTATGGTTGTAATGGTAATGAGAAATGCTGCTTACTAGTGTAGGTGAATTTTTTATTACCATTATAGAAATGCCACTTCTGGAAAGTGAACATTTCTCTGTGCTTATGACTGGGTTTTTGCAGCTTGACTCCAATCCACGTCTGGGGAAGAGTGACAGTTGGTCTTTGTGCATACTTTTCAGACAGCCTGTACACAGGGCGGGTGGAGGTGTCACAGATGTGCATCTGCATATTGAATGGTCTTTCTGGGCTGAGAAAAGGGGAGGTGTGTCACACCTGCATTTGTTAAGGCTGTGCCCTGGCATCACACAAAGGGCTTGTTTACCCCCACCTTTTGTCTGGAGCCTGTGCTGAAGGAGAGAGGGGACACTGCTAGAACCAGTTGGAACTGGTTGAAACCTCTTCTCCCTCTCTTTGTAAAAGTTGTACAAACCTGAGTATAAGTACAGGGTTTTTTCTCCATACTAAAGAGACACTTTTGGACATTCTTGGACAACTGAACTGGACACAGAATGCTGCTGGAGGGACTCACCATGATCTTGCTTAGACTGCTGCTGTTGTACTGACCTCTGACCTGCTGGGTCACTAGGAGGAACTCCCTGACTGCCACCCTTTGTGCTGGTCTGCTTGTTTGGGCCCTATCACCCTGCGTTCCCTTGTCTATCTCCAGGGGCTGGGTGCTGAGTCCCCTGTTCCCTGCATCACAGTGCTAGATAAGCAATGTATTTTCTGCTTCCCCAGTTTGAAGGAAGCATTGTGGACTGTGTGCTAAAAGTGGAGTGGAATGGTGAGCAAAAGAGCGATAGATTAAACCCAGCTCTGTGACTGGGTGTGTTTGCATTGTTCAGCACTTCGTCCATCACCCTTTTGTGTTGCGAAAGCGCAAGGTCAGCGCTATATTGGAAGGCTCCTGGGTTAGAGGGTAGCAGATTCCCTGTGTTTTCTTTAGCGCATTGGAGTGCTTTTCTCAAATCTCCCCAAGGGAGTAATCAATGCTGTGGCCTGAACGGGTCTAGCATGTCTGAAACGTGCTTTGGGACAGGAGGATGAAGTCAGGAGCAAACATACTCCTTGTAGTTCCCTGGGGCGAGGAGCACTTTGGAGAGTGCCTCCAGGGCACAGGCATCCATCTCCTTTGGTGCATCCGCTGCTGTGGCCCGGGAGGGCTTGAGAAGGAGGCTTGCACACCATGTCGGGAGCATCGCCTCTCGGGGGAGCAGCTGCTTGGTGGAGAGGGGACCTCATTGGAGGTTTCTCACCCCCACAAGGTCCCCGTGCTATTGTAGAGGATCGCAGACAGGAGGGGAGCCTTATCGGAGGCCCCCGTGTCCGCCGGGTCCTGTTCTTGGAGTGCTGTGGCTCACAATCGGGAGGGAGATCTCATCAGAGGTCCCCCTCATTACCGCTGGGTCCCTGTTTGTTTTGTGGAGGCTCATGGGCTGGAAAACATCATCTAATGTCCCCCATTTCCGCTGCCCCCCCCACCCACTTGAATTTAGGTGACATATACGCAGGCCGGGGTAGTGACCCTCAACAGAGGTCCCCTGCCCTGGAAGTACTGCACGAGGATCAGAGCAGAGGAGCTCCATGAATTGGGACTTGGACGCCCATGTTGACCCCGGTATATGGTGTGGTGTCATCAGAGTAAGGGAACAGATCACGTTCACCAGTGATGGTGAGAATAGCATGTGCATTGAGATTCAGTGCCATACAGAGGACAGAGGTTGTGGCCTCCCTGTATCTACAAGGGCCATTTTTTGATGATGCCTTCCCGTTATGTGCAGTCATGATAATGTTTTAAAGTATGCTAATGCCATGAGCTTTTGTGCTGTGTCATGCTATGCGCATTCAGGATAATGTTTTGGCAATGATGATGTGTTTATAAGACATGTGCAGTCTTTTGGTAATATTTACCTGACTACTGCTTAAATTGCAGGATAACAAGTAACCTATGTGTCGTATGTGACAACTGCAGCTTTTGCACAGTAATAGTATTGTGTAGTGTTCTGACAACTGCTTGGGTAGCAGGGTATTACTGACATGTTGTGTTTGGTCTAATGATGTTGTGCACAATACAGTTCATTTTATATAACTTGATGTTGTGTTTCCTTTGTGGTGGGGTTAGTGTGTTACGTGTGTTGTGCGTGTTGTGCAATCTCTTTACATATTGCCTCTGGGATAGGCCTGACTGCTCGTGCGATGCTACCAAGGGTGTGAGAAGGGGTTATCTTGGTTGTGTAACTCCCTCACCCTGACTAGAGTGGTGGGTTCTGCCTGGCTTAGGTGCATACCCTAGCCAACCAGAAACCCCATTTCCAAGACCTCCAATGTCTTATTTAACAGTTTCTGTCTGACTGTGGGGTTAAGATGGAAATTCCCCGAAGATGACGACTGGGAAGCTAGTGGGATATTCATTTTATTCACAGGACTATCCTCTCGGCATTGTGCACTTATATCTACAATATTCCCCTGGCTTTGTTCCAACTTGGTAAGCAGCTCCTTCTTTAAATCAACCATTGGTGGCACAATCCTATTAAAAAGATCATCACAAGATTTAACCAGAGCACACATATAATTAGTACTAGCTGTTTGTTCGCCGTGATTTGAAGTCAATTTGAGTGGTAATGTTAAAACATTAACAGCTGACTACAAGGCTTCTTTTTAGCTGGATGCTGTTTGTTTCAACAAGTATATTTGGATGGCAGAGAGTTGGATTTAGAACAGGAAGCCATGATAGTTACAGCATGCAAGTCCCCAGCATGAGTCAGACCATCCCCTAGCATTTCTTCCACCAGGGTATTAAGGTCAAGAGAGTCACTTACGGCCCACCCAACCTGCCCACCTACAATGTCTATATTCAAACCAGTAATTACCTGAGCCTGGGCCTTGCCATTACTCTGCTGGTCAAGTCTATTGAATCACCAAATGGCTCCACTGAGGGCGTTAAGGCTTTTGGATCAGTCGCAGGTGGGGAGGATCTTCTCACAGTCTTAATTTGCTCTTCGACCCGCCCAATTTTGGAGTCGGATACATCCATTACTGATGTTAAATAAGTTGGTTATAGGAGGCATAGCCCTGCAAACAGATGTCTCGGATACATCCATATTAGCAGCTCCTAGGCCTTTAAATTTCGTTTTACACATTATTTAAATGCATGTAACTGCAATAAAGAATCTGTATTTTCCTATTACATGTGTGAAGCCATATGAAAGAGGGATTGCCCAGCACAGCCTTGTCTAGCTGTGGGTGAGTGGAGACAGGCCTAGTCTTGGCCCAGTCCTTGCCCGGGTGTGTTCCGCACGCATCCCATGCTGTGGTGACACATAACGCTCAAATCTACTCAGGTGCAGAATCAAAATGGCTGTTTCCCAGGACCCATTGCATTCTAGGTGATGATGTCTACACCCACAAGGTACATTGACAGCAGCCCGCGCTTTGGGGATGCATTTTCATGCTTAGGAGCACATAGTCAATTAGGCCAGACCCTGGGACGCAGTGCTTTCTAGGTGATGCTGTCCACAGCCCCCAAGGTACACTGATAGCAGCCTGCACTTCGGGGACACGTATCATGCTTAGTAATGCTCAAACATCCTCAGATGCACAGAGTTAACTGGGTCGCCTCCTGGGACCCAGTGCTTTCTGGGAGATGATGTCCCCACCCCCCCAAGGTACACTGACAGCATCCCACATCGCACGGATATGTATCACGCTTAATAGCACTCAAACCTCCTCAGAGGCACAGAGTCAATTGGGCCAGATCCTGGGACCCAATGCTTTCTGGGCGATGCTGTCCACAGCCTCCAAGGTACACTGACATCAGCCTGTGTTTTGAGGACGCGTATCATGCTTAGTAGTGCTCAAACATCTTCAGATAGACAGAGTGAACTGGGCCGCCTCCCTGGACCAAATACTTCTGGGCTATGATGTCCCTACCCCCTAAGGTACATTGACAGCAAGCCCACCCTGAACGGACATGTATCATGCTTAATAGCATTTAAACCTCTTCAGGTGCACAGAGTCAATTGAGCCACCTCCTGGGACCCAATGCTTTCTGGGCGATTGTGTCCACACCCACCAAGGTACACTAACAGCAGACTGCACTGCGGGACACGTATCGCCCTTAATAGAACTCAAACCTCTTGCAGCCTGCGCTTCAAGGACACGTATCATGCTTAGTATCGCTCATACATCCTAAGATGCACAGAGTCAACTGGGTCGCCTCCTGGGACCCAGTGCTTTCTGGGCGATGATTTCCCGACCCCCCAAGATACACCGACAGCAGCCCACACTGCATGGACATGTATCACACTTAATAGCACTCAAACATCCTCAGTAGCAGATAGTCAATTGGGCCAGATCCTGAGACTCAGTGCTTACTGGGCGATGATGTTTGCAGCCCCCAAGGCACACTGACAGCAGCCTGTGCTTTGAGGACGCGTATCATGCTTAGTAGCGCTCAAACATCCTCAGATGCACAGAGTCAATTGGGCCGCCTCCCTGGACCTAGTACTTTCTGGTCGATGATGTCCCCACCCCCCAAGGTACACTGACAGCAGCCCATCCTGCACAGACATGTATCATGCTTAATAGCATTCAAATCTCTTCAGGTGCACAGTGTCAATTGAGCCGCCTCCTGGGACCCAATGCTTTCTGGGCGATTGTATCCACATCATCCAACGGACACTGACAGCAGCCTGCACTGCGGAGACCCAAATTGCCCTTAATACAACTCGAACCTCTTCCGGTGCACAGTCAATTGGACCACCTCCTGGGATCCAGTGCTTTCTGGGTGATAATGTCCACAGCCCCCAAGAAACACAGGCAGCAGCCAGCGCTGCGGGGATGCATATCACACTTAATAGCGATCAACACTCCTCAGGTGCACAGAGTCAATTGGGCCGTCTCCTGGGACCCAATGCTTTCTGTCAATGGTGTTGACGGGCCCCAAGGTACACTGACAGCAGCCCCGGCTGCTGGGATGTGTATCACGCTTAATAGTGAGCGAACCTTCTCAGTTGCACAGGGTGAATTGGGCCGCCTGCTGGGACCCAATGCTTTCTGGGTGATGATGTCCACAGCCCCCAAGGTACACTGACAGCAGCCCACACTGCAGGGACATTCATGGTGCTTAATATCGCACAAACCTCCTCAGGCACACAGGGTCAATTGGGCCACCTCCTGGGCCCCAGTGCTTTCTGGGCGATGATGTCCACAGCCCCAAAGGTGCACTGACAGCAGCCTGCGCTTCGAGGATGCATATCATGCTTAGTAGGGCTCAAACCTCCTCAGTAGCACAGAGTCAATTGAGCCGCCTCCTGGGAACCAATGCTTTCTGGACGATTGTGTCCACAGCCCACAAGGTACACTGACAGCAGCCTGCACTGCAGGGACACATATCGCCCTTAATGGAACTCAAACCTCTTCAGGTGCACAGTCAATTGGGCTACCTCCTGGGACACATCGCTTTCTGGGTGATAATGTCCACAGCCCCCAAGGAGCAAAGGCAGCAGCCAGCAGCACTGTGGGGATGCATATCACGCTTAATAGTGACTGACCCTCCTCAGGTGCACAGAGTCAATCGGGCCACCTCCTCGGACCCAGTGCTTTCTGGGCAATGGTGTCCACAGCCTCAAAGGTACACTGAAAGCAGTCCCAACTGCAGGAACTCATATCACGCTTAATAGCGATCGAACCTCCTCAAATGCAGAAAATCAATTGGGCCACATCCTCGGTCCCACTGCTTTCTGAGTAATGGTGTCCGCAGCCTACAAGGTACACTGAATGTCGCCCATGCTTTAGGGATGCACATCACACTTAGTAGCAATCAAACCTCCTCAGGTGCACAGAGTCAATTGGGCCACATCCTGGGATTCAATGCTTTCAGGGCGATGGTGTCCAGAACTCCCAAGTTACACTGACAGCAGCCCGCGCTGCAGGAATACATATGACTCCTAATAGAGATCAAACCTCCTCAGGTGCACAGGTTCAATTGGGCCACCTCCTGGGACCCAATGCTCTTTAGGGGACGATGTACACAGCCCCCATGGTACATTGACAGCAGCCCATGCTGCGGGGATATGTCTAACACTTAATAGCGCTCTTACCCCCTCAGATGCATATAGTCAATTGGACCACCTCCTGGGACTTAATGCTTTCTGGGCGATGATGTCCACAGCCCCCAAGGTACACTGACAGCAGTCTGCTTTGCGGAGACGCACATCATGCTGAATAACACTCATACCTCCTCTGGTGCACAGAGTCAGTTGGGCCGCCTCTTGGGACCCAAAGCTTTCTGGGCAATAATGTCCACAGCCCCCAAGGTACACTGACAGCAACCCACACTGCAGGGACATGCATGGCGCTAATATCGCTCAAACCTCCTCCGCTGCACAGGATCAATTGGGCCACCTCCTGGACCCCAGCACTTTCTGGGCGATGATGTCCACAGCCTCCAAGGTACACTGACCGCATCCCGCGCTGTGGGGATTTATATTGTGCCCAATAGCGTTTGAACCGCCTCAGGTGCACAGAGTCATTTGGGCCACCTCCTGGGACCCAATGCTTTCTGGGCAATGATGTCCCCAGCCACAAAGGTACACTGACAGCAGCCAGCAGTGCGGACATGTATCACACTTAATAGCACTCAAACCTCCTCTGGTGCACAGAGTCAATTGGGCCAGATCCTGGTACCCAATGCTTTCTGGGCGATGATGTCCACAGCGCCCACAGTACACTGACAGCAGCCTGCGATTCGAGTACGTGTTTCATGCTTGGTAGCGCTCAAACATCCTCAGATGCACAGAGTCAACTGGGCCACCTCTCTGGACCCAGTACTTTCTGGGCGATGATGTCACCACCCCCCAAGGTACACTGACAGTAGCTCACCCTGCACAGACATGTATCATGCTTAATAGCATTCAAATCTCTTCCGGTGCACAGAGTCAATTCAGCCGCCTCGTGGGACCCAATGCTTTCTGGCCAATTGTGTCCACAGCCCCTATGGTACACTGACAGCCGCCTTCACTGCGGGGACACATATTGCCCTTAATAGAACTCAAACCTCTTCAGGTGCACAGTCAATTGGGCCACCTCCTGGGAACCAGTGCTTTCTGGGCGATAATGTCCACAGCCCCCAAGAAACAGAGGCAGCAGCCAGCGCTGCGGGGATACATATCAAACTTAATAGAGATCGACCCTCCTCATGTGCACAGAGTCAATTGGGCCTCCTCCTGGGACCCACTGCTTTCTGGGCAATGGTATCCACAGCCCCAAAGGTACACTGAAAGCAGCCTCAACTGCAGGAACACATATCGCGCTTAATAGCGATCGAACCTCCTCAAATGCAGAGAGTCAGTTGGGGCACATCCTAGGACCCAATGCTTTGTGGTCGAAGGTGTCCACAGCCGACAAGGTACACTGAAAGTCGCCCACGCTGCAGGGATGCATATTGCGTCTAATAGCGATCGAACCTCCTCAGGTGCACAGAGTCAATTGGGCCACATCCTGGGATCCAGTGCTTTCAGGGAAATGGTGTCCAGAGCTTCCAAGTTACACTGACAGCAGCCCGTGCTGCAGGAATGCATCTGACTCCTAATAGAGATCAAACCTCCTCAGGTGCACGCTGTCAATTGGGCCACCTCTGGGGATCCAATGCTCTCTAGGCAATGATGTCCATAGCCCCCAAGGTACATTAAGAACAGCCCATGCTGCGGGGACATGTATAACACTTATAAGCGCTCAAACCTCATCAGGTGCACAGAGTCAATTGGGCCACCTCCTTGGACCCAGTGCTTTCTGGGCGATGATGTCCACAGCCCTCAAGGTGTACTGACAGTAGCCTGTGCTGAAGGGATGCATATTGCACTTAATATTGCTTGAACCTCCTCAGGTGCACAGAGTCAATTAGGCCGTTTCCTGGGACCCAGTGCTTTCTGTGCGATGATGTCCACAGCCCCCAAGGTACACTGAGAGCAGCCCGCTCTGTGGGGATGCCTATTGTTCTTAATGCGCTCAAACTTCCTCAGGTGCACATAGTCAATTTGGATGCCTCCTGGGACCCAGTACTTTTTGGGCAATGATGTCCACAGTCTCCAAGGTACACTGATAGCAGCCCGCGTTGCAACGGCATGTATCATACTTAATAGTGCTTGAACATCCATATTTGCCCAGAGACAATTGGGCCGCCTCCTAGAACCCAATGATTTCTGGGCGATGACGTCAACAGCCCCCAAGGTACACTGACAGCAGCCTGCACTGTGCGGACACATAGTGCTTCATAGCGCCCAAACCTCTTTAGGTGCACAGAGTCACCTGGGCCACCTCCTGAGACCCAATGCTTTCTGGGTGATGATGTCCACAGCCCAGAAGGTACACTGACAACAGCCTGCGCTTTGAGGATGCGTATCATGCTTAGTAGCACTCAAATATCCTCAGACGCACAGAGTCAACTGGGTCACCTCCTGGGACCCAGTGCTTTGTGGGCGATGATTTCTCCCCCCCCCAAGATACACTGACAGCAGCCATTGCTGCTCGGTCATGTATCACGCTTAATAGCACTCAAACCTCCTCAGTAGCACAGAGTCAATCGGGCCAGATCCTGGATCCAATGCTTTCTGGGTAATGAGGTCCACAGCTCCCAAGGTACTCTGACAGCAGCCTGCGCTTCGAAGACGTGTATCATGCTTAGTAGCGCTCAAACATTCTCCAATGCACAGAGTCAACTGGGTCGCCTCCTGGCACCCAGTGCTTTCTGGGCGATGATGTCCCCACCCCCCAAGGTACACTGACAGCAGCCCCCGCTGTGCGGACACGTATCACGCTTAATAGCACTCAAACCTCCTCAGTAGCAGAGAGTCAATTGGGCCAGATCCTGGGACCCAATGCTTTCTGGACAATGCTGTCCACAGCCCCCAAAGAACACTGACATCAGCCTGTGTTTTGAGGACGCGTATCATGCTTAGTAGTGCTCAAACATCTTCAGATGCACAGAGTGAACTGGGCTGCCTCCCTGGACCAAATACTTTCTGGGCTATGATGTCCCTACCCCCTAAGGTACATTGACAGCAAGCCCACCCTGCACGGACATGTATCATGCTTAATAGCATTTAAACCTCTTCAGGTGCACAGAGTCAATTGAGCCACCTCCTGGGACCCAATGCTTTCTGGGCGATTGTGTCCACACCCACCAAGGTACACTGACAGCAGACTGCACTGCGGGACACGTATCGCCTTTAATAGAACTCAAACCTCTTCGGGGGCACAGTCAATTGGGCCACCTCCTGGGGCCCAGTGCTTTCTGGGTGATAATGTCCACAGCCCCCAAGGCACACAGGCAGCAGCCAGAGCTTCAGGGATGCATATCAGGCTTAATAGTGATTGACCCCCCTCAGGTGCACAGAGTCTATTGGGCTGCCTCCTGGGACCCAATGCTTTCTGGGCAATGGTGTCCACAGCCCCAAAGGTACACTGAAAGCAGCCCCAACTGCAAGAACGCATATTGAGCTTAATAGCGATCGAACCTTCTCAAATGCAGAGTCAATTGGACAACATCCTGGGACCCAATGCTTTCTGGGCGATGGTGTCCATAGCCTCCAAGGTACACTGAAAGTCACCCACGCTGCAGTGATGCATATCACGCTTAATAGCGATCGAACCTCCTCAGGTGCACAGAGTCAATTGGGTGGCATCCTGGAATCCAATGCTTTCAGGGCGATGGTGTTCAGACCTCCCAAATTACACTGTCAGCAGCCCGCACTGCATGAATGCATATGACTCTTAATAGAGATCAAACCTCCTCAGGTGAACAGGGTCAATTGGGCTGCCTCCTGGGACCCAGTGCTCTTTAGGTGATGATGTTCACAGCCCCCAAGGTACATTGACAGCAGCCCATGGGATACTTAGTAGCACTCTAAGCTTCTCAGTTGCATAGAGTCAATTCGACCACTTCCTGGGACCCGATGCTTTCTGGGCGATGATATCCACAGCCTCCAATGTACACTGACAGCAGCCTACGTTGCAGAGGCGCGTATCATGCTTATTAGCACTCAAACCTGCTCTGCTGCACAGAGTCAATTGGGCGGCCTCCTGGGACCCAATGCTTTCTTTCAATGGTGTCCACAGCCCCCAAGGTACACTGACAGCAGCCGGCGCTGCAGGGATGTGTATCACGCTTAATAGTGATCGAACCTTCTCGGTTGCACAGAGTCAATTGGGCCACCTCCTGGGACCCAATGCTTTCTGGGCAATGATGTCCACAGCCCCAAAGGTACACTGAGAGCAGCCCGCACTGCGGGGACATGTATCAAGCTTAATAGCTCTCAAACTTCCTCAGGGGAGCAGAGTGAATTAGGCCGACTCCTGAGATCCAATGCTTTCTGGGTGATGGAGTCCACAGTGCCCAAGGTACACTGACAGCAGCCTACACTGCGAGGATGTGTATCACACTTAAGAGCAGTCAAACCTCCTCAGGTGCACAGAGTCACCTGGGCCACCTCCTGAGACCCAATGCTTTCTGGGCGGTAGGGGCCACAGCCCCCAAGGTATACTGACTGCAGCCCACGCTGCGGGGATGGATATCACGCTTAATAGTGATTGAACCTTCTCAGTTGCACAGAGTCAATTGGGCCGCCTCCTGGAACCCACTGCTTTGTGGGCGATGATGTCCACAGCTCCCAAGGTCCACTGACAGCAGACCACACAAAAAGGTAATGCAATGCAGCACATTGCGCTGTCTAGCATTATTTTGTGTCAGGTAGGTATTTATCTGGGTTGGACAGGGGCGACCCCATGCATCCACCCATGCATTTTGATGCAAAACCATATTTACAAAGAATTGTAAATATGGGCATATGCCAACATGGTGCACCTACCTGAGACTGGTGTAACAAGGAGAAATATTTGTAAGTGTCCTCGATTTTTAATCATCTTTGCATGTCTGCTGCATTCTGCAGTACACAAACAACAAGGAAATAGTTTCAAAGGATAGTTCACAGCAGAAAGGTATGCCTTCCTCACAAAAACGATTCTGATAACCCCACAGGCATCCATGCTGCAAGACACAAGAGAACCTGCTTTGCAGTAGGCAGCCACTAGTGCAGCAGCACTAGTGAAGAGCAGAACTGTGCTATGTCTTTGAAGATATGGCTCAGGTCTGTTGTCTGTCTTTCATGCAACACAGTACAGCAACTACACTTGCTGTGCATGTTGCATGAAATGTTAATAAATAGGGTGAGCAGCTAAACTTTGTCGGACCCTTGCTCTATCACTATCAGCCTGAGAAGATGGCTAGGGCCCAGTCAGCCACACTACATAGAATAATATAGACCTTTGAGATCCCCATTGTTTTATTTTTTCTTTTAAAATATCTTTATTAAGTGTTGAGCGTAGGCTTTAACAAAATCTTATATCTTATTGCAGCTTACAAATTTGTTCATATCATTTTACGTATCTTCTTGGAGTGCAATTTTTGCATCAGTTGCATATATGAGAATTCTTTCAACATATACTTACTCTTAAATATGCACAACATAGATAACCTTTTGTTTGTGTGCTCGGCTATACAAATCAAAAGCATAAAGAATTTCAGTGGGGTGTTGTAGGAGGCTGGCCTGGCTTATAGTGGGTACCTAATAGTACTTACACCTTGAGCCAGGTCCAGTTATCCCGTATTAGTAGATTAGTAGTGCTCTATCAGCTTAGGCTGATAGAGGTAGCTATGGCAGAGCAGATTAGGCTGAACTAGGAGACATGCAAAGCTCCTACTAAACCACTTGTATCATATAGATACTATGGGGGTCATTAAAACATTGGCGGTAAAAGCCGCTTACCGCTGTTCAGAAGACCGCCAACACACCGCCGCGGCCGCTGAATGCAGCCACAGCTATTATGACCCATATCTCCGAATCCGACAAAATTCAGACACCCACACAAGTCCGCCACACCAAAGGTCAGTGATAAACTGGCGAAAACAAAACTTCCACCGTCACGCCAACAGAAATACGCCCACACTATCACGACACACGAATCCACGTGGCGGTCTTTCAACCGCGGTATTCCATTGGCAGTACACACCGCCGCGCTCAAAATACACACACATATACAAAACCCCACCACATTGGACAATCCGAAATACACACACCTGATACACATACACACACCACTCCCACACACCCAATACAATATAAAACACACACCCACATCACTCACAAACCCCTACGACCACAATTACAGAGAGAAGGCCAGAGAGAGACACCACCATCAACAAACTAGCATCCACAGGCACACAACACCATCACCAACACAACTTCCACGCACAAAACACCACACACCACTACATATCACCACACTTATCACCACACACACCACCCCACACATCACCTACACCACCCCATGGCACAGCAAAGACAGCCCAGGTTCTTGGAGGAGGAGCTCAGGGTCATGGTGGAGGAAATCGTCCAGGTTGAGCCAGAGCTATTTGGAGCACAGGGTGCAGAACACCTCAATTGCAAGGAAGATGGAGCTATGGCGAAGAATAGTCGACAGGGTCAATGCAGTGGGACAACACCCAAGAAATCGGGAGGACATCAGGAAGAGGTGGAACGACCTACGGGGGAAGGTGCGTTCCATGGTCTCAAGACTCCACCAGGCGGTTCAGCGGACTGGCGGCGGACTCCCACCTCCCCACCCACAACTAACAACATGGGGGGAGCAGGTCTTGTCGATTCTGCATCCTGAGGGCCTCGCAGGAGTCGGTGGAGGAATGGACACTGGTAAGTCAAATCTTAACTATTACATCCCCCACCCTACCTGCATGCTATCACATACCCCCACCCTCGCCCCCACCCCTATCACTCCAACTCCTCACAAATGTACCAATATCACAAACCACACATCCCAACACCAAGCCCTGCATGTAACAACAACGCATGGACACCCATCACTAAAGCATGCCCACTGTACATACCCATACACCCCCATAAACCATCATCACACAAGCTCACACACAGGAATGCCAGCACTGGGGTACACGGTCACCCACCCATTGCACACCATGACACACACAGATGCAATAATCATGCCTTTCCACCCCTGCAGGACCACTACCCAACGTCACCAGACAGGAGGGTCCAGACATCTCCACTCCACCCACAGAAGAGGCCCACAGTGATGACAGCACCTCTGTCCACCTGGATGTTGATGACCAGCCCCGACCATCGTGGGCCTCGGGACAGTCGGTTCCCCTCACACAGGCACAGGCCAACACAGACCTTCCCCCCTCAGGAAACACCAGCACAGCACCCACCCAGTGGGCCCATACCTCCGTCCCCAGGACACGTCAATCAGCTGTGTGTCCACCACTACAGGGAACCCAGGATAACCCACCACCCCAACAACAATAGGGACCTGGGGGCAGTGGTAGTGGGCACACAGTCCAGGTGACGGAGGCCCAGGAACACAGGGGAACTGGGAGGGCTGCTGTGCGACGGGGGGGGCAGGCCAAGGGAACCCACTCTCCACAAGGCCCTCTCCTCCATCATGGGAGCCTACCACCACTCCCAGGAGACGATGGCAACGGTACTGGCCAAGTTTCAGGAGACCCAGCGGATGCAGAAGGAACAGTATTTGGGGTTCAGGGAGGAACTCAGAACCATCAGCTCCGCCCTGGGCACAATTGTAGGGGTGCTGAAGGAAGTACTCAACACCAGGAAGGACACTGTGGCACTACAAGGGGCCCCTGACACTAGCATGGACGATGAACTGCCCACCACCTCCGCCGGCGCTAGTGGACAGGAGGCACCGCCACAGGACCACCACACCAGCACCCCACCCCCTGCAGACGGAGAACCACCCCGCAAACGGTCCCTGAGATCCAGGAATAAAACAGAGCACGATGCCAAGACCCCCACCAAGAAATGAGACCACCCTGATTGTCATCCCACTGTCCCACTTTGTCACCCTGTCCATATTGAAACTGCCCCAGCTCCACTTCCTATGCCCATATGGGCAATGCACCTGTGAGACTAATAGACTGGACTCTGCCATGGACACTCCTCCGCCATCACTCCTCACCATTTAACTTCCCCCTCCCATATTTTGTATTTAAATAAACACACCTAAAGCACCAAAAGATCTGGAGTCTGTCTGTGATTTCGAAATAGTGTATTTGCAATTACAGTGACAAAATGTTCATGAAATAGTAATGTCAACATACCTATGTCACAGAGCTATAGTCCATGAGGAATCTAAGCAGATGAGACACGTTGGGACCCACACCGGTGAAACCGTAAGGGAAAGTGACAACTCAGTGACCATACACTGGGTGAAATCGACAGACAGGATAAAGGTAGAAGTGTAAAAGTACATGTAGTGGGCAGGAATGTATTCTCACCTGTGTTTCACTGGAAATATTGCTGGATCACTGAGTTCCTGTTCTGCATGTCTTCTTCCTCTGCTTCCTCCTCATCACTGTCCACACGCTCCACAGCTGCAACAACACCGCTATCTGGGCCATCCTCCTGCAGAAAAGGCACCTGTTGTCGCAAAGCCAAGTTGTGAAGCATACAGCAGGCCTCGATGTTCTGGCACACCTTCTTTGGTGAGTAGAATAGGGATCCACCTGTCATATGCAGACACCTGAACCTGGCCTTCAGGAGGCCGAAGGTCCGCTCGATCACCCTCCTAGTTGGCCCATGGGCCTCATTGTAGCGTTCCTCTGCCCTTGTCCTGGGATTCCTCACTGGGGTCAGTAACCATGACAGTTGGGGTAACCAGAGTCACCTAATAGCCACACACGGTGCCTCTGGAGTTGACCCATCACATAAGGGATGCTGCTATTCCGCAGGATGTAGACATCATGCACTGAGGCAGGGAAAATGGCATTCACATGGGAGATGTACTGGTCTGCCAAACATACCATCTGTACATTCATGGAATGATAACTCTTCCGGTTCCTGTACACCTGTTCACTCCTGTGGGGGGGGACCAAAGCCACATGGGTCCCATCAATGGCACCTATGATGTTGGGGATATGTCCCAGGGCATAGAAGTCACCTTTCACTGTAGGCAAATCCTCCACCTGAGGGAAAACGATGTAGCTCCGCTTGTGTTTCAGCAGGGCAGACAACACTCTGGACAATACGTTGGAAAACATAGGCTGGGACATCCCTGATGCCATGGCCATAGTTGTTTGAAATGACCCACTTGCAAGGAAATGGAGCACTGATAGCACCTGCACTCGAGGGGGGATTCCTGTGGGATGGCGGATTGCTGACATCAGGTCAGGCTCCAACTGGGCACACAGTTCCTGGATTGTGGCACGGTCAAACCTGTAGGTGATAATCAAATTTCTTTCCTCCATTGTCGACAGGTCCACCAGCGGTCGGTACACTGGAGGATTACGCCATCTCCTCACATGTCTCAGCGGACGGTGCCTATGAAGGACAACAGCAAGCACAGAGTCAAACAACTCAGAGGTATGTACCCACAGTCTACACAGAACACCATTCATACACAAAATATGGCCTGTATGTGTGTTGAGACTAGGCCTAGGTATGTGTGACGCAGTTGGTAATTAGGCCATGTGGGCCCCTGAAATGGCGGCAGCCTGACCTGTAAAGTGGGACAATGGGATGTGAGGTAACTACGCTGGCGTGGTACACCATCGCGGTAGGCAGTCGAAAACCGCGGAGCAATGCTGCATTGGTTAACATTGGACCCTATGGGTCCCAGGAGCCAATGACGATGTACGCCGGCGGTGATGGTACGCACCGCTGCGGACGTGACTGCCGCGGACGTGACCGCCATTTTCTATCTGTTGAATCACTCGATACCTGATCTTCGACAGGAGAGGACCTACACTGCAAGTGCTGCTGTGACCTCGGTCTGGAAGAGACAATGGCTCGTGCGTCTGGGGAAAGGGCCCCTGCCTTCACATCGGAGGAGTTGGAGAAGCTCGTCGATGGGGTCCTCCCCCAGTACACGCTACTCTACGGTCCTCCAGACCAACAGGTAAGTACACAGGGAGAATGTTGTATGGGCTATGCCTGTGTGGAGAGGGCTGGTTGTAAGAAGGAAGGGGGCAGAGTTCGGCGTGCATGAAAGACGGTGGGTGCATGTGCGACATGGCAAGGGTAGGGATGGGGGCCACTCACTTTGACGACGCAGTTGGTAATGACTTCTCTTCTTCCACTGTACATTTCATGTAGGTCAGCGCCCACCAGAAGAAGGATATTTGGTGTGCCATCGTCAAGGACGTCCGGACCCTGGGGGTCCACCACAGACGGAGCACCCACTGCCGGAAAAGATGGGAGGACATTCGCCGCTGGAGCAAGAAGACGGCGGAGGCTCAGCTGGGGATGGCCTCCCAACGTGGGAGGGGTGCCCATCGAACCATGACCCCCCTGATGTTCAGGATCTTGGCGGTGGCCTACCCGGAGTTGGATGGGCTCTTGAGGGCATCACAGCAGACACAAGGGGGTGAGTACACTATCATTTAGCTGACTTTGCGTGCAGAGGAGGTGTCTGGGTGGGGGAGGAGGGCTGTGGGTTTCCCTAGGCCAGGGAGAGTTCCGTAGGCTAGGCCCCTCCGTAAGGCATGGCCCTGTGGCCTCCCAACCCATCTCTGTAGAGTGCCAAGTACAGCTATTCATGCACCTGTGTCATCTATGTGTGCAGATGTCGTCCATAGCCTTGTAGGCCATTTCCCATGAATTGCACTGTAGAGCCCAACAGCGCGACGTAGTGCAGGGGGCTTCTGTGTCTGTTTTGTCCGCCAACGGTAGCGGTAATCCATGCACTTAACATGTCTTTCTTCTGTTCCCCCCCCCCCTTTTTTGTGGTCTCCCTGTTCTTGTGTGCATTAGTATCATCAGGCGGAGGAGCAGTGGCACCGGAGCACGAGGGAGCTGCATCCCACATGGCCATGGAGGGCCACACTACGGACTCAGAATACACCAGTGGGATGGAGGGCGAGGGGAGCACAACGGCGGGGACAGGAGCTGAAACCAGCGACACAGACTCGTCCTCCGATGGGAGCTCCCTTGTGGTGGCGGCAACATCTGTGCCCCCCACTTCTACTGGTAAAGCCGCCACCCCCCCACCAGCACCACCCTCCCAGCAGCCCCTCAGCCTTCGCCCCGTGCCCGCTCACCCAGGAGGGTGGGCATTACCTTCGCCCCAGGCACCTCAGCCCCTGCCCCTGTCACCCCTGCTGCCCTCAGTGATGAGGCCATTGACCTCCTCAGGTCCCTCACTGTTGGGCAGTCTACCATTTTGAATGCCATCCAGGGTGTAGAAAGGCAGTTGCAACAAACCAATGCATTCCTGGAGGGCATTCATTCTGGTTAGGCGGCCCTTAACCGAGCCTTTCAAACTCTGGCCTCAGCACTGATGGCAGCCATTGTCCCTGTGTCTAGCCTCCCCCCTCTAACTTCCTCCACCCAGACCCAATCCCCTGTACCTCTGCCTATCCCAAGCACACCATCAGACCAGCCTGCACGCACCTCACCACACAAGGGAAGCTCAGGCAAACATAAGCACCACACATCCCACAGGCACTCACGCAAGCATCACACACATACAGACACACCAACATCCACTGCCTCCACTGTGTCCCCCTCCTCGTCGTCTCCCTCCTCCCTCCCAGTCTCGTCTACACTCACACCTGCATGCACTACCTCTACAGCCACTACGTCCCGCACCAGCACACCCACCACCACACCCCGCTCACGTGCAGTCACCACCCCCACTACCATACACACGTCCCATGTGTCCTCTCCCACTGTGTCTGTGACGCCCCCTCCGAAGATACACAAATGCAGGCACACACCCACCCAACATACATCCACCTCACGACAGCCTGCAGCGCATGCACCTGCACCCAAAGCCACAAAATGTACACCTCCTACTACCACCACCTCTTCCTCCACTCCCAAACCCCCTCCAGCTACCCATCCCAGTGTGTCCAAACAAGTTTTCCTGTCCAGCCTTAACCTATTTCCCACCCCCCGTCCAACTCATAGGTCCCGAACTAGCACCTCAGCCACAACATCTCCGAGACCAGTGGTGCCTGTTGTCACAGGTATGAGGAGTGCATCGGCCACCAGGACAGCCAGTGTGTCACGGAGCCACAGCACAGCCAGTCCCCCCCCTGTGAAGCACCAGAAGTTGGCCAGTGCCCGGCGGGAGAGGGGGAAGACTCCAGCCACCCAAGCTGCTCCCAGGGGTCCCGGTGGGAGTGTGGACTCAGCTGTGACTCCTCCCAAGGTGGGGAAGGGCCACAAGAAACCCAGTAGGTCTGGGAGGAGCAGCACGGCGGAGAAGACCGCCATCATCCCCACTGCCCAGGAGGGCCCCGCCAGCCCCATCGTCGATGCCCAGGAGGCCACCGCCAGCCCCATCGTAGCTGCCCAGGAGGCCACCGCCAGCCCCATCGTCGATGCCCAGGAGGCCACCGCCAGCCCCATCGTAGCTGCCCAGGAGGCCACCGCCAGCCCCATCGTTGCTGCCCAGGAGGCCACCGCCAGCCCCATCGTCGCTGCCCAGGAGGCCACCGCCAGCCCCATCGTAGCTGCCCAGGAGGCCACCGCCAGCCCCATCGTAGCTGCCCAGGAGGCCACCGCCAGCCCCATCGTCGCTGCCCAGGAGGTCCCCGCCAGCCACAGCCCAGCTGGCCAGGAAGGCCCCGCCAGCCACAGCCCAGCTGCCCAGGTGGGCCCCGCCAGCCACAGCCCAGCTGACCAATGAAGGACCGCCAGCCCCAGCCCAGCTGGGCAATGAAGGACCGCCAACTCAAGCACCGCTGAACAGGGCAAGCACCGCTGAACAGGGCAAGGACTGCCAACTCAAGCACCGCTGAACAGGGCAGGCACCGCTGAACAGGGCAAGAACCGCCGACTCAAGCACTGCTGAACAGGGCAAGCACCGCTGAACAGGGCAAGGACCGCCAACTCAAGCACCGCTGAACAGGGCAAGCACCGCCAACTCAAGCACCGCTAGCCCATGAGCGGCAGGGGCACTGACGCAACAGGGACCGCCACGGGGTGAGTGATGCACTCTGGGCAATAGTCCCCCTCCAGAACCAGTGGAGACATGCATCCACTCCATCTGTCCTTGGCAGGATGAAGCACTCTGGGCACCAGTCCCCCTCCAGAACCAGTGGAGAAAGACATCCACTCCGTCTGTCCTTGGCAGGATGAAGCACTCTGGGCACCAGTCCCCCTCCAGAACCAGTGGAGAAAGACATCCACTCCGTCTGTCCTTGGCAGGATGAAGCACTCTGGGCACCAGTCCCCCTCCAGAACCAGTGGAGAAAGACATCCACTCCGTCTGTCCTTGACAGGATGAAGCACTCTGGGCACCAGTCCCCCTCCAGAACCATTGGAGAAAGACATCCACTCCGTCTGTCCTTGGCAGGATGAAGCACTTTGGGCACAAAGCTCCCTCCAGAAACCAGTGGAGAATGTTATCCACTTGAGAGACTGTGGCTTTGCACTCCCCAGGATGTAGCAGTGGGCAAACCACCCACTGTAGAGACTTGAGAGACTGTGGCTTTGCACTCCCCAGGATACATCAATGGGCATGGAGGCCCCTCGTGGATCTGGCGTTGTGCACCCATCCGGCTGAGGTGCCCCCACTTCCCTTCCCCCTGAGGTGCCTGTTGTATTTCTATCTGATGCCCCTGCAGTGTTCTCTCTGTTTTGATCTGGTATCGTGTGTGGGCCTCGCCCATGCATTTTGGGGCCAGTGGTTCACAGACTATGAATGGTGCAATACCTGGACTACTCTTCTTGTTGTATATTTTGTTAATAGTGTATATATGTATATTTTTGCTTACTGCATTTTGATATATTACAATGGTTACACTCATTTCCTTTTGTCTTTGCAGTCTTCCGGGAGGGTTGGGGGGTGTAACTATAATGTATAGATATGTATTAGTGTGTGTGTTGTAGTGGGTGAGGGTGTGGGTGGGGGTGTTGCGTGCTGCGTGTGTGTGTCCCTGGTTTTTGCCTCCCCCTCCCCCGTGTCATAGGTGCAGTACTCACCGTGGTCTTCGCCGCCGGCGTTGGTGCTCCTGACACAGGAGCAGGAAGACTATCGCAGGGAGAATTTGGAGTTCCGGGTCCATTGTGTCCTCCTTCCTCGTGGAGTGTGTAGAGGTGAGCGTTTTTCCTTCGAAATTCCTGTTTCTGCCGGGTTTTTATCCGCAGTGAATCCGCCCCGGAATAGGTGGCGGATTGGCCTGTCATAATAGTGTGGGCGGTACATTGTCCTCCGCCTGTCTGTTGGCGGTGACCGCTGAGCTGTTTGTTTGTACCGCCATAGCGGGCGGAGTGTTAAAGTGGCTGTCTTTGTTGGTGGTTTCCACCACGGTCGTAATTCCCCAAAAAATTCCGCCGGCCTGTTGGAGGTCTTACCGCCGCTTTAACACCGTCCGCCAGGGTTGTAATGACCACCTATATCATAAGAAAGACAATACTCAGAATTACTAAAAATAAAGGTACTTTATTTTAGTGACAATGGGGGTCATTCTGACCCTGGCGGTCCATGACCGCCATGGCGGAGGGCGGCGGAAGCACCGCCAACAGGCTGGCGGTGCTTCCTGGGCTATTCTGACTGCGGCGGTAAAGCCGCGGTCAGAAAAGGGGAACCGGCGGTTTCCCGACGGTTTTCCCCTGGCCCAGGGAATCCGCCATGGCGGCGCTGCTTGCAGCACCGCCATGGGGATTCCGACCCCCTTCCCGCCAGACTGTTTCTGGTGGTGTCCACCGCCAGAACCAGG
The DNA here is from genome assembly GCF_031143425.1 of Pleurodeles waltl. Classification (NCBI taxonomy): domain Eukaryota; kingdom Metazoa; phylum Chordata; class Amphibia; order Caudata; family Salamandridae; genus Pleurodeles; species Pleurodeles waltl. The sequence goes on along the minus strand of NC_090451.1, from coordinate 385,667,338 downwards.
ATGGTGGGACGGGTGCCGTGGGGCCCCTGGGGGCCCCGGCACTGCCCATGCCACTGGCATGGGCAGTGCAGGGGCCCCCTAACAGGGCCCCACAAAGATTTTCACTGTCTGCTTTGCAGACAGTGAAATTTGCGATGGGTGCCACTGCACCCGTCGCACCCCTGCAACTCCGCCGGCTCCATTCGGAGCCGGCTTCCTCGTTGCAGGGGCTTTCCTGCTGGGCCGGCGGACGGCCTTTTGGCGGTCGCCCGCCGGCCCAGCGGGAAAGTTGGAATGACCGCCGCGGTCTTTTGACCGCGGTGCGGTCATTCGGCGGTAACCGCATGGCGGGCGGCGACCACCGCCCGCCGTGGTCAGAATGACCGCCAATGTGCCAAAAATATCTCAGAGGACATACTCCCTTAGGAGATAATTAAAATACACGAAATATACACACAAACCAAAATCAGGTAAGTAAAACAGTCAGAAAGTAGTGCAACCACTGTAGAATGCAATAGGCCTAGGGGCAACACAAACCATATACTAAGAAAGTGGAATGCGAACCACAAGGGGACGCCTAGGCTAGTATAGTGTGTAGAGGGTCACTGGGAATGTAAGAAAACACTAAGGGTGTCCAAGATACCCCAACCCAAGACCCTGGAAAGTAGGAGTAAAGTTCTGCTATTTCCCCAGAAACACACCTCGTGATAGAGGATTTTGCAAAGACCACAACAGACTGCAAAGCACTGATGACAGATTCCTGGACCTGAGGACCTGTGAAGGATGGGCACCAAGTCCAAGAGTCGTGAAAGTGTCCGGGGGGCAGGAGTCCACTAAACCCTGGATGAAGGTGCTAAATGGCTGCCTCCGGATGGAAGAATCTGAATATTCTGCAACAACAAAAGGTGCTAGGAACTTCTCCTTCATGCAAAAGATGTCCCATGGAGTGCTGGGGGATGCAGAGTTATTTCTTTGGCAAAAGACCACAAACAAGCCTTGCCAGCTGCAAGAGTCGTGATTAAAGAAAAAGGATGCTGCCTGGGCCCAGGAAGGACCAGGATGTTGCCACTTGGGAGAGGAGACAGAAGGGGCCCTCAGCAACGTAGAGAGCCCATGCAAAAGAAGGTAGCACCCGCAGAAGTCCTTGAACACGGGTTCAAGGAGTCTGAACATGGCAGTTGTCTCAACACTGCGAAAGAGGGTCCCAAGAAGCCAGAGATCAACTCAGGGAGCTGAGCATCACAGGACAGAGTGCTGGGGACATAGGCTTGGCTGTGCATGAACGATTTTGTGGAAATGTGTACAGAAGCCCTAGTAACTGCAGTTCACATGGTGCACAGGATTACTGTCTGGAGAGGGGAGGCAAGGACTTACCTCCTCCAAAGTTGGACAGTTGGACCACTGGACAGTCTGGGTCACTTGGGTCCACCACCTGTGTTCCAAGGGCCATGCTCGTCAGGATGAGCGGAGTTGCAGAGTACCGGTGACGCTGAAGTTTGGTGAAGTTTGGTGCCTGCTGAACAGGGGGAAGATTCCGTCGACCCACAGGAGATTTCTTCGTGGCTTCCAGTGCAAGATGAAGGCAGGCAGCCCCCAAAGCCTGCACCACCAGGAAACAGTCGAGAAAGCCAGCAGCATTAGGCACTACAATGTCACTGGTAGTCTTCTTGTACTTTGTTGCAGTTTTGCAGGTGTCCTGGAGCAGTCGGCGGTCGATCCTTGGCAGAAGTCAAAGAGAGAGGTGCAGAGGAACTCTGATGAATTCTTGCAAGTCGTTATCTGAGGAAAAGCCCACAGGAGAGACCCTAAATAGCCCTCAGAGGAGGATTGGCCACCTAGTCAGGTTAGCACCTATCAGGAGGGGTCCCTGACGTCACCTGCTGGCACTGGCCACTCAGAGGCCTCCAGAGTTCCCACACACCTCTAGATCCAAGATGGCAGAGGTCTGGGGCACACAGGAGGAGCTCTGGGCACCACCCCTGGGCTGGTGATGGACAGGGGAGTGGTCACTCCCCTTTCCTTTGTCCAGTTTTGCGCCGGAGCAGGGACTGGGGGTTCCCTAAACCGGTGTTACTGGCTTATGCAAGGAGTGCCCTTCAAAGCATTTCCAGAGCCTTTAACACCTATTTCCAAAGGGAGAGGGTGTAACACCCTCTCTCAGAGGAAATTCTTTGTTCTGCCTTCCTGGGACTGGGCTGCCCAGACGCCAGGAGGGCAGAACCCTATCTGTGGGGTGGCAGCAGTGGTAGCCCCAGACAGCTGTTTCGGCAGTACCCGGGGTCCATAGTGGAGCCCCGGGGATGCATGGAATTGGCACCCCAATGCCAGAATTGGCATGGGGGGACAGTTCCATGATCTTAGACATGTTACATGGCCAGTTATTCAGTCAGTCAAAAAAACTTTATTTTGGCTACAAGAGCCATAGAAGCACATAGCAGCAATAAATACAGATAAATACACAATTTAAATAAATATAACGATAAGTATAGCTGATAAAATAATAATAAAATAAATATAAAATGCACTCACATGGTATGATGGAACAATCTTGTTGGAACCATTAAACAGATAAAAAATTTCCTCTAACAATCGAACTATCTCCGAGGAACTTGGCGACAGCTATCACTAACGTTGGCCGAGTGTCTGATCTGAGGATTCGGAGGGCTATCTCAGAACTGCGGACTCCCAGCAGTCTGCATGCCGGGGCCAGCCATTTCCTACGTGAGGCAGTGTACGCGTGGCAGGCAAATAGGACATGAGGGAGGTTCTCAATGGGGGCTTTGCAGGCTGGGCAGGTGGTTGATTCTTTGTGTGACCAGCGGCTGGTAAACAGTTTTAGTTGCAGTGTACCAATGCAGAACTGAAAGTACAGTTTCCTTTCCCTTGGTACCGTGATTATGTCCCAGAAAGCCTCGGACTTGCATGTCTCTTTTAGGTTGACAAAGTCGCAAGATAATGTAGTATGAAGTGCGGCCCCCAGATCTTCGGAGTCTACCAAGTGCCAATACAGTTTTTTTAGTTTGCTTTTTGAGGGAAAGGAGGAGGTGGTTGGTGAATTTCAGAGTTCACTAAGCCCAAGTGAGTAGAGTTACCCCTTGATGTATCTAAGCCAGGGGATGCTATGAAGATGGCCAGCTTCTAAAATGACCTGCAGGGCTGCAGTGAAGGATTCGAGCTCTGGGGTGGTCCAGAGACGCCTCCAGTACAGAAGAGGATGTAGGCGGGCTTTGTGACCAATGCGTTTCATACCATGATCCTTGAAAAGAGGGAACAGTGGAGTGCTTGGCGGGAGGGACACAAGGTTTCTTAGGAAGTTGTTTTCAGGGATGGGTATATCTTAGGTTTTAGTGTAGCCCCATAGTTCAGCCCCATAGAGCGCTGAGGTCACAGCCTGGGCTTCATATATCTGGATTGCTGAACGAACTGGTTTTGTATGTGAGAGGTGAAAATCCTTTAATAGTACCCCCGTTGTTTGCTTTAGTTTTAGAGCTTGCTTTCCTATGTGTGGTTTCCAAGACATGTTATCAGTCAATGCTATGCCCAGGTAACTTCTCCGGCGTGGTGCCCTCTAGTGTGAAGTTCCCTCTAAAGGATCTATGGGGATTGAGGGTCATTAATTTTGTCTTTTGAGGCGTTGATTTCAAGTCCCCGCATGGAGCAGAATTCCTCAAAGCACATGAGGAGTTTCCTTAATCCACTAGGGTTCTTGGATATCAGGAGAGTGTCGTCTGCAAAGAGCAAAACAGGGATTTTTTGTGTGCCAAGTGATGGAGCGTCAGCCTCCACTCTAAGCAGAGACGGGACTATGTCATTGATGTAGAGGGAGAAGAGGGTGGGGGCAAGGACACACCCTTGCCGCACACCGGTTGATACCGGGATTCTATCAGTTAGTTGCCCCTTGTTGTCCCACCTGACGCGTGCATAGTTGCCCTCGTGGAGCCGTATCAATAGCGCTAGGATGTGCTCGGAGATTCCCATTCGGGAGACAGTGTCCCATAGTTTGTTAATCGGGGTAATCAAATGCAGATTTTAGGTCCACAAAAGCTACATATAAGCTCCCTTTGCCAATGAACACTGTTTTCCAGTATAAAAATAGGAACCTGAGGGCTTGCTCAATGGTAGATATTTTTTTCTGGAAACCAGCTTGGAGGGGACTAAGGATATCATATTCAGTCATCCAGTCTTCGATCTTCCCCAAGAGACAGTGGCAGAACACTTTTTGCACACAATCGATTAGACTATTTGGCCTGTAGTTGCGGGGGAGTGATCTGTCACCCTTTTTAAAGATCGGGACAACAATAGCCCCATTCCAGGACTCAGGGATTGGCGCCCCAGAGGCTATTGCATTCGCTATGATGGCGATGTATCTTGACCAGGTTGCAATATCGGTTAAGAACAGGTCTGCTGGAATACCATCCGAGCCAGGGACCCTGCCACGCTTTATAGTGCCTAGGGAATATACTATGGGGGTCATTACAACCCTGGCAGTACAAGACTGCCAGGGCTGTAATGACGGAAGCACCGCCAACAGGCTGGCAGTGCTTCCCAGGTTTCCCGCCACAATGGCCCCGGCGGTAGTAATCCGCCAGGATTAAGAGTCCCCCTACCGCCAGGAAAAGGCTGGCGGTACGGGGAGTCGCGGGGCCCCTGGGGGCCCCATGCAGCTTTTCACTGTCTGCATAGCAACTCAACCCGTCGCACGGCCGCAACACCGCCGGCTCCATTTGGAGCCAGCTCCTGTGTTGCGGCCGAGATCCCCGCTGGGTTTCCGCCCGCCGGCCCAGCAGGGATCTCCAAATCTTCAGCCGCCCGCCAAGGTCCTAATGAGGGCCTATGTCTTTTTGGGAGAACAGCTGAGGCACTTGAGTGGAGGGTGCTGAAGTGATGTTTAAACAAGGGTCCGTGTGATCAGGAATGGGGCTATCATGATCGTAGGAATACAGCGCACTGAAATGGTCTACCCAGTCTTTTGGGGCGATGTTAGTGGTTATGTTCAATCCACTGCTTTCTGGGCCTCGCGCTGCCAGGGACCAAAATAGACTACGGTTCCTCTTGCGCGCAGCGTCGCTAAGTGCTGTCTACCACTTATCATCTTGGTCACGCTTGGCTTTGCTTATGGCTAGCTTGCAGGACTTCCTGGCTAAGCGGATGGCATTGGCATCCTTGGATTTGATGGCTTGGATTAGATGCTTGTTTGAGGACCGGCACATTTTGTTAAACCAGCGATGCTTACCCTTAGGTCTCTTGCCCTCATGGGCTGTGGATACTGAGAAGTGGGCCGCGATACCCCTGAAACTTGAGGTGCGGGTTAAACTTATTTCCTCGTTGGGGATTGCAGGACCCACTTCTAACTCCATTAATGCAGTCTTTAGGGTGTTATTAGCTGCATTAATGAGTGCGGGCTGAGCCACAACCTTGTCCCACTTTAGGTGACGTTTGTCATTAACCAGACTTATGCCCTCTGGTGCTGTTGCTGAGGAGTTAATCATGGGCGGGTAGCTACCGAGAGCTAACATATGGACAGAGAGAGGATTGTGGTCACTTTCAGTTCTCTCAATGATCGTCATGTTGATGACAAGGGCCCATAATCTTTTGTTGACCAAACAGTAGTCAATTCTACTGGTGTGATTGGTTTTGTTAAATGTGTGACGGCCTTTGGCATCTGATTTGGTTCTGCCATTTAGTGCCCTGAGCCCAAATTCCATGGTCAGTGATTTTGCTTGGACAGCGACTCGAGTCCATCTCTTAATGGGTGGGATAGTCAGGGCAGGGATAGACCAAGCTCGATCCTCCTCGTCTGTGGACCTCAGATCGTGCCAGTCTAGAGGTTCGAATGTGACGTTAAGGTCACCTGCCACAATGGTTTTATGACGGTGGGGACAGTTTTTCAGAAAGGCTGCCAGGACACAGAGGGTTTTGGAGACTTGGCCCCCCCGACCCCTCAAGTGTAGATGTTAAAGATGTTCACAACTGTGTCTGGCCCGAATGATAGACGAAGACCTAGCAGGCCTGAGGAATCAGTGGATAACTGTGATGTACGACAGTTAAGTGATGTTCTAACCCAGGTGGTCAAACCCCCAGAAGGCCGGCCCCTGGTGCTGGGCAAGGCAGGGATATAGAAGTTTGAATAGTCTGGTCAGAAAAAGTGGATCAATTGACCATTTCTCCTGAAGAAGGCATATGTTGTGTTCTTTGATAAAAGAGGTGAAGGATGGAAGAGAAGGAATAGATTTCAAGCCTGCCACGTTCCATGAGACAAGTCGTACCCCAGTGAGTGGAGGAGCTGTCATGTCCGATTGCCTCGTATTTGCAGGATTGGCTACCAGGGGTTGGTTTGGCATTGAAGTTGAGTGGGAGGAGGGGAATCAATGCCGCCTTTGCCCAGTGAGACCTGGGGTAAGTGGTGATGTTCCTCTGGTAGAGCTGGCCTGGCCCTGATGGGGGAAGTGCTTGCATGCTTAGCTGTCGGTTCTTGACTTGGTGGATAATATTCCTGCAAGGTGAGAGATGCAATGTTGTTGTGATTGCACAGTGATTAGTCAGGGGGGATATGTCATGAGGGGGAGCATGAGTACTTTCATTGACAGTGTTGGAGGCTGCAGCTGACCCAGAGACAAATGATATTTGTGAGTTGCACGGTATTTCAGCATAGATTCCAGATGGGGCTTAAAGTCAATCGTTCTCACTGAGGGTAGACAAATTGTTTTCTAGGCAGTGGCTGGGGCAAACCCCGTGGAATGCGGGTGGCCTAGGGTATTTGAACTGGATGCACAAGTGTCCTGGAGGACTTGTCCGTGCATCTAGGGCCACCAAATTGTCCACCATGGTCCTGTCCCTAAGTGTCAGTTTTAAGATGTCAAAGTGTGTCCCCGGTCAGGCCTTCTTACTACATTAATTATATCCTCACATATTACAGAGCGACAGCCTCTTTCGTGGCGGATCCAGTGGATTGCCTTGTTCCTGATGGAGTCTGCCCCTTCCCTTTGTGCCAGTGAGTTTAAATTGGAAATGTTGACCATTAGAACTAAATTTCCTGATTGGAACCGATCAGTGGCAGGCTGAGCAGGGTATTTTGGGGCAGCATCGCTCCTGAGTTTGGGGATTTTGTTATAGTCATCTAATGCATTTCCTGTGCCTAAGTAGTTGTGTGAAGGAGGCTGGTAGCAGTTCTTGGTCTTGGCGCTGGCTGAGAGGAGGCCATCACAACTGGGTGCTGGTAATTTGGATAACTTCATTGCGATTCCTGATAGGGTTGTGATTGGGCTTTTAGTGTAGTTTATGGTGGCCATGGCATCTGGAGGAATTACCTGCTTTACTATTGCAATTAAGGAGTTAACCATAAGTTTGAGCTCTGATACCTCCCTTTTTAGTTATTGTATGCATTGGATGTGCTGTGTGCTTATGTGTGTTAAGTGTGTTTTTCAGCTACTAGCCCGCCCACCCTGGTACCTGGGTTGGGGTCATCATGTGGGTCTGGGGCCTTAATTAAAGGGCTAAAGCGGTTGCTGCACTGAATGGAGTCGTTAGAGCCCAGTGGTGGCTCATTCACTGACGATGGAACAGCGTGGGTGATGACATTCCTGCCCTCTCCCTGCCGTATAGTGGCTGTGTCCTGTTGTCCACGTTTTACAAATATCTCAGCGATTTTCTTTGGGCCTGCCTTCCTCTTTGTTGGGGAGGACTCTCCCACAATTCCGTTAGAGTCATGTCCCTGAGAAGTGGTTAAAATTCCTTCGCATTCACCAAGAAGAGTGTCAATTCTGTCCATAACGCAGTTACTAGCTGCATGGTTGTGCCTTTTCCGCTTAGTTTTTAGCGCTACCCCTGCCTCTGTTGCTTTCCTTTTACCCATCGGGACTGTGGTTGGTGATAAAATATTCTGTAAGGTATTAATATAACGATGCAACCTGCAGGGTGGCACAGTATTAAAATAATGTATAAGGCCAGGGTCAATGATGCCTACTGAAAGGTCAGTGTTAGGGGGGAGGCCCAGCCCAACCTCTTCCGGGCCCTGACGGGCGTGGACGGGCCTGCACTTGGCCCGCGCCGCGAAGTGCCCCCGCGCCCTTTATAGCGCTTGTTGGTGTCAAGTGGGTGCAGGTGCTCGTCAAGATGGCTGCCTCCTGGGGCCTCAAAGCAGCTTGGGATATGTAGTCACTCTCAAGTCTTTAGCGCGTTCCGCGCCACGAAGTGCCCCCACGCGCTTTATAGCGCTCATTGGTGTCAAGTGGGTGCAGGTGCTCGTCAAGATGGCCACCTCCTGGGGCCTCAAAGCAGCTTGGGATATTTAGTCCCTCTCAAGTCTTTAGCGCATATGGGATTGACTCCCCAATACCAGATTTGAATTGGGGGGACAATTCCATGATCTTAGACATGTTACATGGCCATATTCGGAGTTACCGTTGTGAAGCTACAAATAGGTATTGACCTATATGTAGTACACGCGTGGAATGGCGTCTCCGCACTCACAAAGTCCAGGGAAATGGCCCTGAACTATGCGGGGTCACCTCTGCTAGTGCAAGGGTGCCCTCACACTTAGTAACTTTGCACCTAACCTTCAGCAAGTGAAGGTTAGACATATAGGTGACTTATAAGTTACTTAAGTGCAGTCAAAATGGCTGTGAAATACTGTGTGTGTTGTTTCACGCAGGCTGCAGTGGCAGTCCTGTGTAAGGGTTTGTCTGAGATCCCTATGGGTGGCAAAAGAATGCTGCAGCCCATAGGGATGTCCTGGAACCCCAATACCTTGGGTACCTAGGTACCATATACTAGGGAATTATAAGGGTGTTCCAGTGTGCCAATTGAAATTGATAAAAGTGGTCATTAGCCTATAGTGACAAATTTAAAGGCAGGGAGAGCACAAGCACTGAGGTTCTGGATAGCAGAGCCTCAGTGACACCATTAGTCACTACACAGGTATACATATTCAGGCCACAAACTATGAGAACTGGGGTCCTGGCTAGCAGGATCCCAGTGAGACAGGCAAAAACAAACTGACATACATGTGAAAATGGGGGTAACATGCCAGGCAAGATGGTACTTTCCTACACAACCCCCCAAATGAGGGACAATAAGGCTAACCTTGCCCAGGTGAGTCTTCATTGTCTAAGTGGAAATATCTGGAGAGTCCATCTGCATTGGAGTGGGTACTCCCAGGTCTATATTCCACTGTATAGTCCATTCCCTGTAGGGAGATGGACCACCCCAACAATTTAGAGTGTTCACCTTTCATTTGTTTAAGCCATAATAGAGGTTTGTGGTCTGTCTGAACAATAAAGTGAGTACCAAAGAGGTATGGTCTCAACGTTTTCAGGCCCAGACCACAGCAAAGGCCTCCCTCTCTATGGCAGACCATCACTTTTCTCTAGGGGTCAGCCTCCTGCTGATAAAAGCAACAGTTTGATCCTGGCCCTCAGTGTTAAGCTGTGATAGAACTGTCCCTACCCCTAATTCAGAAGCATCAGTCTGGACTATGATTTTTTGGGAGTAACAAGGGCTTTTTAGGACAGGTGCAGAGCACATGTCCTGTTTGAGCTCATCAAAAGCCTTTTGACAGCAAGCTGTCCATAATACCTATTTAGGCATTTTCTTTGATGTTAGGTCATTAAGAAGGGCAGCTATGGTGCCATAGTTCTTAATGAACCTCCTATAGTACCCTGTGAGGCCTAGGAAGTCTCTCACCTGGGTAAGAGTTGTAGGGGGAGCCCATTTCATAATGGTTTGGATCTTCCCCTGCAGTGGTGCAATCTGTTCCCCACCTACCAGGTGGCCCAGATAAACCACTTTCCCCTGCCCTGTCTGGCACTTTGAAGCCTTGATAGTGAGACCTGCCTTTTGCAGGGCCTCCAAAACTTTCCACATGTGGACCAGGTGATCATCCCAGGTAGAGCTAAAGACAGCTATATCCTCTAGATATGCTGCACTAAAGGCTTCCAATCCCTGGAGGACTGTATTCACTAACCTCTGCAAGTGGCAGGTACATTTGTCAATCCATAGGGCATAACAGTGAACTGATAGTGCCCTCCAATGGTTGAAAATGCTGTTTTAGGTTTAGCATCTTCATTACAACTTAATCTGCCAGTACACTGCAGTTAAGTCAAAAGTGCTTATATACTTTGCAGAAGCCAGTGTATCTATTACCTCATCTGCCCTGGGTATAGGGTGAGCATCAGTTTTGGTTACTTGATTGAGACCTCTATAGTCCAAACAAAACCTAATTTCCTTTTTACCATCTTTACTGTGAGGTTTGGGGACAGGCACCACTGGGCTAGCCCAGGGACTTTCAGAAGGTTCACTCACTCCGAGATCTAACATTTTCTGTACCTCTTGTTTAATGCAATTTCCGACATGGTCAGGCTGTCTATAAATCTTACTTTTGACAGGTAAACTGTCTCCAGTGTTGATTATGTGCTCACACCAGGTGGTTGTACATGGGATCAGTGAGAAGAGGTCAGAGAACTGATCTAGGAGATTTATGCAGTTGTCCTTCTGCTCAGCAGTAAGGCAATCTGCAAGCACAACTTCCTCCACTAAACCATCAGCTTCAGTGGTGGAGGAGAGGTTAGGGAGAGGGTCACTCTCTTCTTCCTGCCCCTCATCAGTGGCCATGAGCAGGGTTAAGTCAGCCCTGTCATAATAAGGTTTCAGGTGATTTACATGAAGCACCCTAAGGGGACTTCTAGCAGTGCCCAGGTCTACCAAATAGGTGACCTCACCTTTTTTCTCCACAATGAGACGGGGTCCACTCCATTTGTCCTGGAGTGCTCTTGGAGTCACAGGCTCCAATACCCACACCTTCTATCCTGGATGGTACTGAGTCAGGACAGCCTTCTGGTCATGCCATTGCTTTTTGAGCTCTTGGCTGGCCTGAAGGTTTTTACTGGCCTTTTTCATGTACTCAGCCATCCTTGATCTGAGGCCAAGTACATCAACCACAATGTCTTGCTTGGGAGTTTTCAAAGGTTGTTCCCAACCCTCTTTCACAAGATCAAGGGGACCTCTTACAGGGTGTCCAAAGAGGAGTTCAAATGGGCTAAAGCCCACTCCTTTTTGGGGTACCCACTATAAGCAAAAAGGAGGCATGGCAACAGGACATCCCATCTCCTTCTGAGTTTTTCAGGGAGTCCCATGATGTTGCCTTTGAGACTTTTATTAAACCTCTCAACCAATCCACTTGTCTGTGGATGATAAGGAGTAGTGAACTTGTAAGTTACACCACACTCCTTCCACATAGCTTTGAGGTATGCAGCCATGAAGTTACTACCTCTTTCTGACACCACTTCCTTAGGGAAACCCACTCTGGAAAATATTCCCAGGAGGGCTTTTGCCACTGCATGAGCTGTAGTGGTCCTTAGGGGTATAGCTTCAGGATACCTAGTGGCATGGTCCACTACCGCAAGGATAAATCTATTGCCTGAAGCTGATGGAGGGTCAAGGGGGCAACAATGTCAACCCCTACCCCCTCAAAGGGCACCCCAACCACTGGAAGTGGAATTAAGGGGGCCTTAGGTGTGCCACCAGTCTTGTCACAGGCTTGGTAGGCCACACAGGAGCGACAAAACTCCTTGGTGTCCTCTGACATATGAGGCCAGTTTTACTCTGGCCCAAATGCCCAGCCAAAGGAATATCATGAGCCAAAGTCAGAAGAAACTCCTTATACTGCAAAGGGATGACCAATCTCCTGGCATCTCCAGGTTTAGGGTCCCTTGACTCAATATAGAGCAGATTGTCTTCCCAATAGACTTTATGGTTATCAGTGATATACCTATTCTGCTGTTTGACAGCTTGCTGTCTTACACCCTCTAGTGTGGGACAGGTCTGCTGTACCACACTCAGCTCTTCCCTAGCAGGCCCCCCTGCACCCAAAAGCTCAGCAGTATCTGCTGCCAGCTCATCTGGTGTAGGTTCTGCATAGGGAGAGGATTCCTCTTCCTCAAAAGGGGAATCTTCTGGAGAGGGAGGGAGAGTGGGCAAGGATTTACCCTTTCTACCCCTAGCTTTTGGAAGCACTTGGTCCATTTTACCAGGATCCAAGTTTCCCTGTCCTCCTTGCTTCTGGGCCTGAGCCCTTGTGAGAGCAAAGATATTCCCTGGAATGCCCAGCATTGCTGCATGAGCCTCTAACTCCACTTCATCCCAAGCTGATGTCTCCACATCATTACCTAGTAAGCAGTCTACAGGTAAATCAGTGGCTACCACAACTTTCTTTGGACCAGTAACTGACCCCCCCCCCCAACAGTTGAGATTCACAACAGCCATGGGGTGGCTAAGAGTGTTGCTATGAGCATCAGTCACTTGGTACTGATGACCAAGTAGGTGTTGTTCGGGGGTAACCAGTTTCTCAATCACCATAGTGACACTGGCTCCTGTATCCCTGTAGTCCTCAACCTCAACACCATTTATTAGGGGCAGTTGTTGTACTTACCCATATTAAGGGGACAAGCAACCAAGGTGGCAAAATCAATACGACCATCAGAGACTAAAACAGCCTCTGTGGTCTCCCTAACAAGACCAACCCCAACTACATTACCAATGGTGAGCCCAGCTACACCCTTTGATTGGCTAGATGTAGTGTTCTTCCCACCACCACTGCTATTACTAGAGGACACAGCTGGGGTTGTGGTAGTGAGAGCCTTGGTGTTTTTCTTTGGACAAGTGGAATCACTTGCCCAATGCCCCTTACTTTTACATAAATAACACCATGGCTTCTTTTGATTGTTTGAAGAGGATTTGGACCCACCTCCCCCAGAGGATTTTCGTGGGCCTGATGAAGACTCAGACTTCTTTTTATCTTTGTCCCCACCCTTGTCAGAAGACTTACCATCCTTCTTCTTTCCATCCTTGTCACCACCTGTATGAGCTTTTCTGCTCACTCTTGTTCTGACCCATTTGTCTTCTTTCTTTCCCAATTCTTGGGGAGAGGTTAGATCTGAGTCTACGAAGTACTGATGCAACAAGTCAGACACACAATTATTCAAAATATGCTGTCTCAAAATAAGATTATACAGCCTTTCATAGTCAGTCACCTTACTGCCATGTAACCATCCCTTCAAGGCCTTCACTGAACAGTCTACAAAGTCTGTCCAGTCTTGAGAGGACTCTTTTCTGGTATCTCTGAACTTTATCCTGTATTGTTCAGTGGTTAAGCCAAATCCAACTAAGAGTGCATCTTTCAAAACTTTGTAGTTGTTGGCATCACTCTCCCTAACAGTAAGGAGTCTATCCCTACCTTTGCTAGTGAAAGATAGTCACAACATAGCAGCCCACCACATTTGAAGGACCAACTGTACCATACAGGCCCTCTCAAGTGCAGAAAACCACTTGTTTATGGCATCCCCCTCCTTATAAGGGGGGACAATTTTGTGCAGGTTTCTTGAATCTGTTTCTCTAACAGGATGACTATCAAGAATACTGCTGCTGCTACCATGGGAAACTAACCCCAACTTCTGTCTTTCCCTCTCTACATCTAGGGACTCCCTGTCTATGGGCAACTGCTGCTGTCTCAGCTTCGGTCTAACCTCTTCCAACCTCAGCTTTCTGAGTTCCCTGTCTAGGGTGTTATCCTCAGGATGGGTGGTTTGGGAATTCTCTGACACAGAGGTAATGTGGGAATGGGCAGAAGTAGACCTATCTCTAACTACCTGAACTCTAGTTACTTGGCCTTTTGGAGTGAAAGGTGCCCTATTAGTGTGTGACCCCCCTCCCACTACCAGCTTCTCTAGATGGCCTGTTAACTGAAAGTCTTTGGAAGTACCATCCCCAGAGTCCTCCACTGGAACTATCTGGGGACCCTTCTCCTCTACCTCCTGATCCTGGGTTTGACCAGTCTGGTTCTGGTCACTTTCAAGGATAAGGCTAAGAAGGAGATCTTTGGTAGGGTTCTTACCAATCCCTAAACTCCTTTCTTTAGAGAGACCCTTCAAACTTTTAAAGTTTAAATTGACATACGTTGTCTGCACAACTTTGGGAGTGGCCTCTACTACAGACACAGTTGAAAGAAAGAGTTTAGGGAAGAGAAAAAAAGTTTAGAAAACTTTTAAAGAAAAGAGAAAAACGTTTTCAGACTTTTCTGAAACTTTTTAAAAAGTTTTTAGAAAGAAAGTTAGACTGTTTAGGTTAACTTTGTATATTTCTATGTATTTAGAATATGTTGTTCTTATGAAAAGCACCAATGACAAAGTGGTGCAATACGCACAAGCTTTATTCGGCCATCAGGCCATCAAATCAATACAATACAAAATAGAATAATCATCATAAGGGAACATATACATATCCATCAATAACCAAATGTATAAAAGAATAAGAATCAGTTCTGTCCAAGCTAAAACCAATTAAGATCATTATAGGTAAAAGTTACGTATACGCCATGCCTCTACTAAAAACTTGCTTACAGCATAAATTAACACACTTGAATTGTGACTTTTCAGAATCCTCAAAGCTAAAGCACATTTCCTTAACTTCAGTTCCCGGCAAATACTACGGATCCATTTAGACCTTGGAATTAAATAAGCAGGACAGAAAAACATAAAATGCTCTACTGTTTCCGGGGAATTGCAACACACAGGACAGATATCAGATGTTAAATTGGGTCCCCATCTGCTTGTCAAGGCCATTAATGGTAATGTCCCAAATCGGAATCTGGCATACAGTCCTTTGCCTAAAACGTCAGGTATTATATCTAAATATAATTCAAATTCTGGGTACCATTTAAAATCAATAAAAAGATTAGTTAATCGACCACAAGATTTGCGGGAGATATAATTATTCCATACATAAAACCAATAGGCCTCCTTCAGAACTTTAACATGGGATTTCTCAAGTTGATAGGGGTTCTCCCATAGATCTCTCAGTCCCAATGTGCAAAACCAGCTGGAAACATGTCTAATCCATGGTATAGAGGTGGAATTAGTACAATGTAACAATTCTAGAAGTGAGGACCTATATACAACCAACTCTGGGACTACCCATAGCCTCACCCAATACAACAAGGGTCGTAATATGATTAAGTCAGCCATTCGTTTTAGGCCTAAGTCTAAAAATAAAGGAACTAATGGGGTGCTGGTGGGGCATGCACATAAAGCCCGAGCGAAGCTGTTCTCAATTTTGGTTATTCTACTACTATCTGCCATGCCCCAAATCTCTGCACCATAGGCGGCAGCACCCTGTGCCTTAGCCACATAGATCTTTATTGCTGGGGATACAGCTTTGGCAATAGTACTCCTATAAAGGCGCAATATGGATGCTGCCCGATGTTGCAAAAGCCCAGCGCTCTTGCTAACCTGGTCCTCCCAATGAAGTGAATCTGTGAGCCTTACGCCCAGGTAATCAATAGAGCTAACCTGGTCCAGAATATCACCATCTATCCTTATAGTGCATTTCTTCCGACGTCCGGAGCGGAGCACCATCAGTTTAGTTTTCTTCAGATTCAGCTCTAGGCCGGAATTTCCACAAAATAAATTGAATTTATCCACCAGAATTTGTAAACCCATCGGCGTTTTTGAAATAAGTAAGGAGTCATCCGCAAAGAGGAGAATAGGGATTTTCTGGTTGACTAAAGTGGGGGCATCATTCTGACATGTCCTTAATTCTTGCACCACCTCATTAATAAATAGGGAAAACAAGAGTGGTGCTAACACACACCCTTGTCGGACGCCTCTTTTAATAGGGAATTTATTGGTCAGTTCACCATGTTTGCCCCACCTCACTTGCGCATATGTATCTTCATGCATGCGTTTCAATAAAAGAATTATATGAGCTGGAATCCCTATTCTATATAGCACTTCCCAAAGTTTCCCCTTAGGGACCAAGTCAAAGGCAGAACGTAAGTCAACAAAGGCAACATATAATGGTTGCTTTGCCAAAACCACATATTTCCAATGTAACACAGCCAACGTAAAGGTCTGATCTACCGTGCTTATTTTAGGCCGGAACCCCGCCTGTAACGGTGAAAGAATCTGCTGCTCCGTGACCCAACTCGATAGTCTATCTAGAAGTTGTTTTGCGAAATATTTTTGCAGATTATCAATTAAGCTAACCGGTCTATAGTTGGTTGGAAGATTTGGGTTACCTTTTTTATAGATGGGGATAATTTCGGCACCCTTCCACGTTTCGGGAATCTGTGTCAAAGCCCAGCTCACCTGAGTCCTTGTTCAGTTCTGATGGAGGTTGAAGACAATCCGACCCCACCCTGAAACTGCTTGTTCCAGCACACTAGTTTTTAAAACAGTGCACTAAGAACAGAAGCTCAAGGGAAGGGGGGAAGTGGATAAAATAAAATAAAGAGACAACAGCGTTCTTGCGTTTCCACTGTTGAAGTGCTGCACAAATCTGCGGCCCTCTCTGACTTCTGTAGAAACTGGTGCCTAATGAAACATAAACAAAGAACAGATAAGTACATCCTATTCCTAACTGGGTTCCTGACTATCCCTTTATTTATTAGAAATGTTCTTCTAAAAGTACCTCTTGGATCCTGGTCTCTAGTTTCCAGGTTTGGAATGTGTTACTGCTCTGGGATGTGCTTTCTAAAGCTTCTAAAACATTAAACAAATACCGTTATCAGAATTATCAATATCAAACATTCATCTTAATATAACTAAAGCCTAAATTGCCAATAGCAGACTCACTTTTCCCATATTTCCAGAATCTTTTATAAAACAAATACTGTACTTTTACGTCAAAATACAGCATGTAATTTGTGCAAGTCCTTGATTTACTGTTTGCCTTGCTGTTAATGGTTTCCACGGTTCGATTCTTAAAAGTTCCATAAAAAATGTTTGCTTCACAAAGTTCCGCAAAGTATTGTTGTAACAAAGAGTTTGAATCACAATGTTCGTGGAAGGTATCTTGTTTCAAATTGTCTATACACGAATCCAGAAATTGTAGTCAAAGTTCTTTCAGGTAATAAAAGTTTTGCACTTACTTGTTGCTGGCAAGAGATACTGATCAGTCTAACCTTGTCTTCTTTCTCTTTTGCAGGTTGCTTATAGGAGAGAGGCTGAGGCAAGGAGGAACCGGAAACCGGAAGAAGGAAGAGCCAGCAGCTGCGCCCATTGAAGCCAATGAAAGTCTGTAGAGAGCGGGAGTGCCAGCGCCAAGGGATCTGTCCTCAGGTAAGCGGGAGGTAGACGAGCACAAGCACTGGGCGAGGCTCGGGGGCTGCCTTTTATAGACAGGGCTGGGTGTGGTCCTCACATGCTGCACATGTTCTTGAAAGGTGTGCAGAGCTGGGTGTGGTTTGAAGAGCTGGGTGTGGTCCTCACATGCTGCACATGTTCTTGAAAGGTGTGCAGAGTTTCAGTTATTATGCAAATGAGTTAAATTAACACATGGCCTAGAGAGGAGTGTTTTAAAGAAGCCTTGGTAAAAGCAAGGCCCAATGTGTAAATAAAACAGCACATTAAACAACATACACAGAAGCCTAGGGGGGGGGAAGGTGAGATAACAAGAAAGGCTTTCAATAGTAAGTTTAAAAGGGAGCTATTACAGAACCCACTAGTGCAGTGAGAGGGGACATGCTCTTTGCTGTGCACAAACCCTAACAGTTGCCCCCCTCAAAGGCCCTCCTACAGGACGGGGTTTTCCTGGATTTTTTAAATAAAACCGTCTAATCAGCTGTGGGGCATGTACATATGATGCTGGTTCCCATGAATTCTCAGATTCATCATATCCTTTCCATTCTACTAAATAAAACAGACGTCCACTAATTCTTTTTGAGTCTTTTATGCTTTTCACTTCATATTCTAGATTTCCCTTAATTGGTATGGGTGGAGGTGGTGGTTCAGGTCGGGTTTTTGGATTGTACGGCTTAAGCAAGGACACATGGAATGTAGTATGTACTGGATATTCTTTTGGTAAATCTAATTTTACTGTTACCGGGTTTACTATGGCAGTTATACTAAAGGGTCCAATGAAACGTGGTTGCAGCTTTCGGGATCCCTCTATGTTTAGGTTCTTTGTGGAGAGCCATACCTTGTCACCGATTTTATACATTGGGGCCTCAGATCTGTGTTTGTCTGCTTGTCTTTTCATGCTTTCCTTGTACTTTAATAAATGTTTCCTGGCTTTGTCTTGTATGTCACCTAACCTTGTTAGTCTATCCGTTACTGTAGGTAACAGAAAATCTTCTAACAAAATGGGTATAGCTCTTGGATGATACCCCTGCAAGAAATAGAATGGTGAGCAAAGTAGAGCTGAATGCTCAGTATTATTATAAACAAACTCCGCTACAGGGAGAGCTTCCAACCATTCACTAGAATAATCAGCCAATAAACAACGTAGCGTTTGAAGTAAGGTTTGGTTCAGTCGTTCAGTCTGTCCATCTGTCTCTGGGTGGAAAGCAGTGGATAATGCCACATCTATTTTCAGTTTTTTACATAATTTTTTCCAAAATTTAGAGTTGAACTGGCTCCCTCGGTCTGACACCACTTTGCTTGGCAAACCATGTAAACCCACAATTTCCCTTATAAAAATATTGGCAAATTCTGCCGCCGTGGGTAATTTCCGTAATGGTACAAAATGTGCCATTTTAGATAAAAAATCCACTGTTGTGAAAGATTTTACAGGTGGTAAACCTACAATAAAGTCTACGCTCACAGTGTGCCAAGGTTGCTTGGGTGTTGGCATTGGTATTAACAAACCGTCAGGGGCCTTATGAGAAGATTTATGTCTTGCACAAATTGGACAGGTAGTGACAAATTGCTTAATGTCCTTTCTTATAGTGTCCCACCAAAAGTGTTTTTGCACATTTTCCAGGGTTTTTACCCAACCAGGATGACCTGCCAACGGTGAGGCGTGATGCCAAATTATCACCTGTGTTTGTAATTCAGAGGTGGGCACTAACAGCATGTTGTCGTGATACAATAAACCTCGTTGTATTGTGTTATGGGAATCCTTTAACCAATCCTGAGGTGCTATTTGCATGTGTGCATTATATAGATCTGTGATGAAATCCTTCTGTTGTACTGGTGCCAAAAACTTTTGGGGAGGAATAATGGGTTCTCCTATTTTATCTTGTTTCATGTCTGAAGTATGTCCGTATCTAGATAACACATCAGATTGAATTTGTTGTGCACCTGGTCTATAGGTTATTACAAAGTCAAATGTGCTAAAAAAAATTAACCAGCGCATCTGACGTGGTGTTAGTGCTTTAAGTGATCCAAAAAAATGTAGGTTCCTATGGTCAGAAAAGATTGTAACTGGGTACTTGGCTCCCATTAAATGGTGCCTCCATTCTGAAAAGGCTACTTTGATAGCTAGTAGTTCCCTTTCAGCCACAGTGTAATTTTGTTCAGCTGGTAATAACTTTTTGGAATAGAAGGCTATAGGATGTAACTGGCCATCTACTGCATCTCGTTGAGAGAGAACTCCTCCTAAAGCTACTTGTGAAGCATCCGCTTCAACAAAAAAAAGGCAAGTCAGGATCAGGATGTTTCAGAATTGGGGCTGAAGTGAACTTTTGTTTTAGGAGTTGAAAGGCGTGTGCCGCCTCATCAGTCCAAAGAAATCGTTGCCCTTTCCGCAACAAGGTAGTTATTGGGGCCGCAATGTCTGCAAAATGTGCAATAAACCTCCTATAAAAATTGGCGAAACCCAGAAATTTCTGAATATCTTTTACAGAGGATGGTTCTGGCCAATCAGCAATAGCACTGATTTTCTTTACATCCATAGTTATTCCTTGAGGTGACAGGCAGTATCCTAAAAAGTCCACCTTGCTGACATTAAAAGTACACTTTTCTAACTTAGCAAAAAGATGATTTTCTTTTAACTTTGATAATACTGCACGAACATGTTGGGTATGTTCTTCTGAGTTCTTAGAGTAAATGAGGATGTTGTCTATGTATACTATGACACAAACGTCCAGGAATTCGTGTAGGACCTCATTTATAAAGAACTGAAAGGCCGCAGGGGCATTACATAACCCAAAGGGCATTACTGTGTACTCAAATAAACCAAACTTTGTCTTGAAAGCTGTCTTCCACTCATCCCCCTCTTTTACTCGGACCAGGTGGTAAGCTCCCCGCAGATCTAGTTTAGTGTATACAGTAGAATGTCTTAACTGATCCAACAACACAGGTATTAGAGGAAGAGGATATTTATTCTTTATTGTAGCCTTATTTAGTCCTCTATAATCGATACACGCGCGCAGGGATTTATCCGGCTTCGGGATAAAAAAGAGTGGAGATGACACCGGAGATGTGGAATGACGGATGAACCCAGACTGTAGTAGGTCATCTAGGTAGGTTCTTAAGTATTTGATTTCTTCGTCAGTCAAAGCATATACTCTGTTATTAGGTAAAGGGGCCCCTGGGATAAGATCTATACGACAGTCATAAGACCTATGTGGGGGCAGCACACTAGCCTTTACTGGATCAAAGACGTCTTTAAAGTCAGAATATTCAGGAGGGAGACTTGGTTCATCTTGTATAACACTAGCACAGTGTAATACTGTGCTCTGTTCTGTACCTGCTTCTTGATAGCAATTGGTTCTACAGAAAGAGGAATCCAAAGTAACATTTCTATTCACCCAATCAATTTTTGGGTTATGAGTTGTTAACCAGGGTACCCCGAGAATCAAACCAAAATTAGGAGTATCTATCAGATCAAAGCTAATCACCTCTGTGTGCCCGTTCTGACAGACCATAACAAGTGGACTTGTTTGTTTTGTGATTAATCCAGAGGTCAATTCTGACCCATCCACTGCACATACTGCTTCTGGACAAGGCTTTAGGCACATAGGAAGTCCTAAGTTTTCAGCTAACTTATTATCCACAAAATTTCCTGTCGCGCCTGAGTCCAGTAGGACAGGGAGAGAATGCCTCACTTGGGTAGTAACAATTAAAATGACCTGAATTATGAAATGTCTAGGTATGTGCGGTACCATGAAGGCTGCAGCATTAGAGGTTTGATTAAGATGTTTTCTTGAACAAGTAACCTCTCCCCTTGTCGAGCTTAATCGTTTCCCGATTCAGTTGAGGAGGTGGAGGAAACAGCACCCTTTTGTGGATTTTTAGGCTTTACTGGACATTCTCTGGCAAAGTGACCTGCCCTTCCACAATATAAACATAATTGAAGTTTTCTCCTTCTTTCTTTTTCCTCTGATGTGAGTGAACCTCTGAGTGTCCCTATTTGCATAGGCTCAGGTTCAGGGAGTTTATTATCTGGGTCTTTCTTCTCGTGTCTAATAAAAGTTAACCGTGTTTCCAGTTTGTATTTATCTCCCTTTCTTTCTCCTAGTCTATGTTCTAATTTCACAACTAAATCTACAAAGTCCGAATAGTCTTCTGGCAAATCAACGATATGAGCCAGCGTGTCTTTTAACTCGTCTCTCAAACCTTTATAGAAAAGGGAGACACGCTTTTCTTCTGGCCAGTGTGTCTCGGTGAGTAAACGATTAAAACTAGTGAGATAGGTCAATAAATCCTTGTTACCTTGTTTAAGATTTAAAAGCTCATTATCACTTGCCTGCATGAAAGTGTGTTTTGCAAAAAGGCTGGTCATGGTACGTTTAAATTGATTCCAATTATGGAGGATGGGATCATCTCTCTCCACGAAAGGAATTGACCAATTGGCTGCTGTGCCACCCAAATAAGACAAGACGAATGCCACTTTCGTAGCATCAGTAGGGAACTGTTGTGGCTTACAAAAACGAAGTGTAATTGACATTGATTGATAAAAACATGGAATTTGTTACTATCTCCATGAAAACGTTCAGGTGCTGCTAAGGGCACACCATTAGGAACATTAACAGTGACCTCAACTGGGGGAGGCAAAGTTGTATGTTTTGATGGCGCCCCTGTCTCTGAGGAGGTTTTAAACAAAGGCGTAAAAGCTGTGTTCCACTGAGATACCCTAAATTTATACCTGCTTAAATCCTGTTTTAAAGAGGTATTCTCCATCTTTAATCTCTCTATTTCCTCTTGCATATGTTGCAAGATGCCAGACACTGATTCATTATGAGCCAAGTCCTCATTTAGGGCCTGCGCCATATCCGTGACGTCAATGCCCTCTATTTCTTCCCCGATATTCATCGTCCACCAGAACTGAATTTTTTTTTTTATTTAAGGCTTGTGCTTCTGTCAAAGCCCAGCTCACCTGAGTCCTTGTTCAGTTCTGATGGAGGTTGAAGACAATCCGACCCCACCCTGAAACTGCTTGTTCCAGCACACTAGTTTTTAAAACAGTGCACTAAGAACAGAAGCTCAAGGGAAGGGGGGAAGTGGATAAAATAAAATAAAGAGACAACAGTGTTCTTGCGTTTCCACTGTTGAAGTGCTGCACAAATCTGCGGCCCTCTCTGACTTCTGTAGAAACTGGTGCCTAATGAAACATAAACAAAGAACAGATAAGTACATCCTATTCCTAACTGGGTTCCTGACTATCCCTTTATTTATTAGAAATGTTCTTCTAAAAGTACCTCTTGGATCCTGGTCTCTAGTTTCCAGGTTTGGAATGTGTTACTGCTCTGGGATGTGCTTTCTATTACTCTAAAGCTTCTAAAACATTAAACAAATACCGTTATCAGAATTATCAATATCAAACATTCATCTTAATATAACTAAAGCCTAAATTGCCAATAGCAGACTCACTTTACCCATATTTCCAGAATCTTTTATAAAACAAATACTGTACTTTTACGTCAAAATACAGCATGTAATTTGTGCAAGTCCTTGATTTACTGTTTGCCTTGCTGTTAATGGTTTCCACGGTTCGATTCTTAAAAGCTCCATAAAAAAATGTTTGCTTCAAAAAGTTCCGCAAAGTATTGTTGTAACAAAGAGTTTGAATCACAATGTTCGTGGAAGGTATCTTGTTTCAAATTGTCTATACACGAATCCAGAAATTGTAGTCAAAGTTCTTTCAGGTAATAAAAGTTTTGCACTTACTTGTTGCTGGCAAGAGATACTGATCAGTCTAACCTTGTCTTCTTTCTCTTTTGCAGGTTGCTTGTAGGAGAGAGGCTGAGGCAAGGAGGAACCGGAAACCGGAAGAAGGAAGAGCCAGCAGCTGCGCCCATTGAAGCCAATGAAAGTCTGTAGAGAGCAGGAGTGCCAGCGCCGAGGGATCTGTCCTCAGGTAAGAGGGAGGTAGACGAGCACAAGCACTGGGCGAGGCTCGGGGGCTGCCTTTTATAGACAGGGCTGGGTGTGGTCCTCACATGCTGCACATGTTCTTGAAAGGTGTGCAGAGCTGGGTGTGGTTTGAAGAGCTGGGTGTGGTCCTCACATGCTGCACATGTTCTTGAAAGGTGTGCAGAGTTTCAGTTATTATGCAAATGAGTTAAATTAACACATGGCCTAGAGAGGAGTGTTTTAAAGAAGCCTTGGTAAAAGCAAGGCCCAATGTGTAAATAAAACAGCACATTAAACAACATACACAGAAGCCTAGGGGGGGGAAGGTGAGATAACAAAAAAGGCTTTCAATAGTAAGTTTAAAAGGGAGCTATTACAGAACCCACTAGTGCAGTGAGAGGGGACATGCTCTTTGCTGTGCACAAACCCTAACAATCTGTCCTCCCTTTGTAATTTTATTTGACAATAGGTTAATATACCAGGTCCATATAAGAGGTTCAGATTTATATAAATCGCCTGGGATTTTATCTGGTACAGGGGCTTTACCAGATTTCAAAGAGTTAATAGCATCAGCAGTTTCTTCTAGGGTGAAACAAATATAACTCTCAGAATCGTTTGATAAAGTGGATGGGTCTGATCCCACATTTTCACAGTCAAAGGCCACAGAGGAGGAAGTATCCTCATAAAGACGAGAAAAGTGCTCCACCCAACATTCTGGTTGAATATGATTCCTTATATTAGATCTGTCCCCTCTCTCATGTTTAGTCAACAGTTCCCAAAAAAGCTTATTATTATTCATTTTTGAAGCATCCAACAGCTCCTGCCAAGTAGAGTCTTCCCAAGATTTCTTTGAGTGTAAGATTGTCTTTTTATATGTACATCTAGCTTGTTTGATCACCCCCGGAATCCCAGCCTTTAAGGCCTTTTTTAGACCAGACTTGGCCCTCATACATAAATCGTTAAACCATCTACTGTTGTTCGAGCCCCTGCCTCGCAGGCTTATCTTGGTCTTTTTGTAAAAAATACTTTGGAGTTTAAGCATCATATCTGCATGAATACCGAGAAGTGGAATGGCCTCAGGATCAAAATCTTCATAAACTGACAAATTGTCAGAAAACATTAGATAAATTTCGCGTAACAGATAAGGATTCGACATCACTTTTGGCCAGCCTACCTTTGTATAAGCATTATTAAAAATAGGGGGAGGGACCATTGTAAATTGCAAGTTCGAGGTTCTACCAAAGATGTTCCCAGAGAGGGTGAGTAACAGGGGAAAATGATCGCTCTCACACCTGGAATCCACCCTCATATCCCGCAATAGAGGCCAAAGTCGCACATCCACTAAAAAATAATCGATGACGCTAGTCAGAGAACCTCGTTGAAATGTGGGAGCTAGGCTTAGGTCAGAAGGAGTGCGCCCATTACAAGCCCTGAGGCCAAATTTTAGACATAATGAGGCTAACTGTGCTGCAACACGAGAGCGTGGGCAGAAGCTATCGCTATCTAGTTGAGCAATCCCCATAGTTCGTCCTCCTCCCTGGTTAGATCACTAAAGAACTCGAAAGGTTCAAAAGTACAATTTACATCCCCGGCAATAATTAAATAACAGTTAGTTTGTATGGTGTCTAAAAAATCTGTGAGTAAGGTTAAAATATGTGATTCTGTGCCACGTGAGACAGATCGTGCGTATACATTAATAAGAATTATGTTAAAATTCTGCTGGAAAGAAATTTGTAAACCCATCAGGTCAGGACAATCGAATTTTAAAACCTTGTGCTCGCATTGCAGTTTTAAATTTAAGAGAATTAAAAGTCCCCCTTTTGCTCGACCTGATGCTTTCTCAGAGGGTAATGCAGGGACATTAAAGGAAAGAAACCCATCTATACAAGTTTGACCCTCAACCCATGTTTCTTGGAAAAGACACACATCTTGGGACTTTATACTGTATAAGTAACCCAATCGGTATCGTCCAATTTCCTAGTGAGACCAGCAAGATTCCAAGTCATTAAGGATAAACCAATAGCGACTGATTTAGTATCATAGGTTGTCGGAAACCCATCCTTATAGTCCAACTCATCGATGGTATTGTCAGATCTGGTTATTTGAGCTTCCTCTATAATGACCCGATTAAGAACTTCCTGGGCAGATGACAGTCATACTGTGTCGTGTTGCATAAATTCGCCTTCCTCCCGGGAGAATCTCCTATTAGCATAGGCATTGTGTCCAGACACAGGAACCTGTTTTAAATCAACTAGTTTGGGGACTAGCATAATGCCTTCTCCTTTTAGCCCCTTGAGCAGGCGTATACGTGCAACAAAGTCAATGAGTTGGTCTGCCATAGTTTTGTCCGAAAAGACAATTGCAATTACATCAAAGCTTGACCCAGAGGGGCTCCATCTTTCAGTTTTTAAGATATCCGAGCGTATGACCGAGAGACATCCTTGTCGATGACGCATCCAATGAATAACCTTATTGAGCCAAGACTCTTGGTTGACAAAGTGGTAAAGCAGTTACAAGTACTTATCCCCCTGCTGCACCACCAATGTAGGAGGCTGACCTGGCTTATAGTGGGTACCTAATGGTACTTACACCTTGTGCCAGGTCCAGTTATCCCATATTAGTAGATTATTAGTGTTCTAGCAGCTTAAGCTGATAGAGGTAGCTATAGCAGAGCAGCTTAGGCTGAACTAGGAGACGTGCAAAGCTCCTACTATACCACTTGTATCATATAGATACTATATCATAAGAAAGGCAATGCTCAGAGTTACTAAAAATAAATGTACTTTATTTTAGTGACAATGTGCCAAAAATATCTCAGAGGATATACTCCATTAGGAGGTAAGTAAAATACACAAAATATACACACAAACCAAAATCAGGTAAGTAAAACAGTCAGAAAGTGGTACAACGACTGTAGAATACAATAGGATGCAATAGGCCTGGGGGCAACACAACCCACATACTAAGAAAGTGGAATGCGAACCACGAGTGGACCCCTAGGCTAGTGTAGTGTGTAGAGGGTCGCTGGGAGTGTAAGGAAGCACTAAGGGTGTCCAAGATACCCCACCTCAAGACCCTGAAAAGTAGGAGTAAAATACTGCCATTGCCCCAGAAACACACTAAAGTCGTGATAGAGGATTTTGCAAAGACCTCAAAAGACTGCAAAGCACTGAAGATGGATTCCTGGACCTGAGGTCCTGCAAAGGAAGGGGACCAAGTCCAAGAGTCGTGAAAGTGTCCAGGGGGAGCAGGAGCCCACTAAACCCCGGATGAAGATGCCAAATGGCTGCCTCTGGATGGAAGAAGCTGAATTTTCTGCAACAACGAAAGGTGCTAGGAATTTCTCCTTCATGCAAAAGATGTCCTACGGAGTGCTGGAGGATGCAGAGTTGTTTCTTTGGCAAAAGACCACAAACAAGCCTTGTTAGCTGCAAGAGTTGTGATTAAAGAAAAAAGGTGCTGCCCAGGCCCAGAAAGGACCAGGATGTCGCCACTTGGGAGAGGAGATAGAAGGGGCCCTCAGCAATGTAGAGAGCCCACACACAAGAAGGTAGCACCCACAGAAGTCCTTGAACATGGGTTCAAGATGTCTGAACATGGCAGTAATCTCAACACTGCAAAAGAGGGTCCCACGAAGCCGGAGATCAACTCAGGGAGCTGAGCATAGCAGGACAGAGTGCTGGGGACCTAGGCTTGGCTGTGCATGAAGAATTTTGTGGAAATGTGCACAGAAGCCCTAGTAGCTGCAGTTCTAATGGTGCACAGGATTATTGTCTGGAGAGGGGAGGCAAGGACTTACCTCCTCCAAATTTGGACAGTTGGACCACTGGACAGTCTGGGTCACTTGGGTCCACCACCTGTGTTTTTCAGGGGCCACGCTCCTCAGGATGAGCGGGGTCACAGAGTACCGGTGATGTTGAAGTTTTGTGCCTGCTGAAGCAGGGGGAAGATTCCGTCGACCCACAGGAGATTTCTTTGTGGCTTCCAGTGCAGGATGAAGGGAGGCAGCCTCCAAAGCATGCACCACCAGGAAACAGTCGAGAAAGCCAGCAGGATTAGGCGCTACAATGTCGCTGTTAGTCTTCTTGCTACTTTGTTGCAGTTTTGCATGCGTCCTGGAGCAGTCAGCCGTCGATCCTTTGCAGAAGTCAAAGAGAGAGGTGCAGAGAAATTCTGATGACTTCTTGCAAGTCTTTATCTGAGGAAAAGCCCACAGGAGAGGCCCTTAATAGCCCTCAGAGGAGAAATGGCCACCTAGTCAGGTAAGCACCTATCAGGAGGGGTCTCTGACGTCACCTGCTGGCACTGGCCACAGAGAGGCTTCCAGAGTGCCCTCACACCTCTGGATCCAAGATGGCAGGGGTCTGGGACACACCGGAGGAGCTCTGGACACCACCCCTGGGGTGGTGATGGACAGGGGAGTGGTCACTCCGCTTTCCTTTGTCCAGTTTCGCACCAGAGCAAGGACTGGGGGTTCCCTAAACCGGTGTAGACTGGCTTATGCAAGGAGGGCACAATCTGTGCCCTTCAAAGCATTTCCAGAGGCTACCCCTACCCAGCCTTTAACACCAATTTCCAAAGGGAGGGGGTGTAACACCCTCTCTAAGAGAAAATTCTTTGTTCTGCCTTCCTGGGACTGGGCTGCCCAAGCCCAAAGAGGGCAGAACCCTTTCTGTGAGGTGGCAGCAGCGGTAGCTGCAGAGAAAACCCCAGAGAGCTGGTTTGGCAGTACCCGGGATCCATAGTGGAGCCCCAGAGATGTATGGAATTGGCACCCCAATACCAGAATTGCCATGGGGGGACAATTCCATGATCTAGACATGTTACATGGCCTTAAATATGAACAAGTTTCTAAGTTCCAGTCTGAAAACAGACTTGCTTTTCTCAGGAAACCTCTTTTATTTATATGACAAACCTAAAATTAAATCCTACTCTGTAGAACTGCAGAACTGCAGGCTGGGCACCTTTTGTGGACAGTGCCTTAGAAGCTCTGGATCTCTAGAGGAAACATTTTGAAAAAGTCCTCAGATTTCTTATGGTGCCCAAATAACCACTTCCAAGGCTGCCAGAACCTCAGGGGAAGCACTTTAAAGCCTCAGGGTGTCAGCAAGAGAGCAACAGCAAGGTCAGTAAATATCCAGTTCTCATTGGTCTGCTGAGATTCTTCACAGGAATATCCTCTTCACTGTAGCAGTTTTCTTTTGTCACAAAAGTGGATGACACAATAATTGCTGCAGTCCAGAGATGACATTTAGGCCCCTATTTATACTTTTTTTAGCGCCGCATTTGTGCTGCTTTTTGAGGCAAAAGCGGCGCAACCTTACAGAATACAATTGTATTTTCTAAGTTTGCGCCACTTTTGCATCAAAAACCGGCGCAAATGCGGTGCTAAAAAAGTATAAATATGGGTCTTAACTTTTTATACCACGGGTGTATTGCCACAGTATATCCGATGAGGCATATTTCTACTTTTTTGGTGCCGTATGTGTGTCATTTTTTGACGCAAAAGCGGTGCAAACTTACAAAAAAGTGTAAAAATGGGCCTGTGTCCTTATAATAACAGTAAATAAACCAATCAGAGAGTGGCCATTTTCTACAAGGTTTAGGGGTAACAGTACATACCTCGAGACAGCAGTTCCCCAGTGTGCTGAGTCTAAATGGCAGAAACAATATTCCACAAAAAGTGGGGGTGACTACACAAAAAGGGGCATTTTCTCACAGCCATTCTCACTTTAGTGCAGTACGGTGACTGAAAAATGCTAGCTTGGAATGCTACACAGTGCCATTGCCAGTGATTTAGTCTGTTTGCAAGCATTCCTCCCATTACCTTTGGTGTGTTTAGTTTAAATCTCTAGATAGCCAAAGGTGTTCCCATACATGGATCCTTTGCTCAATGTGCCACAGGATCCAAGCTACACCTCACTGACAAGGCCAAAACTAGTCTGGAGCTGCTTATGGTCCTCTCTGACGGGAACTTTACCCGGCATCTCACAATAAATGCTAACCAGAGTGACTGCCAGTGACTTAGATTATTTGCAAATATCCTCCCGTCACTTCTTGTTTGATTGGTCTCTAATGGTCAGGCAATAGCTTTTAAAGCTCAATATTCCTTCACAGTTTATCTAACTTTATCCTTCAGTCTGTATCATAATATCTTTTTTTCTAACTTTTGTATAAAATTTTCTAAATCACTTAGGCCCATATTTATACTTTTTGACGCACAACTGCGCAAACGCAGTTATGCGTAAAATTTTTTACCACCGGCTAACGCCATTCCAACGCGCCATGCGGGCGCCTTATTAATGGAATGACGTTAGCTGGCGCTGCGGACTGGTGTGCGTAAAAAAAAATGACTCACACCAGGCAGCGTCGGCGTATGGGAAAATGGGGGTTGTACGTCAAAAAATGGTGCAAGTCAGGTCTGAGGCAAAATTCAGGCCTCAAACCGGATTTGCGCCATTTTTTTTTACGCCCAACCTCCATTGACATGACTCCTGTCTTAGCAAAGACAGGAGTCATGCCCCCTTGCCCAATGGCCATGCCCAGGGGACTTATGTCCCCTGGGCATGGTCATTGAGCATAGTGGCATGTAGGGGGGCCCAAATCAGGCCCCCCTATGCCACAAAAAAAATCGGAAAAAAATACTTACCCGAACTTACCTTTACTTCCCTGGGATGGGTCTCTCCATCCTTGGGTGTCCTCCTGGGGTGGGCAAGGGTGGCAGGGGGTGTCCCTGGGGGCAGGGGAGGGCACCACTGGGCTCCTTCTGAGCCCACATGTCCCTTAACGCCTGCCCTGACCCAGGCCGTTTTTTAAGGCCCACCCCCTCCTGTGCGTCAAAATGACGCCAGAGTATAAATAAGGGGCACAGGCCTTAAGGTCATTTTTTGGAAGGGAACGCCTACCTTGCATATAATTAACGCAAGGCTGGTTCCCCCTTCCAAAAAATGACGCACATGGAGGAATTTTAACGCCCGCGGGGTCGGGCGTCAAAGTATAAATATGGGGCAGGGTTTGCTCCGATTGTGCGTCAAAAATTTTGACGCACATTTGGCGCAAACTGAGTATAAATATGCCCCTTAGTATTCAACCCATAAGTCTTCTATCGGGTGTGTCTGTATCCCTCATCTTTTTTTCCCCCAAAGTACCACACTCTAATTTCACCCATTTCTTGACTGGATACAGCACCCCAACCCCCACCAGAGTATGAAGGCCCAAGCCCTGCCCTCTACTTGAATGATATTGCTCTCTTAGCTCACATAAAGGCAAACTCTAGAAATCTTTGGGCACAGCTTTCTGGATTTTGGGCCTTTAAACCATTCAAGGAAGCATTCCTAAGAGGTTTGAAGTTCTTCCTGTCAAGTGTGCCTTCAAAATGTGAAGTGCCCTTGACTTACAAGAGGTTTTGGACTTGTCCTGGACCTGGAGGGGCACTCCAAACAAACACTTTTTTTGTGATAACTGGGCTACTATCACTCTCATGCATTTCATGTGTGTAGCTTGGTGGTGAAAACAAACTCTTCTTTGTGGTGAGTACAGTCTAACCAGGTCTCTTTGCCTATGAACTGTGAGTGGGAGCCTACTGGCCTGCTCATACAAGATTCTGCTGCTCACAGTGAACACAAACTCCTTGCCCCAATATGCTATGTGCTTGAGCATGTGTGTTTGTGCCAGTGGAGTGGTGTGCAGTACTTGGGTGTGTGAGTGAACCAGAGTGACACAGGCCTGAATCTTCCATTTTAGAAACCCTTGGCCTGTTCATGTTCACAAGATAGAGGCGAGGTTGCTTTCTGAGTCAGTGAAAGTGTTGTCATTCTAGAGGCTGGAAGAATGACAACCCAGACACTGAAGTGGGATGGAAGGAGGTTGGTTTACTCTTAGAAATTCATCAAGGTAATGTTTGATGCAGAGGCCTGCTGGTTAGTCTTTATGGGAATGCCATTTGGTGCATGGCAGGGTCGAAGGGAGGACTTCAGTGTATGTTGTCAGGGTATGAAGGGTACCTTATAAGGGGAGCAAACATTAGTCTACCTTCCTGATCACTGTCAGATGTAACTGTTGATTGTCATGGTGCGAAGAGCTCACACCCCTTTGTGTCTCACTTGTGGGTGCATTTAGCCTAGACACAACCCTGCTGTGTGGAGCATTAGTCAAGACAAATGCTGAGTCTGGAAGACAGTTTGTAAAGGACACATAAATAGGGAACTGACCCAAACTGGTTCTGAAAAGGTAGAATTAGGCCCACATTATGTCATTGGTGGTAAAAACGGCCTACTGCCGCGGTAACGGCCACCAAAATACAGTCACCACGGCTACCATCCGTCCACCATAATATGATCACTGCCAGACTTCTGCTAATAGAAGGGCGGAAATCCAGCAGGGATCATTCTGGCGGACGGTGGTAAGATGGCACTGCTGCCACCAGCAATGCCATGCCAGTTGAACGCCCCCAGCCATATCATGACTTGTGTATTGGCCTGGAGGTGTTCTGCTGGCGGGCGCTGCTAGCGGTAGCAGGGGCCCTTCCCGTTCCCTGCCGGAAGACCTCCTGGAACATGGTAAGTTGGTCTTCTGACAGGGGAGGGTAGTGGGAGGGTGGGGGGTGTTGTGTGTGTGTGTGTCTGAGTGTGTGCATGAATGTGTGAGTGTATGCGTGAATGCGTCTATGTGAGTAGTGTTGTTTGTGTGGGTGTATGCATGTGAGTGAATGCGTGTAAGAATGGTGAAGTGAGTGCGTGTCTGCGAGCATGTCTGGAAGTATGCGTGTATGAATGCGTGTATGGCAGTGGTGAGTGAATGGGTGTATGTGTGATGCGTGTCTGCGGGTGTGTGCGTGTATTGGGGAGTGAGAGGATCGGAGGAAGAGTTTGGATGGAGGGGAGCATCAGGTCGGTGTTGAGGGGGTGGGGGAGCCTCCTACCGGTGACAGGGAAGGAATTCCCTGTCACCGGTAGGGCCTACCGCCATGGTTTTTGTGGCATTGCTAATACCACGAAAACCATGGTGGTAGGCAGGCTCACAATGCCACCAGCAGTACTATGCCAGCTGCCGGACAGGAGATTGACATCTCCATCCCGGCAGCTGTTATCGCCTTGGCGGTATGAGTGGAGAAATGGCGGGTTGGCTGCAACCAACCCGCCATTCTCATAATGTGGTGGTATGTACTGCCAGCCCGTTGGCGGTACTACCGCCACATTAACACTCACCACCTGGGTCATAATGACCCCCTTAGTATCTACATACCATGTCTACAAAATCCATAAAAAAAGTGGGAGAAGCTGACCCTCTTGTTCCAATTCCACTTTCGATCTAGATACTACCACAGTGACTGACCCAGGATGTGACCAAGAGTGTTGCTGGAGGGATCCAAATAGGTAAGTTCTCAAAATACATAACAGCCTTGGGAGGATTACCATTTTGGATGAAGCGAGGTGGGATTAGTAATTTGAGTGACCTCTAGATTTCAATGTTCTCTCTTCATGACCTGAGGATAGATCCAGGATTGCCTTTTTTGATATCTTCTCCTCTATCGTAAATACTTCCCCTCAAATGTCTACATCAGAGTGCTTTTCAGGAGATATTTCTTCGATCTATGGGAAGAGTAATTTTGTTGTCAATGGGGCTAATGGAAAAACATGTCATAGCCTAGTTCATCTTTATTCTTAGTCCTGACATGTCCAAGTTACCATAGAAGCTAGATACATCACTCAAGATCTTCATTTCAACCTTCTAGGTGTAATGACAAGTTATCCACATGCTCACGGCTCCGCAAATACATTGAGGAGAACACGATCCTGGACATCTCCCAATCAGGATTCAGGAGCAACCAAAGCACGGTGTCTGCCATCCTCGCCGCCACAGATGATATCCGCTCGCTCCTCAACCATGGCCAAACAGCAGCCCTCATCCTGCTGGACTAATTGGCTGCCTTCAACACAGTCTCCCATCACACCCTCTGCTTCAGACTCCATGAAGCTGACATCCATGGCAAGGCCCTTCAATGGATACTCTTCTTCCTGACCGGCAGAACACAGAGAGTCAGACTTCTGCCATTCCTGTCAGAACCCATGGAGATCAGCTGCGGAGTACCCCAGGGATCCTTCCTGAACCTCACACTCTTCAACTTCTACATGGCCTCACTGGCGTCCATCATCATAAGCCTCGGAATGAACATTGTCTACTATATGGATGACACCCAGCTGATCATCTAATTGACTGAAAACCCTACGACTGCCAAGAAGAACTTCCACAACCAGATAGAAGCCATTGCTGCCTGGATGAAGGAGAGCTGCCTCAAGCTCAACTCAGACAAGACCGAGATCCTCATCTTTGGACCCTCCACATCAGTCTGGGACAACTTCTGGTGGCCTGCTACACTCGGCAACCCCGCACCCCAACGAACCACGCATGCAACCTTGCTTCATCCATGGTTTAATCGCTCGCTATGACCCGACAGGTCAAATCAGTAGCATCCTCCTGCTTCCACACACTCCAACTTCTCTGGAAGATCTTCAAATGGATTCCAAATGACTGCTGCAAGACAATAACCCACGACCTGGTCACCAGCAGACTTGACTATGGCAACTCACTTTTCACCGGCACCACCCATAAGAATCTGAAGAAATTAAAGCACATCCAAAACACCTCTCCTAGACTCATCCTGGACATCCCCACCATGAACACATCACCAGACACCTGAGAGACCTTCATTGGCTCCCTGTCGACAAGAAGATCTACTTTAAACTCCTCGTCCATGTATACAAGGCTCTCCATGACCTAGGACCCACCTACCTCAACCACCGCATCTCTTTCTAATTCCTTGCCAGACCTCCCCGCTCAAAAGGCACTTGCCACCGTACCCTGCATATGGAGGACCTCGGCTGGAGGAAGATCCTTCACCTACCTTGTGGCAAAGAGCTGGAACACCTTGCCTCTTCACCTCAGACAGTAACCAACACTATCTCAATTCAGGAAGGACCTTGAGACCAGGCTCTTTGACTGAAACACAGAGGACCAAGCACCTCAGCGCCATGAGATCCTTACGGATGAGTGGTGTGCGCTACAAATTTCTGATTGATTGATTGATTAATCCACATGAAGAGATATATGTTCCCTATCACTCAAGGGTATGATGTATTCTAAACTAACATGTTCTTGACAGCTCATGCCTGCCCATTTAAACTATTCCACTCTAATGGCAGCGATTCATCCGCCTTTATCCTTCTCCCCCTTCCCCTACTTATAAGTCATCTGCTAACTTCGGTGTCAGCCAAGATATCTCAGGATGCTCTTCCAAGAGAAGTTCATATTTGGTGGCTTAATTGCTTAGATCAGATTCATGGCTGTCTCTTCAAGCAGGCTCAGGGTAGTCCCCAATGGGCTATCTTTACTGCTATTCCTTTCTCCTTTTCTGTCTGAGATCCTGAGATCTGGTCATACATTTGATTCCTCTGTGACTCAGTCATCATCCTCTTGCTCTCTTTGAAGGTGAATGTTTCATTCATGTGTCTCTTGCTCCTCCTGTTTCATGCTGTTCCAGCCAATCCCAAGCATCCAAGGGTTCATTAAAGTAGAGACTTGCCATTAATCATTGTTTTTAATTTTTGTGGGAACCAACAACATCTAGCGTAGTCCAGCCTCTCTCATGGCTCTTTAAACTTCAGTGTAGGAAGGCCCCATGAACTGTACTGTTGCTGTTTAATCTTGTAAATCAATACTGTACAGTTCTCCACTTTATATGGCACAGCAGTCCTGGCCTTTTGGAGTACTGGATCTTAATCATGAAATTGGAGTAAACAAGTTATCACTGGTCTGGCATGTCCCCCCAGATGGAGGTGGTGAACTGGGACTCTGTGAGTTCTCTCTACAGTATAAATCTTGACCAGTCAGTACTTCAGATAAGTGACTATGGCCCTCATCACAACTTCAGCAGTCTTTTCCAAAGACCGCCGAAGCCGAAATACCACCTAAGACCGACCTAATACGACTGATCTCTGAATTAGAAATTGGATGGAATTCCACTGGTACCGCCACAGCAAAAAGATACCGCACACGGTATTACAACCCATAACACGGTGTTGCGGTGTCCAGATGGTGAGGAACTGCTGAGTGTGGAAGCGTCAGGACCCGTTCCCTCACGGACAAGGTAAGTGGATCATCCGACAGGGGAGGGTGTGTGTGTGTGCGTGTGTGTGCGTGTCTGCATGTGTGTGTGCCTGTGTGAATGTCGTGAGTACGGGGGAGAGAGAGATGTCTGTGGGTGGGTGTATGCATGTGTGAGTGATTGTGGAAGGGGTTGGGGTGCGTGAGTGTTTGTGGATGGGGTGAGTGCATGAGTGTGGGTGTGAGCGATTGAGTACGTGAGTGCGATTGAGCGGGTGAAAGGGGTGAATGCGTGTATGCGTGTGTATGTATGTGGACAGTGAGGAGGGTGCGTGTTTGTGTAAGTTGACGGAGAGGGAGGGTGAGTGTTTGTGTAAGTGGAGGGGGAGGGAGTGGGTGTTTGAGTGAGTGGACAGGTGGAGGGGGTGTTTGTTTGTGTGAGTAGATGGGGAGGTGGGTGCATGTTTGTTTGAGGGAATGGGGAGAGCGGGTGAGTGCATGTATGCAGTGCAGGGGGTGTGAATGTATGTATGCGGTCCAGGGGGAGGGGGTGTGAATGTATGTTTATGCACTAGAGGGGAGGGGGAGTGAATGCATACATGAGTGTGGTGTTTGTGTATGTATGTTAGTGTGAATGGGGGTCTATGACGCAAGTGCATGGGTGAGTAGAGGGGTGTTTGTGTGTGGGAGTATGTGAGTGCATGTTTGCGGGTGTGTGGATGTTTGTGCGAGTGTATCCTGTATTCCTGTCGCCAGGGTGCAAGAATGCCACCTTTTTCTGGCGGTGCGACCAACAGAAAAATGCTGGCAGTCTCTGCCTTGTGATACCACTAGCGGTATCATATCTTCCGCCGTGCTGGAGGTGCTCACCTCCAGCCCTGCGGAACATGGTAATGTGGTGGAACGGGTGGAGGTTCAGCGGTTTGGTTTTGGGAAAGCTCCCAATTTGGCAGTATTCACCACTGGCCCGTCAGCAGTGACACTGCCACAGCCGCCCTGGCAGTCTTCAGACCTCCAGGGTCGTGGTGAGGGCCTGTGTCTGCCCTCTCTATTTCTTCTGGGAAAACTAACACATGGATGTTATTGCATCAATTGAGGCCTTTAACATCTTCCACCCTTTATATAAGGAAGCAGATCCTCTTGGTGAGGTGCAACCCCAGTTGCTATAGATTGTCTGTAGAGGGGGGCTCTCATTCAAGGCTTCTTCTGTTTATTTCACCGTCTTCCAGCTTACACTGGTTCTCTCATGGAATACCCACATTAATTGCCACAGTATGAATGTTTGCTTCAATGCTTCCCTGGAGGCCGAGATTGCCTCCAGTATCTTCTTCAGTGTATTCTGTTGCCCAGAATTTTACTAGGTCCACCCGGAATGATTGCAATAGCCCTCCAAGGGATGATGATTGTTTGTGATGTGGCCCATTTGAGCAGTATTCTTCTTATTCACCTTAGATTTCCTCAAGTTCATAATACTGTTGCAGAGGGATGAGAGCTGGCCCATAGGGAGGGTCTCAAATAACAGGATGGATATGTCTGTTTGATTATTTTGTTGCAGCTCAGTTAGTCAACTTGTTGTGGCCCCCCTCCATGTCAAACTCCTTCTGTTTGCTCAGCATATGCCTTATATGTTCAACCCAAAAATGTTTGTGTCACAGAGAGTGTATAATTCAAGTTAAATTTAGCAGCATTCAGACTCAGAAAGGTCAAAGTGATGGTGCACAGCATTTCTCTTATTCAGAGCACAATGTCCTTTCATTACCTCTCCTCCCTCATGGCCTCTGTGGTTTCAGGCTGCACCTACTTAAAGTGGCCCACAGCTTAATTCATCTGGTGTGATAAAGGCATCTCACAACTTTCTCCAGTGTTTGTTAGATATTTTCTATTGAGTTGTTGGTCAGCCTACCACAATCAGAAGTACCAGAGATTTCTTTATTACTCTAAGGGTAATTCCATTGTATTTGTATTTTTTTAAACATAGTTTACTGAGTTTTCTTCTGACATCAATTCAAGGTACATAATAGTTGCTTTGTAACCCTTAACATTACTCCATATATATTTTAGGTTCACATTTACAGATAATCATTGCTATTAAAGGAGTTTACATGTACAACTGTTTTTTTTAAAATTTAGAATACTTTAGGTTTGAGAGATGTTCAATTCAAACCTGGGACGGCAAGTGACATTATGAAGGAATAAACCAAAGATCACCAACAACACGTACAACCAAAAACAAGCCCAGTGAATGTTTAGGAGATGCTAGAGGCAAATCCAAAAAGTAGTTGGTGTGGGTGTATAGCGTGTGAGGAGGTAGTTACATCTTGGCTCAAGCAGGGCCTAATGATTGGGTCTCCCCTAGTTTAAGAGTCACCAACACCTCAATGCTAGTCAAGTGTGGAGAGTATTTAGTCCGAGTGTTCAACAATGCAGCTAATGAAACGTTTATTCTGCCCATTTGTTGCAGGTCATCTAGTATGTGTGTCCAAGCTTCAGCCCAGCTTCCAGGTGTAAGCCCCCTGTTCGCCTCTCATTTCGATGTTGTGCCTTCGAAAGTGGCCCATTTACGGAGCTCCACCAGGCAACCAGTGATGGTGGGGCCCTCCAGTTTTTTTCCAGGCCATCATCAACTGGCGTCTCACAAGAATTAATGCTAAGTTTGCAAATTTAGTTGTTCTTGCCCCTGTCTATGGTTGGGGAAACCAGTCCAAAAGGCTGGCTTGGGAGTTGCAGGTAACGAGTGCTCTGTGGCCAGTTTCAGGGCTTTTAGTACTGATGGCCAGAATGGTCCTAACGTTATTGCACTCCCAGACCATGTAAATAAATGTGGCATCAGGTTCTCCAGATGAATTCACAATTAAAGGCACAAGGTTCAGCCATTTGGTAATGATATATTCCCTGTGAAAAAAAATAACATTGGATCAATTGAATTGCGTGTTGCAGGAAGCCCTAGTAGTGTATTCTAGTAATTTAGCTCAGTCCGCTTCTCCAATAGGAGTTCCCAGGTCTACCATTCACTTCTCGTTAGAAGGCCTCAAATTTGCTTTTGTTTGTTTGAACAGTGCCTTACATGAAAGTGAGACTTCCCTCCATCAATTTCAAAGATGCATTACGGGCCCAGGTGTACCTCAGATTCAGCCAGGCCTGTGTGCCAATAACATCAAAATGCCACCTGCATTGATCGATTAAAAAAATGACGCAGTAGGATCCTATAATTGTCCAGCAGAGTGCCAAACTCCACCAAAGTATTATTG
The DNA here is from genome assembly GCF_031143425.1 of Pleurodeles waltl. NCBI lineage: Eukaryota > Metazoa > Chordata > Amphibia > Caudata > Salamandridae > Pleurodeles > Pleurodeles waltl. The sequence goes on along the minus strand of NC_090451.1, from coordinate 385,628,943 downwards.
ATCTACAAGTCACCTTCTTTATTGAGGTCGAGCAATAACTATTCTCTCAGTTCTCTCCAGTCTCACGTACAGGAGATGGAAAGGAGGGTGAGCAATGGGAGTTCCTAGCATAGGGCGCTTGGGTTTTGGACCACCATATTTAAGGGATGGTAACAGTATTCCCTGTCTCTGAGGCCAAGGTGGAGTTTTAGCTCTCAGTAATAAATGTGCCAATGTGTCCCTCACGGGGCAAAAGGGATCTCTTTGATGATTGCTACCCCAGCAGTCCATGCGCCGATGGGTCACTCTTTGCAGCTGTGCCACCAGGTAGTACAATTTAAAGTCTGGGACGGCCAATCCACTCTCAGACACAGGCAGACAGAGATTTGATAGGGCCACTCTTGTTCTTCCGGTGCCCCAGATCAATTGCAGAGTCTGAGCATCAGTTTCTCTGTACAACTCTCTGGGTACTTGCTCAGGTAGGGCATTGAAAAATATGTGATCCAAGAAGAACAATCCTTTTTTTCAGGGTGACTTTGTCCTTGACCAACAGAGGCAGAGTCAGCCAAAACTTGATCAATGGGCATAGTGCCACCACAGTTGCTCATATATTACCCTCAAGAAGTTGTTCCGCTGAATGATAGATGCGGACCCCAAGATATTTAAGCATGATGGGTGTCCAGCCAAGCTTGTCTCCCAGTGCTTCCGGGGCAGCTCTCTACTCAGCTGGCAACAGAAGGAATGTGAAGGATTTCTCCCAATTAACCTAAAGGCCAGAGAGTGCACCAAATTGTTCGAAGGCATCAAAAGCACCACTGACATCTGCTGAGGCGTCTCACATGTATAGCAGCATATCATCTGCCTATAGAAAGAGAAAGAGCCTTTCCCTAGATACAGAGACCTCGATAGTCTATCCCCTGATGCATCATGTTGGCAAGTGTTTCCAAGGTTAAGACAAAGAGGATGGGTGTTAGAAGACATCCCTGCCATGTACTGCAACCCACACCATAGCTATCTGAGATGACAGTGCTTGTTTTAACTCTGGCCATTGGGCTGGTGTTCAGTAGTTTAATTCAGCCAATTACTCGGTTGCCCAGCCCCACCCCGTCATTGGTGTTAACAGAAAATCTCATGCTAGGGAATGAAAAGCCTTCTTAATAGCAATGGCTAAGGCCATGGCCAACAAGGGGAGCTCTGCAGAGTAGTCCAAGAGTTGTACAAGCCGACAGATATTCTGGAAGGTGTTGTGCATATATATGAACCCAGTCTGGTTTGGATGCACTAGGTTATGGACATGAAGCAGGATTCCAGAACCTTGAGGTCCACATTCAAGAGGGATAGAGGTCAGTACGAGCCCACTCTCTCCACATTGCACCCTGGTTTAGGCAAGGCCATGATCACCACCTCCCACAAGCTGACAGGTAATTCCCCAGCCTCTCTATCCACATTGAACAAGGCTGTGAGCCTCAGGAACAAGCAGGTTGAATAGTTCGCATAAAACTTAGATGGAAGTCTGTCCATGATGACTTATACCTCGCCAAAGCTTTGACTGCTCCCCTGACCCCTTGCTCTGATATGGCCTGACCCAACAGTTCTGCCTCTGCACACATATGTAGTTCAGCTTGGCAATGGCAACGTAGGCTTGGAGCAGCCGTTCATCACATGTGGCTCTGGGTGTATATAATCATTTGTGATAGGCTTAAAAGACTTGATTAATCACTGCCTGCGAACTAGCCATATCATCCTGGTCCATTTGGATACCCAGAAGTTGGGATTATCTAACCAGGCTAATGAGTGACCAGTTTTATCCCATTCATCATGAGCCCTGGTAATGTAGGAGTAATGGTCACAACCCCTCAGTCGGTCTACCAAGGCCAGAAGGGAGTGTCTCTCTTCGCGCAACATGTGTTCCACAGAGGGGTTTCCCCTGAGCTTTTCTAGGTGCTGGAGGAGGTCCTCCAGTAGCCTAATATGCACATGCAGTTGTGCTCACAGCCCTATCATTGTTATGTCACCTCCTTAAAGACAAACCAATAGTTTGGGGGAGGCAGTGCCATTGTTCTCTATAAATTAATGGTCTATGACCTCACCCAGTGAGTCATAAAAGAATGGGTCCTTCAACAATAATTGGTTTAATTTCCACTTGGGGATCAGGGGGTCTAGTTATGCCCCAAGCAAACGTCACCAGCAGCAGGTTGTGATCAGAGTGTCTTCTGGGAAGATATTCTGCTGATAGGACCTTGCCCTGCAATGGTGTAATGCATACGATTTGGTCTAAGTGGACGTAAAGTGCTTGCATCCCAGAATAATAGGAGTATTCCCTCTGTAGAGGGTGCAGAGCCACCGTCTCCCAAATCCAAATCTGTCAGCCAATTGCAGAATCCTCTGGCAGTGGTGTGATCTATCCAGGAGCGTATCTGCTACACTGTTGAAGTCCTCCCCCACCAGTAGTTGATAATTAGTGACTCTTGCCAGGAGTGGAAACAGTGTGTCAAGAAAGGTGTAATAATCTAAATTAGGAATATAAATGTTGAGTAGTGAAATGCCCCTCCCATCTAACTGGCCAACTAGCAGGACAAATTGTCCCTTGTGATCCACCACTTCCACGTGCAGTCAAAAGGGAAAACCACAGACAAATCCATATGAGGTCCCCTCATGAGTATGCTGAGTATGTTGTGTCGTACACCCTGCCTCTCCATCTGTTATGTAGTGAAAGTTCCTCTGCGGTGGTCTGATGCTTCTCTTGAAGGAAGGCCACCTGCGCCTTCCACCGCTTTTGAAATGCCTGTACATTGTATCTTTTATTCGGGAGATTAAACTCACGAACGTTACACGTTATGACTTTAATAGACAACCTTTAATGTAATACATGCATATGAAGAGTCACCCATGAGGTGTACCTCCCCACAAAAATAATATGATCATCCAACAATGAGCAGCAAGGGCTATAACCAAACAGATTTAACCATAACTTCCCTCATGCCTCACCCAGGACTGGTAGGCTGAACCCCCCTGTCCAAACAAGTAGGAACAGTCTTTGTGGTGTAACAGGGGACTAGAGACTGCATAAGTCCAAACAGGAGGGAACCCCTCCCACAGAGCCATGGACATCGGGACAATGCCCAGTCTATTTGAAAATCAGCAGCCCCAATAGTCCATGCCCTTCGGGCATAGTCCCAAGCAATAACACATTTTTATTGCAGCCCCTCAACCCCATGCTCGATACCTCCATCAAAGCTGGATACTCTCTGAGGTTATTAGCCAAGCAGAGAGTCAGCATCCAGCCCTGCTGCTGTAGGCCATCCAATGCACCTATGTTGGTGGTCCTTCCTTCCAATTCCGAACTTTATTCAGGAGCCAACACTTCATAATGATTTTTTTGTTATTGAGACACCTCAGCTACCAGCTGTGCCTTAGCCGTATGCTCCTCTGAAGGGTGATTCCAGGACTGTCGTTTCTGCCTTTTCTGTGATTTCTTTGCTCTCCCAGGAGCCAGCAGGGATCTCATCTTCCAAACGTGGGTCTGCTCACTTGTAACATAAGCCAGTCATGTGCCTCCTCTGGAGTGTTAAAGAAGTGGGTGCTGTGCTCTGCCACCACTGAAAGTTTTGCTGGAACAGCAGAGTATATTTCAAGCCCGTAGATTGTAGCTGGTGCTTCACTGCAGTGAAAGCAGAACGCTGCTTCGGGACCATAGCTGTGCAATCCAGATAAGCTTTGACAGTTGAGCCCTCCACCTTCCAGGGACCTGTGGTGTGGAATAGTTGCAGTATCAAAACCCTGTCCCTATAGTTCATTCAACTTGGGGCGTGGAGGTGCATTCAGCTGCGATGAGCGTTAAATGAGAAGACATGGGGGGGTCATGCCAGTGAGCACTGTCTCTGTCAACCATGTTGCCCTGTTGGAGCTGGTGCACTTTATGCTGCATGTTGTGCATCATGGGCCAGAGTGCCCCAAGGGTTGATTCAGCATCTTCTACTCTTTTGGACAGTGTTTAGTGATCAGTACACAGAAATGACTACTCTATGGTGACAGTGTCAACCTTAGATTCCAGTGTGGGTTTTGTCTCTTGAAAGTCTAGTAAAATGTGTTCAAACTGGCTGGAACGTGTTTCTAATGTCAGCTCCAATTTATGCAGTGTGCCCCCGCAGTGCCCTCTCGTAGGGCAAGCCTCACTATGACCGTGAATAGCAGTAACAACATTAGTTTAGTTTTTACCATCATGTTCTAGGAGTCTCTCACAAGGCTGGCCCACACAAGCCAATTCCATTCCCCAGATGATACAACAATCTTCACATGGGTGGGCAGAGAACCACACAGAGCCATTAATGCAGTGCCATAGCAATATGAGAGCAAAGACTGATCATCAACACAGTCCAAACAGCCCCCAAGTACGCCAGCGTATGTGGTGCCTGTGGTGTGCTGCCAGGCAGAGGTCCCCAGGCCAATGTGTATGGTTACTCTTAGGCAAGGGGGCTCAGTTCCTGTTGCCTCCATCCAGGAAACAGGCAAGTATTATTGTATGCCAAGGCTCCACTAGGATACAGCAGGGTTGAGAGCAGTGACTGATGACCATAAGGTGAGGACTAGAGGTCCTGCCTCTCCTCAAAGGCATTGCATGTATCTACCAAGGTAAGGTTCAGGCCCAAGGCCATACTCAGCGTAAGGGGCTCCTCAATGCAAGGCTTCATGGGCAAGAGGGCAGGAAGCCCGGCCTGGTGCAGCATCACAGGAGTATCAATCCCTCGCCTAGCATGATCCTAAATGTCTTGGGCTGCAGCTGCAGCACAACACAACCTCTTGGTCCCACGCTGATTGCAATAATGCAAAGGGGACAGGACCAGTGGCACCGAATACGGCAGCGATCAGCAATGAGGGTACAGCAGCAAGCTGTGTCCACACAGTAGCCGCACTCCTGAGCTGTTCTGCATGCTGTCAGCTGCCCATCCAGGCCTGCAACACTACTGAATTCAGCACCTGGCCGGTCGCCCCCTCAGAAGCAGCTCCTCTCCATCGTGCGGTAAGCTTTTAGCTATTGGTCTAGGCTTGCCTGGCCCCCCCATAGCCTCAACTCTGCTAGAGTTCTCGCAGAACTTTCAGCTCAGGTGTTCCCAGGACCCCTGCTAATCAGTCTGCAGAGCAGTCACAGCCCAGCCCTAGACGTGCATTGGCTCAAAAGAGGGAGGAGGGCACAGGATTATGGAAGATTACTATGGGTTTGTTTCCAGAGCACTGGATCATATGGCCACTCAAGCTGCCATCTTGGCCCCATTGGTAATTCCATTGTAGTTCTTGGCCTCCAAATAGACCATTCCACTACTGTTCAAATAGCTATTGTTATGTTAAGGGGATTAAAGAGTCTCTGCATACACTATCTTTCTGTGTATGAATTATTTCTGTTATGCCTTCAGCTCATCTTAAGTATTTATTCAGAGCCCTTCCTTTCCCAGTCCCTAGCAGGTCTACTTCAGTGATTTGATGCTCCTTCATCAATGTGACAACAATCAGAGTAATCATAAAGATGAAGGGTCATCAAAAGATGTCATTGCTCAATGTATTTCGCCTGGGCAATCTCTTGTCTCCAGCAGCACCACGAGCCTGCATGGGACCTCTTCATGGTCTCCTCTTTGGCACTTCATTCCCCAGGTTTCCACCCCAACCAGTGCACTCAAAGGTTGTAAGATTGCAACAAGAGTCCTGGTGCCTCGCTATTGCTTGGAGGCAGTGTGTTCCAGCTTCATGGACTGCTATATTTTCTCTCCACCACTTGAATGTATGGCAGGGTGGGCCCTGCTTCCACCTCGTTAGGATTTTGGAGGTTCCAAGCACATCTGCACCCTCCAGCAGGCTTGTCAATCATTAGTCTTTGCACAAGTACTAGGATTGAGTTTTAGGGTGTCCTGGAATTCAGGGTATTATGGACCAGGAGCTCAGCCTCATTCTACTTGCCCCATAGGTTGTCAGTCAGTGAGCTCCATTGCTTTCTATGGGCGCTTTTTAAGTTTCTCTTTATGAATTCATTACTCATGAGTCTAATAACCAATACTTATCCTAGATCTAGCAATGGTAGGTCTTGTATTCTTCATTGAAACTGGATTTTAGTATATAGGCACTAGCAATGTATGTCTGTATAAGCGCAGGGCTTAGCCCTACTCCCCAGCTAAGGTTTGCCAGGCTGGGGTCCAACAACCCTGAAGGCAATGGCATCATCAGTCCAGCAAAGTCCTATAAGACTCCTCTTCCTGGTAACAAGAGACAGCGTCACTGACAGAGTCAGCTTTAGGTGCTCTAAGTTTCAGCCTTGAAGTGCCGAGGGCAGACTGTCAAAGCAGCGAAGCCTCACACCACCTTTCCCAACTCATCACAGACTAGGGTGGGATCAGCAAGACTCACTGATTCCACCCCGCCCTCTGACAGGTTACATAATGTCCTCCTCTCTTTGACTGACATTTGACAAGGTTAGCCAATGAGAAGAGGTGACAGGATCTTCCTGCTTTTGCTGCCCACCTGGAGCCTCCAGCTCCATCCTAGGCTTTTGTTCTCTCTCTCACCACAAACAGGTAAGTGCTCCAATGAAGGTGTGGATGTATATGTGCATTTAGGAAAGTATGTGAATTTGACCATGTGTGCTTTTGAATGGGTGGTGTGTGCGAGTTTGTGAATAACCTCTATGATTTTGAATGGATGGAAGTGATTAAACGTGTGTGCTTGCTCCCACAAAATTTACATAATAACTACAGACTGTAAAGATCTGTTCTGGAAAGCCGTTATATATTGTTTGTTCAGGTGTTGAGACCAGTTTTTGTGACCAATGTACATTATTTACTACATTGAGGAAACCTTCAAGTCACCATTTCTGCAATGCGTTAAAAACTAAACGTTTAAGTTTGGCATGACATCGATGCACCTTCAGACACCCACATAAAACACCCTAATTGAAAATAATTTTGCTATTTTCGAAGCATATAACAAATTGTGACTTTCCAATTTTGATCACTTCTTTTTCTGAGCTTTTTAGGATTCCAAGACTGCCAGTTCCTATTAAATATTGGCAGAAATAACCCCAGACCGATGTAATTAGAAGTCAGCTCACAAGTGACAAGTGTCATACAATCTCATAAGACACTATGATTAATTAAACGCATTTTTGACATGAAATAAGCATTGATGATGCAGGGAATGGATGTGAACAAAGGTTGTTAAATAAATTGGTCACACAAGGTAAAGTGGCGTTCGCTTTAGAATCAAGGTTATGAGGGAAACGTATGCATGTACACTTTTGCACGTCTCGTTGGATGCTTGGAATGTGCTCAGAATGTCAAGGTCATCAATTAGACAAGATTCGGAGAGAATGGAGAGGCATTACAGTTTCCACAGAATCCGAAATAATAATCCTATTTAAGGCACATTCAAATATTTTCTATTAAGTATTACCTTGGTGATAAACGAGCATGACTTCCGTGTTGTGCAAAAGAGTCTACAAATATATTTATGTAGCCTGGATCATAACTGTATAAACTGCACGGGTGAAGATTTGCACCAAAATTAAAATTTTGTATAAAGCTTGCAACTGCCCTTGTCTTATAGGATCTGTGATCAAATACCTCTTTCTGTCGGGATCACAGTTAGAAATGGTGCAAACCTGCAGAGATTTAACCGGATGGGGGTTGTTTGGTAACATTTCTGGTGCAGAAAACACCAAAATCTCTAAGCAGCACTAATATCCATATGTTATGCTCCTACTTGTTATAGGTGCTATTTATGGCACACAATAAATTCCTAACCCCTGAGCAGCAGATTTTATTGAGTTGAGAAATATCTCATGCTCCTCTTGGGAGCTCATATCTGATACTTTGAAATTCACATTTTCAGTACATGTCAAGTTTAAAACTGAATTTTTCTCCATTTTACCAATGTTAAATGACATTTTGCACTAACCTGTTCGTGAAAATATTGGTGTAAAATTGCACCAGAGTAATCTATGTAATTTGAAAATGTTATTGCAAAATTGCAATAACTTCTTCCCAGTCTCGTAATATTGTTCTTGTGTGTTCCCGTTGGCGGCTATTTTAGGAGTGGAATGAGATCGATATGTCATGTGCTCAAACGTTACAGGATTACTCTATGCCAATCAGGTCACCATGTTCCAGTCCAATTTTTCCTTCACTATACCACTGAAATTTAGAACTATAATGCATTTTTTTCATTTCAGCTGAAGCAATTGCCTGTTATGTTTTAAATGTTGCACTCTGATTTCACTTCAGTTATAGTTTATTTCGGTTTGCATAAAACTGTAAAACATATTTTAAAGTATTAGAACAGTAATAAAATACAAAATAATAAATACAATAGTTTACAAATTTATGAATGAATGCAGTTAATACATCAATATAATTATACATGAGCTAAGTTAATGAGATGAGCTATTTCTTAATTTGACGGTTGTGCATAGAATGCTGCTCACAGGACAGCAGACATGATGACATTAGTAAATGAAAAAAGGGAGTCTGCAGCTATTAGAACCTCTGATGACATTAGTAAATGAAAAAAGGGAGTCTGCAGCTATTAGAACCTCTAGACCTCATCAGAACCCTAACAACCATGAATTCCATCCACTCAGGCTCTCCCACGGACCCGTGCCCACATCACGTATTCAACAAAGCCGACGCCACCATCGCCCCCAAACTCCGCAAGATCATCAACCTCTCCTTCAACACTGCCACCTTCCCGGACAGCTGGAAGCACGCAGAAATCCAACCCCTCCTCAAGAAACCCAAGGCTGACCCCAACGATCTCAAAAACTTCCGACCGATCTCTCTCCTCCCTTTTCCAGCGAAAGTCATCGAGAAGATCGTCAACACACAGCTCGCCCACTTCCTAGAAGACAACTCCATCCTAGACTCCTCACAATCTGGATTCAGACGAAACCACAGCACTGAGACCGCACTCCTCGCCGCCACAGATGACATCAGACAACAAATGGACAACGGCGAAACCTCAGCCCTCATCCTCCTCGACCTATCAGCCGCTTTCGACACAGTCTTCCACCGCACCCTACTAACCCGTCTCCACGAAGCCGGCATCCAAGACAAAGCCCTCAACTGGATCTCATCCTTCCTCTCCGACAGAACCCAGAGAGTCCGACTCTCACCCTTCCGCTCCAAAGCCACCAACCTCATCTGCGGCATCCCCCAAGGCTCCTCTCTTAGCCCAACGTTGTTCAACGTCTACATGGCCCCCCTCGCACAACTGGCCCGTCAACACAACCTTAGCATTATCTCCTACGCCGACGACACCCAGCTCGTCCTCTCCCTGACCAAAGATCCGCTCACCGCCAAAACCAACCTCCACGAGGGACTAAAATCCATCGCCGAGTGGATGAGCAACAGCCGCCTGAAGCTCAACTCCGACAAGACGGAAGTCCTCATCCTCGGACGCTCCCCCTCGGCCTGGAACGACTCCTGGTGGCCCACTGCCCTCGGACCCCCACCCACCCCAGCCAGCCACGTACGAAACCTCGGCTTCGTCCTCGACTCTGCTCTCACCATGTCCAAACAGATCAACGCCGTCTCCTCCTCTTGTTTCAACACCCTCTGCATGCTCCGCAGGATCTTCAAGTGGATTCCAACAGGAACCAGGAAGACGGTGACTCAAGCCCTCGTCAGTAGCAGACTTGACTACGGCAACGCACTCTACACAGGCATCCCAACGAAAGACATCAAACGACTCCAACGCATCCAGAACGCATCCGCCCGCCTGATCCTCGACATACCCCGCCGATGTCACATCTCCCCCCACCTGAAGGACCTCCACTGGCTCCCTGTGGAAAAAAGGATCACCTTCAAACTCCTCACCCACGCTCACAGGGCACTACACAACACCGGACCCACCTACCTGAACACCAGACTCAACTTCTACGTCCCCACACGTCAACTCTGCTCTGCCAACTTCGCCCTCGCCTTCGTCCCCCGAATTCAGCGCAAGACCTCTGGCGGCAAATCCTTCTCCTTCCTCGCCGCCAAGACCTGGAACTCTCTCCCCACCTCTCTACGCTAGACCCAGGACCTCCTCACCTTCAGGAGACTCCTCAAGACATGGCTCTTCGAACGCTAGCAGCACCCCCCCCTCCCCAGCGCCTCGAAACCCTGTCGGGTACATAGCGCGCTTTATAAATTCACTGATTGATTGATTGATTGAGAAGAATACGATATTTCTGTTGAACGATTTGATAAAACGTACCCAATATGAGGAAATGCTTCCTAGTTTTAAATGACCGTTGGTCACAGGGGCAGGGATCGGTAAAACCAACCAATCAAAACCCAGCCGTTAGGAAAATTGCATTCAATCCATTCTGAATGTTTAGTAGAACCCATTGCTCATAGTTGGGACGATATGCAGTGATGGTTCCATGCCCAACTTACTGAAGGCTTCCTTAATTCTGCAAAGTCTCAAGCTATACATCTGAATCGAGAGAATTCTCCTTTAGGCCAGAACCTGTCTTTTTTTGGATGTGGCAAGGTTCTGTGAGGATATCAGACCTTCTGAAATCGGCACAAAGCTTCTTTATATATTTAAATCGTAATATTTTAGGACGGTGTCGAGCATTAATATTTTTCTGTTAAGCTAAGTAGCTGGATTGGTCCAAACTGAAAGGAATATGAAAAGTGGAGCAAGTTTTATGCAAGGTTCTAAATCTTTTAGGACTAATTCTTCGTGTCAAGAAAAGCTGGGGTGAGTTGAGGTGTATCGAAAAGTTTCCTGTATAAATTATTTTCCTCCACCTGTAATGTAGCAATATCACTGTAGCCCCAAATTACCCAATTTGCTTACAAGTTTAGCAACTGCCTTAGTGCCCTACTAACCAAAGCCTCCTAGTTTGTAATCGATGAAATTATAAAAAGTGACAAACAAATAGTAAAAGGAAGGCCGTTTCTCAATGTTACAAATATCACTGCTAAAAACTCTAGATCGACTTTTGCTTGGGCCCATGGACCTAGTAACGATCTTAGTGAAATTCCAGACTGATTTAGGGTTTGGCAGATGGCTTGCTCTGTCACTAACATGACAAGTATTTCATCCACTGTGTTAGAAGTGCTATAGGCTATAACACACTTGTAGCATGCCAGATGGGATATCCGTCACTTTTGTGACAGAGTATCCCATCCACTACATTCTGTCAGGCCCAAAGTGTGTAAAGCAAGAGCTTCCATAATGGTATCATATCCTTCAAGCAGATCATTTAGCCCATTTACTGTTCAAGCCATCAAGACTACACAATCTACATGTAGAAGAAATGGAATATCATGATTCCCCACCGCAGGGATATCCTGCTAAGTCAGTTTAAGGGATCTTTCAAACAGTTTGCACATAAAAAAAAGAAGAGATGCTAAAACGCAGCCTTATTGTACCCTTCTTGCTAAAGCAAAGTTACTTAAGCATTCCCCATTTGGCCACAAATGAGACTTTTGTGGCCAAATATGTATGAAGATGGTTTAAAAATGTAATATATCCTAATTTTTACCCACATTAGCAAGAATGACCAAAGCCTACCTGTAGGAAAGTACCATCTCTCTTGGCATGTTACCCCCAATTTTCCTAGCCAGGACCTCAGTGCTCCTAGTTTGTGGCCTGAATGTGTATACCTGTGTAGTGCCTAACTGTGTCACTGTGGCTCTGCTAATCAAGACCTCAGTGCTCATGCTGTCTCTGCCTTTAAATTTGTCACTATAGGCTAGTGACCACTTTTACCAATTTCCATTGGCATACTGGAACACCCTTATAATTCCCTAGTATATGGTACCTAGGTACAGAGGGTATTGGGGTTCCAGGAGATCCATATGGGCTGCAGCATTTCTTTTGCCACCCATTGGGAGCTCAGACAAACCTTTACACAGGACTGCCATTGCAGCCTGAGTGAAATAACGCACACGTTATTTCACAGCCATTTTCACTGCACTTAAGTAACTTATAAGTCACTATATATGTCTAACCTTCACTTGCTGAAGTTTAGGTGCAAAGTTACTAAGTGTGAGGGCACCCTTGCACTAGCAAAGGTGCCCCGACATAGTTCAGGGCCATTTCCCCGGACTTTGTGAGTGCAGGGACACCATTACACGCGTGCACTACATATAGGTCAATACTTATATGTAGCTTCACAATGGTACCTCCGAACATGGCCATGTAACATGTCTAAGATCATGGAATTGTCCCCCCAAATCAAATCTGGTATTGGGGAGTCAATTCCATGCATCCTGGGGGCTCCACTATGGACCCCCCAGTACTGCCAAACCAGCTCTCTGGGGTTTTGTCTGCAGCTACAGCTGCTGCCACCCCACAGACATGGTTCTGCCCTCCTGGGCCGCCCAGTCCCAGGAAGGCAGAAAAAAGAATTGCCTATGAGAGAGGGTGTTACACCCTCTCCCTTTGGAAATAGGTGTTAAAGGCTGGGGAGAGGTAGACTCTACCAGCCTTTGGAAATGCTTTGAAGGGCACAGATGGTGCCCTCCTTGCATAAGCCAGTCTACACCGGTTTAGGGAACCCCCAGTCCCTGCTCTGCCGCGAAACTGGACAAAGTAAAGGGGAGTGACCACACCCATGTCCATCACCACCCCAGGGGTGGAGCCCAGAGCTCCTCCATTGTGTCCCAGACCTCTGCCATCTTGTTTCCAGAGGTGTGAGGGCACTCTGGAGGCCTCTGAGTGGCCAGTGCCCGCAGGTGATGTCAGAGACCCCTCCTGATAGGTGCAAAACTGACTAGGTGGCCAATCCTCCTCTGAGGGCTACTTAGGGTCTCTCCAGTGGGCTTTTCCTCAGATAACGACTTGCAAGAATTCATCAGGGTTCCTCTGCACTTCTCTCTTCGACTTCTGCCGCTGACTGCTCCAGGACACCTGCAAAACTGCAACAAATTAGCCAGAAGACTACCAGCAACATTGTAGTGCCTAATCCTGCTGGCTTTCTCAACTGTTTCCTAGTGGTGCATGCTCTGGGGGCTGCCTGCCTTCACCCTGCACTGGAAGCCATGAAGAAATCTGTGGGTCAACAGAACCTTCCCCTTGCTTCAGCAGGCACCAAACTTCAGCTTCACAGGTACTCTGGGTCCCCTCTCATCCTGACGAGCATGGCCTGTGGAACACAGGTGGTGGACCCAAGTGACCCAGACTGTCCTGTGGTTCAACTGTCCGAATTTGGAGGAGGTAAGTCCTTGCCTCCCATCCCCAGAAAGTAATCCTGTGCACAGCACGTTCTGCAGCAACAAGGGCTTCTGTGCATATTTCCAAGAAATCCTACATGCACAGCTGAGCCTAGATCTCCAGCACTCTGTCCTGCAATGCTCAGCTCCCTGAGTTGATCTCCAGTGTCGTGGGACCTCTCTCTGCAGTGTTGAGATGACCGCCATGTTCAGACACCTTGAACCCATGTTCAAGGACTTCTGCGGGTGCTTCCTGCCTGGCCATGGGCTCTCTACGGTGCTGAGGGCCATCTCTGTCTCCTTTCCCAAGTGGTAACATTCTGGTCCTTCCTGGGCCCGGGCAGCACCCTTTTTCTCCTACTCTGACTCTTGCAGCTAGCAAGGCTTGTTTGCGGTATTTCACCAAGGAAACAACTCTGCATCCTCCAGCACGCTGTGGGACATCTTCTGCACAAAGAAGAACTTCCTACCACCTTTTGTTGTTGCAAATCCTGCAGCTTCTTCTAACCAGAGGCAGCCATTTTGCACCTTCATCCGGGGTTTAGTGGGCTCTTGCCCCCCCTGGACACTTTAGCGACTCTTGGACTTGGTCCCCTTCCTTTGTAGGTCTTCAAGTCCAGGAATCCATCTTCAGTGCTTTGCAGTCTGTTGTGGTCTTTGCAAAATCCTTTATCATGACTTTAGTGTGTTTCTGGGGAAATAGGAGTACTTTATTCCTACTTTCCAGGGTCTTGTGGTGGGGTCTCATTTACACCCTTAGTGTTTTCTTACACTCCCAGCGCCCCTCTACACACTACACTAGCCTAGGGGTCCATTTGTGGTTCGCATTCCACTTTCTTAGTATGTGGTTTTTGTTGCCCCTAGGCCTATTGCATCCTATTGTGTTTTACAGTGTTTGCACCATTTTCTGACTGTTTTACTTACCTGATTCGGTTAGTTGTGTATATTTTGTGTACGTTACTTACCTCCTAAGGGAGTATATCCTCTGAGATATTTTTGGCACATTGTCACTAAAATAAAGTACCTTTATTTTTTAGAAACTATGAGTATTGTCTTTCTTATGATGTAGCACCTTTATGATATAAGTGGTGTTGCATGAGGTTTGCATGTCTCCTAATTCAGCCTTGGCTGCTCTGCTATAACTACCTCTATCAGCCTAAGCTGCTAGAACACTACTACACTTTACTAATAAGGGTTAACTGGACCTGGCATAAGGTGTAAGTGCCATTGGTACCCACTACAAGCCAGGCCAGCCTCCTACACTGCCCTACTGACACAGTCATAGACTGAGCTGAGGTCCATACCTGCAAGATACAGAGAACCACCAAGAACCATCATATATTTACTAATCAACAGTCAACAAATTTAGATTTAGATATTGTTACCAAACTACCCAAAAACCATACTCTGTCTCCAACAAAATGTTATTTATGACCAATGTCAGAACTGTGCTAATGCTGAATCTTTCAGCAACCACTGCAACAGAGTCTATTGAGGAACTGGAGAATAACAATGTGACTCCCCCGGTTACCTTACTTAAAGATGGGGACTATGGTCCACTGTGACAAGCACTTCAGAATGATAGAATTGCTGGCTACATTGAAAACGTTAATAAGAACTGGGTCCCATAACTTGATATTCTCAGGTAACCCATTGGGCCCAGGTGCTTTACCAGATCAAGTATACTTATTGCCTTAATGACCTCCTGTAAATTAAAAGCCAGCCTATTCCCAAATGTCAAGGGAACACCTCCCTCTCCATAGGAGGTTGGGGCATTAAATGCAATGAAGTGTGAGACCCATGTGTCTGCTAAGATATGAACATCTAGAAGTAAGCCAATATTCGTATGAAAATTGAGTTATTGACAACCTTCCAAAGCAAGTGTTGATCATTATAGCACTAGTGGTCTGTTAGACTTTTCATCCTTGGCATGGTCTCCCTTAAAATTTTGCCTGTGTTTCCCAGGTTGTTGATGTGTGCTGGACTCTGTTTTTGCTGTTTTTGTTACTCTGGGCCCTTTACCACTGCTAACCAGTGCTAAAGTGCAAGTGAACCTATACAAAATGTGCATGTAATTGGTTCATCCATGATTGGCATATTTGATTTACTGGTAAGTCCCTAGTACAGTGCACTAGAGGTGCCTAGGGCCTGTAAATCAAATGCTACTAGTGGGCCTGCAGCACTGGCTGTGCAACCCACATTAGTAGCTCTGTAAACATGGCTCAGACCTGCCACTGCAGTGTCTGTGTGTGCAGTTTTAAACTGTAAATTTGACTTGGCAAGCATACCCACTTTCTAGGCCTAAACCTTCCCTTTTCTTACATGTAAGGCACCCCTAAGGAAGGCCCCAGGTAGCCCCAAGGCCAGGGTGCAGTGTGTGGTTACGGTAGGACATATAGTAATGTCTTTTATATGTTCTGACAGTGAAATACTACTAAATTCGTTTTTCACTGTTGCAAGGCCTGTCCCTCTCATAGGTTAACATGGGGCTACCTTTAAATATGATTAAAGTGTAGATTCCCTTTGGGAGCAGATAGACATGTGGAGTTTGGCGTCTCTGAGCTCACAATTTAAAAATACATCTTGTAGTAAAGTTGATTTTAAGATTGTGTGTTTGAAAATGCCACTTTTAGAAAGTGATCATTTTCTTGCTTAAACCATTTCTGTGACTCTGCCTGTTTGTGGATTCCCTGTCTGGGTCAGTTTGACAGTTGGGCTGGTTGCACCTTTCACTAGACAGTGACACAAAGGGAGCTGGGGTGTAGTCTGCATTTCCTGATGGGCCATCTGTGCTAGGAGGGAGTGGAGGAGTGGTCACTCACACCTGGAAGGGCTGTGCCTGCCCTCACACAATGCAATCTCCAACCCCTGGTGTGTGTCTGGGGCCTGGCCTGGGCAAGGTAGGATTTCACAAACAAGAGAGACTGTCCTTTGACATAGGCCTACTTCAAAGGGCAAAATGGATATAAGAAGGGCACCCAAAAACCACAGACTTTAGAACACTTCTGGAAACCAAGAGGAACCTCTGATTGGAGAAGAGCTGAAGAGCTGAGAAAGAAGAGCTGCCCTGCCTGTGACTGTGCTTTGTGGAGCTATCCTGCAGTTGCTGCTTCTGCCTGAGCTAGAGGACAAAGATTGGACTTTGTGTTGCCTTCCTTCTTGTGAAAAACTCTCCAAGGGCTTGATTTAGAGCTTGCCTCCAGTTTTTTGAAGGCTCAGGGACAGCAAAGACGTCTCTCTGCCAGCACCTGGAGCCTCTGGAGTCACTCCTACTCTGCCAAGTGGTGCCCATCCAGTTCCTAGGACCCTGAGAAGAGAAGCTGGCAGCCCAAGAGTGAGAAATTCACGCACAGACCGCCGGATGGGGAAAAGATCAACGCAACTCAGATCTGCGGCTGTAAAATTGACACGCCACTGGCTTCGTGGCTGAAACGCCTGCAACGCGACCCGCAGATCGATGCCCGTGGCTGGAGAAAGAACATGCAGCATTGCTGATGGAGATCGGTGAGATCGCAACCCGCGTTGTGTGGTTTTCGGACCATTGTGTGCTTAATTTCTGATGAAAACCCCGCTGGGTGTGTAAAAACGACACAAGGCCTGACCGGATCCAAGAGTGCTGACCAGATCGACGCATCACTCTCCTGCGGAGGAAAGAAATGAAGCACATGACCCGACTAAAGGAGAAATGATGCAAGGTCTCACTCGTGAGTGAAATCGACCCATCTCAAGCCCTTTCTGATGCACTCGCCCATGCATGGTTATTTTTGACGCACCGAAGGTACATTTTCACGCAAACAGCGTTAGCGTTGTGTTTAAGACTACATGAAAACTCTTTTTGTTTTTTTAATTGATAACGTGACTTGTGTATTGTGGATGTTTGTCATTTTGGTTTTAGTTTGTTTAGATAAATATTTTCTATTTTTCTAAGCCTGTGTGGTGTCATTTTGTAGTGTTTTCATTAAGTTACTGTGTGTGTTGTTACAAATACTTTACACGTAGCACTCTGAAGTTAAACCTACTGCTTGTGCCAAGCTAGCAAGGGGGTGAGCTGGGTTAGCTGAGGATGATTCTCTTTTACCCTGACTAGAGTGAGGGCCCTTGCTTGGACAAGGTGTAACCTGACTGCCAACCAAAGACCCTATTTCTAAAATGGTCCGAAATCATTAAATGCCTTTTTATTTTCCTTTCTTTTACAGCCTTATTATAAAAACCTTCTGCATCTAAAAATTCCCTCTTAAATGTCTCTCTGACAGGCCACAGATGGGCCATACCATGGACTCGGCATGTCTAGATTGTGTCTTGCATTTTGGGAATGGTTGACACCTTTTCAGGGTGCACCTCGCATGTGAGTGACTTCATGCCTCCAGGGACATTAGGTAAGGATTGTCTTGGACTGCATTTATTTAGCAGTTGCCACCCCTATGTGGGCACTGCAGCACTTGCCTGCTTGAGTAGAAAGCTACACTCTGTAGGGGGTGTGGGTGGAAGTATGTCATCTTTGTTTTGATCTTAAGTGGGAAGTGTTTTCAGTTTCATCATAGCCACCTGCTTATGTCAGTTGAATGGCACAGAACCCACCTGTTATGCCAACTTAACAAATACAGTTGGAAGCACTGTAAAAATGCCATTCAAAACTGCAAAAGAGGAGCACATAGATCATTATTTTCAGAAAAATTAGGTAATAGCAAATAAAAACGCTCTAAAGGCTGTGCTTAGAGGCATATGCATCATAACTATGTATGGAATAAAACTGAGCAGGGTTTTTCTCAATGATATTGCTGGAGTAATGTAATTTGTTTTTACGCTACTCCAGCAATGCATGACTTTAACTCCAACGATGCGTCAGAATTTCTGATACACCTGTGAAAACGTGCACCATGGAGCTCTGTATTGTAAATAATGAGCATCCATGGTGTCTTTAGGCGGTCGTAGAGCAGAGCAAAAGATCTGGCACAGCAGAGCTGATTTGTCACATTCTTGCAAATTAATTCCTGTGTGCTCGGGGTACAATGTGTGTGGGCACCAGCCTTATTCTCCCCTTGAGCACTTTTGTATTACAGGAGGTGCTGCATAAGATTCTTGATCTCAAAGAAGTGTTTGCTAATTTGCCTGTGCCAGACGGGTTCAGAGGAACAAAGCTGTGAAGGGGTGCATTGAATGTGTACCACACTGATGTAAAGCAGGGCACAAGTCAAGGGTACACATGGGTAGATGGTGTCTACCCACTTTCTGCGCAATGTGGACACTGCTACCCTGCTAAAAGGCTGGGCACAAAAGAAGCATGCTAAATGTGTCCTGGTGTAATTGTCATACACCAGGACACATTAAGCAGCGCCTGCACTTTTTCTGCTTTTGTTCTGAGCAGCAACGTGCAGGCTTATCAGATTCCAGCTAGGCCTACAACAAAGGCCAAAGTTAAGGGGCCATCAGGCATCCTTCTGTTGGAGTATCCTGTCTGGAAGCTATCCGGAACCTCAATTAAATGCAATGGAGTGGAAACAAAGGCACACAGCATATCACTTCATAGGTACTTAAGAGAGGCATGCTTTTGGCTTCACTCACTCCCTTTATATAAAAGATGTGCATGCACTGTGAGAATGCCAGATGTGTTGGTCTGTTCTGTATTTGCATAAATAATTTTTAAAAATCTATTTTGTTTTCTTTCTTTTATAGCGCTATAGTGCTACTCATCCCTCTGCAGGGTCTCAGAGTGTTTTGCATTACATATTGACAATAAATCATAGGTGTGTAAATCAATATGTTGTATGTGTTACATAAGATAGAAAGGGTTACAAGGTTTATTTATTTTATTTGAGTTCATTCGGTCTAGAGATGTAGGCCATTTTGAGTAACAAAGATAACAATCATACATGATAAAATAGTATTTGTTAAAAAAAAAAAACAAGATAACAATAAAAAAACAGTAATAATCAGGACAGTATAACAATAAGATCAACAGGACTAAGTATTTGATTATAGATAAAAAGTACAATAAATAAGACATGGCTAAAATATTAAGAATAAAAAAGATAAAAGATAAAATATAAAATTCTGTCTGACAAACCAATGTGTGCAATTGTTTCCCCGTAAGACCTGGCCCTCGTCAAAAAAAAATAACAGTTGAGACTCCTTTTGTCGACTAATGACAGGATGGCTCACATGCCCTTTGAAACAATAAGCCTACGCCGGATGTACCAGGCCTCCGCTAAAAATTTGGTAACTGTAATAGCTACCACGGAGGATGAGTCATATGTACAGATTCTGGTGGCGTTTGCTCTATCATGTAATGACATATTTTTGCAGAGGGGAATGATCCACCTCCCTCTGGGACTTTTATACAGAGGGCAGAAAAATAGTATATGCTCTATTGTTTCTTTACAATTTTGGCAAGAGATACATCTATCATTTGAAGCGATGTTAGATGACCAGTGAGCCGTAAAACCATTAATAGGCAGTGTACCATATCTTAGTTGGAGATATAAAGCACGGGCGTACGGAGGCATGGGAAGGTTCAAGAAGTTCTCAGGCCAGGGCTCGTGCTTGAATTGGAGAAATTCCATTGTTAGCCTGCCCGCCCCTTTTTGGTGCAAGGAGTCTTCGTTAACTTTCTCCCAATATCTTTTTGTGACAAGTTTCTTTGCATTATCGGAGATTTGATCCGGATAGTTCCAGTAGGAAGAAAAACCTATTTTGACCCAGGCAGATTTCATTTCCTTCAGCCATGGGATTTTCTCCAGTGCCTGGGGGGTGGCTATGAGCTCTCTTACAGCCAGCCTATATGGTTCGAGTTCAACAGATTTCCATAAGCGGATCCAATAGGAGAGAGGCCTTAGGGCTGCTGTGGTTTTGATACTGTTTAGACCTAGGTCTAGCCTTAGAGGGGTCATTGGTGAGCCCATACCTAGCAGGGCAATCTGTCTAAGGAAATGGTTTTCCTTGGTTTGCAGAGTATCAAGGTTTTTGTGGAACCCCCAAAGTTCCGCTCCATAGAGGGCCGCTGCTCTGATTTGGACATTGTAGATCTCTGCAAGTATGTTCAAGGGGGGACTCGGAGCCTTTCTCGATCTACGGACAAGGGCCCCACCTCTCTGGCTTATCATGAGAGCCCCTTTGTCAATGGCTGCCATCCATTTGCCTGTGGTCGATAGTCTGAAACCCAAGTAGTCGAACTCTTCTACTTTCTCCAGTGGAATCGAGTTCATTTCTATGCTAACGCACGAGTGTTTCTTGGAGGTACTATACATCATGAGTTTTGTTTTCTTAATGTTTACATCCAGACCATAGTCGCTACAAAAAACACAGAATTGGTTGATCAGGTTTTGGATTCCCATTGGCGATTTAGATATCAAAATTGTGTCATCTGCATATAGCAGACACAGGATTTTTTTCCCAACCAATTTAGGTGAATCATTTATACAGTTCTCTAAGTAGTGGATGCAATTATTGATATATAGCAAAAAAAGAGTGGGTGCCAGAACACATCCCTGTCTAACTCCTTTTTTAATAGCTACGGGGTCAGTCAACTCACCCCCCTGGCCACATCTAATTTGAGCGAAAGTATTTTCATGCAGTTGAGCAATGAGTTTCAGGAGACCAGATGGCACTCCCATGTTTGATAATGTTGACCACAGCAGGTTCCGGGGGATCAAATCAAATGCGGCTCTGAGATCTATGAAGACCACATAGAGATTACCCCTCCCCAGGTCAACATTCTTCCATTTTATTGACATGAATCTTAGGGCTTGGTCAACTGTACTCACTGCAGGTCTAAAGCCTGCTTGTAGGTCAGAAAGAGCTTCGGACTCCACAATCCATTCCTCAAGATGGAGCAAAAGATGCTTTGCATAGATTTTTTGGGAGTTATCAAGGAGACTAATCGGACGATAATTGGCAGGGATGTTCGGATTTCCTTTTTTAAAAATGGGTACTATTTCGGCCCCTTTCCAAGTGGGAGGAGCGGGGGCCCCTGCTGCAATAGCATTGCAGATAAGGTTGAGATATGGTGCCCATATATCTGGTCTTGATTTGTATAGATCGCCTGGGATCTTGTCTGGGCCAGGGGCTTTTCCCCATTTCAATGAGTCTATTGCTGCTCTTGTTTCGGATAGAGAGAATGTGATCGGGGTAGTCTCATGGTTTATTGGGGCATCAGGGGCCCACAAAGATTCTTCAGAAGGCCCTTCATATAGTTGCCCAAAGTGCTCTACCCATGATGCTGAGAGGATTGATGAGCCAGGTGCGGCAGGGGAGTTGCTACAGTCATCAGTTATTAGTTTCCAGAACCTAGATGTGTCATTAGATTTAGCAGTCTCCAAAATAATAACCCATCTGGCCTCTTCCCAACTTCTGCGTGCCTTAGAACATTCCTTCTTATAAACTTTTCTGGCTGTTCTTAACAGCCCAACATGGCCATCTTTTATTGCTTCCAGGAGAGACAGTTGTGCTTCTCTGCAACAGTTGTCAAACCAAGGAGCGCAGTGCTTTTTGTTAGATTTATTGAGAAACTTTTTTGTGAAAAGATGCTTTAAAGATTGGAACAAGTCAGTGTGGGCTGCTAAGACTCTGTCACCCTCCCCGTTCTCATTTAGGCGGATCATACACTCCATCTGGTTGGCAAGCAGGTTGTAAATGGATGCCAGGTGTTTAGGGGAAGAATTAACAGATTCCCATTTTAGGTTGCGTCTGTTATTTGTTAGAGCCAGCTGGGAGGCATGGCTCTTGGAGTAGGGCACAGTAAACGAAGGAAAAAGTCCTCTGGTTGATCAAATCAACGGGTCATGATCACTCTCAATTTGCTTTTGAACCCTCATATCAAACATGTGGCTCCACAGTCGGATGTCAAGAAGTATATAATCAATACGACTGCTGAGCCCTCCGCGCCTAAAGGTAGCTTGTAGATTTACATCCGAGCGTGAGCGACCGTTGCAGGCTCGGAGGCCATGGGCTAGTGTGATGTCGGCCAGTAAGCGCGCAGATTTATTCAGCCTTGGTCTTTTGTTGGAGACTAGCTGAGGGATGCCCCAATGGGCATCCTCTTCTTTACATATTCCTTGGACTAGAGGATTAGGTTCAAAAGTGACATTAAAATCCCCTCCAATCAAAACAAAGAAGGAAGGATTGTTTTTAAGAAAACTGTCCAAAATGGACAGGACATCAGAATCGGTGTGGGAGCTCACATTCCTGTTATAGATATTAATTAAAAGTAACGGTCTCTCTTCAGAAATCATTATTAATAGGACTTGCAAGTCAGGGCAACCCGTATCTATTTCTTCTATCTTGCACCTAAGAGAAGTGTTGATCCACGCAAGCAGCCCTCCCGATGGTCTCCCAGAAGAGGACTTGCATGCGGGAACCCAATAGCTTTTAAAGCCTAGTCTATATTTGGGTTCTAATGCCCATGTTTCTTGGAAGAAGCAGATCAGGTGATCATCAATAAGACTGCCCCATCCTGGACTTTGTAATTTGCTTTCCAACCCTGCTATGTTCCAGCTGAGTACCTTATCGAGATCCTCTGTTTTTATGGACCCTGCTTTATTCTGAGGATGTTTCCTACAGGGGGAGGAACTGCTAGGAACCATACTAATTCCCTCGGGTATATTAGGACCAGTGGCTTTCTCGCTATGTGCCATGTGAACCTCGCTGGATGTGGCCCCAGCTATATATGAATTAGGTAGGTTGGACATGCGGGTGGACACCAGAATGTATGGAACAATTGACAGGGACGGAATACATTCCTCGCTGACTTGGCTCGTGGTGCTTATGGGTGATCCCTGGTTAACAGGATCTGCCAAGGTCAAAGGGGCACCAGAGTTAGAGATGCTGAGGGCAGTAGGGTGAATGTCCTCAGCATCACCATTGCTCGGAGCCACTTCCGAAAGGTCGTCTCCTAGTCAGTCTGTTTCAGAAAGAGATGACGAAGGGCAACTGGGGCCAAATAGAGGGATAGACTGTGTGTGGATAGCCGGGGAAGCCCCGTATAACGTTGGCGGTTGTCTACTCCAAACTGGCGTGGGAGGTGGATAAAACACTTGTAACCTGCAAAGGGAGGCTTTTCCAGTTATAGGATAAGGTCTATTAGCGTTTATAAAGAGCCGTTGGACAAGGTCTGGAGAATTAAAGTTGATAACTATGCAGTCCCCTGAACCGATCTTCGCTAGGGAACCCACCCACCCTACCCTTCTCACCATCAGTATTGAGGGTGTCATGGAAAAAGCAAACCCTGCGTTCACGTGCAACCAATGAATAACCTTGTTTTTAAGTTTGGTAAAAGATTCAGTGGAATGCGGTTTGAGTTCAGGAACATTCGATATAATGAGTACATAATGACATGATTCTGGTGGCAAATGGAGCACTTTTGGATCTGACAGGCCCCTGGACTTGTAGCTCTTCTGGTGTTCTGTAAGCAGGTGATCCCAAGTGGGGTTGCCATCTCCCGGATTAGTGACAGGGTTATTCCATGTGGCGGTTACTTTTAAAAGGGGAACTGGAACCATATGGGGCTTATTCATTAAAATTCTAGCTGTTTTGACGGAGCTGGTCCAATCTTGGTTTAAAGAGGAAAAAGGGATTTTTGCTATTTGGCCAGTGGGTCTGTTGGCAGTGATGGGGTCATGGTTGGCAAGGGGATGGGATTGAATTTCTACGGATGGAGCAATTTTGGGTGGCTGGCTATTGATAAGGCTTTCCAATTTGTCCTCAATCGATTGGAGGCGGGTTAAAATTGGAAGAAAAAGTTTGGAAAGCTCATCTCTTATGAAATCCCTGGTGTACTCATTTGTATGACACTCGTTTGTGTTGTGTAAGGGGATTGATACCGTATCCTTATTAGAAGGTTGGGCCATGTTAGAGGGGCTCAAAGTCCTACATCGTTTGTTTTTAAAAGCGGGTTCCCTTCGTTTCCTTTTTCCTTTGGTATTGGAATCTGCTAAGGTGAGGGGGCCTTCGTTTGGGGGACTCTGGGCCAGCGGAATAGGTGCAGCACGGGTGGTAATTACAATTGGGGTTTCGTCCTGATTCTCCTGGGAATTTTTGGAGGGGGAAGGGAAAGGGGTAGTCAGTACAGACTGTAATTCTGGTCACGGGGAGGGCTGTGGGGCTGAGCTAACATGAACTAGGCTGTTATTTGAAGAAGGGGGGGCAGCTAAGCGTCGCTGCACTAACTCTATTTCTTTTTCAAGTTCCCCAACAGCCTTTTGCAGAAAACCATCTAAGGTTCTGTTAGAGTGCTGTTTACCTTCCAACCCACCCCACGTCGACGGCCCATTATTCTTTAAATCAGGGGCCTTTAGTGGGCCCCCGGCTTATAGGGGTGTGTAGGCCTTTGGGACCCAGCCACTGACACTGTAGTGTGATTAATAAGCTTCTCAGACCCTGCTGTTAACAATTCCCAAAGACAAGACCACAGTAAGACGCCCAAACGTATATACATAAAGCCTGGCCCAACCACTTATCGGGCACAGACAGGCGTAGAGCGGGTAATGAATTATGGGCTCCTGCCCTTGGGGGAAGAAGAATGGTGCCGCCTCCTTCCACCCTCCAAGAAACGGAATTCAATAAGCAGTTATTTGATGAACTGAGATAAATTCAGCTGAGTACGTGGATACACCTGCAAGTATCCAGTTTGGGATAATAGTTTTCCACGTGCTTGGTGGGGCCTGGGGCTCTGTGGAAGAGCTACCCACGCACCGAGCAGAGGAACTTGGAGTCTCCTTCAGGCAGCCATAGACAAGTTTGCTGTATGGACCACGTCTTTGGGTAGATGTCAGGGGGGTGGCCCTGCCCTGCCTCTTCCTGGCAATGACGGGCAAGGATGGGCCCGCCCTTGGCCCGGGCGCCGCCCGCGCGCGTCCCGCGACGGCGGGAGCGCAAATTCAATTTTAAAGGGCTCCTGCCCCTTGACCTCCTTCCAGCAAACAAACAGCGCTTCCCGCGACGGCGGGAGCGCAAGTACAATTTAAAGGGCTCCTGCCCCTTGACCTCCTCCCGGCAAACAAACAGCGCTTCCCGCGACGGCGGGAGTGCGAGTACAATTTAAAGGGCTCCTGCCCCTTGTCCTTCCTCCCGGCACCAATCAGCGCGTCCCGTGACGGCGGGAGCGCGAATTCAATTTTAAAGGGCTCCTGCCCCTTGACCTCCTCCCGGCAAACAAACAGCGCTTCCCGCGACAGCGGGAGCGCGAGTACAATTTAAAGGGCTCCTGCTCCTTGTCCTTCCTCCCGGCACCAATCAGCGTGTCCCGCGACGGCGGGAGCGCGAATTCAATTTTAAAGGGCTCCTGCCCCTTGACCTCCTCCCGGCAAACAAACAGCGCTTCCCGCGACGGCGGGAGCGCGAATTCAATTTTAAAGGGCTCCTGCCCCTTGACCTCCTCCCGGCAAACAAACAGCGCTTCCCGCGACGGCGGGAGCGCGAGTACAATTTAAAGGGCTCCTGCCCCTTGTCTTCCTCCCGGCACCAATCAGCGCGTCCCGCGACGGCGGGAGCGCGAATTCAATTTTAAAGGGCTCCTGCCCCTTGTCCTTCCTCCCGGCACCAATCAGCGCGTCCCGCGACGGCGGGAGCGCAAATTCAATTTTAAAGGGCTCCTGCCCCTTGACCTCCTCCTGGCAAACAAACAGCGCTTCCCGCGACGGCGGGAGCGCGAGTACAATTTAAAGGGCTCCTGCCCCTTGTCCTTCCTCCCGGCAAACAAACAGCGCTTCCCGCGACGGCGGGAGCGCGAGTACAATTTAAAGGGCTCCTTCCCCTTGTCCTTCCTCCCGGCACCAATCAGCGCGTCCCGCGACGGCGGGAGCGCGAATTCAATTTTAAAGGGCTCCTGCCCCTTGACCTCCTCCCGGCAAACAAACAGCGCTTCCCGCGACGGCGGGAGCGCGAATTCAATTTTAAAGGGCTCCTGCCCCTTGACCTCCTCCCGGCAAACAAACAGCGCTTCCCGCGACGGCGGGAGCGCTAGTACAATTTAAAGGGCTCCTGCCCCTTGTCCTTCCTCCCGGCACCAATCAGCGCGTCCCGCGACGGCGGGAGCGCAAATTCAATTTTAAAGGGCTCCTGCCCCTTGTCCTTCCTCCCGGCACCAATCAGCGCGTCCCGCGACGGCAGGAGCACAAATTCAATTTTAAAGGGCTCCTGCCCCTTGACCTCCTCCCGGCAAACAAACAGCGCTTCCCGCGACGGCGGGAGCGCGAGTACAATTTAAAGGGCTCCTGCCCCTTGACCTCCTCCCGGCAAACAAACAGCGCTTCCCGCGACGGCGGGAGCGCGAGTACAATTTAAAGGGCTCCTGCCCCTTGTCCTTCCTCCCGGTACCAATCAGCGCGTCCCGCGACGGCGGGAGCGCAAATTCAATTTTAAAGGGCTCCTGCCCCTTGACCTCCTCCCGGCAAACAAACAGCGCTTCCCGCGACGGCGGGAGCGCGAATTCAATTTTAAAGGGCTCCTGCCCCTTGACCTCCTCCCGGCAAACAAACAGCGCTTTCCGCGACGGCGGGAGCGCGAGTACAATTTGAAGGGCTCCTGCCCCTTGTCCTTCCTCCCGGCACCAATCAGCGCGTCCCGCGACGGCGGGAGCGCAAATTCAATTTTAAAGGGCTCCTGCCCCTTGTCCTTCCTCCCGGCACCAATCAGCGCGTCCCACGAAGGCGGGAGCGCAAATTCACTTTTAAAGGGCTCCTGCCCCTTGACCTCCTCCCGGCAAACAAACAGCGCTTCCCCAAGGTATGGGAGCCACATGTTCTCCATAGCTCACTGTGCTATATTAGAAGAATTACAATTTAGAACTGCCAGTAACAAAACGATCTCTGTTTTTAAAAGCAATTACTCTACTTACCCATTTACATAAAATAAAAATCTGTCATCTGTGTGTTACATAATGTGCCTTGCAGAAACATATTAACCCTCTATGCCACTTTGATTCAAAATAGGGACTAGTCAAAACACAGACCTCATCAGCAAATATGTTAACCTCCAGAGTTATTTTATCATTATTATTGTTGCCTGAGATTTAGCTGGCACACAAATATAAATGCAGCAGTAGTCTTAACCCCATAAGATATTTTAAAATGCAATCTTTGTAACCAATTAAACACAACAGATTTACTGCCAAGTTTCTCCTTGTCACTAATGTCTTTGTGGCAGAGTTTTAAAAAATAAAGGTATAGGTTGAGGCACAGATTTTGCGTTGGGGTTGCTTCCCTTTTTTGGCTCAAACCTGATGCAAAATCTAATTTGTTAAATATTGATATGGTTTCACACCCTGTGAGGCCATGGGTTGTGATGCCACTACCTGTGATGCTATGTGCAATACGCTGTGATGTCAGACTCTGTAATGTAAGACACTGTGGCCCATATTTATACTTGGTTTGCACTGAATTAGCTTCATTTTTTTTACACTAATTCAGCGCAAACCTAACTCCATATTTATACTTTGGCGCTAGACATGTCAAGCGCCAAAGTAATGGAGTTTACGTTGTTTTCTGGAGGGGAAAACCTACCTTCCGTCAATGAGAAGCAAAGTAGACATTACTGTCCAGAAAAGGACAATATGGCCTTTGCGCCATATTTATCCCCCGTGCTAAAATCCAGCACGGGGTTGGGGGCCTTAAATAATGGCACTAAGCTTGTTTAGTGCCTTTATTTAATGCCTGGGTGTAGGCAGGCATAAGGGGACCTGCAGGCAGATTTCCATGGTCGCAGACCATGGAAATTATCCACAGGTGCCCTTCCCTGTCCCCAGGGACACCCCCACCCACACCAGGAGGTCACCTAAGGATGGGGGACCTATCCAAGGTAAGGCCGGGTGAGTATTTTTTTTTTCCTACACCGCTCAGGGGCCCTGACTTGGGGCCCCAAGCACGGCACTGGCCCCAATGCCCATGCCCAAGGGACAGTCGTCCCCTTGGCATGGCCATTGGGGTGATGGGCATGGCTCCTGTCTTTACTAAGACAGGAGCCATGTCCTTGGGGCTTGTGTGCCAGAAATTGGGGCTACACTGCTTGGAGGCAATTTTTTTGCCTCTAAAAGGTGCAGTACCATAATTTAGCACACAAGCCCCTGTTCCCCCTACGTCTCCCCGGCCCTGTTAGCGTCCTTTACAAGGATGCTAACAGGGCCTTATCGCCGGCTAGTACCATTCCATAAATATGGCGCCCGGGCGGCGTCATGGAATGGCGCTAGCCAGCGCTATACTTTTTGACGCAAACCTGCACTAACGCAGGTTTGCATCAAAAAGTATAAATCTGCCCCTGTGATGCCACGCACTGTGATGTCATGTGCTATGATGTCATTTGCATACTGCCTAACTTGGTTAGTTCCCCTTTTTTTTTTTTTTTTTAGGACTTGTGCTCCGGCGTACAGTAAGTGCGCCCTCAAAGTGTGCCCCTTGAAATGAGGATATGGGGGTGCTATTGAGGTTTCCTGGCTTTCTTTAAAATGTAGGCAGCATTGCCACCTGCACAATGAAAGGCAGAACGGAGTCTGCAAACAGTCCAACATTCACTAATTAGCTGTTCCCAGTGCAGGTACAAGTTCGTCTCCGCAGTGGGGACCGTGGATTTCTTGTGACACGGTCTGTGCTCTCGCTGCACAGACTTAAGGGTACACCACGGCACAGAGTCGGACAGTGCACTGTATCCACAATGCGGACCCTAGTATCCTTAATCACACCGTCATATCATTCACATTTCCCGCTTCTATGAAATGAAGCACAAGTATAGCATCCACTCTCTCACCGAGATTCAGTAAAGTAATAACAAGTATCTCAAACGCTCTTCACTGCAGATCCTTTCCAGGGAGCAATCCATTTCACATAGGCATTTTAAGTTTAATTACGTTGAGCTACATTCTATCCTGTTTCAGTTTAATGCGATTAGGAGGTGATGTACAAGCTGATAAAATAAACAGCTGGTGAAAGAAAAAGGGCTGACATAAATTATTTCAGTGCTTTTCTCATTAGCAGAGATTTTGCAAGTCTTAGAAAAAAAATGATGTTTAGTGATTTTCTACTATTAAAAAAATACACTTGTTTATTTAGCCTTAATTATACCTCTTTTAGCTACAACTCTCATAGGGTAGATTAGGAAAACGTCAACTGTACGACCCCTCTTCCCTTGCAGGTGCATAATTGTCTCTCTAATGAAAGAAAATATCAATCCAGTCCAAAATATATCTTTCAAGAGATATACATGCTTATTTACACAGGGTTTTAATATATACTTTTACTATATGCTTTGTGCTATGTTTTCTTAATGAAAATAAATATTCATATATATATATATATATATATATATATATATATATATACACACGTATATATGTGAAATTTAAGATGTTATCAGTGATGTCATAAATTATATAACTGAACATGCCATGAGTGATGTAATATGTAATAAGCAGGGCATGGCGGGGGGTCAAGTTATAGTTAACTCTGCTAACCATGATTGGTGAATATTTTATTACCATATATAAAGCCAGCCCCTGGCCACACATGTGGCAAGACCCCACCACGGGCAGCCAAACCCTCACTGTGCATGGCCTTTTGCCGTGTATAGCATGGAGTTGGCAGTAGCCAGCCACCTGGAGGCAGCCAACCTCACACCGCACAAGGCCCTTGGACGTGCAAGGCATAAGGTTAGCCGCAAGGCCTGTCTTGCAGCCAGGCCCTGCTTCCAATTCCTTGCAGGTAGCCAACCCCACGCTGCAAACAGCCTTTAGCCATGTGCATCTGGGGATTGGCCATGTATTGGCCTGCTGCTTGGCCCTGTGCCTAAACCCCCACAAGACTATCAACCCCAGACTGCGCACAGCCTTTGGCATGCGCAGCAAAAGGTTGGCCATCAGGCCTGGGGGACCCATCCCTTGGCTCCAAAATATATATATTAAGGGGAGGGGGCCTGCAGCCCCCCTCCTCAACCATTAATTGGCCCGGGGACCCCATTCCCCATGGACAGTTCCAATAAAAAGAGGGGGCATGTGGCCTCCTACCCAATCCTTAAAAGCCCGGGGTATCCTAGCACTGGGGCCAAACACAATTAGTTAGGGTAGGAGAGTGTACAACCACCCCAAGCCTTATTAGGCTATAAATGTATTTGGCCCCATCTCCCAGGGCCAAATACATTTACAAAAGGTGTGGGCTGTCTGCCCTCCTCCCCAATTCTTCTTTGGCCCCTGAGACCCCGTTCCCCCTGGGCTCTGGGGGGAGGGGGAATCCAGCCCCCCACTCTGAGCCTTAATAAGCCCCAGTGATCCCATCCCCTGGGGCCAAATATAATAAATAAGGGAGGGGGCACGCAGCCCCCCTCCATGAGCTTTATTAGTCCCCAGGGACCTCCCCCACCTCAGAGTGAAATACAATAAACAAAAGGGAGGCCCACATGCCCCCCCCCCCCCGGAGTTTTCTCATGCCCTTGGGACCAGATTCCCTGGGGCCAAATGTAATAAAAGAAAAGGATGGAGGATGTGCTGACCCCTCCTTGAGCCTTCTAAGGCCCCAGGGATCCTATCCCCTGGGCCCCAATGTACCTAAAAAGGAAGAGGACTGTGTGGGCCCCCCTCCTTCAGCATTATTAGGCCCTGTCGATCTGAACCTCAAGGGATACATTTATGTTAAAGGGGGGCCATGCAGCTCCCATCTCCTGGCCTTCTCAGGCTCTGTGGGCCCTATCCCCAGGTAGTATTTCTTGTGAACGGGGAGGGGTACTGTGTGGTCATTTTCCCTAAACCTTTTCAGGCCCGAGGACCCCATCCCCAGCGCACAATGCACTTAGAAAGGAGAGGGCACATCATGGCCTCCCCTCCCAAGGCCTTCTGTTTTTTTTCTTAAAAGGGAGGGGCCACTTTGCCCACCTACCAGAGCCTATCTTGGTCCCAGGTAGCCCATGCCCTGTGCACTGTATTTTAAATAGTTGGGTGTCCTGGTGCCCACCTCGGGCACCAACCAAGCACATGCTGGCAGCTGTGGGTGGAGCCCCAGGCCCACACAGCTCCAACCATAACCCTGCATGGAGCTGTCATTGCTCTGGCCCAGAGGGAGCAGCTATTTCTGCTACCTCCTCAGGGTGGGAGCAATATCTTGTTCTGTTTTCTAGCCTGCATCAGTTCAGGGTGGTAACCAGGATACAAATGAAAAGATAAAAATGTATAGAGCAAACAGTTACCATAAGGCATCAAGGGGCTAGAAAGGGGGAGCTCCAAAGAAGAAGCAAAAGAACTTCTACCAAACGAAAAAGTAATAGCCAATCACAGAGTAAAGAGCTAGTTCTTCAGTGTTTTCTAGAAACTATTGTGTTCCTGTAAATCACTAATAGCACATGGGAGAGAATTCCAGTTTTGCTGAGGTACAAGTAAAAAGACCTTCCAGCCCACCTGCTTCCTAAATTTGGGAATAACGACAAGATTGTGGCTAGCAGACCGAAAATGTCTACCGGTGATATATTTCTGGAACATCCTTGTCAGTGCTCTGGGCCCGATGTTTTGCACTACCCTATGTGCAATGCATAAGACCTTAAATGTAATGCATTTGTTTGATGAGAGTCAGTGCAAATTGGAGATCCCCACTGAGACTGATCGATGTTTAGGAATATCAAGTGTAAGTCAAGGCTGCATTCTGTACTAACTGTAATTTTGCAATTCCGTTCTTATTGATCCCCAAATAAAGTGCATTACAGTACTCTAGCCTGGAGGAAATCAATACAAGAACAACCTGCTTGCTTGCTTTCATTGAAAAAAGGGGAAAACCTTCCTCAAGGTCCTTATAATCTAGAAACAAGTGGCTACTGTACGACTGTCCTGAAGTGATAGCTTAGTATCCACAAGAACTCCACGATTTTTTGCAGAGTCTACTGGAGTAGACAATGGTGGTCATTACAACATTGGCGGTAAAAGCCACTTACCGCCGTGCAGAAGACCGCCAACACACCGCCGCGGCTGCGGAATTCCGCCACAGCTATTATGACTCACATCTCGAAATCCGACAAAATTCCGACACCCACACAAGTCCGCCACACCAAAGGTCAGTGATAAACTGGCGAAAACAAAACCGACACCGTCACGCCAACAGAAATACGCCCACGCTCTCACGACCCACGAATCCACGCGGCGGTCTTTCAACCGCGGTATTCCATTGGCGGTACACACCGCCGCACTCAAAATACACACACTTCTACAAAACACCGCCACATTGGATAATTCCAAATACACACACCTGATACACATACACACACCACACCCACACACCAAATACAATATAAAACACACACCCACATCACCCACAAACCCCTACTACCAAAAATTCCGAAAGAAGGCCAGAGAGAGACACCACCATCCACAAACTAGCAGCCACAGGCACTCAACACCATCACCCACACAACTTCCACGCACAAAACAACACACACCACTACATATCAGCACACTTATCACCACACACACCACCCCACACATCACCCACACCACCCCATGGCACGGCAAAGACACCCCAGGTTCTCAGAGGAGGAGCTCAGGGTCATGGTGGAGGAAATCATCCGGGTAAAGCCACAGCTATTCGGATCACAGGTGCAGCACACCTCCATAGCTAGGAATATGGAGCTATGGTGAAGAATAGTCGACACGGTCAACGCAGTGGGACAGCACCCAAGAAATCGGGACGACATCAGGAAGAGGTGGAATGACCTACAGGGGAAGGTGTGTTCCATGGTCTCAAGACACCACCTGGCGGTACAGCGGACTGACGGCGGCCCCCCACCTCCTCCCCCACAACTAACAACATGGGAGGGGCAGGTCTTGGCGATTCTGCATCCTGAGGGCCTCGCAGGAGTCGGTGGAGGAATGGACTCTGGTAAGTCAAACCTTTAACTATCATATCCCCCACCCTACTGCATGCTATCACAGACCCCCACCTTCGCCCCTCCCTATCACTCCAACTCCTCACAAATGTACTAATAACACAACCCACACATCCCAACACCAAGCCCTGCATGACATAACAAAGCATGGACACCCATCACTAAAGCATGCCCACTGCACATACCCATAACACCCCCCTCAACCATCATCACACAAGCCCCCACACAGGAACGCTAGCACTGGGGTACACGGTCACCCACCCATTGCACACCATGACACACACAGATGCAATAATCATGCTTTTACACCCCTGCAGGACCACTACCCAATGTCACCAGACAGGAGGGTCCAGACATCTCCACCCCACCCACAGAAGAGGCCCACAGTGATGACAGCAGCTCTGTCCAACTGGATCCAGATGACCAGCCCGGACCATTGTGGGCCTCGGGACAGTCGGTTCCCCTCACACAGGCACAGCCCACCACAGACCTTCCACCCTCTGGTAACACCAGCACAGCACCCACCCAGCGGGCCCATACCTCCGTGCCCAGGACATGTCAATCAGCTGTGTGTCCACTACTACAGGGAACTCAGGATAACCCACCACCCCAACAACAACAGGGACCTGGGGGCAGTGGCAGTGGGCACACGGTCCAGGGGACGGAGGCACAGGAACACAGGGGAACTGGGAGGGCTGCTGTGCGACAGGGGGTGGACAGGCCAAGGGAACCCACTCTCCACGAGGCCCTCTCCTCCATCATGGGAGCCTACCACCACTCCCAGGAGACGATGGCAACGGTCCTGGCCAAGTTTCCAGAGACCCAGCGCATGCAGGAGGAACAGTATTTGGGGTTCAGGGAGGAACTCAGAACCATCAGCTCCGCCCTGGGCACCATCGTAGGGGTGCTGAAGGAAACACTTAACACCAGGAGGGACACTGTGGCACTACAAGGGGCCCCTGACACTAGCATGGACAATGAACTGCCCACCACCTCCGCCGGCGCTAGTGGACAGGAGGCACCGCCACAGGACCACCACACCAGCACCCCACCCCCTGCAGATTGAGAACCACCCCACAAGCGGTCCCTGAGATCCAGCAACAAGACAGAGCACGATGCCAAGACCCCCGCCAAGAAATGAGACCACCCTGATTGTCATACCACTGTCCCACTTTGTCACCCTGTTTATATTCGAACTGCCCCAGCTCCACTTCCTATGCCCATATGGGCAATGCACCTGTGAGACTAATAGACTGGACTCTGCCATGGACATTCCTCCACCATCCCCTCTCACCATTTTACAACCCCCTCCAATATTGAGCACTTCAATAAACACCCTTGAAGCACAAAACATCTGGAGTCAGTCTGTGGTTTCGAAATTGTGTATTAGCAATGACAGTGACAAAATGCTTTTTCAAATGTAATGTCAACATACCTATGTAACACATCTCAAGTCCATGAGAAATCTAAGCAGATGACACACGTTGGAAACCACATCTGTAAAACCCTAAGGGAAAATGACAACTCAGTGACCATACACTGGTTGGAATCGACAGACAGGATAGAGGTAGAAGTGTTAAAGTACTTGTAGTAGGCAGAAATGTTTTCTCATCTGTGTGTCACTGGAAATATTGCTGGATGGCTGAGTCCCTGTTGTCAATGTCTTCTTCCTCTGCTTCCTCCTCATCACTGTCCACAGGCTCCACAGCTGCCACAACACTGCCATCTGGACCATCCTGCAGCAGAAAAGGCACCTGTCATTGCAAAACCAAGTTGTGAAGCATACAGCAGGCCACGATGATCTGGCACACCTTCTTTGGTGAGTAGAATAGGGAACCACCTGTCATATGGAGGCAGCTGAACCTGGCCTTCAGTAGGCCGAAGGTGCGTTCGATCACCCTCCTAGTCCGCCCACGGGCCTCATTGTAGCGTTCCTCTGCCCTGGGATTCCTCACTGGGGTCAGTAGCCATGACAGGTTGGCGTAACCAGAGTCCCCTAATAGCCACATCCGGTGCCTCTGGAGTTGACCTATCACATAAGGGATGCTGCTATTCCGCAGGATGTAGGCGTCATGCACAGAGCCAGGGAACATAGAGTTTACCTGGGAGATGTACTGGTCTGCCAAACATACCATCTGTACATTCATGGAATGATAACTCTTCCGGTTCCTGTACACCTGTTCACTCCTGTGGGGTGTGGGACCAAGGCTACATGGGTCCCATCAATGGCACCTATGATGTTGGGGATACGTCCCATGGCATAGAAGTCACCTTTCACTGTAGGCAAGTCCTCCACCTGAGGGAAAACAATATAGCTCTGCATGTGTTTCAGAAGGGCAGACAACACTCTGGACAACATGTTGGAAAACATAGACTGGGACATCCCTGATGCCATGGCCACTGTTGTGTGAAATGACCCACTTGCAAGGAAATGGAGCACTGATAGCACCTGCACTTGCAGGGGGATTCCTGTGTGATGGCGGATTGCTGACATCAGGTCAGGCTCCAACTGGGAACACAGTTCCTGGATTGTGGCACTGTCAAACCTGTAGGTGATTATCAAACTTCTTTCCTCCATTGTCGACAGGTCCACCAGCAGTCGGTACACCGGAGGATGCCGCCATCTCCTCACATGTCCCAGCGGATGATGCTTATGAAGGGCAACAGTGACCACAGAGTCAAACAACTCAGAGGTATGTACCTGTGTATCTACACAGAACACCATTCATACACAAAATCTGGCCTGTATTTGTGTTGTGATACAAGGCCTAGGTATGTGTGACGCAGTTGGTAATTGGCCATGTGGGCACCTGAAATGGCAGCTGCCTGACCTCTAAACTGGGACAATGGGATGTGAGGTAACTGCGCTGGCGTTGTACACCGTCGCTGTAGGCGGTCGAAGACCGCGGCGCAATGCTGCATTGGTTAACATTGGACCCTATGGGTCCCAGGAGCCAATGACGATGTACGCCGGCAGTGATGGTACGCACCGCCGTGGACGTGACCGCCGCGGACGTGACCGCCATTTTCTATCTGTTGAATCACTCGATACTTTATCTTCGACAGGAGAGGACCTACACTGCAAGTGCTGCTGTGACCTCGGTCTGGAAGAGACAATGGCTCGTGCGTCTGGGGAAAGGGCCCCTGCCTTCACTGCAGAGGAGTTGGAGAAGCTCGTCGACGGGGTCCTCCCCCAGTACACGCTACTCTACGGTCCTCCAGACCAACAGGTAAGTACACAGGGAGCATGTTGTATGGGCTATGCCTGTGTGGAGAGGGCTGGTTGTAAGAAGGAAGGGGGCAGAGTTCTGCGTGCATGAAGGACTGTGAATGCATCTGCCACATGGCAAGGGTAGGGATGTGGGCCACTCACTAGGACGGTGCAGTTGGTAATGACTTCTCTTCTTCCCCTGTACATGTCATGTAGGTCAGCACCCACCAGAAGAAGGATATTTGGCGTGCCTTCGCCAAGGACGTCCGGACCCTGGGGGTCCACCACAGACGGAGCACCCACTGCCGTAAAAGATGGGAGAACATTCACCGCTGGAGCAAGAAGATGGCGGAGGCTCAGCTGGGGATGGCCTCCCAATGTGGGAGGGGTGCCCGTCGAACCATGACCCCCTGATGTTCAGGATCCTGGCGGTGGCCTACCCTGAGTTGGATGGGTGTTTGAGGGCATCACAGCAGACACAAGGGGGTGAGTACACTATCATTCAGCGGACTTTGCGCGCAGTGAAGGTGTCTGGGTGGGGGAGGAGGGCTGTGGGTTTCCCTAGGCCAGGGCGAGTTCCGTAGGCAAGGCCCCTCCGTAAGGCAGGCCATGTGGCACCCCACCCCACCTCTGTAGAGGGCCAAGTACAGGTATTCAGGCCCCTGTGTCATCTATGTGTGCAGATGTCGTCCATAGCCTTGTAGGCCATTTCCCAGGAATTGCATCTGTAGAGCCCAACAGCACGACGTAGTGCAGGGGGCTGCTGTGTCTGTATTGTCCGCCAACGGTAGCGGTAATGCATGCACTCAACCTGTCTTTCTTCTGTCGTCCCCCCCCTTTTTGTGGTCTCCCTGTTCTTGTGTGCATTAGCATCATCAGGCGGAGGTACAGTGGCACCGGAGCACGAGGGAGCTGTATCCCACATGGCCATGGAGGGCCACACTACGGACTCAGAATACACCAGTGGGACGGAGGGCGAGGGGAGCACCACGGTGGTCACAGGATCTGCAACCAGCAACACAGACTCATCCTCCGATGGGAGCTCCCTTGTGGTGGCGGCAACATCTGTGCCCCCCACTTCAACAGGTACAGCCACCACCCCCCCTACCAGCACCGCCCTCCCAGCAGCCCCTCAGCCTTCGCCCCGTGCCCGCTCACCCAGGAGGGTGGGCATCACCTTCGCCCCAGGCACCTCAGCCCCTGCCCCTGTCACCTCTGCTGCCCTCAGTGAGGAGGCCATTGACTTCCTCAGGTCCCTCACTGTTGGGCAGTCTACCATTTTGAATGCCATCCAGGGTGTAGAAAGGGAGTTGCAACACACAAATGCATTCCTGGAGGGCATTCATTCTGGTCAGGCTGCCCTTCATTGAACCGTTCAGACTCTGGCCTCAGCACTGATGGCAGCCATTGTCCCTGTGTCTAGCCTCCCCCTCCAACTTCCTCCACCCAGACCCAATCCCCTGTACCTCTGCCTATCCCAAGCACACCATCAGACCAGCCTGCACACACCTCAACACACAAGGGAAGCTCAGGCAAACATAAGCACCACACATCCCACAGGCACTCACGCAAGCATCACACACATACAGACACACCAACATCCACTGCCTCCACTGTGTCCCCCTCCTCCTCGTCTCCCTCCTCCCTCCCAGTCTCGTCTACACTCACACCTGCATGCACTACCACTACAGCCACTACGTCCCGCACCAGCACACCCACCACCACACCCGCTCACGTGCACTCACCACCCCACTACCATTTCCACGTCCCCTGTGTCCTCTCCCAGTGTGTCTGTGACGCCCCCTCCGAAGATACACAAACGCAGGCACACACCCACCCAACAGCCATCCACCTCACGACAGCCTCCAGCCCATGCACCTGCACCCAAATCCACAAAAGTCACACCTCCTACAACCACCACCTCTTCCTCCACTCCCAAACCCCCTCCAGCTACCCGTCCCAGTGTCTCAAAAAAACTTTTCCTGTCCACCCTTAACCTATTTCCCACCACCCCCCCTGTCCAACTCACAGGTCCCGTACTAGCACCTCAGCCAAAAAATCTCAGGGACCAGTGGTGCCTGTTGTTACAGGTATGTGGAGTGCACCGGCCACCAGGCCAGCCAGTGTGGCACGGAGCCACAGCACATCCAGTCCCCCCCCCCCTGTGAAGCACCAGAAGTTGGACAGTGCCGGGCGGGAAGACTCCAGCCAGCCAAGCCACTCACAGGGGTCCCGGGGGGAGTGTTGACTCAGCTGTGACTCCTCCCAAGGTGGGGAAGGGGCAGAAGAAATCTCCAAAGTCTGGGAGGAGCAGCACGGCGGAGAAGACCGCCATCATCCCCGCTGCCCAGGAGGCCTCTGCCAGCCCCATCGTCACTGCCCAGGAGGCCACCGCCAGAGTCACTGCCCAGGAGGCCACCGCCAGCCCCATCGTCACTGCCCAGGAGACCACTGCCAGCCCCAACTTCACTGTCCAGGAGGCCACCGCCAGAGTCACTGCCCAGGAGGCCACCACCAGAGTCACTGCCCAGGAGGCCACCGCCAGCCCCAACGTCACTGCCCAGGAGGCCACCGCCAGCCCCATCGTCACTGCCCAGGAGGCCACCGCCAGCCCCATCGTCACTGCCCAGGAGGCCACCGCCAGCCGCAGCCCAGCTGGCCAGGAGGGCCCCGCAACCCACAGCCGACCTGACCCATGAAGGACCGCTAGCCACAGCCCTGCTGGGCAATGAAGAACCGCCTTGGCAGGGACCGCTGAACAGGGCAAAGACCGCCATGGGAAGCACCGCTGAACAGGTCTGACACTGGCAACTGAAGCACCGCTGAACAGGCCAAGGACCGCTGAACAGGGCAAAGACCGCCAAGGAAAGCACCGCTGAACAGGTCTGACACTGTCAACCCAAGCACCGCTGAACAGGTCAAGGACCGCTGAACAGGGCAAAGACCGCCATGGCAAGGACCGCTGATCAGGGCAAAGACCGCCATGGAAAGCACTGCTGAACAGGTCTGACACTGGCAACTCAAGCACCGCTGAACAGGCCAAGGACTGCTGAACAGGGCAAAGACCGCCATAGAAAGCACCGCTAGCCCATTTGCGGCAGGGGCAGTGACGCAACTGGGACAGTCACGGGGTGAGTGATGCACTCTGGGCACCAGTCTCCCTCCAGAACCAGTGGAGGGATGTATCCACTCCGTCTGTCCTGCACAGGATGAAGCACTCTGGGCACCAGTCCCCCTCCAGAACCAGTGGAGACATGCATCCACTCAGTCTGTCCTGCACAGGATGAAGCACTCTGGGCACCAGTCCCCCTCCAGAACCAGTGGAGACATGCATCCACTCCGTCTGTCCTGCACAGGATGAAGCACTCTGGGCACCAGTCCCCCTCCAGAACCAGTGGAGACATGCATCCACTCAGTCTGTCCTGCACAGGATGAAGCACTCTGGGCACCAGTCCCCCTCCAGAACCAGTGGAGACATGCATCCACTCCATCTGTCCTGCACAGGATGAAGCACTCTGGGCATCAGTCTCCCTCCTGAACCAGTGGAGACATGCATCTACTCCATCTGTCCTGCACAGGATGAAGCACTCTGGGCACCAGTCCCCCTCCAGAACCAGTGGAGACCTGCAACCACTTGAGAGACTGTGGCTTTGCACTCCCCAGGATGGTACAGTGGGAAACCCACCCACTGTAGAGACTTGAGCGACTGTGGCTTTGCACTCCCCAGGATACATCAATGGGCATGGAGCCCCCTCCTGGATCTGGCATGGTGCACTCATCCAGCTGAGGTGCACATCCTTTCCTTCCCCCTGAGGTGCCTGTTGTATTTCTATCTGATGCCCCTGCAGTGTTCTCTCCGTTTGGATCGGGTATCTTGTGTCGGCCTCGTCCATGCATTTTGGGCCCAGTGGTCCACGGACTATGAATGGTGCAATACCTGCACTACTAATCGTGGTGTATATTTTGTTTATTGTGTATATATATATATATGTATATATTTGCTTACTGTATTTTGATATATTACAATGGTTCCACTCATTTCCTTTTGTCTTTGCATTCTTCCGGGGGGGTTGGGGGGTGTTACTGTAATGTATAGATAAGCATTGGTGTGTGTGTTGTAGTGGGTGAGGGTCGGAGTGGGGGTTGGGGTGTTGAGTGTGTGTGTCCTTGTGTTTTTGCCTCCCCCCTCCCCTATGTCGTAGGTGCAGTACTCACCGTGGTCTTCACCGCCAGCGTTGATGATCCTCGTAGAGGAGCAGGAAGACTAGCGCTGGCAGAATATGAAGTTCCGGCTCCATGGTGCCCTCCTTCCTCGTGGAGTGTGTAGAGGTGAGCGTTTTCCCTTTGAAATGGCTGTTTCCGTCGTGTTTTTATCCGCGGTGAATCCGCCCCGGAAAAGGTGGCGGATTGGTAGGTTGTGATACTGTGGGCGGTACATTGTTTTCCGCCTGTCTGTTGGCGGTGACCGCCGCGCTGTTTGTTTGTACCGCCGTGGTGGTCAGAGTGTTAAAGTGGC
The DNA here is from genome assembly GCF_031143425.1 of Pleurodeles waltl. Taxonomy (NCBI): domain Eukaryota; kingdom Metazoa; phylum Chordata; class Amphibia; order Caudata; family Salamandridae; genus Pleurodeles; species Pleurodeles waltl. Next base: position 385,588,208 of record NC_090451.1, on the reverse strand, counting down.
TGTCTTTGTTGGCGGTTTCCGCCACGGTCATAATTGCAAATCTTTTACCGCCGGCCTGTTGGCGGTCTTACCGCCGCTTTAACACCGTCCGCCAGGATTGTAATGACCAACAATATCCCTAAAGTTTTTGGCCTCCAGAAATGATTGCAGATGTCGGTATGACTACCAAAATTCCAAACCTCAGTCTTATCCACATTTCGGCCCTCATTATGACATTGGCGGTCTTTTCAGAAGACCGCTGTGGTGACGGCCGCCAACAGAGGTGGTAATCCGCCTACTAGATAATGACACACAAAACCGACAGAAATCAGCCACAACCACAATCCCGACAGACCTAAGGGTGGTGAAAAACTGTCGGACCCAGCACCCTTCCTGCCACGCCAGCAATACGCCGCCCTCCAAATTATGGACCTTGAATCACCATAGTGGACATTCAACGGCGGTCAATCTATGGCGACGCACACCGCTGCAGAAGAATTGGGCACCCAACACCACTAGAAACCAACAATGGCCATAAAAAAAACCCACACCTGACACATATGCACACACACTGTACACACCCCTGAACAGCACTATAAAACACCCCCCCCACACAACCCACAATCCTTTGCAAACACGAAAAGGCTGCTACACCTTGCCAGGCCAAACCCTTAGAGAAACGCAGATGCACACCACATCCACCCATACACCCATCACGCATCACACACCACATACCCTACCTTAACACCTAACACCCTCTGCACAACACACACACTACACACTACACACTACACAATAGGCATGTCTCCACAAAAGAACCCCCGTTTCACTGATGAGGAGTTGCATGTGATGGTGGAAGAAATCGTCAGGGTAGAGCCACAGCTGTTTGGTTCACAGGTCCAGCTGATCTCCATTGCCAGGAAGATGGAGCTATGGCGGAGGATCGTGATCAGGGTGAACTCCGTGGGACAATATCCATGCACAAGGGATGACATCTGAAAGAGGTAGAGCGACCTACGGGGAAAGGTGCGTTCCATTGCATCACGGCACCAGGTTGCTATCATGAGGACTGGGGGTGGACCCCCACCTCCTTCCCAACAGTTGACAGCATGGGAGGAGCAGGTCTTGGCAATCCTGAATCCTGAGGGTCTAACTGGAGTCACTGGACGGCTGGACACTGGTAAGTCACCATTACTACCTTACCTCTAACAATATCTGCATGGCATTTCACACCTCACCCTGACACCCTACACCCCACTCCATCCCATACAGTGCACCACCCCAATAACCACCCTCAATTGTGTATCCCTCCATGCCCTACCCACTGCAAGCACACCCCCCCTAGCTCTGCATGCACACACAACAGCAATGCATGAGCAGCATGGAGCACTACCAATCCCACAATCCATCACCACACACTAACCAAAGGTGGAAGGAAAACACCAAACCCATGAGGTAAGCCACAAATGCAGATTTTTGGACAATGACTTTAACAAATCACTCACATCTACACAGGTGCCCAGCCAATGTCAGCAGCGAGCAGGTGCCACGGCAACCCAGTCTTCCACCAGAAGATGCCCTCATTGATGAAAGCAACTCTGGATGTCCCGAGCTGGATGAACTCCCTGGCCCATCTGAAACCACTGGTCAGTCGGATACCACATCCCACAGCCAGTCTCCCCTCCGACTCCTACACCACAAAATCCAGCCAACATCCTGAAACCTCTGTCCCCAGGACACATCGATCAATAGTGTGCCCATCTGAATAGGGACCCGAGTCGATACCACACAGGCAAGACAGTGAAGGTCCTGGTGTAATTAGGAGTGGCACACCATTCATGGAACACAGGCACAGGGGGCCAGGGACAGTGGGAGGTCAGCTGTGTGCCAGGAGGAGGCCAGGCCCAGGGAACCTACTGGCCAGGAGGCACTCACACATGTCCTTGGGGCATACCAACAATCCCAGGACACGATGGGCCAGGTGATCACCATCCTGCAGGAGAGCCAGCGGCTGCAGGGGGCACACCATCAAAAGGTAATGCAGCAGGTGCAGGCCCTAAATGCCAACATGGCCTCCATTGTAGGGGTGCTGGGTGACATTGCCAGCACCATGCTGGAGAACAGAGCACAAAGGTGGCACACTTCCACTAGCCACTCCACTCAGCAGCCATCAACATCAGCTGCATCTAATGGACAAGAGGACCTGCAACACCACCCACAGACCACCAGCACCCCACCCCCTGCAGAAGGTGAACCACACCACAAACGTTCCCTACGACCCAGACAGACACCAGAGACTGTTGCCAAGACCACCTCCAGGAAATGAGCCCCTCCAGAATGTCCCTCTTATGTCCCAACTGAGTCACCTTGTTCTATTTGGACTGCCATTTCTCCTTTTCCTATGCCCCCATGAACACTGGACCTGTGCTACGTACCTACTGGGTCCCTACACTGACGTTTTCATCCACCATCACCCCACTCTATCGTACTATCCCTTCCTTTTTGTCACTTCAATAAACAGCCTTGAACACAACTGAAGTATCTCTGCTTTATCATACAACAATCCGCAATGTATTGAACTGAATTATCCTGTGCAAATGTCCTGTAATGTGTGAATCCATCATCAAATGTGTTTAAGTAGTCTGTAGTCATCACATCAGTACACAGTTGTGACCAAACATCTGCAAAAAGGGAAAGCATACGTGACAGCCAATTGGAAAGTAAAGGTATTGCTTGGCACAACACAGCAGGCACACAGCACTAAACTGAAATGGAGATATGAACAGAAGTATACTCTTCCCTGAGTGTCATTAAAAGTACTGCTGTATGATATGTGCCCTGTTGTCCACATCCTCCTCCTCCTCCTCCTCCTCTTCATCCTCATCACTGTCTTCAGAGTCCTCTGCTGCCACAGGTGCTTGTCTCCCCCCTCCTCCTTTAGGTAGGGCACATGGCGTCTGAGGGCCAAATTGTGCAGCATGCAGCAAGCCACCACTATCTGGCAGACCTTCTTAGGGGTGCAGCATAGGGATCTACCTGTTAAATGGAGGCCTGGGAACCTGGCTTTCAGTAGACCAAATGTGCGTTCAACAACCCTCCTGGTATGGCCATGTGCTTCATTGTACCGATTTTCTGCCCCTGTCCTTGGATTCCTCACTTGGGTCAACAGCCAGGAAAGGTTTGGGTAGCCGGAGTCACCTGGAAGTAGTGAGGGACACACATCATTCATGTACAATGGCATGGAGTACAACTTCAGTTGGCATACACTGACATACGTTGTGTGAAGACTCAAGCTCACCTATGAGCCACACTCTGTGGCTCTGGAGTCATGCCATCACCTATGGGATGCTGCTATTCCTCAAGACATACGCATCATGCACAGATCCAGGAAACTTGGCAGTAATGTGGGAGATGTATTGATCTGCAAGGCATACCATCTGGACATTTAGGGGCATATTTATAATCTGCGCCCAAAGTGCGTCAAAAATTTTGACACACATTCAGCGCAAACCTTGCCCCATATTTAAACTTTGACGCCCGAACCCGCGGACATCAAAATCCCGGCATCTGCATCATTTTCTGGATGCGGGAAACCGCCTTGCGTTAATTATATGCAAGGTAGGCGTTCCCGTCCCAAAAATGACTTAAACGGCCGTGCGTCGTATTTATGCTACCCGGCAAAAAATCCTGCACGGCAGGGAGACGGAGTCGGAAAATGACGATTTGCGTCAAAATTTAACGCCTGGGTCAGGGCAGGCGTTAAAATGGGGGAAACACACCTGTATTTAATCAGAACACACAGAAGCAACAGCAGAGCAGCAAAAGGGAGACATGGAGGTGCTTCTCATCCAGCATGCATGCAGACGCAGAGCACAGCAAAAACAACAGCAGCTACCACAACACCAGCAGGGACCCCAAAGGCAATGCAGAAGGCAGGAGAGGATATTCCGCACCAGGACAACCCTTCATGGTCTCAGGGAACATGACATCATCCAGAGGTACAGGTTGAACTGGCAAGCCATTCAGCAGCTGCTGCGCAACATTGAGCCACAGTTGGCACCCAGCTTGCTGACACCCACACCATCCCAACAGAAACCAAGCTGCTAGCTGTACTTCACATGTTGGCAAGTGGCTCCTTTCAAACCACTGGTGCTCTGGTTGCTGGGATATCACAGCCATCATTCTCCACCTTCCTGCCCAAAGTACTGGATGCCATCATCGGACTCACACCCCGCCAAATCTGCTTCCCGAACACACAGCAGAAGCAGCAGGAGACAAAACAGGGGTTTTACCTCATTAATGGATTCCCACACATCTTTGGTGCCATTGACTGCACACACGTACGCCTTGTGCCACCTGCTGCAACTGAACACCTATACTACAACAGGAAGCACACACATTCCATCAATGTGCAGGCCATTGTGGATCACCAAGGATTGATCACCAACATCGTGGCAAAGTATCCTGGGAGTGTACATGACTCATTCATCTTCCGTCACTGTACCATCAATCAACACTTCCAGGATGGACGATATGGCAATGGACTACTTGTTGGTAAGTACAGAAACCTACTTATATACACACTGCACAGCAACACTCCAGGACAAACAACACATACACCACAACAGCGACATGTGAACAGGAACACAATGAGGTTGTGACACCACTAGGCATGTTTGATAGGTCGGCAGTGAACGTGTCCCACATCTGAAATTAGTGTACAGTCTAATGTCAAGACGTCAATGATCACAAAGTATGGAGAGGTTTGGCTAATTGTCATTTTTCAAAATGTAAGCATCTCACTGATGTTTAAATTAATCCATTGCATATGTCTAAAGGTACGGGATGTCCAGGGTACATAAATGCTAACGTGTTACCACCACTGTCAAATTGAATCTGTGTATAGGACTATCATCTCACCCCCAGTGAAGACACAGGAACACCTGTATCACAAGTCACAATGCTAGGGAGTGCACACTGTACTGCAAATCCCCAAACATACTTCTGACAACCGGTCAGCAGGCAAACACTCGTTCAGCCAAGGAAACAACCCAATGCAGATGGTACATCCTAGAAGTCTAGGAATCAACACAATAACACAAAAAAGTCACAGAAAACACAAGACAACTACTGCCATGCAAGGTGATATTAATGGAGCAAGCTACATCAACATGATCTCAATCATTTTCTCTTTCAGCTGATCAGGGGTATGGGATCCAGCCATATATTATGACACTATTTGGCAACCCAAGCACTGCAGCAGAGCGTGCCTACAATGAGGCACATAGGAGGACACGCACAATAGTCGAGAGGACCTTTGGCATCCTCAAGTCGAGATTCAGGTGCCTCGACATCACTGGTGGCAGCCTCCTATACTCACCAGAAATGGTCTGCAAGATAATTTTAACATGTGCCATCCTGCACAACATTTGTGTACGAAGGAACATTCCCCTATTAGAACCAGAGCCACAAATGCCTGAAGAGGAGGAAGAGGAGGATGCTGGCCTGCAACTTGAGGGGAACAACAAAACACAGCTGCTGGATTGAGTAGGCGCCAACATATTGTGAACAATATCTTTTGAAACAACTCACCATCACCACTGTATCAACATATGTAAATAAACACTGATAATAATCACCATATCATGGTCTGGGTAATCATTTTTGCTCACCTTTATCTCTAACTATCAGAATAAGAGTGTAGCCTCATGGAGCATTGCTGACATACCGATCAGGACACCGACATTTCCAAATCAATTGTGATGCGTATTATACAGCAGTCACATTCACACACACTGTAAATGGCATAACTCCTGTACATTTCACCTTTGAAGGACAATAGCAGAGGACCACACCTAGGGCCACATGTACGAACACATTTTCCCATAGACACAGAATGGGCAAAACTGCTTGCTACATCTGGCCCCTATTTCACACATACATGTTGGCAACATGGTTCATCGCAGCATATGGCACACAACTAAGACACCATCAGTCAATAAGGGAAAAAAAGTCTCATACATGAGACAGTGGGTGTGCTATTGCATTGGTAACAGGAATGTATGACCAGACCCTTGACAGCAGTAAGTCGTACTGCACCTATCTTTGCAAGGACTATCTGTGACTAGAGTTCCATATACGCAGAACATAGACAGCACAAGTGCAACACCTATGACAAGCATTGCACACATGACATTCCATGTACATGTCAGCCCATGTCCTAACTCCTAACACACCCATGCTCCTGGTCTCACCCCACCTGTCTTAAGAGGTCCTTGGAATGGTAATATGTGTACCCAGATATTCCCTCCTCTACACACACACACAGACTAACCATAGTAATCCAGTGTGCCTCACCCTTTCATATGGTATGCCATAGTCATTGTACATCTTTCTGCATGGACGTCAGGTCAAATAATGCACTGGCTTGTAGTCTCTAAGCCCTGTTATCACCTGTAGATTGCTTCCCATGTGAAAGGTACTGTTGGCCATTTGAACTCAAATCTCACCTAGAGGACTTGTGAGAAACTGATGCAGCACACACCTGTGAGCACCTCCATGCAGACCAGCCATTAGACATGCACTTCCCTTGCAGATGTTGGAACAGCATAGAAGCTGCCATTTTGTCGATTACACTGTTATGCATTGCTAGAAAAATAAGCCGTGTAACACAGCCCTTGGGTTTATGTGTCACCTTCCAAAACACAGGACAAACACAGTTTTCCATGTCAACTGTCTTATTCTTCCTCAAACCAGTCTTAGTCAGACCACTGAGTATGTACCTTGTGAAATTGCTGGATCCTGATTGACCCTGCATCCTGTCAGCCTGACTGGCATCTGTCTGTGCGTTACCCTAAAGGTTCCTTGTGGCTACATATGTAGCATACTTGCTTTCCCAACCCTCACATTCCTCCGGGGGTATTTTGTCAGGTGCTTCCTCAATGCATACTCAAATACATTGTATAGCATAATCTGCTTTTTTATTGTACCATAATTGGGAACTTGTCTCCAAATACCCAAATCATGGCCTATCCCTTGTCTGGGTCTCATGTATGCATGAGCGACAAAGTGTGACAGTGTACCAAGGCCTTATGCAGGGATTGGGTATGGTGCCTCCAGCAGAACCAGCAACATCAGATAATGTGCATGAAAAGTCCACACATGTTAGGACCCTGACAGTTCACATGCTGAATCACATGGCTCACAACATATTAATGGCCTGTGCGTGGTGAATAGCTGCAAGATTATTCAACACAGAGGCTATGATGTTCCCAGATGCAGTGGGAACTTTACAGGCCAACCTGTGTACAAATGTTGTAATGACACCTGCCGGAACATGACTCCTGAGATACGATCTCACTCAGCACACCAAGGTTGCCATGTTGACAGTCTCATAACACGTCTGCATGACAGGGTGGGACCATCCCCATGTAGGTTCTTATGTCCTCATTGGCATTACTTCCATTGATCTCCGAAGGATACTCAGTAGATACAGGAATAGCCGCCACTGACTCATGATGAGACCTGGACGTAACTGTGACAACATAGACCCCTAAAAATATACAGGATCAACATTGGACCACACACATGAACCAGACACCTCTGTGCAATTGATCACTGGAAATATGTGGCCACGTGCTGCTTCGTCTGCTGGTCCACCACGGCCACAGGAGAGTTGTGGCTCAGTTATATGACCACGCCTGAGGCGTGATATTACATTTGTGGTTCACCTTTGGCTTTCCGTGTCAATAACATGGTACCCACTTAGTATGTACATGTGTCTGACTAACGGTGGGTTCACCAACAAGTGCCTAGGAAGCAGTATCCAAATTTCCTGGACATGTAATGGGCAAGTTTTGGACTATTGACATGAACAAGCGTCTGTCATCTATCCGGTGCATGTTTTGTCATTTGTGGTGTTTATGTTACCCAAAACCTAGGAAGTGCACACAACAGATGTTGCTAAATGAATGACTAACACATGTCCTCTCTCATTTCCACACTGACTTGCATCTCAGGGTTAGACACATTGACTTCACATTCATACAAGCATATTTGCATTGATGCACCTTGTGATGCACACACACTGGGTCAACAACTACATTAGTAGCCAATGCACACAAATTGAGCCATAGGCATTGAGGTATTGTACTTATGTGCGTCACATTGCTATCCTCTCCTGACGCCAAACATGTCCAATTTGTGCAATACATATATGTAGGCCACACGTATGGCCATCTAGTCAAGAGTGAAAATCCTGCACATGAAGTAGCGGATCATGGTCCGCAGTAGTATGATGTCTCACATGTGCCCATACACCGTCATGACCAAAGTGGGTGCAATCAGCCTATCTCAGTTGTGTCACAAATGTAACATAACATTAAAATGGTAAAATGACCCAAACCCAGTTAATGACCTGAAATTTTGATGCATATGTGTCAGAAAATGACGCACAAGCGTAAAAAAATGACGCGTATGCCCGAAAAACTATGCATAATGCCCTGAAAACACCATTGACTCTTCTACACTGTACCTCAGAAAATTGGTTAAGTGTGAAACCATTTCCAAACATATGGATGCAGGCTCATTTCTACTCCTGTGCATAGAAAAAAATGACGCCCAGACTGTATGCGTCAAAATATTTTGACGCATAACAATAAAAACAGCCGCCCTTTTAGGCAGGAAGTGATGTAATAGGATGTCCTGTTTACATATTATGTACAGTGGGTTGACTTTCACTTTCACTTTGCAGTCTGTGATACTTCCTGACTGTGTGTCTGTGTTGAGAGTTTTGTCTGGTCAAATTGTGCTTTTGTCTCCTGTGTGGTCCATTTCTTGTCATTTTGTGAATAAAATATTGTTGTTGTATCCTGTCTGAGCGTTTTTTGTATACAATTGTGTTGTATAGTATTGTCTTTGTTTTTTTGGGAGTCTGTTGTGGGTAGTGTTAGTTTGGGTATAGTTGGGCTGTTTCAGTTGTTTAGTTTAAGTTTTTCATTTTCTACTTTCCCCCTATTCTCCTTTGTTCACCTTTATCCCCCATTTATCTTTTGCTGCTAAGATGTTGGGTAGGCCTCGTCTTGGCAAGCTGGGTGGTTTTATATGGCTGGTGTGTCATTTCCTCCCCCTTATGATTGAGGCAGGTGGGCGGGTGATACAGGGGTATCACACTGAGACACGGAGGCTCCGGTGGGCAAAGGTCTTGCATCACCTGCAACGCATTATCGGACACCAAGGAATGACCACCGGCTAAAGCACCGCTGGGCTGACCACATCTCCAGGGAGCAAGATCTGCTGGACCATCTGGGGATTGTGATTGGTGGCCCTGTTGGTGAGTACAAATCATGTAATTGTGCATGATTAAATGCTCTGTAGTGACATCAGATGATTTGTACAATATCTGCCGGCAAGGATGTTGAGTGTGTGGAATGCTTTGGAAACATACAGGGTCATGTATGTACTATGTTAAGGACCACAACTGGTAGCTGTTAGGAAGTAAGAGCTCTGCAAGATTACTGAATACTTTTGCCTTATGTAAGTTGGTGCCGCCTGAGTGTCAAACAGCAACACAAATCAGGAGCCAATTATATATAGATATAGGCCACATTTGCCTGTGAGGTATTGAAATTTCCAATTCAGTACCAACATTTGTTGACGCAACAGCTAGACTGACTTTTTAAACACTACATGAGGCTGAAAATGAGTGCAGGCTTCACGTCAATTGATGATAACAATTGGCCCAAACATATGTCTCATGTGTGTCTGTGAGTGTGTAAGGAAAGCGATCACGGAAATTCCAAAAATCTTAGGGATTATTGTGGCCATTCTTCATTTTGGATACATGTCAGATCTGGATCTGGGGACATAGGGAACAAGTTCTAGCTGCCCTCAGCTAACATCTTAGACTGGTATTTGGTGTTTGTTGTTCCACCTTTCGTTTAGGGATGGCTGGCCAAAGGTATGCACGTGGGTTCATATCTCTATGGTTGGTGCAACTCATCATAGTTGGGCCACATCAAATGAAGAAACTGTAACAACATGATGGCTAACAACTGTCCCTGCCCCTCTGTACATTGTACCTGTGTGTCATAAATATGTCATGGTCACAACGGCTGGTTGACTGGTAATGCAGTCCTCAAGGAAAGTGGCTTTGGATGTCTCTCTTGGGTACACATGATGAGACTAACACACTCCATTATTATGTCTGCTCACTAATGAAGGAGCATGTTTGCCACCACATCATAGTTAGGGCCACTGCATGTATGCAGATATGTGTGTAACATTCACTGGAGACCCATGGTATGTACATGTTAGCCGTGCTATATCGGATGCAGTATCATCATGTCTGAGTGGCTTTATTTACTTATGTAATCTTACATATAGTATTTGTATTTGGAATTGTTGGACAGTGCACAGAAATTGAGCACATTTCTCCCTTTCATGCCTTACAGGTGGACTGGCACCCTACACTGTTGGCGAGGTGGCTAGATTCGAGGACCCAGACAACTCCAGTAAGTGTTGATATGTGTGTTATGTGTTGTGTTTGCTGGTGCTGTGTGATGGACTCCTGTGTGTTTAACACATAGCAAGGTGTGATGCGCTGGCCCATCATTTGTTTTGTCCCATTAGTGGAATTTCCTTTTATCACCATCTTTGAGTTGGCCAATCCTTATCCTATTGTCTCATTTAGGGATTCTAGGTCAGTCCTGTAGGCCCTGCAATGTGAATGGGGATAAGTCATGTGGATAACACTTCTATCAGAAAGAGTCGCACTGGACCTAATCTGTGATTTAGTCTGCCTGTCAGACCCACATTCTCCCGGAATGGGGTTGCTAAATGCTTACCCACAGACTTCTGCTTCCCAATTCACTAATGTACTTATTTAACTGTAGGTTGCACTTCCTAGCAGCATGAAGTTCCACATGTAGTGCTACGAGTATGTGGCAATTGAGTGCAATGGCCTAGGTGTGCATGCAACTCATGGCCAGGGGTGTTCTTGCATCTCTGTGTTTGTTGTAAGTCATGGCTTACTGGAAGTATATGATGTGGAGAAAAGTCTGCATTTCGAGACATGTGTGGGGCTGGGATTGGTCAAGGGCTTGCTGTCTCCTATTTGTAGATACTCCTTACCTGCGGTGTGTGTGTTGAGCCAAACACATGTCCAGCTTTCCTAAGCTTCTTGGATGTCCATGTTGTTTGAAATTGTTAGTTGTTAGTCCACTCCCCACCCTCAAACACAGGCATGGGTTTGTGAATAGTGTACCTAGGACTGATGATACAAGTTTGGTACACAGACAGGTAACTCAGTGAATCTTTTGTCTGAATCTAGTATACACACTCATTTTTCCCACATGAGTACTATACTAGCAAGTCCATTTACAACTTGCAGATCATGTGGCCCTAGATTTCCATCCTGTACAATGACATTTGTAGCCCAGGCACTGGCGGAGGATGTGCTGCATGATTGTTAGCTGACAACTGGCAGAACTATGATGCCACAATCATACCAGTTGTTACCCATCTTGTAGGGTTTGGATGTGCGATGTGTGATAGAACCTTTGTAGGGTAGGCTGCCCTGCCATGTACTTCCTCAGGGACAATCAATGATCTGTATGATGATATGAGCTGTTACAAGTACAATAGATGTATTGTCTGATTTACTTTTTGTGCCATTTCACACAATGGAGTTCATAATGTTAGTTTTTCTATTTGTCTTCACAGCTGCCAATATGACACCCATCCAGGTCCGGGAGTTTCAACGGCGGGCAATAAGGTATCAGCACATACTTCAGGTAGAGTCTGGGTACCAAAGAATGGCCCGCAGATACCAGCACGAACGGGCCACCGGAGCCTGGAGGGCATTCCCACAAGGCGGCCCTTCTTTGCTCACCACAGCCACCACCAGCACCACCACCACTACCACCCAGGTGGCACCACCACCAGCTGGGACCTTTGCAGCATCCACCTCAGCAAGTGCTCCAGGCCCTACCACAGCACCACCTGCAGGGCAGCCCACAGCCATGGAAACTACACGACCCCACACTTCCTCAGCTGGCACCCAGAGCACCCCAGCTGCAGCTATTGACCCTGCTGCTTTTGTACAGATGCAGCGTAAATTGGACTGTGTCCTGCGTAAAATGAGTCAACTGCGGCAGGAGGTGCGACATGTAAACCGGCGGGTGCGGTCAATTAAGGGGACCCTCCAGAGGGCCAACCTGTAGCAGTGTTGACGGACATGATTCCCTCCCCTCCCTCCTCTTTCCTGATTCTTATACTTTGTGGGTTTAGGGGGCCTAGTGGTAGGTTAGTGTAGGATGTTAGTTTAGTTAGTGTTAGTGGGTGGGGGTGGGAGGTCCTGATTATTTCTACTGTTTCTTTTTGTGTGTGTTGGGCAATGTTGGGGTTCTTGTGTGTTTAAAAAAAAAAAATATATATATATATATATATATTTGTTTAGTATAGGATAGTATGTGTTTAGGTTAGTATCTGTTGTCCTCCATGTGTCCCGTCTCATAAGGGGGGTGGGGGGTTGATGTTTAGAACGTTTTGTTCAATGTGATAAGTAAGTTTCGCTTAGGTTAGTTAGGGACAGTTGTGGGTAATGAGTAGTTAGACTAGATTAGGATAGGTAAGGCTTTTCCCTGAGTTTTCACTTCTGTTTTTACAGTTTAATAAATATGTAGTAAACCCTTTACAGTATGTGTGACATGCTTGTGGATCAGGGCCTTGGCATGAGAGTACAGTATTTCTTTTGTATTACATTTTGTGTCCTATGCTGCAAACAGATCCCAAATGAGCTGTAACATTGGCAGCAACCCCAAAGCTACCTTGCAAAGATTAGACCATTCATTGCAACCACAAATCACAGTTACTATGGATCCCAACTTGTTTTTTTCAATAAGTATGTTTTCAATGTCACATACAGTGCTTCCAGAATTATGATTGAAGACACTGTGTTATGTCTGACTGCAGTCTGATGCCCAAGGAAACCCTTATAAGGTGAGTGGTAGTAATCTCTCTTGTAGTATAGTTTACATGACTCACATAGATCATTTGTTACACTGTTCAGCATGATTACTTATTTGGATGTTAACTCATACACCTCCATTCATGCAGTTTGGTGACTGTTCGCTTAGATTTGTGGGCAATGTTACATGTGTTAGTTTTGCATGGAGGCAACATCTTGAAGGCACTATTTTATGGTTTAGATATCCCTTGAGGAAGCATTATTCTGTCCAACACAGCATTATGGTGTATAGTTTCTCTTTCATCAGATATTACCCTCAGGAAGGGCAGAGTATGGTAGAATCCAGGCCACTGTGCATAGTTATCAGACTACATTATTTCAGGACAGTTGCATTGACAAGCTATGTAATTTGACAGGAGGCAAAATTCAGTGGTCTATTGCACGGTTGATGTGTCACATTACACAGAGACAAAATGGTTGTGTAAGTGCTATTTATTGAAAAGCTCTGTAGTGCTATATGTACATTGTCCATGATTGTGAGTCCATTATAGTGACATCTTCCATTGTGATCCAACACAAGTGCTAAAGGACATTTCATTGGACATGCTGGGGTAATGTGTCAGACAGTGCATAGGGGCAGGATTTGCCAATCAGTTAGTGAGAGACAATCACAAGGCAGGCTGACAAGATAGACAGTTGTTTGCAGAACATTGCTTGTGTACAGTTGTTGCAAGATTGGCATGTTACGAAGCGCAGGACCTTGGTAATAGGTGGCCATGTGGCAGGGACTAGTGCTTCCGGGTACTTTTACATGTGAAGGTGATCTGTTCCATGTCTTCATCTTCTGATGTGCCTCCTCTGCCCTTGGTGGTGGTGGTTGTGAAGGGGCAACACACACCTCAGTGTGTGTAGACGTGGAGTCAGACATCCCGCTAGCTGCTACCTGTGGGGGTTTTAAGGGCAGTACTGCTGCAGGAGGATCTGCTGGTTCTTAAGAATAGCAGCCACATCATGATGGTAGGCAGCCATGTCGGCCCTGCGGGGGTCATGATTGCATTTGTGCATGCAGTGGAAGGTTTGGGGTGCGAAGTGTTGTGGCAACTCCCTTCCTGTAGTGGTAAATTCCTTTACAGTTTGTTGTAGTCCTTGCAGGATGGATGTTAGCGCTGGCATGGCTGCTGCCTGATCTGCAGATGACATCATGCACAAACGCATCCCCTCAAGGCTGGCTGCCATATTTTGCATCCCCACCCGTACCTCCTTGGCCATCTCCAGCTGTACTCCTACTACAGTTCTCTCAAAGCTTGTGCCTGTGTCGTCTGAGTCCTCAGCTGTATTGGAGCTGGCAGGTCTTACAATTGGGGTTGTGGGTGAGTCCTCTGTGATGGCTGCTTATTCTGTGCTCCTCCTTGTGACTGAAGGTGGGGTCTGGAGGGTTCCAAGGACATCTTGGAGGGTCTGGTGGCTGATGTTTGTCAGCTCGTCATCCATGTCATCAGTGTAGTCCTGGACAGGCATATCCGCAAGAGATCCATCGTCCACTGCAATAAAATAGGGTACAATTATTGTGTCAGTGTTGTGGCATTTGTGATGTGATGATTTCACATTGTGATCTTGGTTCCTGTCCATTGTTCCTGTCTTTCATATTAGCATTCTCCCAAGCCTATGCCCCACCTGCATGTCACATGTATTGTGGTCAGTTATCAGACTTGTCGGAATCATCTCCTCTAGATGTTGGTTTTGGCCAAATAGTGAATTGCCACCTTCTTGTCCTACTCAACCCTCTGTCTACTTCCATTCTCATGGTGAGACCTTTCACAGGCTGTGGGTGCTCTGATGGCACTAGCAGCACACTTAACAATCTGGACCTGCCCCAGTCTCTGATCTTTCACATCCACTTATATGTAGTTGAAATGTAGCATATACTATGCATAGCATTGTTATGGCACGATATAGATGTCAGAATTGGTAATGTGTACAGCTGATGTAGGGGAATGTGTGGTACATTGGATTGACCTGATAGTCGTACCAGTGTCCTATTTCCTCCTCTGACTGTGCAGGTGTATTTCAGTGACCAGTTACATGTGTCCTCCCCCTCAATGCTGTTGTCTGAGCAGTATGACATTTGGGATGTTGCATTGTGACCCAGGCACAGGATGGACCCTGACATATGCAGTATGGGTGTGACCTTAGTGCAGTGTACCTCCTAATGTTGATGACATTGACTGATGTTTGCGGCAACTATGGGCATTCACATTTGACAGGACTGGAACTTTTGTATTGTTTCAGGGGATTGTTAACGTTGTCATCCTAACCCCTCTAATTTAGGTGTGTTTGATCCATGGGGACATTACAGCCATTGGCTACTTGAGCTTCACACACAGCGGAGGTGGTAGTGGTAACTGTTGTCAATATTAAATTCCAGTCAGTTGTCGGTGCGGCTTGAGGTTGTTAATTGGGCCCTAGTTAACGTAGGGGGTATAGTGGCTGACGTGTGACGGGATGTCAGTTTGACATTGTGCCCTTCCCTCCTGGCGTGGCTTTACCTTTGCTACATAGTTGCCATGGCAGCATACCCCCAACTGTTGTTGGTGTTGTGTTATGGTGTGCCCCAGCTTTTCTCTGTACAGGCCATGCCCCTGTGCTGTACCCCTTTACCCATGCCACTCCATGTATATGATGACTTACATGCATTGTGTAGTAGGTATCCCCCCCCCGTTTGCAGTTAACATTAGTGCATTTTAGTTTCCCATGCGACTTACCCTGCATGTGCGTTGTCTCCTGGTAGTCTGTGCTGTCCTGTCCTTGTATCCCTGTGAAAAACTCCTCAGGGATGACGGCTGCCACCATCTCCTCCATGTGGTCCAGGGCCTCCTGGTGTGCTGGACTCCCACTTCCAGTCTGCAGTGCTGCCTTCCTGTTCCTGGCCATCTATTCCTTGGTCCTGCACTTGCAGTCATGCCAGCATTTCTTGCACTCGATGACTGTTCTGCGTACTTCTGCCACACTATTAATCTTGTTAACAATTTGTTGCCATATTGCCTCTCTCCTACTGATTGGCAACTTTGAGGTGACAAACAGTTGGTGTTGGTGTTCCGTCACCTTTTTTACCAGGATTTACTGCTCCTCTGCACTGAAGCAACACTTTCTTTTCTTCTTCTTCCTGTCCTGTGTCTTGTGTGGGTCCTCCTGGCTGGTTCCTGGTCTGTTGTCATCTTCCTGGGGTCTGTACATGCATCTGGAATCCATTTTGGCTCTTCATGCTGAAATGGCTGTGTTTGCGGGGAATTTTGACGATATTGCATCAAAAAACGCCACATATCTGGTTTGCGGTGTCGTAAATCAGCTCACAGTCATTTCCGCTGCGTTAACGTCGTTTTCCTTTATGACGTGACACTGCGGTGTACGTAAAAAAACGACTTACACCTGTGGTTTGCACCGCCGTGCGTCAAAGTATAAATTTGACACCAGCATGGCGCACAGTAATGGCGTTAGCCGGCGGTAATATTTTTGATGCAAAAGTGAGTAGTAACACTTCCTATTCCTGTAGCCCTGCTCATTTGCCCTGGAAGGGACCAAGGCAATATGGGTCCTGTCCATAGCCCCAATCACATGTGGTATGTGTCCCATGGCAAAGAATCCAGCCTTCACAGTGGGCAAATCTTCACTCTGGGAGAATGAGATGTAGCTGCTCATGTGTTTGAGCAAGGCAGCCAAAACCCTTCCAAGCACTATCGAAAACATTGGCTGTGACATTCCTGCACCCAAGCCCACTGTCACCTGGAATGAACCACTTGCCAGGAAGTGGAGCACTGAGAGTACAAGTACTCCAGGGTTTTTTGCTGTAGTGCTACGGATAACAGGCAACATGTCTGGTTCCAATTGTTGACACAGCTCAGTAGTCATTGCCCTGTCCAGACGATAGGTGAATATGATGTGCCGGTCCCCCAGTGTACCCAAGTCCACTAGGGGTCTGTACACGAGTGCTTGCCTCCTCCTCCGCAGTGGTAGGTATCTAAGAAAACCAAACATGAGATGTGTGTGACTACAGGAAGGATGGACAGACAATATAGCCAATATCACACTACACAGAGCATGTATGTATGTAGCAGAATGGAATTGTCTTGGTCTGTACAATCGACACGTTTGCCGCACATTAAATTCTCCAACATAAGTACCAGCATTAGAAAATGACAACCGCATGTCCTGTATGCAGGGACAGGTGGAAGTGACCTCATTCCGCTGGCATTTGGTGCCATGGCGGAAGGCGGTCTGCACCGCTGTGCAACTCCTCATTGGCTAACATGGAGCACTGTGAAGCACAGGAACCAATGATGATCAACGCCGGCGGAGACGGTGTTCACCGGCGCAGACATGACCGCCATTTTCTCTGTATCAGTTCACTTGATTCCTGACTCTTCTTGGTTAAACAGCTCCACTGCGTGTGCTGCTGTGTCTTGTGCCTGCAACCCGCGATGGCCCTTGCTAGAGGGGAAAAGGTCCAAATCACAATTGAGGAGTTGGAGAAGCTTGTGGACGGGGTCCTACCCCTGTATGGGCAGTTGTATGCGACATGGCTGCATGAAGATGTATGTGTGTACTGCCAGAGTGTAATTGGGGGGTTTGGCTGCATGCAATGTGTATGGAGAGGTACAGGTAATTTGTGTGCTTAATGTGGAATCTCTGCAGTATGTAACAGAATGGAGTGTTGAGTTCATGGTTTCCTTCAGTCTGTGTTCCCTATGCAGGTCAGCGCCCATCAGAAAAAAGGGTTGTGGAATGCCATTGCCAAGGACGTGCAGACCCTGGGGGTCCATAGCCTCTGGAGCATCCACTGCAGGAAACAGTGGGAGGACCTGAGATGCTGGGCCCAGAAGACTGCAGAGGCTCAGCTGGGGATAGCCTCCCAACGAGGGAGGGGCACCCGTTGGATGCTGACCCCCCTAATGGCCCGCATACTGGCGGTGGCTAATCCTGAGTTGGATGGGCGCTTGTGGGCATCACAGCAGCCACAAGGGGGTGAGTACTGACTGTGTGGTATTCATTTTAGTTGCCTGCCATGGGGTTTGGGTGCAAGGTTCTAGTCAGTGGATTACCCAATAAGCTGGGTTAGCTATTCTGGTGGGGTCCTGCTTACCAATGTAGGGTGGTATGTATATTTGGTATTGGTAAGTAGCTAGCATACCATGTCAGACATGGCTTAGTGAGTCTCAGTAGGTGTGCAGATGGTAGTATTTGGGTTCTTTACTGCTGTGGTACCCAGGTAATGGTTTGTCATTGTGGTGGTCCATACTGCACAGTGTTAGTCCCAGTGAGTAATTGTGATATGTATGCCATATGTGCTGTTGTTGCTGTAACTGACCCTGTGCTCCCTTTCTTTCTCCCCCACCCTCCCTCCTTTTCTCATCCTGTCCTTGTGTGCATTAGCATCATCTGGCGAAGGAGCAAGGGCACCAGCGAGTGTGGGAGCTGCAGCCCACAAGACCCAGGAGACGGACAGCACAGACGCCGAGGGAACAAGTGGGTTGGAGGGCGAGGGGAGCACTAGTGGGGAGACTGGAGCAATGACATCTGACTCAGATTCCTGTGGTGGACCCCTCTGGGACCACCCCAGCTACTACATCTTCAACCCCCCCCCCGAACCAGCACCACCCTTCCAGTAGCCCCCCACCCAGTTGCCTGTGCCCGCTAACCCAGGAAGGGGGGGGCATCTCCTTCGCCCCAGGCACCTCAGGCCCTGCCCCAATCAGCCCTGCTGCCCTCACTGAGGAAGCTATTGACCTCTTGAGATCAATCTCTGTAGGGCAGTCAACCATAGTGAATGGCAGCCAGTGCCCCTGGTTCTTCGCCCCCCCCAGCTACCTGTTCCCAGTCCCAAAGCCCTCTCCCGAACCATCCAACGCACACAATCAGACAAGCATGCACCCAAAACAACAGACAGGACTCGCACAGACGAGCACATGCAGCACACATCACTCTACAAGCACACCTACTCAGCCAACACACAGATGCACATATAACAACAGCCACTGCCTCCACTGTCTCCCCCACCTCCTCCTCCCTCACAGTCACATCAACACACACACCTGCATGCACTGCATCATCAGTCCCACATCCTGCCACCTGTACAGCCTTGCCTACAGTCACCACAACAGCAGACATGCAGACTAGCATGCCATTCACCACATGCACAGTTGCCACCACCACCATCACAACCTCATGGAGCAAACCCACCTCACTTGCAGACACCACTACAACATACATACACACGTTCTGTTTGTCCTCTCCCACCCTGTCTGCCCCTTCTCAAAACACATGCAATGCTCCCACTCAGACACTTAACAGCCATCCACCTCACACACGCACACTGTCCATGCACCTTCACCCAAGTCCAGCACATCTACTCCTCCTACAGCTACTCCCTTAACTCCATTCCCAAACATCCTCCCACAACCTGCCCCATTGGACCTAAGAAACTTTTCCTTTCCCTCCTTGACCTCTTCCCTCCTCCCCACGTCCTGCCCGTAAGAGGAAGATCCCTATCCCCCAGGCCACTACCTTCAGCTTCCAGGCTCGGTTCGGGTGGTACATTGACTATCTATGGGAGGGATCACCGCCATGGTCATTATTTGGCAGTCTTTACCGCCAGCCTGGGGACGGTACTACTGCCATTGTCGGCGTGGCGATCAGCTGACCGCCAATGTCATAATGAGGGCCTTAATCTTAGATAGTTACTACCCATCCAAGACACTACTCCTTGCATATATTTCTTGAATTTGGCCGCAGTAGTCTCCCCATCCTTGGGGATGGATACAATTTTGTCTGTGACATCCACATAGGATAGAGCCCGCAGTTCAAAGGACCATATCAGATTAACCAAAGGGGAGGCATAAAGGTTACAAATAGTAAGACTCAAAGAAGAGCCCTGTAGCACTCCACATGGCAAAGAAGTGGGATCAGAACTAAATTGGTTCATGCAAACTGTCGGGATCTATCTTTCAAAAACAAGATTAATCGACTTAGGGCTGACCCAGAAAGGCCCAACTTCCACAACCAATCTGACAACAGGGCTGGAGAGATGGTATTGAAGGCTGCAGATAGATCCAAAGGAATCAATGCCGCAGCCTTCCCTCATCAACCACAGAATCAATATTATCCACCGCTGAAACCAGAGCAGTTTCTGTCCCATGATTAGTTAGGAAAACAAATTAAGAGGGATATAGCAGTCCATACTCCTCCAAATAAGCCACCAGTTGTAGATTAATGTACTTCTCCAAGATTTTAGATGGAGTAGGCAAGAGCGTTCTAAATTAGGGCCTAGATTTATGTTAAAGTGGCGCAGAGTGGCGCTGCACCAAAAATAGCAGTGCCTCGCTGCACCACTTTAACGCAGAGGCGCCGTATTTAGAGGAATACGGTGCATACCTGTGTTTCCCACTGCGCTGCTGCTGAATTGGGCTAGCACCAACACAGGGACCCTTGCACCATAGTGAAAGCGTGTCTGCGTTGAGGGGATAGATTGTTTATGTGCAGGAAGGTGTCCCTTCTTGCACATAAACAATCTTTAATGACGATTTGGCACTTCTATGTGTGCTGCAAAATGCAGCACACATAGAAGTACCAAAGCGTCATTTTGAATGATGGTTTATGTGCAGGAAGGTGTCCCTTCCTGCACATAAACAATCGTCCATGGCATTTTGCTTCTAAGTGTGCTGCAGAATGCAGCACACATAGAAAAAGCAATAAAGGAGGAGGAATAAATGCATTCCTCTGCGTTTTGCCATGCTAACGCCACCCCTGGGTCGGTGTTAGTTTTTGGCGCTGCCTCAAGTTTAGGACAACTCGAACATCTGAGGCAGCATCAACAGCAATGGGTGTTGGGATGAAACGCCCACAGCAACACCCATTGTGTGCCCCTCTGACGCAGAAAACTGCATCGGAAACGCCCATTTTTACAAGGAGGCACAATGCCACACAAAAGTGGCATTACACCTCCTTGTAAATATGGAGCAGTGCTTAGTGCCACCGGAGCGTCACAAGAAGTAATGCTCCGTGGCGCTAGGGGCTGTTATATATGCCTCTAGGTCTTTTAAAGAGAGACTTCAAAACTGCTCTTTTCCAAAACTGGGAGTATGTTCCCAAACAGATGGCATTGATGATAGCGGCTGCAAGATAAGAAGCAACTGTCTTGGCTACCAGCTGCAGGACGTTAGGAGAACATGGATCTGCAGAAGAACCAGACTTCATTGTAAGAAGATAGGCCTCCACTTGCTCAGGACTCAGGCAAGAGAAACTTGAGAGTCCTTGCCTGTGCTTGACCTCAGATTCTCTAGCCTCAAATGATTTACCATCCCCCTGCACATTTTCAAGAGTAGAAACAGAAGAATCATCATTAATTTAGTCAAGTTCCCTATAGATATTAAGAATTTTGGTTTGAAAAACACTTGCCAGCCTATTACAAAATTCTTAGGTACTACCGGGTATGGTCGACATGGAGAGCAAGTTAATCAATTCAAAAAGCTCTATGGAGGACTTGGCTGAGTCATGTTTTTGGTACAAAAGCACATTTTTTCTTCTTAAAAAGCTGCTTTATAATCTTTCATGAGGGTCCGGTATATATTTTCCCTTTGCATATCATACATTTTTCACATATCTTTTCTTGGCACCTACAAGCTTGCCTTAGCACTATGAGCTTCTCAGAGAACCATGAGGTGGTTGGTTTCTTCCTTCGAGTAAAAATCTCCATAATAGATGTGACAGTATCAATTGGTAATATAAGCCAGGAAGAGAATTCAGCTGCTGCCAGATCAGCATTGTCATGGCTTGTCCAGCTGCAGTTCATCAGGGATTGAGAAAGACTTTCTTCTGAGAGTCCCTTCCAATTTCTTTTAAAGATTTTAGTTCTATGGCATTTAGGATTCACTTGAAAATGATGTCCATCTAGCAGAAAAGGGACAGCATAATGGTCAGATCATAAAAATGGCAATACTGTCAAAACGTTAGGCCACAAGTCTGCCCAGCTGACGGGAACATTTTTAAAGCTCCAGCCTGCTGGGAGCAGACTGTATTTGCTCCCATTTGGTGGGAGATTTGCAAATGCTCCCGCCAGTTATGAGCAAATGCATATTTTCCTCCCTGTGCTGGTGAAGGCTGGGAAACTACTGTGTCCTCGGGATGGGCTCCTCAGAACATGGCAAGTAAACTGGCCCTGGGAGATGGGGTTCCCCGGACATTAAAGGCTCAGGAAGGGGGGCTGCAGGGTCCCCTCCTTTTTTAATTACCAGATCTTGGGGATGTGGTCCTCAGGGCCTTTTTAAGGCTTGGGGAGTGGTGCCTTATGCCCCCCTCTCCTTACTAAATGCATTGGGCCCCGGGAAAGGGCCCCGTGGCCGAATAAGGTTTGGGCACGGGGTTGTGTGCCCCCTCCCTTAAATATTTAAATTGGGCCCGGGGGGTTGGGTTCCCGGGCTGAATACAGTTGAGGGAAGGGGCTGCATGCCCCTCTCTCCTTAGGAAATTCATTGGGCCTGGAGGATGGGGTGCCCTGGGCCATCAATCACTCAGGAGGGGGCCAGCGCACCTTCCTCCCTTTAAATATACATAGCCCTGAGGGATGGCTCCCTGGAGCACTAAATGAGTTGATGTACCCTCATATATATATATATATTTATATTAAAATGGTGGCAGCTATTATTTTTGCTGCAATCTCGTGGAGTCCTGCTGGATTGCGGCAAAAACTACCTACCCTGCCCATTATATCTTTGTTTAAAAAGCTTCAGGATAGGGGACTAAGGGGGTCATTACGACCCCGGCGGTCGGCGGTAATATGGCAGCAAGTACTGCCAACAGGCTGGCGGTACTTACCGCCATGTTGTACCACTCCAACCGCCACGGCCGTAACAGCCACCGGGCTCGAGATATCCATCTCCAACCCGGCGGCCGTCACTGTTCTGCCTGCGGGATTATGAACCAGTCTACCGCCATGGTTTTCGTGGCTTTCTTAACGCTACGAAAACCTTGGCGGTAGGCACTACCAGTGACAGGGAATTCCTTCCCTGTCACTGATAGGGATCTCCCCCCTCCCTCACCAGTTAGCCCCCAACCTCTCCAAAGCCCCCTCTACATTCACGCCCCCTTCACACACACACACAGACACATACACACACCCATTCCCACATGCATCCACGTATGCATACTTCCATTCACACACACATCCGCACACACTTCCATACATACATGCAGACACGCATTCACATAACAGAAGATACACGCACTAACACCTCCAAACATGCACACATGCATTCAACACGCAACACCCCCCCGCATCCATGCACACACAAGCATTCACACACACAAACACACACACACAAACAATACCCCCACCCCTTCCCCTGTCAGAGACCTGACTTACCTGTGTTCATTGGGTCCTCCGGCATAATACGGCTGCCGGCAGTCAGCAGCGCCACCTTACCGCCTTCTGCCGGCATGGCCACAGCAGGATTTCCGCCATTCAACTGGCGGGCATTCGGCTATGGTCATAATATGGTGGATGGCTGGTAGCCACGTCAATGGTCTTTTGGCAGCCGTTGCCACGGCCGTAGGTGGTTTTTACCGCCGATCTCCAGATGAGGGCATAAGTCCCTGAGTCCTATAATGGCTGGCAACAATATTTTTCTCATGTTGTTGGCAGCCCGTCTGACTCCCATGGTTGCCAGATGGCCCAAGGGAAAAAAAGGTCCCTAGGCTAATCAAAACACTCTAATTTTAAATTGGTGCTCCCGCAAGACTCTCACAGGAGTCCCTGAGACCCCACAGACACAAATATTTTTGTCTCTTTATTACAAAAAACTACTGAAAGCATTTACCCCAAATCACAAAAAGCACAATCTGCAGACCAAGATCTAGCTTCCTACCAAACTTAGGGGGTCATTCTGACCCCGGCCGGCGGCAGAAGCCGCCGGCCTGGCTGGAACCGCCAGAATACCGCTGCGCGGTCAAAAGACCGCCGCGGGTATTCTGGGTTTCCCGCTGGGCTGGCGGGCGACGCCAGAAGGCCGCTCGCCAGCCCAGCGGGAAACACCCTTCCATGAGGATGCCGGCTCCGAATGGAGCCGGCGGAGTGGAAGGGGTGCGACGGGTGCAGTTGCACCCGTCGCGATTTTCAGTGTCTGCATGGCAGACACTGAAAATCTTGGTGGGTCCCTGTTACGGGGGCCCCACGACACCCCATACCGCCATCCTGTGCCTGGCGGCCAAAACCGCCAGGAACAGGATGGCGGTATGGGGGCCGGAATCCCCATGGCGGCGCAGCAAGCTGAGCCGCCATGGAGGATTCCCCAGGGCAGCGGAAAACCGGCGGTACACCGCCGGTTTTCCGTTCTGACCGCGGCTGTACCGCCGCGGTCAGAATGCCCAAGGGAGCACCGCCAGCCTGTTGGCGGTGCTCCCGCGGTCGTTGGCCCTGGCGGATTTTACCGCCAGGGTCAGAATGACCCCCTTAGTGTGATTCTGTTCAGCAGTTTTTGATGTAGCTTTTTTTAAAGAATTCAATGGGGAAAATGCATGGGATTTTCAGTTTTGAGACTCCTCTTTTTTCTCAACCCCGCTTGACGAATCACCCCAAACTTTCCCTGCACAAACTGGGCAAAAAAGAACACTTTTTGTTAAGTTTTCTGAAGATTCGTCAAATGGTAAATGTGGTGCTCCTTCCTCTCTTTCTCTCTTTGTGTGTAAATACATACCTTAACTAGAGAAATTCACCAGTTATGCGTAACTGATATAACTATATCCTTGTTATTGGGAACATTTTTTAGATTTGACTAACTTTTAGGGACAGAAGTGGTGTTAATGTTTTTTACTGACTCAATCATTATGCTGAAAGGGCTTGAAGGGGGGTTTTATCAGCCCTTATTAAAGAATTGAACCTACCTTCTATTTTAGCACAACGTGGTTTGGAACATGCTGGAAAATGAGGTTTCCACCTGTCAGCCCAGTGGGAAAGGTGTGGTAAAAAAATTTCCAACTCATAATAGCGCTGGATGCAATGCTGCAGTACGTATAGTTCACCAGCACACTTGAAATGCACACTGTCTGCACAGCAGACAGTGTGCATTTCAAGGGTGCTGGGCAGGGGTACCCCTGCACTGCCTATGTCATTAGCAGTGCAGGGGCCCCTGCAGCCCACTGCACTTGTTCTCCCCCAGCCTTTTCATGTCGGGTGAACCACCATGAAAAGGCTGGCAGAGAACAAGGTTGTAATCAGCACAGTGGCGCTGTCTTCGGTGGAGAACAAGGTTGTTATCAGCACAGTGGTGCTGACTTCAGTGCTGCCATGGCTGATTACAACCATGACTGCCATCGTCCCATCGTGATCATTGATCCTGGCAGAGATGGGGGTCTTTTGAGGGTCCGACCATCAAATTCTTAATGTGATGGTCAGACCATCAAAACGGAGGCGGTCGGGACCACCACCAAGAGTCTGGCAGTCTAGTGACAGCCAGACTTCTAATAAGGCCATTCGTGTATGAAAAGCCCAGAATGATCATGAGTAAGAACAGCTCCCATGTCATAATCATCATGAACTGAAAAAATACCTGATGAGAAAATAATATATTTTGAGCAGGTCCTTACCCTAATCATGTGCAGTCCCATTTTGTAGGGACCTAAAACACCAAATACCCCAAGTTTATAATACGTGAGTGTGGGTGCCATCTCTAATATGAAAAACAAGGGAAGAGGTGTATTTACATTATGACGTCACTCCACATAATTTAATTTGTTACATCTCAGCCTGTTCAGGGAGTTGACCAGTAGGGTCTAGATCAAACCTAGTTCAAAAGATGTAGTGGGGGTCACATGTATAAAAACAAATCTGTTGAAAATTGGGTCTCTAGTTGGCAAAGGTTTGCATTCTGCCCAAGTAGGGACCACAATCCTAGTCTGGATAAGTAAGAAACACAGTACAGGTTTACCTGTGCTCATCCTCGGGTACCTTGACACAGAGCAGTCAGGCTAAACTAAAGAGGCAATGTGTAAAATATTTGTACCCACACACAGTAACACAGTGAAAACACCACAAAAGGACTCCACACCAGTTTAGAAAAGTAGCCAATATTCATCTGAGTCAATCAAGACCAAATCAACAAAAATCCACCATACACATGTCAAGTTATGAATATTAAAAGATTAAATCAAAATGCAGTGCTTAGAAGTCAGTAGCTCCAAACAGACCTATCTGGTTGCGCTGGGCTGGGGCAAATCCAAAAATGTAGTCTGTCCATGATGGAGCACAGGCTGAGTACAGGAGTCACGCAGACCTGCTGACAGTACCTTTGTTGCGTCAATGCTCCGTGATGATGCATTGATCCAGAGGAGGGAATGCTTCATGCTTGCAGGCAATGCGTTGTTTCCTAATCAGGCAATGTTGTTGATGCATCGATGTTTAGAAGCGATGAGTACCAGTTCCTATGCGTCAGTGCTGCATCAGGAAAGCCGGTGCTGTGTTGTAAGTCGGGGTCATTGGTCATACAGTCAGCAAGGGCTGTCAACTGCTTCGGTGCAGGCAGCGGCAGAGTGGCATTTCTGCAGTGAGATGTGTTGGTTCCAAGTCATGCACTGGTGTTGTTGCGTCAGTTCTTGTGTTGCAGCACCACACTCACCTCCAAGGGCCCAGGACTGAATTTGGCACCACTTGGCAGAGCAGGACTCACAGCAGAAGAGCCCAGGTGCTGGTAGCAAGATGCAAGTGAAGTCTTTGATATCCCTGATACTTCAGAAACACTAGGGAAGCTCAGTCAGGCAATTGCAGAAACTTTAGATTGCAGAATGTTGAGGGTTAGTTCCAGTCCTCTCACTCCCAGGTAAGATGTTGCAGGTAGCAGGCCTACACAACAGAGAATATAGCAAAGTGACAGTCCCGCCTGACAGCACAGCAGTCCAGTGCACGAGGAACCCTTTCAACACAGCCCTTGCTCCAGACTACCAGTAGGGGGTAATCAGCCCTATGTACAAAAGCAGGACACAACCTATTCAGATGTTAGTGTGAACTAGTTCCCCCTCTCCCTTTCCAGGACGACTATCAGTATTCACATGTATCTCCTGCCACACCCAGCTCTTCCTGTTTGTGGTTGTCTGGAGAGAATGCACAAATGTAACTGTCACCTAAACCCAGACGTGTATTCAGTGATAGGCTAAGGCACAGAGTTATTAAAGTAAGAAAATGCCATCTTTCTAAAAGTGGCATTTTCAGACCTGCAATAAAAAAAAAAAATCACGTTTCAGCCCTTTAAAGGCCATGAAGGTCCAAGGCTTTCTTCAGGACAATAAATCTCAAATGTAGCCCCGGTCAGTGATGAAACACCTCAATAGTGTAAAATAGATTAAGCGTAATGTGTTAAAAAGTCTTAACTCACCTGTAAGTAATTTGAAGCACGGTTGTGGTCCCTAGATCGAAAAACACATAGGAACACCAAGGTATATACATTGTACCAACTACAGGGATAACCTCCTTAGTCATCAGAAGTTGCCTCCTGCATTGAGTTTTACATGAGTCTGGAAAAAAATAAAAACACTGTTTAGACAAGACAACACGCATGGGAATTTGGCATGAGCTCGGTTTTCACCAATGACTGCATGAATGAGGTGCAAAGAACTTGTTCATAATGACACACAGCACCTAAGTGAGACACACAAAGAACACACACGTTGGTTATGGATATTATATATATGAAAATGCACATAGGTACACATAATTAGTGCCATGAGCCAGTTTGCACTCATCCAAATAGGGAAAGCACTTAGCTTCTATGGGGGAGTCGGATACAGTGCTCCTCTAGTCACACACTGAAGGTATAGGAATTATCCAAGAGAAAAGTTGTTAAACCTATGTCAGAAGCCACCGTCAGCATATGCAGAGCAATGGTAATGTAGGCTTCGTTGATCGCCATGCCCAAGAATGTATATGTCAGCCCATCGGTGGAGGCCAACACCCATTCCCTGCTACTTACATCATCAAAGGGAAATGCAGCAATTTTCACCTGCAATCACCTTTCGTCCAGGGTTTGTGCCACAATTGTCAGTAACCAGAACCGCATCACGGGTGGCATTGTAACTGTAGCTGAGGGCGTGACACAGCACGGTCACTTTCTGAAGACAGCGCCACTTGGCCAATCAGGAGCAGAGACTCCTCACTCCCAGTATGCCCACCTAGAAAGACTAGTGCGCGATCAGTCTGGAAGAACCAAAGTCTAATTTCTAACAAAAAATTTCTTTTTAAAGCATTTCGCTGTAATTACTGAGTGGTGTCAGCAGCAATGCAAGGTCAAATTTAATTTTCATGGGGAACCTACTGAGGCAAGTGGAGCTAAATCTAGGCCCAGGAGTGAAACATTGAAGGGCATTATTCTTTGTTTTTTCAAGCTGAAAGCTAAATGCAAGGTCAGACTTAATCTTTACAGGATACCAATGAGGCAAGGGGAGAGCTGACTCTAGGCCCATGTGAAAAACTTTAAAGGGCATTATCCTTTGGTTTTTTCATGAACTGAACCTACACTACTGATTGGTCGCCCATGTAGCCATGTTAATGTACCTCACAACTGTCATTGCACCATATGGTGTGTAGTGCATCCGTATAATACCCTAATCAAGGTTGCAAAAAAGAGATGTGGAAATGAATGAAATGTAGAGGAAAAAGTCATAATTTTGCGATGGTGTATTTCTATCAAGACTGGTTATAATATGGTTTATCTTCCATAGCTACTTGAAAAGTGGCCAGACTGGTCATAGCATGGTTTACTTTCATAGCTGTTTAAAACACAAGAAAGCCATGGTTTAATAGTGTACAGTCTTTGGCCAAAATGGTCTATGTGATGCTGCACATTAGCCAAAACTCTAATCTCTATGGGTGTGGGACAGCAAGTGTGTAACAAACACATAGCTATAGTGTGCCAGATTGTAGTTAGTGTATGTAATGTCTCCCATCTACCACCATACCAATCTTCTTTCGAAGTACGAGGATTAATTGACCTCCGAAAGTGGCTTTCTTAGGAAGCCCCACAGCAAAGTGACATTCTTTCACACTGGCACATATGTTTAGAGGCTGCAGATGCAGTTGGATTCTGCCTGCTACAGTGACTAATTTAGGCAGCTCCATTTGATATCATCATTCGAACCTTGGATATGGGTGTTGAGTCTGTAAATCCAGCGCTGTTCCTTCTCAAGGAATAAACTTGATGAAGCGGGCCCTGAGCCACTTTCTCTATGACAGTCTACCTTATATGACAATCAGAATGTCCTTTCTCCATGAAGTGAGCTGTCATATTTGTAGACACCTTCCTACATTGTATGGTACTTCTGTATTTCCCAATTCTCACTTTAATTTTCCAGGAGGTCATTCCAACACATTTTAGATCACATTGGCATGTGATAAGGTACACACCATTATCAGAGTTACAGTTTCTGTGTGCCAGTTGCTCCCAATGTTTTCCTAGGCCCAAATCCACAGATTTTGAATGCTTGGTACAATGGCATGTGGTACATTGTCCACAAAGTTAGTGCCCAGTAACTGGTGGTAAGACCCACAGACTAGTTTGTAACACCGTTTTTGGTCTTGTGTGCACCAGGTGATCCTTGATACTCTTATTCCTTCTAAAGGAGAACATAGGTTTTGATTAAGTCAATTTGATGGAATTTAGTATCCTCCAGTGTGTGTTGATAGTTCTTTTTTACCATTTTTGAGTTATTATTGTAAGAGGTCACACAAATAAACGACTCCTTGTTCTTAGGTGTACTGGGTTTCAGAATAGGATCCCTGGGTGTGTTGCAAGCTTTTTACCTAGCTCTATTGATGTAATCTGGACATTTTTTTCTCTTGTAATTTCTGAATGAGTTTATACACCTGTCTGGAGTCTTCCAGTGTGGAGTTTCTGCACCATATATGCATGAATTGGCCCACAAGGAAATTCTCCCTAAGGGCCTGTGGATGTGCACTGCAAAAATCCAGAAGACTGTTCCTATCGGTGGGTTTCCTGTATAGTGTATTTGATAAGCCACCATCAGTGGCTCTAACCTTGACATCTAAAAAAGAGATCTCCCTACAGTCTGATGAGTGAAGGAAAGTAAAGGGTTCCTTTCATTCAACCATTGTGCGAAGTGGCTAAGTTCCTGTTCATCTTCGCACCATACCACATATACAACATTGTATCATTGTCAAAGCTGTAATTTGGAGCTGTAAGGTTTTTGATGCCAGATGTGATTCTCTTCAAAGGCATGCACATACACGCAAGCTATACGTGGAGCAAAAGTACCCCCATAGATGTTCCATGGTATTGGAGGTACAACTGATCTTTAAAGGCAAAAAAGGTTTCTGTAAGCAACAGCCTTGCCAGCTGCATAACCCATTCAATGGGTGCAGCCCAGTTTCATTTGCTGGATCTTAAGAGTGTGGTAATGACCTTGAGACTATTCTCCTTAGAAATGCTTTTGTAGAGGGCTTCCACATCAAAGCATAGCATAATCTAAGTGTCTGGGTTGAACAATCTGCCTTTCAGAACATGAAGGAAATGTTTAGTGTCTTGTCGACCAATGATCGAAGAAACCAATCAGTAAATTGTAACAATGGCTCTAATACTGAGCCAATCCACAACACTATGGGTCATCCAGGGTGGGAGTCTTCCTTTGTGTATCTTTGGGAGAGTATAAAAATAGTGAATCCTTGGATTGTTCACAATCCCGAAGTTCTGCCTCTTTAGTAATAATCCATTCATTATTTTTTGTTTCCTCCACTAATCTCCAAATCTCTTTTTGTTTCCTCACTGTTGGATCATTCCAAAGGCTTGGTAGTTCTTTGTGTTGAGTGACAATAGTGCCACTTTTGTCAGCGGGTTTGATGATCAGATGAGTTTTATCTCTGAGGTACTCTAAGGCATTATGCTCTCTTATCATCAAATTCTAGTAGCCCTTCTTCCTGATGTCAAGGTGTTCAATCTCCCTGATAACGACTTCCTCAAAAACTCCTACTTCTGGTGGAAAGGAGGATGGAGGTAGAACAAAGGTGGATTTTCAATGCAGATCTGTGTGTCCTCCTTCATCCATTCCTTTGTCTTCATTCTGGAAGAATACCTGTACTCTTATTTTTCGGAAGAGCTCTGTGAGTTCACACCTCAATTTGAAAAATAATTGTCGGGGGAGGGGACAAGCCCCAGTCCTTTATTACGGAGTGTCATTTCGTCTTCTGACAGTGCTTCTTTGCTTAGGTTGTTACTCCATCCACAGGCACCTTGGGCCTGGCTGTGGTTCTTTGGTTTTGCTCCTTGTCTGCATCCCGTCTCCTCTCGAGGTCTTCCATTGGAGGCATTTTTCTCCTTGCATACTGTTAGAAATGAGGTTTCTGGTTGGCTAGGGTATGCACTTAAGCCAGGCAGAACCCACCCACTCTAGTCAGGGCAAGGGAGTTACATGTCCAAGATAACCTCTGCTCACCCTCTTGGTAACTTGGCACGAGCAGTCAGGCCTAACCCTGAGGCAATGTGTAAAGCGTTGGCACAACACACGTGACACAATAAATACACCACAAAGGAACACAACACCAAGTTATGTAAAAATAAACTTTATTGCACAAAACATAATTAGACCAAACATACCATGTCAGTAATACCCTGCTACCCAAGCAGTTGTCATATCATCATATGATACCCTGCGGAATAAGCAGTAGTCATAATAGAACACATAAGGTAATTATTATTCTGCAACATAAGCAGTAGTCAGGAAAACATTAATGTAGAAATGCACTTGTCATTAACATCTCAAATATGTCCATAAAAGGCACATTAGAGAACATGTGGCAAGTCAGGAAAAGCTAGTATGTCATGGAAAACATATTATTAAGGTAACGCAGTATCCTGGCTGCAAAAATACCCTCATGGAGGCCCTCCGGACAACAGCAGTAATGCACGTAGCATAATACGGTGCTTTCACCCGATCCGGTAAATGAGGTCTCCAGCCTGTCTCAGGTGATCAAACAATGTGGGCTAGAATGGGGGCGTCTGCATCCCGAATCAGGAGGGACTAAGGGTTCTCCATGAGCCTCCTGGCTCACAAAGCCCCGCACCCCTGTCAGGCCGGTAGAACTCCTCACCTTGTCTACTGGTCTGGTGGGTTCTTGGATCCCTGGGGAGTGCTCCGATTAGCCCTCCGCTCCTCCTGGAGCATTTGCGCGGCCCTCCAGGGCTCACAATGGGGGGGGGAATCCACCGACAGGGGATCCTCCCGGCACGAAGGGACGCGCCCCCTGTGCGATCCGGGCTCCTGTGGTGACGTCTTCAAAGTTGTTCCTGCTGGTGCCCCGGGGGTGCTACTGTGGGCGCTCTGGTGCCCCGGGGGTGACGATTAAAGCACACACTTCGGGCGTCTGGAGATTTCTCCTCCGGTGGCCACACTGGGTTAAACAGAAGGCGCTCTTCCTGCGCTACACGGAAAAGGAGGGCAGAGAGCTCCTTATGGTCTGAGGAGATTGAGGCAAACAACAGCACTCCTTCCTGCGCTTGAGAGGTTAGAAAAAAGAGCTCATCCTTGCTCTCACAGGGAAAACCATGGCAAAGGCGCTAGATGCAGGGGCCACAGCACCCAGCCCTTGGAGACAGAGAGAGGGAGCACATGGCTGCCAGGCCCCACACACAGGCCTGCACAAGGATTGCAGATGGTGGTAGATCCCCCTAGTGACCCTGCAGGTCACAGGTCAGCACAGCAGCAGCAGTCCAAGGTGGTTCCTGGTGAGTCCATCCAAGCAACGTTCTGTGTCTGGTTCCATGTATGTTTCTTGTCTAACTTGTGGGGAAAAATCCCCTGTACTTCTACTCAATTTTGCAAAGCATTTCCAATAAAGAGGAGAGGGGGTTTCAACCAGCTACAACTGGTTCTGGGAGTGTCCCCTCTCTCCTCCAGCACAGGGTCCATACATCAGTTGGGGGTAAATTGCCCTTTTGTGTGAGGCGAGGGCCCAGCCTTTACAGATGCAGGTGTGCCCTGTCTCCCCCTTCTCTCAGCCCAGGAAGACCATTCAATATGTAAGTGCACT
The DNA here is from genome assembly GCF_031143425.1 of Pleurodeles waltl. NCBI lineage: Eukaryota > Metazoa > Chordata > Amphibia > Caudata > Salamandridae > Pleurodeles > Pleurodeles waltl. Next base: position 385,555,191 of record NC_090451.1, on the reverse strand, counting down.
TCTTTTTCACCTCCACCCTCCCTGTGTACAGGCTGTCTGAGAAGTATGCACAAAGCCCAGCTGTCACTCTGCCCAGACGTAGATTGGAGTCAAGCTGCAAAACACCAGAGTCATAAGCGCAGAGAAATGCTCACTTTCTAGAAGTGATTTTTCTGTAATAATAATAAAAAATCCACCTACACCAGTAAGTAGCATTTCTCACTACCATTACAATCATACCAATCATGCCTATGCTACCCCTCATAAATCAGACAATACCCCCTAGACCTAAGGCAGGGCATTTCCAGTGCAATCCTATGAGAAGGCACCACTCACAGCAGTGAGAAACCCAATAGGCTGTTTGTCACCACCAGGACAGGCCATGCTAATAGGCACATGTCCTGCCTTCTACATACATAGCACCTTGCCAATAGGGCTAACTATGGCCTAACTTAGGGGTGACTTACATGTGGTAAGAGGGGAGTTTTGGGCCTGGCAAGTAAATTTAGATGCCAGGTCCCTGTGGCAGGAAACTGTGCATGCAGGTCCTGCGCTGGCAGGCCTGAGACAGGTTTGAAAGGCTACTTCAGTGGGTGGCGCAAGCAGTGCTGCAGGCCCACTAGTAGCATTCAATTTACAGGCCCTGGGTATAGAGATACCACTGTACAAGGGACTTACAGGTAAATTAAATATGCCAATTAGGTGTAAGCCATTCATACCAAGTTTGCAAGGGAGAGCACATGCACTTTATCACTGATTAGCAGTGGTAAAGTTCCCAGAGTCATAACGTCAGCCAAAAAGGGTAAAAATAAAATAGGAGGAGAAGGGAAACAGTTTGGGGAATGACCCTGTAGAAAGGGCCAGGTCCAACACATACCTCGTCTGCCTTTCCCTCTCCCCGGCCTCTGCCAGAAAAAAGAGGACCAGGTTGGAAGGAGGGAGTCATGGACGGACCAAAAGGCTGTGGACTATAGGGGTTCTGCCAAAGATACAGCATTTGTGCGTGAAAAGGTTGGCAAAATGGTGTCCATACCCCTCTCCTTCTCCTCTGCTGGTTGTTGATCTTATTACTAGAGTCAGAACTCCAGCTGGACCAATCTTCCGAATCGTTGCTTGATGACCAAGATCCCTTTCTTCCACCATCAGTGGGCGTGTTCTCCTGTTTTTTCCAGTCTTCCCTAATACATGGGTGCACCCATTTGTGGATGAGCTTCTTGATATCCTTCTGAAGTTTTGTAATCTTACATTGCATCAGATATTCCATGTGCTCCATGATCTCTTTATTACTCTCATCCAGTTTCTTTTTATACACTGGTATCTTTAACTGTGTACTCAGGAAGTCCTCACTTGCTTTAATCTGAACCAACATGGCATCGGAGAGGCGTTAGGCAGTACTAATAATTTGGATCAACTAATGACTTAGAATGACTAAGGGGGTTATCCTTGTAGTTGGGGCAGTGTATAAACCTTGGTGTCCCTTTCTGTTTTTCCTTCTAGGGACCACAAACGTGCTTCAATATATTTAAAGGCTAGTTAAGACTTACGCCCTGCATGCATGTGTAATACATTACTCATGACCTATTTTACACTATTGAGGTGTTTCATCACTAACCGGGGCTACATTTGAGATTTATTGTCCTGAAGAAAGCCCTGGACCTTCATGGTCTTCAAAGGGCTGAAACATGTTGACACAATAGTTTGAGGGTCATAGGACCATAAAATCCTAGAGTACCACATTCATCTCTGTTTTTTTTATCAAACCTACTGACACCGTTAATAAAGGGACACCTTTGTGATCAGTAAGGTATTTTTGAATCTTTAGACCCCCGGAAGGATCTACGTAAGGGCTCCCGCTAGTCAGTTGACCCTTGCCACCCTTGCTTTTAGGGGCTGGTGTGGCCCCGATTATGAAGCATGCCACTACTAGAGTGGGTGAGAGTCACTAAAAAAGAAAAGCAATCTTTTCTAGTAAGGAACACCCAGAAAAACAAGCGTTAAGATTGCTAACAGCTTGATTTACTTTTGGGTAATACTCTTCGGTGTTAGTGGTTAAAATTGGGAGTGTGTATCCTCTGATTACCCTTTAGGGTGTTCCCCCCAGATAATCCTTGCTACCCTCTAGAGTGACAGGTCCAAAATGTTTTATCTCAAAGTCGCTACACCCTCAGGAAGGAATAAGTGGGTACACTTGCCAGGTAAAAATGGCAGTTTAAACTGCACGCACTCGCCAGGTCGAAATGGCAGTTTAACTGCACACACAGGCTCTGCAATGCCAGGCCTGAAACATGTTTGAAAGGCTACTGTAGTGGGTGGCGCAGGCAGTGCCGCAGGTCCACTAGTAGCATTTGACTTACAGTTCCTGGGCACACATAGTGCACTTTTATTAGAGAATTACTAATGAATCAAATATGCTCATCATAGAGAAGCCAGTGTTACCATGTTTTAGACACTGGGCTCATGCATCTTAACACTGGTCAGCAGTGAAAAAGTGCACATAGTCATAAAACCAGCAAAAACGAAGTTTAGAACACAGTCAAAATAGGTGATCAGAAAGCAAAAAGTCAGGGAAAACCACGCCAAAGGAGGCCAGCTCTAACACAGTCCCAACAGGATAAATGATGTGGATGGCCACTACACATGTAAATTGCCCTGAATATCTTTGTTGATAAGTACATATGAAAGGTCTTGTATGCTTTTATATATTCTGCTACAGACCTTTGCCTCTTCTAAACGTAGGTGAGAAATATACAATACTTTTAAGGTTTTTCTATGTATATAAGGATTGTGCATTGTGGTATGTGGTATAATCATTTTGTATAGGCCTGGCATGGTTGTTGTAGGAAGTTAATCATCAAAATTAAAGCCTGTATTAATTACTTTGGTTTTTTAAAAATGTTGTTGGATGTCCAATCATAAGCATTCACTAGAAGCACCTGACTAAATCAGTTTCCTACTTAACGTGTGTAGTGAATATAGCAGATGGTTATAATATGATGTAATAAATGGTGTTGTTCTTGTGTGACACGTCAGTGAAAAAGGTTCAAGGCCCTAAAATATAGGTATACATGTATTCAATATTTTGTGAACCTTAATGGGTATCCCTGTGTGTGTAGCAATCTGGGGGAAATCTATTAATATCCATGATAAAACATACTTTAGTGACGATATGGAAGTCTCTTACTTGAAGAGCCAATGTTGTTCCCTTAGTAAAAGGATCCTAGAGATATCTTCAAAGGGTCCAGACCAGTTCATCTTTGCCATATTTGTTCTCTTAATATCATTCTCACTGTTTCCCCAAGACATAAAAATGGCATGTGGGGAGTTTTCATCAGATATTGCTAGGTTAAAAAGTATTTTTTATTTTCATTTTCCATGTAGTCATGCCAATATAACGCAATTGACAAGGACATCTTATCTTATAGATTTCTCTTTCACTGTTGCAATTAGTGAATTGAGATAGTTCCAGTGGGGTATGGAGGCCCAAGTTTGACACTGTTCTTCTCTCTGTGAATTTACAAATTCCACAAAGAAAATGGCACCTGACTGGAAGCAGGTTCCTGACGGTTTTATGATTTTTACAGGAGTGTTGATTTCTGATTCTTTTATATACAAAGATATTTACTAAGTTTCTGTTCCTTTTAAAGGCAAAACCTGTTTTTTCTAGACTTTCTTTGCCTTTAGATAAGATAAGACCAATTTCAAGGATGATCTTCTTTAATTTGCTTGAATATCCAGAATGGGAGCTCATACATTTAAGTCTATTGTCGGGTTCCCTCACAGTGGGTTCTAAAAGAGCTGCTCTGTTGTCCCTGTCTCTTTTTCTAGCTGTCTTTCGTGGAGTATGCCTTTTCTTGTAGCTAGTAGTTCAATCTGTTTGTTTGTCATACCTCTGGATAGCAATGTCAGGAAGTGACTCACCAGTAGTTTCTATCTTAGGGGTCTGGGATAAATGTTTTCAAAATGGAGTGAAGAGCTTCTATTTGCAGTTTTTTTATATTCTTTGGTAGTTAAGCACCCCGTCTCATGAGTGATCAGGAGATCCAGAAATACTGTATTCATCGTGTTTGAAATGCTCGTAAATTGTAGATGTGAAATGTAAGTGTTTGTCCAGTCAGTAAACTTCATGAGGCTCCGAACATTCCCACCTAGTTTTACATGCACAAAGCCTGTGATGTATAGACAGTGTGAGTGGTAAATGTGTTTGCAATGACATACTGAGATCTCAAAAGAGGTGATATGGCATCCGTAAGGTGGAAGATGTTCATGAAGATTAGCTTCCACTTTGTGAATGTAGGCTCAGGCATGGGGGGACATATAATTGTGCATTCACCAGTGTGTGCTACCTTCAGTGGACATCACTTCATACCAGTTGTATTCGCTGTTCTAATTTTAATTTTGCTAATGTGAAAGCAGGAATGGATGCCTGCTGTCCCACGCAGTCCTCTATCACCGAATTTCCAGTCATCTCAGTACGACTCAAAACAGAATCCTGTTTCATTAGTAGTAAGTATTTGTGCAACCGTCATAGGGCAAAATATTCACAGGTCATATACCAGTCACGGAGGCTGAATAATCATGTACTTTGTCCACTTCCCTAATCTAAAGTCTTATTGAGGAGGATCTAAGAGGTGGTCAGACTGGAAGAACACATGGAGCTGCAGAGTAGCAGTTTTTTCCTAGTATCTTGGCACAGTATTGCACATTGGATGCCTTATCATGGGCAAGCATTAGCCTTTTAGAAGTGGTGTCACAATTGCCTTCTTGAAGTTAAGTGACAGTTGCCAGATGGGCAAAGAGCTAATTATTGTATGTTATAGGGGCCTCTCATACGTCACTATTTTTGGGAAATTCACAAGACCGGTGTCATTAGAGGGACCATAAAAGGAGTTACCTCCTGTCTGAACTACGGTGTCTCCTGATACATTACAGAGATTTTATCAACCAATGGACGACCGCAACGGCTGGAAATTCCCCCAAGATATGAGTCATGTCTGCTGACCCATAACCGCCAATGCTGGCTGTGATGATATTTATCATTGTCATTAGTAGGAAAGGTTGAACTAGTAAATAGCGGAAACTCCTAAAAAGATATGTAACAACAACTTTACCTGACCGGCAGTGTAAGAATCACAGTGATGTCTTGAGATTAGGTTTCATCATATATTGGCAAATTGTATCCCTTTTGGTGTAAACAAACATTTACATACTTATGAATGATATTTGGCGAGCTACTGGCATTCCAGATTTAGTGGCTGACCATGGATATACCAGCAATTTTATTTGGCCTATGCATGCATTACCCACAGTTTTTGATTCAATAGTTTCAGACTCCATTTTTGGTGCCAATTTTGGGCAGGCAGAGCTACTGGATCTCAACCATGGGGATCCTCGGGCATGTCCTCAGTGCTTACTCTGAGTCTGTGGCACACTGACTTTCATTTTTGGGGACCCGCACTTACTTTAACTTAACAGACGTTAACTGAGAGAAAAAGAGGGGAAAAGGAAACACAAAGGGAAATAATGTGAAGAAGAAAGATGGAACTTTCACAAAGGGAGAAAGTAGGAGCCTGCATGAGAGAGAGAGAGGGTCAGGGAGTATCTGGTTTTGGATTATAGAGGCATAAGGGGTATTCATAAATATGCATTTGGTGCACCAGCATTTAATAGCACTGACTGTGGGCTTCTGAGCAGAGCTCTGTCTACCCGCACTCACTCTTTTACAAATTAAGAACTGCTTGTCTTAGTACGACCCCTTCCGTACTTGACACTCAGGATAGGGAGGGCCACCAGCCACAGGCTTCTGAGGAAGGCGGGTTGGGAGCAAGAAAGAGCTCAGAGTTCAACAATCAGCCAACAGGCACAGTATCCTTAATGTCAATCCTAGTGCTTGTATTAACAAGTTCGAATGCCAGTAAGGCTGGCTCAGGCTATCAAAGTTCACAAATTGTTATTACCATAAAGCAAGCACACAGTGAGCTGAGAAGGACTTAACCGCATTACTGAGTTGTGTGCAAAGTATAAAAAAACGTTTTTTTGTGATATTTATATCAAGAAGAAATTACAAAGGACCGTCTAATTATATGTGGGGCTACTTCTCGCTTTAATAGCCCTATGAAGAATACACATAAGAGCCATGAGAAAGCGCTTTGGTTTGTCCTCGGAGAGATGTAGAACTAAATAAATTCAATTACAGATTGCAGGGCTTCCTCAAAGAAACACCCTTTTAAACACATGTCCTCCCTCTATGGCTCTCCATTTTGAGGAGTGCACTGCGAAGAGTTTAATGCTGACCTAAGCGTCCCTGTTGATCCCAGCCCTGTGTTTTACAACAAGGAAATCCTAGTCTCTTCCTGCCCATATTATTGCTTTCTAATCCCAGGCTGATCCTTTCTAAACCCTTTTCTTGTTTAATGTAATATCGCACCAGCGTACTGACTGAATTCCATCGCAGAACAAAGATTATAAAATGACAGCAGCAGCACTGCTCAAGTCGTTGATTGTTTCTATTGTTGTGCCACTGCTGGTGTCGGGCCCTAATTAATTATTTAAGAATTTTAGAGTGGCTGATTTGAGAGATCACATCATGTCGGGCATTTTGACGTCATTTTGCATGTAACCACCAGAAAGGTAGGTTTGAGGCAAGAAGAAATTCTACACTCGCAGTCAGAAATCCCATAAGCTTTGTAGTGACTTAAGAATAGAATGGCCTGTCTATCAAGAACCCCTCAGACCAATTAAATTAAACAGTATGACCCATTTGGCCATACAAGAAAATCTCCAGTCAGAAATCAAGTTAAGGGATTTATTACAAACTCAAGTTGAAAGTCATGTAAATCACTCCCAGGACAAAGTTATAAAGATACTGTATCACTAAGTGTTGCCCAGGGCGATGAAATAAATTCAGGCAAACTAAAATTAATAAGACTAAGCATTCAATAAGAAAAACACAAAACATTAGTAAAATCAATTGCAATGTTGAAAGTAAACGTTGCTCAGGCTTAGCAAGCATCAAACAGTTTCAAATCATTAAAGTTGTAATTTCAGCTGAGCGAAGGGAAAACCCTACCATGGCCGAATTAAGTTTTAACTTATGTGGTGTGGAACACATGCAAAAAAAAAAAAAAAAGGCCAAAAAGAATTTGGAAAAAGGAAATCACGGGCAACGGGGTACTTACTATAGTGGGCAAAAGGTCAGTAAAAGGTGAAAGTGTAATCATGTCAGAAGCTCAATCAGGAGTCTTCTGAAAGGGTTAGGAAAGATTTTCTAAGTCTCAATGAGCCATTTCAAAGGGGCATGCAGAGAGTAAGATACTTCTACAAGGGGCTCAGCATTCAGGGATTCTTCATTGGCAAGGGCTCTGGTCAAATGCATCTGGAAATCTGACCAAAGTCCAAATTGTCAACAGTATATTGAAGTTCATAAAGCAATTTTATTTTCTTCGAAAAGCAGTCCATATTACGTTGAAGGGCCATCATCTAATAATAATCCATCACAAGACTTCAGGTTGTAACATCAACTTCCATTCCCAGGTCTGGTCAGGGGAACCTCTCCCATCCACGTAGCTCCACGCAGTATTGAAACATTTGTTACACTTTCTATGTCTAAACAATAGGGCCTAATATCAAAGCTAGGCTTCTCATGGGAACAAGGCTGAAAGAAAACTCACGCGATTAAAAAACATGAATCAGCATTTCCTGCACAGTCACCAAATACAAAACTAACAGGCCTCACGTAGGCTAACCCAAGTGATTTAAAGCAATACATTTCATTAACACATTTTAATAAAACATGTTTTAATAAGCAAAACTAATAATCCTTTAATAATATGCATGCTAAGTTACTTTTAACCAAAAATAATTTTGGTAATGTTTTTTCAATGAATGTAACACAGAACTGCATTTCTCTATTTTGGCACATATATTTAAATCATTAATCATTAAAAATTCAATATTGTTTCAATATATTCTGTTAGTCTCAGGCATAATTATAACATAATATCAGTTTAATTCTTCTAACATTTGATTTAATTCAAATACAACCTATGTCGAACTCTACAGTGTAAATGAATGCACATCAATAAAGACATGTCAGTGCAATTTCCACATTGAAACCAATAATGCTTTGATTAACAAAAGGCATAAACTGTCACATATTGATGGCTTCTATGACATGAGTGATACTAATAAAACTTAGACTAAATCAACAGTTAACAGCAGTTGTTGACACCTGCCACCAGTGCGAGGTAGCTGAGGTAAACCGGGAGAGCAGGGTAGATGTACAACCTGAATGATGACAAGGAGGATATGAATCCTATTTTATTCCTGAAATTGTATACAAAAATACTGCTAAGTAAGTTGCTCTTAAGAGAAACCCATAGCTTGTAGCGAGTATTTTTATTACAAAACATGGCTTTATGCTTTTAGTCCACATAAGCAGTAAAGTCCTGATTATGAGAGGGGAGCAAAGGGGGTAATTTAAATATCACACCCAGCGAATATGTAAGTTTGTACAGGGATCTGAGATCCTCAGTAATTACCACATGGGGTATATACCTTGGGTGAAGTATTTCTTTAATTTGTGATATTTACTTCTTGCAGTGATTATTGTACCCTCTGCAATTTTATCTGGACAGTTTTTGCAAGCTAAACAGTGGTGAAATTCATTGGGGTTGCAGAGTAAGGATTCTTGTATCTCAATCTTAGAGCACAATCATAAAAAACACCATTTGTCATATGTACCTTTGTTTGTTGACAAGGAAAATTGAGAAGGAGCAATCATTTACAGCTAAACAGTGAAGTCCATTTGGGTCTTCACAAGAATCAATAAAGAGAGTTGGTGTGAGTTTAAGGGTTTATCAACAAATTCATTCAAATGGTTTCATTTATTCAGCAAGTATTAATATTTAGTCATCATTTCAAATAATCCATAAGTCGGAATGTCAAGACAAGATAAAATACCACATTAGTAAGAGTTAAAAATAAAATGGAGAAAATACAGCAAGTGTGTTCTATGAAGAAAATCCCTATCCTAAATTGATAGGGATTTAGGCATTTGAGGTGTGTCTCTTCAATGAGCAAGGTAAGGTGGCAGTTTAGGAAACCCAAATGCAGAGTTCTGATGAAAGAATGCAAATGGGGCCATAAAGCCTTTGCTCTAAAGTAATGGAAAATGTGCAAAGCTGGAAAGAAGTGTCAGCTGTAAATCAGCAGGTGTACCTAATCTCTTGGTGATAAAGGGGCTCAGAGGCTTCAGAACATATCCCTGGTACAAAATGCAACACATACAGAATTTGGGTCCAGATGTACTAAACTTTTTGCACGTCGCAAACAGCGAATTTTGCTGTTTGCGATGTGCAAAAAGCACATCGCGATGTCCAAACCCAGTTTTGCGATTCGGTAACCTGGATATCGAATCACAAAACGGGATTGCGAGTCGCAATTAGGAAGTGGGGGTCGCAAAACAATCGCAGTTAGCACCCATTTCAAATGGGTGCTAACCCATTCGCAAAAGGGAAGGGGTCCCCATGGGACCCCTTCCCCTTTGTGAATGGCATAAAAAACAGTTTTCCTTTTGACCACTGCCTGCTCTGAAAAAATGAAACAAAAACATTTCATTTTTTAGTTTTGTAATGCATCTCGTTTTCCTTTAAGGAAAACGGGCTGCATTAAAAAAGAAAAAAACTGCTTTGTTTAAAAGCAGTCACAGACATGGTGGTCTGCTGTCTCCAGCAGGCCACCATCCCTGTGAGTGCCGCAAGTCTCAAGGGGGTCGCAAATTGCGACCCACCTCATGAATATACATGAGGTGGGCCTTTGCGACCCCCTTGCAAATCGCAGATGGTGTCAGGGACACCATCCTACATTCTGATTTGCGACTCGCAAATTGTGAGTCGCTCTGACTCGCAATTTGCAAGTCGCAAATCAGAACTTACCTACATCTGGCCCTTGGTTCTGTAAGGTTCCTCCTACAATTGCCCATTTTCACCTTTAAAACTCAAAATAAACGTTATTTCCTGCAAGCATGAAATGCTCTACCTCTGTGGTGGATCCAGTACTTGTGTTTATGCAGAGCCACTAAAAAGCCCCAGAAGTAATCTGGCATAAGATTCAGCCTCTTTTTAAATTTGCCTTGATTGGGCCCTTTTGCCTTTTCCACATCCACTTCTTCTGCACCTGATTTTGTGTACCTGTGACTCAGCCTGTTTCAAGCAAGCATGGAGTTTTTGCTCAACAATCTAGAGAGCTACACTGTGGCTGAGCTCAAGGCAGCCCTGGCCCATCCTTAAAGGCAGAAAGACCCAGCCCCCACATCCCCTTTTGCAGACATGAAGAGTGTCTATCAGGCTGACCAAAGTCAACCTGAGAGACACTCCTATTGTTCAGGTCAGGTAGCCAGGAACTAGACATGTGCTAAATTTGTAAATGCATGGCAAGTTGAGCTAAACTTTGCGGGGCTGAAAATGTCACAGCTCCTGTAGGCATGAGCTGTTTGGTCTGGAAAAGCACTTGGAGTATCTCCACCTCATTGGGAGGGGGGTGTCACTGATAGCCTCAAACCTGGGCACCTTTATGTTAAGCCCTGAAGTACCCAGGGCTCAGTGATTATGCTTGATACCTCACCATAGAGTGAGCTGGGGTTAACAACTTTCACTGATCATATCCTACTCTGTGATGAGGTAGGGAGTGCTTCCTCCTGTCAGTGACCAAAGGTCAGCCAGTGATCAGAGGCAGCAGTCTCACCCCTCCTGAAACCTCAAAAGCTTCCCTCCAAAGATTCTTCAGACAGTAAATGTTATGTTTTGTAATATCTGGTGTGTGTGTTTATGCATAAATGTATGTATGTGAGTTTGTGAATGGGTGTGTTTCGTGTGTGTGAATGCATAGGTGTGACTGTCTCAAATGGTTTACATTACCGTCCACATCTGGCTCCAGACCTCAGGGCCTTGGAGGAAACCCACCAGTTATAGTCTACAGCACAGGAGGACACGGAGCTGGACTTGGAAGAGGTGAAGGAGGTGAAAATGGAAGGGGAGCATGACAACCCCCTGATTTGGGCTCCATAAAAGAGAGGAAAGCTCACAGGGTTGTGGACCACTGCAAGATCAAAGGCAGGCAGCAGCATCTCCTCCCACCACCTGTCCCTGGAGGAACTAGTGGACAGGAATGCAAATGGAGTACAGGCTGCAGATGGCAAAATTAAAATTGGAGGAGGCAGTCGCCCGAAGGCTGCAGAGGAAAGAAAGACTGAGGGAGAGAGAGCTTTGGAGAGGGAGGTGGCTGACACTGACAGAGCTTTGGGGTAAAGGAAACTAATATTGCCTCTTGAAGTGAGCCTTTAGGAGCTGGACCTCAAAGCAAAGCACAACAAACGGCCTAGTAACAATGGTGGCAGCAAAACCACAGTGCCTCATGAGGAAAGAATAGTCCACAATCCTAAAGATTTGGTGCCTAGCTTTATAGTGAGGGACAACATAGATAAGTGGTTTGAGTTCTACAAGATAGCTTTATAAATGCACAGTGTACCTGAGGGAGACTGGGGAGCCAGTCTGTGGAGGCACATACCTGCAGAGGGGAGAGATTCTTTATTTGCCCTAGGGGCAGGAGGAAATACACCCCAATGAAGGCTGCCCTTAACCCGAAAGTGTGGGTGCACCCTAGAAAAGAATTAGCTGAAGTTCAGGGACAGACAGAAACCTCCCCACCAGTCACAAGTAGATTTTGTGGAGTATTTCAGGAAGGCACTGGATGGTTTGTTGAAAGGTAGTGAAACAAACAGTTATGAGGAGCTCTGGAATCTGTTTTCCAAAGAACATTTGTTCAGTCATTTTTTTCCAGAGCGACAACAACACCTGATAGACTGCAAGCTTTTTAGCATAAAGGGAGCTTGCCAAGGAGGTGGATCACTGGCTCAGCACCAGGATCCCCAAGAAGGTATCTGGGGGGGACGGTCAGCAGAAGAGTGGACTGAGTCCACACCAGTGGAAAGAGGGGAGAGACAGCAGTAAAACAACTCTCAAAGGGAACCCAAAATTGTTGCCAGGGGAAGGATTCCCAGTGCAATCCTGAGCAGAAGAAGGGTGGTTTCCATGGGAAGAAGCATTCATGTCCCTTCACCCCTTCATGTTTCAAGTGTTACAAGCACGGGCACTCAAAGGGAATAGCTAGTATAGTTCTTGAGAAGGAGGTTATACCAGTTAGTATGGGGGTGGTGCAGAGGCCACCTTAGTATCCCTGGGAGATAGAGAGATGGCACACAAGACTGCCTACAGGGATTGATTAATGATGTACCCCTGGCAGGATATCTGTGGCAAACCAAGACCTTTGAAAGGCTGGTCACCCACATTTACTGGCCCCACATGAGAATGACCTCAGATGCATTCTATAGGTCCTGTCATGCCAGTCAGGCCAGTAGGAAGGCATGGAAAAGCAGAAGGCTCCCCTGGTTCCCATTTTCATTGTTGGCATCCCTTTGAAAGGGTTTACATTGATATTGTGGGGCCTCTGGACCCCAAGACAGCCTTGGGCATCAGGCTTATCCTGGTGGACCATTCCACCCAGTACCCGGAAGCTATCCCTCTGGGAAGAGTGACTGAACCTGCCATGTCCAGGGCACTGATGGGGATCTTTACCTGAGTAGGTTTTCACAAGGAGGTGGTACCAACTTCATGTCTGCATATATGAAGTCGATGTGGAATGAGGGTGGGTAACCTACACATTTTCCACTCCTTATCAGCCCCAACACAATGAGCTTGTTGAGAGATTCAACAAGACCCTGAAACACATGGTCATGGGCCTATCAGAGCCCTAGAGGAAGAATTGGGACATCCTCTGGCCATCCTTGTTGTCAGCTTATAGGGAGGTGTATTAGAAGGAAGTTGAATTCAGTCCCTTTGAGTTTCTGTATGGCCAACCTGTAAGATGGCCTGTCAGCCTTTTGAAGGAGGGGTGTCAACAAGCTCACTAGAAATCCCCCTAAGATGTAGTCAGCTACATGTTGGCTCTAAGATCCCAAGTGAAACTGTTCTGGAAGACTGCCACTGAGTACTTTACAGCCAGCCAGGGAGTCAGGAAACTCTGGTATGACCAGAAGGCAAATCTGGTGGAGTTTCAACCTGGTTAGAAGGTGTGGGCGATGGAACCAGTAGAGCCCTGGGTCTTGCAGGACCAGTGTACAGGACCATGAGGTAAAGGAATGCAAGGGGGAAGTCACCTACCTGGGGGACATCTAGACCCCAGTAACTCTTTAGGGGAAATGGATGTTAGCTGCCTCAAGCCACACTTTGAGAGGTTTGTTGTAACTAAGCTCTTGATGACGGATGGAGGTGAGGAGAAAGAGAGTCAAGCTCTCCTGGTTCCTGGAACCACATCTGGACAGTGCTTCAGATCCTGCAGAAGTCAGACCTGACTATCAAGGAAAGCAAGTGCCAGATAGATTAGGGTTCTGTGGTTTACCTGGGTGACCAAGTTGATGAGGGCAAGTTGCAAGCTCCTTCAATCCAAAATCCGGGCCATCAAGACCCAGACTGGGGTGAGAGTCTTCCTGGCTTCACTGGCCACTACAAGAGAATTGTCAAGGGCTATGGCTCCATTGTTGCCCCTTTAACTCAGCTGACATCTAAAAAGCAGCCCAAGAAGGTCATATGGACAGAAGTGTGCCAGAAAACGTTCAACACCTTGAAGAAGGCCATGTGCACAGCACCAGTGCTCAAGGCACTAAATTCATTGTCCAAACAGATGTCCCAGAGCATGACATAGGGTGTCACGACTCACGTGCTGCTTGCGCCTGGAATTTGCAGATCTGGTGGCGTGAATCTTCAATGTTCGGCTTTGGCCCAAAAAGGGGCGACTCTTTCTGGTAGCCACGGTGCTGTAGGCAATGGAGACACCAAGAACAGACCGTGCCCTTCAGAAAGTAGCGCCAGAGGGAAAAACCCCTTCCAAAGGGGAAAAACCTCCAAACAGGAAAAGTCCTGGAGAAAAACAAGAACAAACAAACAGGAATCCAAAAGGAGCAAAATTCAGAAAACACAGAATGCTGAGTCCAAAACCAAAAGGCAAGGAAATCAGGAGCGAAGACACCAACTGAGCAGAAAGTGTTGCAGCGCAAGGAAAGAGGAAAAACACAGCCCTTATATACCAACAAACAGGAAGTGACCCACAGGAAGTAAAAGGACACCATCTTAGATAGGGAAACAATATATAGAACAGAATAGTAGAGGAACCATAGAGAATAGGGAACAAGGAATGCTGGGAAAGCACAGGAATCTGGGAAGGAGGAAAAGACATAAAGAAAGGCACACAACAGACTGCAAACAGAAGAAAGGACAAGGAAACGAAGAAAAACAGGTAAGAGGGTTCAGAGACCCCTGGGACAGTGAAAGGCAGAAGGAAGAACGAGGCCCCAAGCAAATCTGGGGCCTCGAAACGCGCAGGAGAGGCTGGGGGCGCGCCGCGTCTTAATAACGCGGTGCGCGGCCCGAGCCGAACGCCCGGCCGAAGTCGAGCTCTCGGCTCGCGCCGCACCGCGCGGCGCGACAGTAGGTCCCCCTCCCGAAGGCCCAGGTTTAAGAGGGAATAAACAGTGAAAGCGTTGAGTCAGGAGAGGAGCGTGAACGGAAGAGGCATCTTCCCATGAACATTCACTGAGAGGATAACCCTTCCAATGAATCAGATACTGAAGTCGTTTATGAAAAAGACGAGAGTCACAGATTTCCTGCACTTCATATTCAGGAGCATCATTCACAAGGACAGGAGGTGGACAAGGAAACTGACGTGAGTAAGGATCAGGCACATAAGGTTTAAGCTGAGAAACATGAAAAACCGGATGGATCTTCCATGTATGGGGTAAGTGAAGACGGACAGTGACAGGATTGACCAACTGGAGAATACGGAAAGGCCCATAGTAACGAGGTGTGAACTTGTTTTGAGAGAGACGTGAGGGCAAGAATTTGGAGGAGAGCCAGACTTTATCTTGCAGATGATAATTTGGATTGGTTGTACGTCTCTTGTCTGCAGCCTTCTTCATATACCTCTTGGTATGTAACAAATTAGATCGAATTAGTTTATGGAGTTGGAGAAGGCGTTTGGAGAAATAGTTAATAGCAGGTAGAGGAGAGTTGGATTGTGGAGAAGTAGGGAAAGAGGTAGGATGAAAACCATAGGAACAGAAAAAGGGAGTGACCTTGGAGGCACTATGGACTGAGTTATTGTAGGAAAATTCAGCTAAAGAGAGGTAAGTGCTCCAGTTACTTTGGGTAGAATTGCAAAAGCATCGAAGATATTGCTCTAGTCCTTGGTTCAGACGCTCAGTCTGTCCGTTGGTCTGAGGATGGAACCCTGAAGACAGGGCTCTATTCATATTCAGTGTTTTACAAAAATGCTTCCAAAATCGGGAGATGTACTGAGGTCCTCTATCAGAGATTATGGTATGTGGAAGTCCATGGAGACGGAAGACATGATCTATGAATATTTGACCTAGTTCTTGGGAAGTAGGCAGCTTTTTTAGGCCAGTGAAATGAGCCATCTTTGTGAAAGAATCCACTGTGACCATGATAACCCGGTTTCCTGCTGATGGTGGGAGCGAACACATAAAATCAGTAGAGATAGTATGCCATGGGGCCGATGGAACAGGCAAAGGTTGTAGTAATCCTGCCGGTCTGGTGTGAGGTATTTTGACTTGGGCACATATGGGACAGGCCTGAACGTATCTTTCCACATCCAGTTTCCAGGTAGGCCACCAAAAAAATCGTGAAAGTAATTCTTGTGTGGCCTTGATGCCTCTGTGACCAGCTACAGGGGAATCATGGCACATTTGTAATGCTTTCTTTTGCACCTTGTTTGTAGGGAGGAATATCAGGTCTTGGTAATAAAAATATCCTTGTCTTTTGTACAATAATGGTCTTAGTTCTTCTATGTCATGGTCCGATAGGTTGGCGTATTCTTGTTGTACTTCTTCCAGGAAAGACTGAGCCACTCCAATGATCTTACTGGGTTCTAGAAGATACTGGGATGAGGAAGGAGAACACTCTGGATATCGGCGAGACAGAGCATCAGCCAGAATGTTTTGAGATCCTGGAATATATGTAATATAAAAATCGTACTGACTGAAGAAAAAGGCCCAGCGGGCCTGACGACTATTCTGGCATACAAAATTTCTTAAACATTGTAAATTACGGTGGTCTGTCCTCACCTCAAATGGTTCCTTGGAACCCATCAGAAACTGCCTCCACTCAAGGCAGGCTGTTTTCAGAGCCAATAATTCCCTTTCAAGTACGGAATAATGTTGTTCAGCTGTGGAAAGGATATGAGACAAATAGAAAACAGGATGTTCAAGGCCATCATCCTCTTGTCGTTGGAGTAAGACAGCTCCGATGGCTCTCTCAGAAGCATCAGTTACTACTATAAATTGCTTGGTGGTATCTGGATGTCTTAAGATGGGGGCTTGGGTGAAGGCTCTCTTTAAGCTTTGAAAGGCTGCTTCAGCAGCCTCAGTCCAGACAAACCCCTTCTTTAAATTGTCCTTCTTTAAGGTGTGAGTTATGTGGCTAGTCTGACTGGCAAAGTCTAGAATGAATTGTCGATAGAAGTTTGCTAAACCTAGGAAACATTGTGTTTCTTTTATGGTAGAAGGAGAAGGCCACTCTAGGATAGCTTGTACCTTTTCTTGATCCATAGCTATGCCGGTGGGACTTAAATGATAGCCCAGATATTTGACTTCCGTTATGTCGAACTCACATTTCTCTGGTTTGCAAAATAGTTGATGATCACGAAGTCTTTGAAGAACTTGTTTCACATGGGAAGTATGGAGTTCAGGATTTCTAGAATAAATAAGAATGTCATCTAGGTAGATCACGACTGTCTGATTAAGTAGGTCTGAAAACACTGAGTCCATAAATCTCTGGAAGATTGCCGGGGCGTTAGTAAGACCAAACGGCATAACCCTATATTCAAAATGGCCAAATGGGGTCCTGAATGCTGTCTTCCATTCGTCGCCTTCTCTTATGCGTAAAAGGTGGTAGGCTCCTCGTAAATCCAATTTAGTAAAACGTTGGGCCCCTCTGATTGCTTCCAGTATGTCCCTGATGAGAGGCAAAGGATAACGATCCTTAATGGTGATTTTATTCAGACCTCGAAAATCCAGGCACGGACGAAGATCCTTAGTCTTCTTGGGCACAAAAAAGAGAGGGGCCCCAGCCGGAGACGACGATGGAACAATAAGACCACTCTGTATATTTTCGTCCAGATACTCCTTTAGAACTTCCCTTTCGGGTTCCGTGAGGGAGTACATCCTCCCAAAAGGAACAATTGTGCCGGGTTCTAATGGAATTGCACAATCATATTCTCGATGTGGAGGTAGCACAGGTTTTGACGGTTTTTGGAAAATATCCTGAAACTCCAAATAGTGGTCTGGGACCCCTTGGACCGTATTAATGGACATACCAGTGGCACCTTCAGTAGCTAAGGATCTTTTCGGAGACCAATACTTGTCGGAAGTAAAACAGTTCTCGTGACAAAATTGCGAAGACAAAGAGACTGTCCGGGTAACCCAATTTATATATGGGTTATGTCTAATGAGCCACGGAATTCCAAGAATGATGGTATGGTTAGGGGACGTAATAAGATCGAAGGAGATGTGTTCTTGATGGTTTCCCACCTGTAGACTTAACATCAGGGTAGTGGTGTCTACAGGACCAGAGGATATCAAAGATCCATCCACAGTGTGTACCTGTTCGGGTACTTCTTTTGCTTGAGTAGGAACTAGGTTAGCAGCAGCCCATGTCTTGTCCATGTATATACCACTAGCACCACAGTCTAGTAATGCCATAGTCTTTTCTTGACGACCGTCAGGAAGTTGTAACAGGACAGGAAAGATGAACAAGGCAGTTGTATTGTCATTAAAGGAGCTGATGGAAGGTATAGCTGTAGATCCCGTCCCCTCCCTTCTTACAGAGGACGGGAGGTGGCGTTTCCCGAAGGTCTGGACGGACGTACTGGACAGGTACGGAGTATGTGACCAGCAGAACCACAATACAGGCACAACCCTCTCTTGCGTCTGTCTTCTCGTTCACTAGCAGAGAGCGGACCTCGGGTAGTATCCACCTGCATGGGTTCCCCTTCGATGTCTCTAGCAGGAGTGCGAGGTTCCTCGGAACGCTGCAGGTATGCACGTGAGCTACTTGGCTGGGTAAACCCTCTACTCCTTTTCTTTTCCGATCTCCGTTCCTGAAGACGATATTCGATGGACAGTGCTTGATCCATCAGGCCACGAAGATCTTCCGCTCTGGTAGAATGCACTAGTTCATCCTTTATTTCTTCTTTGAGTCCTCTACGAAATAATGTTACCAGAGTACGTTCCACCCAAGTGGTCTCTGCCGCCAGCTGACGAAAACGGGTTATATATTGCAGGACGTCTTGGGAGCCTTGTTGGATGTCGCACAAGGCTTCTTCAGCGGAGGCTTCCAATCCAGGACGGCTAAACATTTGTTTGAAGCGACTCACAAAGGCGGAATAGTCTGACAATACAGGGTCGTCGGAGGACACCATCGGGGTTGCCCAGGCCAAGGCTGGGCCGGATAAGGCACTGATAAGGTAACCCACCTTGGTCTTGTCGTGGGAGAATTGAGTAGGTCGGAAGGCGAAATACACCGTTAAAGCATCCAAGAACTCGCGAAGCTTGGTTGGTTCACCAGAGAAACAAGGGGTAGAAGCGGAGATTGTCGGAACATCACTGGTGCGGAGGGCCAAAGCCTGTCGTAACGCAGCATTTTCATTACGCAGTTGTTGCAACTCCTGGGCTTGTTGCTGAATCGTGGTTAACAGAGATTGCTCCGGATCTGCAGCAGCCGCCACTGTATTATCCATGGTGTTTGAGGACGTCGGAATGGTTAGGCGCTGCAATCTGTCACGACTCACGTGCTGCTTGCGCCTGGAATTTGCAGATCTGGTGGCGTGAATCTTCAATGTTCGGCTTTGGCCCAAAAAGGGGCGACTCTTTCTGGTAGCCACGGTGCTGTAGGCAATGGAGACACCAAGAACAGACCGTGCCCTTCAGAAAGTAGCGCCAGAGGGAAAAACCCCTTCCAAAGGGGAAAAACCTCCAAACAGGAAAAGTCCTGGAGAAAAACAAGAACAAACAAACAGGAATCCAAAAGGAGCAAAATTCAGAAAACACAGAATGCTGAGTCCAAAACCAAAAGGCAAGGAAATCAGGAGCGAAGACACCAACTGAGCAGAAAGTGTTGCAGCGCAAGGAAAGAGGAAAAACACAGCCCTTATATACCAACAAACAGGAAGTGACCCACAGGAAGTAAAAGGACACCATCTTAGATAGGGAAACAATATATAGAACAGAATAGTAGAGGAACCATAGAGAATAGGGAACAAGGAATGCTGGGAAAGCACAGGAATCTGGGAAGGAGGAAAAGACATAAAGAAAGGCACACAACAGACTGCAAACAGAAGAAAGGACAAGGAAACGAAGAAAAACAGGTAAGAGGGTTCAGAGACCCCTGGGACAGTGAAAGGCAGAAGGAAGAACGAGGCCCCAAGCAAATCTGGGGCCTCGAAACGCGCAGGAGAGGCTGGGGGCGCGCCGCGTCTTAATAACGCGGTGCGCGGCCCGAGCCGAACGCCCGGCCGAAGTCGAGCTCTCGGCTCGCGCCGCACCGCGCGGCGCGACATAGGGACTCTGTTCTCACAGCTAAATGAAAAGGGCCTAGACAAACATGTAGTCTTCCTCAGAAGGAGGCTACATCCCAGGGAACAGAAGTGGAGTGCCATTAAAAGGAAAGACTTTGCAGTGTTATGGAAACTGAAGAAGTTGAGACCATACTTGTTTGGGGCTCACTTCCTAGTTCAGATAGACCACAGACCCCTTAGGTGGCTCATGCATGTGTAGGGTGAGAATCTCAAACTGTTCCGGTGGTCCATTCCCCTTTCAGGGAATGGACTTTATGGCAGAACCCAGCTCCGGGACTGACCACTCCAATTCTGATGGTCTTTCAAGTTTCTTCCGCCTTAGTGATGAGAACTCCCATGAGGTTGGGTAGTTCTTCCTACTTTCAGCCAAGGGGGACACATGTTTGACCTATCATCCTTGGATGGTAGTCCTTCAAACCTTTTGCCTTCACTCCTCCCCCGATTTGCTGGAATAAAATCTGTTAGCTTAAGATCTCTGTGCACTTTACCACTGCCAACCAGTGCTAAGGTGTGTGTCCGCTCGCCCTAAAGTATGATAACATTGGATTACACCTGATTTGTATATTTAATTTACCTGTTAGTTCCTAGTAAAGTGGTAACACATGTACCCAGGGCCTGTAAATTAAATGCTGTTAGTGGCCCTTCAGCTCTCATTGTGCTACCCACCAATGTAGCCTTATAAAACATGTTTCAGACCTCCGACCACAGCCTGTGGCGGAGTTTTAATCTCCAATTTCCATTTCAAGCTGACAAAATAAACCTTTTGCTGGGCCTAACATTTCCTTTCTAATACATATGTCACTCCTAAGGTAGGCCCGAAAGACTCATGGGACAGGGTGCATTGTATTTAAAAAGTAGGACATGTGGGTTTAAGTTTTCCATGTTCCGGCAGTGAAAAACTCCTAAGTCATTTTTCATTACTGCAAGGCCTCTCTCCAAAAGGAAAACATTGGGGTACCTTATTGCACTTACTAAATGATAACTTACATTGGGAAGCAGGCAGGAAAATAATGTTTACGCTCAAATAAATTGTCATTTAAAACCCTCTTTCATGTTGAAGTTGGATATTAAGTTAATTCTGAAAGTGACACTTTTAGACTCGGTGTCCCAGGATCCAGGGGCATTCAGGAGGTAGCCCTGGACACACAGCCCAGCAGCTGTGACTCTGCTGCACCAGAAGCACTGTAAAGTGCCACGTCAGGTCCTGCAGTGCAGGACGATTGTAGTAAGGACTTGGGGTCCCAGGATCCAGCAAGGGTCAGGAGGTGGCCCCAGTCACTCAGCCCAGCAGTTACCACTTTGCTGCACCAGAACCACTATAAAGCATCATGCCAGGTTCCGTAGTGCTGGACAATTGTTGTAGGGAATTGGTATCCCAGGCTCCAGCATGAGTCAGGAGGCAGTCCTGGACACTCACCCCAGCTGCTCCCACTCTGCTGCACCAGAAGTGCTATAAAGCACCACATCAGGTCCCCCAGCATGGGAAGATTGTTGTAGGGACTTGGTTTTCCAGGAGCCAGAGTGGGTCAGGAGGTGGCCCTGTACAGGCGGCCCAACTGCTATCACTCTGCTGCACTAGAAGGACTATAATGCTCCATGTCAGGTCCCCCAGCATGGTAATATTGTTGTAGGGGCTCTGTGTCCCAGAATCTTGCGGGGTCAGGAGGTGACTCTGGACACTCAGCGCAATTGTTGCTACTTTGCTGCACCAGAAGCACTGGGAAGCACTATGTCAGGCCTGCAGTAGGGACTTGGTGTCCCAGGATTCAGCAGGGGTCAGAAGGCAGTCCTTGGCACTCAGCCCAGCTTCTGCTACTCTGCTGCACCAGAAGCGCTATAAAGTGCCACATCAGGTCCCACAGCGTTGGATGCACGTGGGCTGCAATCAGGCAAAGCCCGGGCCAAGGGCAGGCCTGTCCTCTGCCCATCAGCGCCAGGAAGAGGAGGGTCCACCCCTTTGGTTCTTGCGGTCAGGCTACTATTGCTTAAGGGTAAGACCCCATTTCCCCTGCTACTATAGTATTAACAGACTTTTTAAAAATCTTATACCTATTTGTTGAGCCTCCTGAGTTGGGACTCGTGGTCTTGTAATTATCAACCAGCAAAAGGAGCCTGTACATGAGTTATACACACCTGTGCTGTTTGAGCTCCTGTGCTAGGGGAGTTTTAGTCCTCTTCTGTGTCCCAGCACGTGGTGGGGCTGTTGCTGTACCCTCTTGGCCAGCTTGCCTGTGAGTATTGAGACTTGTGCTGCTCCTCTTTTGGTATTTTTGTAGCCTCCACTGGGCATTGAGGGGTAGGATTTCTTCTCTACTTTTTTAATTATACTGGCCCCCTGATATTAGCCTAATGTTGCCTTTCCTGATAGAGTTATTAATAATTCAAGTATTTTTCTTAAGCCTGGTATTTAATTATCATTGTGAAAAGCGATCTCACTGTGCCCTCTACGTTGAACATGTTGGTTTGAGCCTTAAACAGCATGTGCTCCCCCTAATTGTTCTCCAGTCTGGGCATGTACCTAAAGTTTTCGACTGCTTTTGAAAATGGATTGGTGAACCACCATAGCCGATATGGGGAACCCCCCCCCCCCGAGGTGAACCTTCAGATAAAAAAATTCCCAGATTGCTCCTCCCAGAATTGCACTCTCCAAGACAGATAATCTTATTGAGAGAGTGAAGCTAATTTTGCTTCTGGATGCCCTAAGTAATTCCAGTGCTAAGCCAAATATATCAAAAGAAGCTCCTTTATTTAACTAAATGGGTGGTAAAGCAAAAGCCAAGTCACATTTAAATACTTGCCCCAGAGGAAAGGAGCAGGAGAGCCATGAAAAAGCCAACCAGCAACTTTGTATTCCACGGAATCCACCCATTCCATTAGAACCCACAATTGTATTTTCCAATAGTTTTCCCCCCTAGCACCTAGTGCCCAGGTGGTTATTGCTTCTGGTGTGACTATAGCCCCTATCCCCCAGCCGGTAGCACCAGAGGAGGCCTCCATGCAGATTAAGGAGCTTTGGGAAGTTGTCTATTCCTTGCAGGCAGAAATAACTGATTTAAAAGGGAAGGTGCAAGCTCTAATGGACCTAAAGCCATAGGTGTCCCTGCTCGTGGCACAAGAAGAGGGATTTGAGTACCCCGATAATCAGGGGGCATTGTCGCGCACCAATATCTATTCTACTCCGCTTCATAACTGTCCTAGGCGAGAAGCACCTTCGGTTGCCACAAGTTGCCCTTGTGCCTACTACCAGCGGCCTTACATCCTTTACACCTGTAGCTAGGTACCAAAATCCTCTCAGACGCTAGTAAGGATCATCAATTAATTTACCCAAGATATACCAATGAGGGAAGAATGAGAGACTAATTGCCCAATATATTTCATTCCCATAATCAGCCTTTTACCTCCCTAATTCCTATCTAGAATCTGCTTCCCTGCCCAAGCCCCACTTGGCTACACGAGCATTGTCCGATACTAACCATGACACCTTCTTTCACTTTAGGACAACATACATGACTTGTGTTCCCAAACTACATCCACTTGCTTGAGAAGATGAGGCCTCCCTAATTTACAAAGTGGATCATTGTATTAGGGATGTTAGGTATTACAGTGTTATGCATTCTAGAATCACCAGAGCCACCTGCCTGCCATCTTCTGATAATCTAGATTGCATTAAATTGCAATTTATTCATCCCTCTATTGTAAATAGCCCGCTGTCCTCATAAGGATGGGCATTGTCCTCCTCTAACTCTTTGATTCAATTTGAAACCAGAGTGCTTTCTCAGCAAAGGGTAAAGCAACTTAATTTCTCTTAGTCGCTATGCCAAGTCGATTGACTGGAGTCTGTAGTGAATTCCCTAGCAAATATCAGGCCAGGTTTCAAACCCAGTCCTATCAAGGGCACTTTACAGGTCCTAGACTTGCCACAACCTCCTCTTTACCAAACTATGTTACACAGTACCATTACACCAGTATAGTAGGGCAATCAGACAATGTTGAAAATATTGTGTATCCCCCTCCTAGTGAGCCCTCTACCCTCCCTGCGGAACCCAAGCTTCCCCTTCGACCAGCTCCATTAATAAGCTTACCTTGGAATGTTTCTGGGCTAGGGAGCAAACATGCACAGGAGGACTGGGGGCGCTATTATCGAGACGAGAACAGAGACATAATTATGTCCCCAGAAACTTTGGAAATTTCGCTGTCCCATAGGCAAGGCTTCAAGACTTTACATTACAGCTCATAAGTCCCAAGCAGGTAACTCTTCAGGCCCTGCAATATGGTTAAACATTTTCTTAGGTTGCCAAGTTAGGCAGCTACCTATTGGTTCATCCAATTTACTTGGACTCGAAGTCTCTTCATGGAACAAAGTAAAACTATTTCTCTTTAACATTTACGGCAGAAGCATCCCAAAGTCTGCTGAGCCCCCTGTCATATCTTTTGAGAGACACTATCTGTAAGATTGGGAAGGTGGCTACTGTGGTTGTGGGTGGGGACTTTAATGGACCCTCAGCTCTGATTAGTGAAATTGCCGAAGAAGCTCAATACTGGGATATACAGTGACCCCAAGGTACCTCCCTCATGACCCTCTTGAAGGTAGCTTTGCAGCTGCTAGACATCTGCATGTGATCCCACCTACGAGCCACCAAAGGTAGAATGCAGTCAGATGTGGAGTGGTGCCCCACTTTCAGATGGAATATCTTAACAGATCTCCATTCTTGGGAATATATCACTGATAAGGAAGTTCTGCCCTGGTATGAGCGCAATCATTTTCCCTAGCTTCTTACCCTTTGGGGTAATCCGTTAGGTCCAGGTAGGAACCAGTGTTTGCCCTGTTGAGACTTAACAATTGTTAATAAATGGAGGGAGGTTATGTGGGAGAGTATGGTAAACAAAGAGGGGGCTTATGTCCAACTATATTCAGACTTGGTTCCCATTTTCCTATCCTAAGAGATACCACCTGACCGCTGGTGCCATCAGGACACCACCAGCCGCATTCTGAATTCACTGCAGGGCTGGCGGGTGGAAACAGTGTTTCTGCCCACCGGCCCTGCGGTGAAGAGGGCCTTAACATTGACGCCGGCTTCGAATTGAGCCGGCACCAATGTGGCGGTGTAGCAGGTGTGGCAGTACCCCTCGTATATTTCACTGCCCGTAATTCAGGCAGTGAAGTGCACAACGGGACTGTGCATGGGGCCCCTGCACTGCCCATGCCGGCACCACCATTCCACCAGCTTTTCCACTGCGGTATGAACAGCCATGGGAAGGCTAAGGGAATGGAAATCGTAATCCTGCAGGCATCACTGCTTGCACCGCTGCCCTGGCCCTGGCGGATTACAACCGGCAGGACTGCCAGGCTGGAGGCCTATTACTGCGGCATTTCGGCTGCGGTCGGAATGTGGCGGATCTGACCGTCACTACCGCAGAGGTCCGATGGCCACCCCGAGTCTGCACCCCACAAAATTATGGATGTCCATGTCAAGTGGTTTGAAAAACTGAAACTCAGTTTTTTTTTACCAAACCTTCTTCAACCAGGAGCTCTTCCCCAGTTGGTGATCCAATTAGGTTTGATAGGGACTGAAAGGCATCGAAGAGCCACCTAATTAACGCCCTTAAAGAAAGATGGTTCCTCACAAGACATCAAGGCCCTCATTACAACCTTGCCGGGCGGCGGTTGCTGCCCGCCAAGGTTGAACTGCCAAGCAGCCGCCTATGCGGTCGCAAACCCGCCGGCCGCATTTTAACATCCCCACTGGGCTGGCAGGGATGTCGGTCGTAACATTGGGTGGTGTTGCGGTCGTGAGATGTGTGCAGCTGCAACCGTCACGCTTTTTGAAAGCAGGGTGGGGCTGTGCCTGGGGGCCCCTACACTGTCCATGCCAAGTGCCTGGGCAGTGCAGGGGCCCCGCAACTCCCCTGCCCACCAGCCTTTCCATGGCGGCCTCTACCGCCATGGAAAGGCTGGTGGGAAGGCGAGTCATAATCCCCAGCGCTGCCCTGGTGGATTATAACTGCTGGTACAACGATGGCAGAAAGGAAAACCACCGGTCCCGGCGGTGTGACCGTGGCGCTACCTCTGCGGTCAAAATATGGTGCATTGTACCGCCAGCCTGTTGGTGGTACGATCGCCAATTCAACCCTGGTGGCCTTTGACCGCCAGGGTTGTAATGAGGGCCCAAGTCTGCTAGAGTGCCTGATAAACCTACCCAAAAGAATGCAATGATCAATGCATTCTATGGGAACCAGGCAATTTTCTGGCACATTATTTCCCACAGTGTCAAAACTACCAGATTGAGGCCAGAATCTAACACCTTCCACAAGATTGGGTTAACTATTTCTAATCTCTTTACAGTGAAACTATGCTCCCACCCCCACATTGCCTGGACCTAGCTAAGTCAGGAACTGTGCCATCTGCATCTAGTTTGATCCTCCAGAGTCACAACCTGAAGATGGTCTTTTTTTTTTAACTGTGGCAAAAGTCAAATTAGCCATCTGCTCTCAGAAGGCTGGTAAGGCCCCCGAGCTATATAGAATTCCGGTGGACCTTTGTACTTCAAAATCTGCCATCTGGGCCCTTTACTTCTAATGCGTTTCCATTGTTATTATGGCGGGTGCTGAAATTCCTGCATCCTGGAAACGTACACAGATTATTCTTATTTTTAAGAAAGGTCAGCATAAGGGTGGCCTCTACATTGCTTTGTGAACCTAAAACCGCCATTTGACATGATGCACGAGGAAAATGTTGGTGTACTCTAAAGGATCGGGGCTCTCCAGTCCTCTTCTTGATAATATAATTTGACTACACTGCAACAATTGTGCTGAAATACTCTGGGGGAGCGAATGGGGAAAACACAGACTGCTTTTGGGTTGGCAATGGAGTCAAACAAGGCTGCGTCCATGCCCCAACACTATTTCTTCTTTTTTTTAATGAGTGTGTTGATTATCTTATGGACTGCGATAATCACTCCCCAGTCCTCAGGGGTAAAAATAATCCAAGCTCTATTATTCACTGATGATGCTTTGCTAGTATCTGAAACCATAAAAGGTATAGAGACCCTCCTTCTCAGGTTTAAATCTTTTTATTCTAACCATGGACTGTTGATCAATGGAAACAAAAGAAAGTTCATGTCAATCCACCCACCTAGGGGTTTTAGAGAGGTGTTGGCCCTTAAGGTGGTTGAGCTGGAGAGAGTACTTGATTTTGACTACCTAGAAATTTGCCTTTCCAGCATAAAAACATGGGCTTGTCATGTCACAAAAAGTACGCTCATATTGAATCATAGGGCAGCAACCATGCTAAGATTTGCCAGCAAATCTTCTTTCCATCCTGTTTCTCCCCTCTTAGAAGCCTGGAGAGCCAAAGCAGTAGCAGCATCAGCCTATGGCGCCAAACTCAGGGGTTACGGTAACTTAGACCCATTGGGAGCTGCGGAAATGAAATTATTGAGGGCAGCCCTCAAACTCCCCCAAAGTATCCCTCTAGTATTTACCTGAGATCTAGGCTTTCGCTCTATCTCCCCTACAGTGTGCCTTAAACCAATTTTAACTGGTTCTGTGTCTGTTCTACCTCCGAGTTAGCACATAATAGAGCAGGGCCTAGGGACATCCTGGACAGACAAAAGGATGGGGTGACCATTCCTTGGTTTAAATACATAAATCAGACCCTTAGGGGCATATTTATACTCCGTTTGCGCCGGAATTGCGTCGTTTTTTTTTACGCAATTTCGACGCAAAACTAACTCCATATTTATACTTTGGCGTTAGACGCGTCTAGCGCCAAAGTCCATGGAGTTAGCGTAATTTTTTAGCGTGGACACCTACTTTGCGTTAATTATATGCAAGGTAGGCGTTCCCGTCTAAAAAATCGACTCCGAGACATGTGCGTCGGATTTATACTCCCGGGCAAAATTCACGCCCGGGAGTGGGCGGGTCAAAAAAAATGACGTACGGCCGCTTTTGCGCCGTTTTTTAGCGCCTACAAAAGGCAGGCGTTAAGGGACCTGTGGGCTCTGAAGGAGCCCAGAGGTGCCCTCCCATGCCCCCAGGGACACCCCCTGTCACCCTTGCCCACCCCAGGAGGACACCCAAGGCTGGAGGGACCCATCCCAGGGACATTAAGGTAAGTTCAGGTAAGTGTTTTTTTTTTTTTTTTTGGGTGGCATAGGGGGGCCTGATTTGTGCCCCCCTACATGCCACTATGCCCAATGACCATGCCCAGGGGACAGAAGTCCCATGGGCATGGCCATTGGGCAAGGGGGCATGACTCCTGTCTTTGCTAAGACAGGAGTCATTTCTATGGGGGTTGGGAGTGAAAACAAATTGCGCAAATCGGGTTGAGGCGAAAAAATTGCCTCAACCTGACTTGCCCCATTTCTTGACGCCCAAGCCCCATATCCCCCTACGCCGGCGCTGCCTGGTGTACGTCGTTTTT
Source organism: Pleurodeles waltl (assembly GCF_031143425.1). NCBI lineage: Eukaryota > Metazoa > Chordata > Amphibia > Caudata > Salamandridae > Pleurodeles > Pleurodeles waltl. Next base: position 385,527,092 of record NC_090451.1, on the reverse strand, counting down.
TTTAACGCACACCAGACGGCGCCGGCGGCTAACGCCGGCTAACGTCATTCAATAAATACGGCGCCCGCATGGCGCTTCAGAATGGCGTTAGCCGGCGCTAATTTTTTTGACGCAAAACTGCGTTAGCGCAGTTTTGCGTCAAAAAGTATAAATATGGGCCTTAGTACCTTGTGCCTGCTAGAGTGTTGGCTTGATCCAGCTACCGTTCCACCATCCTCTGCCAACAAGCTGAACTCCCTCTTTTGGGAGTATGAGAACATGAAGTTGAATACCCAGCAAGATCTGGGGCACATACCTGATCTTTTCTAGGACTCAAGCCCCTTCCTACCCATGAGGCTTACAAGAATGAGGTCAATCCACAGCCCTCTATATAAGGTTTTTGCTGGGTGTCATCCCCCATTGCTGCTATAACGGTGAAATCGAAGGGCAAGTTTGGGGTGGGTAAACTCTGTCCTGCATGCAGAGGTTGCAATGAAACTGATTACCACTTGTTTACCTTTTGCTTAATCTACCATAAACAGCGCAAGCATTGAATAGTTCCCTTAGTAAGTTCCCCAGGAGTTTGCCAGTTTAGGGTAACCCTGAGTATATGCAGAGCTGATACCACCCCTTTTATTGTCTTTTAAGTTGCTTGAGAGTATTTTGCAAATTCAGTGCAAAGTTTTCTCTCCTCCCATCCCCAGTGATTGAGAACACACCCAACTAGTTGGTGTCCCGGTGGACCAGTATGGCACAAGTTAAGGTAAACCTAAGGGTTAGTTGATAAGCACCAATTTTGTTTTTATGGAATACCCATTCTTCTATGTCCCCCTGAAGTATAGGTCTTGCCATTTAGATATCATTTTATCATTCTAGAAATATATAGTGCAGTTAATATGCACATTTTATGAGTTATTATATGTACTTACTTGTTTCTGATGTTATTGTCGTACTACTTTCATGTGGGCTTTTACCGATATTTTAACCACTTGTAGTAATTGTCATCTAACTGGTTTATATACTGTATTCTAGGCCTGTTACTTTTGAATTACAACAACAACACTTTTAGAAAGTTGGTGGTTTTCTTGTTCTAATCATTTGTTCCTACAGCCTGTCTCCTGGGTCACACGATTATGAATAGCTTTTGTGTATTCCTCCCAGACAGTGAGATGAAGAGGGACTAGGTGTTGACAGGATGGGTGGATTCGGTCCCCACCCCACTTGAATTTCAAAGGGCTGGCTCCAGCACACTCACTAAGGAACATGACCCTAGACTTTTGTTACCATAGACTCCTTGGAACCGTGACATGGGAAGGTCGAAACTTTCCAGAAGCAGATGTGGAGGTATTGTCCCCCCCCACTACTTCAACTTCAAAGGCTGGTACCGGGTATACATATTAAACTTTTTCCTGAACCACTCAGCAGATCACATCGGGACCTGTGGAAAATTCAGAAGAAGGACTGCCCTGCTGCCTGCTGCCTTGCTGCTGGAAGGACTGCTCTGCCACCATGCTGCCCTTCTGCCATGCTGCCTGAGGAAGGAAGAATGGACCTGCTCCTTGAACCCAGGACCAGCAGAATTACTCAAAGGGCTAGTTTGCAGACCTATTGTTCTGAGCTCCAGATGCCTCCCTGCACTTGATTCTGCCCAGCTGATCTGCTGCAACTGGACCTGCCTGGCTCTGCCCTAGTTGATTAAGACTGAAACATGTTGGCTACCACCAGGTGTTCAAATGAATCTCCTTTTATCTTCTTTACCTTCATGTTCATGTAGCAGAAACTTTAGTACTGTCCCTCATATTACAGTGATCATTTATATGTGACAATCTATATTATGTTAATCAAAGTACTAATAGTTTAACTGTGGAGCGATGCACTGAGAAGCCATTAGAAAATGATTTAAACATGTAAGAATCTGACCTTGGAGGTAGAACATCCTGGACTGTGGACTAGCAATTTAAACATTTTCAATCTTGTGTGGAGCTACATGGATGGATGCCGTTCTCATGTCAAACCTAGGAAAACATGAAGATGTTTCAGGATGGAGTTATATGATTGATTTCTATTGGATTATGATGCCCCTTCAACGTAAAATGGAATGTTGCTTTGACAAATCAGATTTCCGTATGAACTTTATTATGTCAATGCCCAGCAGCACTTTGGTCAGAGAGGTCCCAGCAGACCAAAGCAGATCCCACCAGATGAGAGGCCCCTGGAGCTCGAAGAAGGACCCCTTTTGCCCACTATCCTGAATGCTGAGCTCCTCGGAGCAGTATCTTCCCCTCTGCCTTTGCCCCTTTGAAATGCCTTGCTGAGACTCATTCATTTTCTCCTTAACCCTAAAGAAGACTCTTGACCTAGCTTCTGACATGCTGACACTTTCCCTTTTTACCTACTTTTTGCCCACCTTAGTTAGCAATTGCTTGCCCAAGATTATCTTTTTCCAATTTCTTTTTTGTCTCGTATGTCCTTTTTGCCTTCATGTGTCTTGTCCCACACATGTTTTCCCTGATTGGCTAAATTGTAGGATTTTCCTGTGCCCAGCTAAATTGAACTTTGAAGATTTGAACTGCCTTAATGCTTATTAAAACTGAGCAACGTTTGTTTTCTGTCCATCAAATTATCTTATTGATCTTTTGTATTGTCTTTCTTGAGTGCCTAGTTCTCCTAATGTTAATTTGCCTGAACCTATTTCATCACCTTGACCATCCCTTGGTGATTCTGTACCTCTATAGCTTTGTCTTGTGAATTGCCTACATGACCCTGAGCTTAAGTTTGTAATAAAACCTTAACTTTATTCCTGACTGGAGTTTTCCTTCTATGTCCACATTGGTCATACTGTGTACTTTAATTTGTATTGAATTGTTGCTGTATTGTTCTACCACAACCTATGCATGGTCCAAAGATCCATTTACCTCGATGAGCATTGATTCCTGTGAAGGATGAAAATGCTCCAGCAACGTGAACCTAATAAAATTAGGTGTGTTTCCATCACAAGGTATTTCTAAGTTGTGCATCGTTGATCCCTTGACTTCTTTTATCTTTAGGGTTTAGGACAGTGTATACATCAACTGTCAGTCACCTTGACAGGGACCATCATTTCCTACACATTCTGCCCCTAACACTCTAAAAATAACATCCTCAACACTGAGGTGAGCCCTTTTGTATTTTGGTACTACACAGGAGTGAGGAGTGGTCTCAGTGAAGAACCATGCCACCTTAAGGTGAATGAGAACCCAGCATCCTTTCAGGTAAGAATCCCTTTCAGACACTTTAATCGAAAACATAACTTGCAACACTTGTTGCCAGCCTTAGGGTTACATCATTCATATCAATGAGTAATGTAAGTGCTTTCAAGTTAAGAATAAATGATGAGTCAGTGCCTGAGACGCATATGCAACCCAACCAAACAAAAACTTAAGAGAGAATGGAGACGGCAAGCACATGTGCTACACCAAGTCTTTTCCACCATCAGTCTCATCAAGTATGCCACAATAATTCAGTTGTTCATACCACCACTAAGAAGGTGCCATTACCTGGGGTACTGGTAACTCAAGCTGACTAGGAAAAATGAGATGCCACTATGGGGAATTGTGATTCCAGTCCAGATATCTCTGATTTTTCTTCATTTACTCCCAGTTTTTCACAAGCAGATTTCCTCCCTTAATGGGTAGAGTCTGTTATCGGCCCTGTAGGAGGCTGGCCTGGTTTGTAGTGAGTACCAAGGGGTACTTACACTCTGCACCAGGTCCAGTTATCCCTTATTAGTGTAGAAGAGGTGTCTAGCAGCTTTGGCTGATAGTAAAGGGTAGCTTAGCAGAGCAGCTTAGGCTGAACTAGGAGGCGTGTAAAGCTCCTACTATACCACTGGTGTCATATGCACAATATCAAAAGAAAACACAATACACAGATATACTAAAAATAAAGGTACTTTATTTTTATGACAATATGCCAAAAGTATCTCAGTGAGTACCCTCAGTATGAGGATAGCAAATATACACAAGATATATGTACACAATACCAAAATTATGTAGTCATAGCAATAGAAAGCAATGCAAGCAATGTACAGTCACAATAGATTGCAATGAGAGCACATAGGCATAGGGGCAACACAAACCATATAATATAGAAGTGGAATGCGAACCACGAATGGACCCCAAACCTATGTGAGCTTGTAGAGGGTCGCTGGGACTGTAAGAAAACAGTGAGGGTTAGAAACATAGCCCACCCCAAGACCCTGAAAAGTAGGTGTAAAGTGCACCTAAGTTCCCCAGAGAGCACAGAAGTCGTGATAGGGGAATTCTGCAAGGAAGACCAACACCAGCAATGCAACAACAATGGATTTCCAGACGAGAGTACCTGTGGAACAAGGGGACCAAGTCCAAGAGTCACACTCAAGTCGGGAGTGAGCAGATGCCCATGAAATGCCAGCTGTGGGTGCAAAGAAGCTGCCACTGGATGGTAGAAGCTGTGGATTCTGCAAGAACGAAGAGGACTAGGAACTTCCCCTTTGGAGGATGGATGTCCCAAGTCGTGAAGAAGCTTGCAGAGGTGTTTCCGTGCAGAAATACTGCAAACAAGCCTTGCTAGCTGCAAGGGTCACGGTTAGGGTTTTTTGGATGCTGCTGTGGCCCAGGAGAGACCAGGATGTCGCCAATTGTGTGAGGAGACAGAGGGGGTGTCCAGCAAGACAAGGAACCCACTCAGAAGCAAGCAGCACCCACAGAAGTGCCGAAACAGGAACTACAAAGAAGAGTGAACCGGAGATCACCCGAAGTCACAAAAGAAGGTCCCACGACGCCGGAGGACAACTCAGGAGGTCGTGCACTGCAGGTTAGAGTGTCGGGGACCCAGGCTTGGCTGTGCACAAAGGAAATCCTGGAAGAGTGCACAGGAGACGGAGCAGCTGCAAATCAAGCGGTACCCAGCAATGCAGTCTAGCGTGAGGAGGCAAGGACTTACCTCCACTAAACTTGAACTGAAGAGTCACTGGACTGTGGGAGTCACTTGGACAGAGTTGCTGAGTTCCAGGGACCACGCTCGTCGTGCTGAGAGGGGACCCAGAGGACCGGTGATGCAGTCTTTTGGTGCCTGCGGTTGCAGGGGGAAGATTCCGTCGACCCACAGGAGATTTCTTCGGAGCTTCTAGTGCAGAGAGGAGGCAGACTACCCCCACAGCATGCACCACCAGTAAAACAGTCGAGAAGGCCGCAGGATCAGCGATACAAGGTTGCAGTAGTCGTCTTTGCTACTTTGTTGCGGTTTTGCAGGCGTCCAGAGCAGTCAGCGGTCGATTCCTTGGCAGAAGGTGAAGAGAGAGATGCAGAGGAACTCTGATGAGCTCTTGCATTCGTTATCTAAAGAATTCCCCAAAGCAGAGATTCTAAATAGCCAGAAAAGGAGATTTGGCTACTTAGGAAGGAGGATAGGCTAGCAACACAGGTAAGAGCCTATCAGAAGGAGTCTCTGACGCCACCTGCTGGCCCTGGCCACTCAGAGCAGTCCAGTGTGCCAGCAGCACCTGTGTTTCCAAGATGGCAGAGGTCTGGAGCACACTGGAGGAGCTCTGGGCACCTCCCAGGGGAGGTGCAGGTGAGGGGAGTGGTCACTCCCCTTTCCTTTGTCCAGTTTCGCGCCAGAGCAGGGCTGGGGGATCCCTGAACCGGTGTAGACTGGCTTATGCAGAGATGGGCACCATCTGTGCCCATCAAAGCATTTCCAGGGGATGGGGGAGGCTACTCCTCCCCAGCCCTGACACCTTTTTCCAAAGGGAGAGGGTGTAACACCCTTTCTCTGAGGAAGTCCTTTGTTCTGCCTTCCACGGCCAGGCCTGGCTGGACCCCAGGAGGGCAGAAACCTGTCTGAGGGGTTGGCAGCAGCAGCAGCTGCAGTGAAACCCCAGGAAAGGTAGTTTGGCAGTACCGGGGTCTGTGCTAGAGACTCGGGGGATCATGGAATTGTCTCCCCAATGCCAGAATGACATTGGGGTGACAATTCCATGATCTTAGACATGTTACATGGCCATGTTCGGAGTTACCATTGTGACGCTATACATATGTAGTGACATATGTATAGTGCACGCCTGTAATGGTGTCCCCGCACTCACAAGGTCCGGGGAATTTGCCCTGAACAATGTGGGGGCACCTTGGCTAGTGCCAGGGTGCCCACACACTAAGTAACTTAGCACCCAACCTTTACCAGGTAAAGGTTAGACATATAGGTGACTTATAAGTTACTTAAGTGCAGTGGTAAATGGCTGTGAAATAACGTGGACGTTATTTCACTCAGGCTGCAGTAGCAGGCCTGTGTAAGAATTGTCAGAGCTCCCTATGGGTGGCAAAAGAAATGCTGCAGCCCATAGGGATCTCCTGGAACCCCAATACCCTGGGTACCTCAGTACCATATACTAGGGAATTATAAGGGTGATCCAGTATGCCAATGTGAATTGGTGAAATTGGTCACTATCCTGTTAGTGACAATTTGGAAAGCAAAGAGAGAGCATAACCACTGAGGTTCTGGTTAGCAGAGCCTCAGTGAGACAGTCATCACACAGGGAACACATACAGGGCACACTTATGAGCACTGGGGCCCTGGCTGGCAGGGTCCCAGTGACACATACAACTAAAACAACATATATACAGTGAAATATGGGGGTAACATGCCAGGCAAGATGGTACTTTCCTACAGGCCCCATCAAAATTAAGAGGCCACTCGGATGAGGGCTCCTGCCATCTAACTGTGCTCCTCAGTGTTCCTTACAATAAGGAAGGATATGTGAGGATAAGCATCTACTTAAAATCAAAACATGGCCAATATAGTGCTCTGATTTTATTTGTAAATTTTACATTTTAATGTTTATTGGTTTATTCAACTTTCTTTGATTTTACCGTAAAATACCAAAGCTGGTTACTTAATACAGGAAGTTGTGAATTATTGACTTCCCGTAGTTTCGTTTACGAAACCATTTATTTGTTTCAGTGCATATTGTGTTTAAGCGCTTTGTCAGATCGAGAAGAACGTTTTGGGTTGATCATTTTAAGCATTTGAAATATTGTAATCTGAAGCGTAGGCGGTCTAAATATGCTTCTTATTTGCTGTAGAAAATTATCGTTTTAATGAGAAGAGTGGTGGTAGGAAGAGAACCTTTTGTTTTAGCTCAAGAACAAGAAATGCTGTCACCAAAGGAATGTGCACACATTCTAATTAAGCTGCACTCTGCCATTACATGCATTATAGAAATACAAGTAATAATGTAACTACACTGGCTACCTCACAAGGACCATTTCTTTAAAAGTATGAACTTCTATTGCTTCCTAAAAACAAACTATCCATGCAAACATGCTTTGAGCTGCTGCAGGGAAAATGCCTAATGAAATATAAATCACTAAAATCACCCTCACTTTGTCCAGTTGTATTCCTAATTTCATCACTACTCAGTCAATGCTATTTCGGTGATCTTGTCTGTTCTGAACTCAATTTTCACTATTGCTAATGAGACTCCCGGCTCTCTGGGAGGTCCTCCAGTTTCTCCACAGATCCTGATCATCCTCTCTAATGAACAAAATTCTTCAGATTGTGTAAGGCTTTGTTAGAGCCAGGCAATATCCAAAGATATCTATGTCAAACGCTGATGCTCTTACACTGAAAGAAAGAAACAAAGGAGATTATTTGGATAGCTTTTTCTGCATATCTTTTCCCACTAAAAAGTGTATCAAGCTGTTGTGTATTCTGTTGCTTGTGAAGCAGTACCAGATGAAAGGCTGCTGGTCCCTGGTGCACATTTTCTCACCACAACAACTAAATAGTCTATGATGGAGAACTGTACAGTGTGTGTTCTACTCGAGGCAGGAGACGTTCTAGTAGGTGAAACGTATTTATTAAACAAAGTCCATATGTATAGAAGAGGCTGCCGCTGTCGCGTCTCCTGGCCTCCTTCTGCCCCCATCAACCGTCTCTCGCAGAATGCCCCGAGGCACGGAGATGCGACCGCAGGCTCCACGCGGCCGTTCGGGTTCGGCACGCAACACCGCGCGCCGAACCTACTCACAACATATTATCTCCTTTTTTTTTATAATTAGAACAACTTTCATAAAGAAGGAAAAATTACATAAGAATATAACATAATATTTAACAACCACATAAGTGTGTCCTTGTGCTGACAATAATTAGAACATTATTGCTAAAATCAATGATATTCCCTGAGTTTGATCGGTAACCGTTTCTCACGGACAGATCTCCTCAAGGTGTGGAGTTCTAACAAATTGTTGTCTGACACCTTCCGTTCCTGATCAATGCCCTCTGACCCAGAGATACTACCTCTTTCTATTCCACAGTGACTGACATCCTTCACCTTAACAACCTTACCCATATTCCACCATTGACCACCCTCAACCATGATGGCATTACCACACGCTTTATTCACCATCACTGGACTTCCATAGCAGGCCTCCCCTTTCCTCACAAATGTCTGTAACTTGACACGCACCAGATCTCCAGGTTGAAATGAGAGTTCTTTTGTAGAATTCTTCAGGTCATACCTAGCTTTTACCTTATCTTGATTTTTTTTTACTTCACCCAACACCCAGTCCTTGTTCACAGAATCAGGAAATTTACCAGACTCAACCTTATCTAACCACGCTGGAAACAGTCTTGACGTGCTACGTCTTCCCTTGAACAGTTCAAAAGGAGAGATTTTTGTCACTGAATGTGGAGTGGTACGATAGAACCACAACATAGAATTCACTGCTTCCTCCACATCCAGCTTACTCGCTTTAGCCCACTTGATACACTCCACAACCACCCTATTCATTCTCTCTACTAAACCATTCGTTTGAGGATGATATAGAGAACTCTTAAAATGTTTCACACCAGACTCTCTCAGGAACGTTTCCATGTCATTGCACTTAAACTGTACACCATTATCCGAGATCAAGGTCTCCGAAAAACCTTCCCTCACAAAAATTTATTTGAGAAACTGAATAGCACTACCAGCTGTAGACTTGGCAAAGAAACGCACTTCTGGCCACTTACCGAAGTAGTCCATTAGTACAAAAGCATAACGCATCTGACTGGGGAGAAAATTGAAAGGTCCAACCATATTGACTCCAACTTTAACCCAAGCCTTGTCAGGTAAAGATATGGGTTGTAATGGTGTTTTTACAACTTTCAACACTTTTTCTGCACCATTACACACAACGCATCCACCAACCACTCTCTCTACATCCCTGTCCATAGATGGCCACCAATAGTGTGCTCTAATACGTCTCTTCATCATAGTGGTACCAAGGTGACCCTCATGTGCATGATCCACCAACCTTGAACGAATCTCACACGGGGGTACACATTTATCATTCCTAAAAATAATACCGTTTTCAATAGACAATTCATCGCCCACCTTGGCATAAGGTTGAACTTCTGCAATCAAATTTCTTTCTTTAGGCCAGCCATTGATTATATGCTGCTTAACAATGGACAACACCTCATCACTGCTTTCAGCCATCCTCCACACAGTCTCTGTGCACACCTTGGACTCATCAGCATCAACAGCTGCTATAAAACAATCTTCCATATCATTCTCCAAATCAACATTAATGTCTTCATTGATAGGTAGACGAGATAGAAAATCTGCTGTGAAATTATCTTTCCCCGTAATGTTCTTGACCTGAAAGTCATACTGCAACAGTTTTGTGGTGAGGCGTGCAATACGAGGGATCGTGTAGTTAATTTTATCCCCATTTAAAATGTAGACCAACGGTTTATGATCAGTTTGAATTACATAATTTCTGCCCCACACATAACTCCTAAATTTCTCGCTAGCCCAATAGCATGCTAGCAACTCTTTTTCAATCACCGAATAATTCAGTTCAGGATTACGTAAAACTCTAGAAGCATAACTAATGACTTTCTCATCTTTTCCAATACCTTGCGACAACACTGCCCCCAACCCATACCTACTAGCATCAACCGTGATGGTGCACAATTGGCTGGGGTCGTAAGGACTCAATGGTCTGGAGTCCACCAACTCTTGCTTCACCCTTTCGAAAATCGTTTGACACTCACTGTCCCATTTAAATGGTACTTTGTTTTTGAGCATATTAGACAAAACTATCATTTTGCTAGCATAGTTGGAAATTAACTTTGAGTAGTATTCACACATGCAAACAAAAGATCGCAACTCATCTTTGTCCTTAGGGTTAGGAGAATCTACAATCGCCTTTACTAGCCCAGGACGAGGTGTACTACCTTCCCCAGACACACAATGGCCCAAAAATTCTATCTTTTTCTTGTAAAACTCACATTTTTCTTTCTTTACGCAGATGCCAAAGGACTGAAAAATCTTAAACACTGCTCTAATTTTCTCATTGTGATCTTCCAAACCCATGGTGTGAATCAACACATCATCCTGAAAAATTAGAATACCCTGAACTTCCCCCAAAATTTTGTGCATGATGCGTTGGAACGCTGACGCCACAGAGGCCAACCCGAATGGCATCCTGAAAAACTGGAAAGTGCCAAACGGTGAATTAAAAGCTGTGTAATGGCGTGAACCCTCATCCAACTCAACTTGGTGATACGCAGATGCCAGATCAATCTTTGAAAACCACACTGAACCCCTGGGCCCTTCGAGTAGGTCACTGATCTTAGGTAAGGGATACGAGTCTACCCATATTTCCTTATTGAGACTCCTGAGGTCCACACATAAACGTAGGTCTCCATTACGTTTTCGGGCAACCACCAATGGTGAAAGCCACAAACTGGATTTAATAGGCTCAATTACACCATTCTGTTGAAGCTTGTTCAATTCAGATTTAAGATCTTCTCTTAAACTAAATGGCACCGACCTGACTTTATGTCTAACCGGAATGGCCCTATCCTTTACCTTTATCCTATGCTTGAAACCAGAAATCATTCCCAAACCCTGGGCAAAAATGCCAGGAAACTCATCTTCAAACGGTGCTTTGTAATCTGTGTTCTCCACTACCAAAACTTGTTCTTTTGTTCCAGGTTTCAGCACCATACCAAACAGACCCTGATGATACCACCCCAAAATGTTCAGACCTTTGTAGGCCACATAGATTTTACCAAAGATCCTCCGACCCTTGAACACTAAACTGTCTTCTATGTAACCTTCTAACTCAATTTTCCTGCCTTCATAAGAGACCGGTGACCTATCGGGAGGGAATAACTTTCTGTCACCCCAAATATTATGAAACAGATCCGAGGAAATCGTAGTAATACGTGCACCAGAGTCCACCAATAAACGAAGCCATTTATCCCCAACCCGAATATCCACCATGGGATCCATACATTGGTTTTGTTCTTTGACCCCTAAAACTTTATCTGTGACCACAACAATCATGTCTTGAAAAGCTTTTACGAAAGATTCCTCTCTATTTTCCTCATCATCCTCCACTACACAAGTTACATTAGCTTGCTTATTACTTGTGGATTGACAGACTTTAGCAAAGTGACCAACTTTGCCACACTTTCTACATACAACGTTCTTTGCCGGACAAGTCTTGCCATCCTTGAAATGGGGCATGTTTCCACATCTAAAACAAATATTCGAAGACGTAAAAAAAGGATTGTCATTTTTCTTCGGCTCAGCATTGTTTGCTGCGCCCCTTTTTGTAACAACACTGACATGAAGAGGATCAGAGTCCTTCACAGCAGTGCTAGAAGAGAGTTCCATCAGAAAGATCTGGGCCAGCTCCACACTCTTGGCTACTTTGATAGCCTCATCCAACGTTGGATTTCCCATGGTGAGTAACTTCTGCTGTATGTGTTTATTCGAACAATGACCAATGAACTTGTCCCTTATCAGCTGGTCTTGAAAATCCCGAAATTCACACTTAGAAGCCAGTTGTCTTAGTGCACTGACATATGCATCAACATCCTCACTTTGAAATTGTTGACACTTGAAGAATTTGTGCTGCAGAACCACTAGACTCGGCAGTACATCAAATCTTGTGGCAACTTTTTGGTAGTCATCAAATATTCATCAAGTTCTTCATCAATTTGCGGTAGGTCAGGTAAGTGTTTGAAGATTTCTCTCCCTTCATACCCCAACGAATGTAAAAGGAAACATTTTTTTATTTCAGTGCGAAAACGCGAGGCTCCTATAGCACCCAGGTAGGTTTCAAAACCATCAAACCATTGTCTCCATGGAATGGGAGGGGCACCAGGAGTTTCCAAGAAAGGTGGTGGAGGATTGACTGACTACATTGCGTAAGACTAGACGTGGCAGTAAAAGTCAATGTGATGTGAACTACGTAGCAATAATATTGCACTGGTGATATATTTCAATAGAGATTCAAGCACAAAGTACTTCCCAGACGGCGCCTGAAAAGGCCATCCACAGAACAAGTAAATACACATTCTATATCACCAATACAACTGCTGACACAAAATCCTCCACTGAAAAGTACCCAGAATACACTTATTTTCTTCAGGAAGTCGAAGTGGAAGACGCTCAGCACGAAGACAGAACAAAGGATGTTGTCTGGATGTAATCTCACCAACCGCGTAGGAAGAAGCCAGCTCGTCGCCAAAAATCTGATGTTATACTCAAGGCAGGAGACGTTCTAGTAGGTGAAACGTATTTATTAAACAAAGTCCATATGTATAGAAGAGGCTGCCGCTGTCGCATCTCCTGGCCTCCTTCTGCCCCCATCAACCGTCTCTTGCAGAATGCCCCGAGGCACGAAGACGCGACCTCAGGCTCCACACGGCCGTTCGGGTTTGGCACGCAACACTGCGCGCCGAACCTACTCACAACAGTGTGTTTAGTAAAAAACCTTTTCATGGAGGGGACTTCTGCTTTAACACAATTTGTAAGTTATCGTGAATTTGTCTCTAGTATTCTTCCATGCTGCCCCAAAAAACGCCTCAAAGCAAGTAACGAGTGGATCGCAACATACCTTTACTTATCATGCAACGCACAACCTGGAAGGGGGTACTGATGCAACGACCATCCCCCTGTTACAATTGAAACACACATTTCCTAGGTATGGCTGTAATCTTGCACATTTGCGTTTTCAATCCTGGATCTGTGTTGTGAGGAGGAGACCCATAGTCAGTGGCGTAACGAAACTTGACGGGGGCCATAAAAGTATAGAGAGTCCCCCCCCCCCACCGGACTCATGCAGAAGCTCCCAGGCCAGAGTACTGTGCTGAGGGAGGCTCCTGGAGCTCGGGGTCCCCCGCACCATGGGGATTGCAGGGGCTTTTGTTATGCCATTGCCCATAGTCCTGTCCAGAACTTCTGAGACCCTATGGGAACCTGTCTAATGGCCCTGCACAGCCTTCACAAACACTGACACGCCACATTGTAATCTTCCTCATCACTGCTAAGAACGTTCTGATGTATAACAGCGACAATGTTGCCATAAAAGTTGTTTTTTTAATCCTGCCCACATATTTAAGTATTTTTTCCAGGAATGTATTCAAACTGTCATGCTCGGTAGACCTTGATGTCCAATGGTATATGGTCATTAGTTCTCTCAGTCCCTTTTCCTACCTGTTTATTTTACTTCTTAGACACTTCCGACCCCTCAACTCTCCATGCAAAAGTCTTAACACACATAAAATTTGACCTTCCATCTAATTACCCTGTTCAAGCCACCAGTGAGTTACTTACATCCTTTGTATGTGAGTCGCCTATTGATTATGACCCCTTCACTGTCGACCCATTTTTGAACTACAATGTGTTGTTGCAACCTCCAGGGGCCCTATCTTTTACCCATTCTGCTACCCTCCACAAAATGCATTTTGGTATTTTAGTTTGTCTGGTTTGTCGATGTCCAGCAAGGCATATTTCACCGAGCAATCTCATCAGGCATGATCCCCAACAGTGTCAAAATGGTTTTCTTATTTTTGTTTTTCTGCCTAGCCCCAGTTCACAATACTTTTCCTTCATATTTTCTTTTTGTCCTCGCCATATTGTCACTCCAACAATTCTGTACCTCCCGCCTCCATTCAGACAGCATGCCTTCTCTGCTGCCCTTGAATACTTTAATGTGTCTTGCCTTGGTCCCTTCTCTACTGGAAAATACAGCAACCTGCCCCTTCTACCAATGAATCACCTTCTTCCCTACCCTGCTCCTCCACTTGTCCTGTTCTGTGTGCTTGAGCCCTTCCTTGGTGCTACACCATCCACCATCTCCAAACCTCCGCCTCTGTTCTGATTTCCCCTTTTGACTTGTAACTCAGTTTTATGTAAGTTACTTAGACACACTGTTGATCAGCCACAGTGAGATGGCTAACTAAAGAATCAGGCTTTAGAACAATATCGCTGCTGTTTCATTGTGGAACATCAAAATGACTGGGTTTCGTTCTACTGGTAGCAGAGTTTGCACACAATAATTCTTCACAAAATGCTTAGGATTTTCACCGGTCTATTACACTTATGGTTTCCATCCTAAGGGCTGATCGTCTTCTTTTGGAATAACAAAAGCACCATCTGTTTATAATGCACTTAGTAAATAATCACAAATTCAGACGTTAGCTACTAGGAATATCAGAAAGACAAAAGCAGGTTACAAAATATATGAAGACATAGATCTCCAGCACCAGAGTATGAAATAGGAGATACGATCTGGTTACCCAAAACTCCTTTAGTTATCTGAGGTACACATCCAAAGTTTGCACCACACTTTGGAAGACATTTTCAGGTAGAACAAAGGACAGGTCAGACAGCATACAATTAAAGTTACCCAATAAATGGAGGACACAACTAGTTTTCAATGTGCCCAGAGTTAAGAAAGCCAGTGAAAATACACCATCAAAACCTTCCCCACAGGTGCAGGTAGAAGGCCATCCTATATATGAAGTACATGCCATGTTAGATTCCAGATTCAGACGAGGGTGAGTGGAGTATTTAATTGTGTGGGAAGGATCTGACACCTCAGAAAGATCGTGGGAGCATGCGTTCTTTTTGCAAATGTATTTCATATAGTCAGGACATTTCGTAAGGTGTTTCACCATGAACCAGCGCCTAATTTAGATGAGTGGATTTTTGCTGGGGGTAGCAGGAGGAGGCACATCGCCGAGGTATCTGACATTAGTAAAAGGAATGAAAGGCTCACACTTTAAGGGGCATTAACACACACACAGAAGTCCCAAGAAACCTTATGTTTACATGACATTTAGATACACAACTAACAATTCAGTATTTCTTCCCTATGCCTTACGCAATCCTTAATTCTTGTTTGTCACATTGTGGTCTCTCACGTCCCTTCCCTCCCTCTCCTGTTTCCGCTCAGCGCATTGACATGGTATAATAGCCATACACATTTGTACTATATTGTGACTACCAAAACAATGCATAAAGTAACCGCCGAGCAGTATGACTTTTTAATATTAATCTGAGAATCTATGCGGAAATTGAACAATGTATCTCAAGGATCCTCTATGAGTAAGGCCACGTTCATCAAGAACTGATGAACAAGATTATTCTCAAAGTTCAGGTTGCTACACAACAGAAGTAAAACACATTTTATCTCCGTAGAGGCAGCTTCGAAACCACTATATGACCAGAGAGAGGAAGTGTTCGCTAATGAACAAAAGTTTCAAGAATTAGCTGCTCTACAGTCACCCCCCTTTCATCGAAAGGATTTGGATTTTTTTAAATAAAATCACATCACTCTCCAAGTTGCTTCGAGTTTTCTGACATTACTCTGCCTACGGTTGCTCTGCTCTGGAGGAAAATCCTTTAAAAGGCCTACATTCACAACCGGGGAACTCTGCCCCCACCCCCCGCCCCCTCCCCAGCTTCACTCGACTGGCGCATATGCCCAGTTTCGGAAACACCCAAAAAACGAATTTGTTCGGTTACATCTTCTGATACTTTCTTTCTCTACCTACGTCTCCTATTCTGTGAATTACATCTTTTACCTAGAAAAATATACAACAGACAATCACGTTCCCCAAAACACTTACATGCAAACACTAAAATCAGCTTTCAACTACGCAGCAATATTTTACAAGGACTAACACTCTTCGGAATACTTCAACTGCCTGTGGGAATGAAAAAATATAAATTTCTTTTTTTAGCGATATTTTGAAAATGCAGCAAAATATTTGAGACTGTACAGGCAATTACATGTTTATTTAGACTCTTGAATAGGCCGCGATGGTCAGGTGTAACATTCGTCATTACAGCTCTTCAACGCTATTTTTCAGACTAAAAGCATTTCCCAATAAGAAACAAAAGGCATTAGTCTGTTTTGATAATTTACTTGCACATAACAGCTGAAACAATGTCTTGAAAAGAACTCCCCATAACAACCTATTCCACCTAAGGAGAGACCATTTCTTTTTTTGTCAAGTAAAGCTGGTTGAGGTGATTTCAACCTATATCCGATTTGCAGTCACCTATGATGCACGTGTAAAACGAGCATTTGTTTCTTAACAGGCTAGTCATCCATGTGGCAAGCTGCTTGTCAAATAATCAGGAATAGATAAGATAGCTTGAAAGTTCTAGCTCACCCCAATCTTCTAAAGAGATTGCTTGTCACTTGATTCTGCCAGTCTTAAAAGCAAAGCTGCTGACTGCCTGTAAATGCCTGAGCTGGGCACATCATGTATTAAGTAACGGAAATTGACTACAAAGATGAGGGGGGAAGGGATAGCATGAGTATTTGTTCATTCCATTTCCTTTATCATGAGAGCATTTCCCAAAATGGAGGCTAAGAAATGCAACAGAGACAAAATGGATGTAAAGACTACAAATCAAGTGAATTTCCTTTGACAATTTCTGGGGCTTTAGGGAAAACCTAATTACCTGCACCGCACTTCCTGTCACATGTAATTCAATGAGAACCTCAAATCAATGCAACTGATCTGTGGTCACTTTCAGAATCTAGTTAAGTGAAACATGGCAGTGTTCTGATTTCCCTCCTGAATGAATCCGTGTGATCTGTTTGCATTTACATCAAACCTTTAAGTACAACGTGACAGCGTCAGTTTCGTCCAAACTGATCTATTGGGCATTACAGACAGCAGAGTCCTCCAAGGCCTCCCACTGGATTTTCTTGGCAGGTTGTGCAGTCCACATTGGAGGTAATCTTGGAAGAGGGACCTGCCCTATATTTTGTGGGTCGGGTAAAAGCAGAGCCATGAGGGGCTTTATTACACAGTGATATTGGCTGGTCGGGTACTGAGAGCAGAAGTGCATAATCCAGCACAGAGGCCACACAGCCCACAGGGCAGGTCACTGGGATGACGGCAATTGTGATAACAAAAAAGACAACAGCAAGAGAATGGAAGAAAATAAATGGAGAGGGAAAAGAAAACTGGCTGGTGATATGATGTCAAGGGACTGAACAAGGAAAGGAAAGAGGGAGATGGCACCCAATCCCCCCATCCTCCCCCGAAGTGAGCACACAGCACAGATATTGTTGCTCAAGGAAAAGCATTCAGTGGTTGAACCACACATGGGAGCGAATGTCTTTGCACGATCGGCAGCAAAACTACACGTGGTGCAGAAAGCACAAAAAGCATGGCACAAAGTATGATGGCATTTTACTGGCTTCTTCATCTGTGAGGTTTAAGTTGTTGATAGCTCGTCTGGGAAGCATTGCTCACAGTGGAGCGTATTTAAAAGTAAAAAGAATGCAGGACACAGGAGATCGAGAGTCTAAAAGGAGGACATGAGAATGAAAGAAAGTTGTAAAGAAGATGGTAGGGAAGATGTTTGGGGAGAGTGGATGTGATGATAGAGCATTTGAACAGAGAGTAAAATATGAAACAGCATGAAACTTAGATGGAGAAAGAGTAGATAGCTGTATTGATTCACACTTGAAACAATAGGACACAATGCTAAAGAAACTCAGCACTCTCAATACAAAGTAATGTATTTATTAAGGCACTTCCCAGACATCAAATGGAAGACATAAACATATAGGAATATAAATATAAATCAAGTGATCAAGACTTAAGATTTCCCAGAAGAAGAAATGTGTGATACATCAACTGAACATATTTACATGAATCAAATTATCAAGACTTAGAATACAAAAGAGATTGAGTTGCAGACAACAGCCTTGCTAGCGACTGGGGAGCCCTTAAAAGTGAGGCATGGAGTCTCGATTGGGACTACCAAAAGGCCCCTGTTCAACACGCCCATTCTGCAAACGAGCTCCTATCCGAGCACCAGGTCTCCTCGTCTTTTATACCTTAAACAACTCAAGGAGAGAGTTCTATAAAACCCCTCCCTTCTGTTATGAAATGAATGCGGGCTGTACTCTTCTGCATCAAAATCACTCACAGGAGCTGGCCAGGCTCCCTTGTTTGCTCCGAGACAGAGCTGTACATTCCTCTGGCAAAAACAAACTCAACCTTTTAAGCTTTATCAAATGCACATCACACATACCATGTTCCAGAAACCGTCTTGCTCTGTACTTGTGAAGAGAAAAGCAATTCTGTGGAGAAAAACACTTGCACCCTGCAGCTGCTGCAGGACACAAAGTGGCGACACTTACAGAAAATGGAGTCGATGGTCACCTGCTTAGTCTATATAGCATCACACTCCACCCTTTGACCATTGACTTTCATACCATATGGGTTTAAAAGCAACCTTCTTAGGTCAAAACATTGATATTAAATTAGACATGCATTGTACACAGCAGCATAGCATTATTATGACACAAATTACCATACTTATCCCACCTAAAATAGAACATAGCTGACTGAAATCAGGTAACCATCCAAATAGCCAGTCCCACCACCCTTTATCTACATCTTGTCCAGTTTATTCAAGACTCTAATATGAGACTGGATTGATTTAGAGTGATCCAACAGATGAAAACCACACATTCCTTCAAATTCTGAACATCCATGATCGTGTTTTAAAAGCAAATAATCAATTGCTGCTCTATTTTGCAAAGCGGCCCTCCTTGTTCCCCGTACATCCAAAAATAATTCTGCTAAAGCAACAGATGTGTGATTAATATTCTTGACCATTAAACATGCTATTTTGTTAATAACTCAAGTGCTATAAATGGCTAATCCTTGGACCCACACTGTGGAAGCACCTAGGCTCATGTATTCTGTTTAGATAATACATTGATTTCCGAGTCACAGTGTTCACCAACTTGAACTGTTTCTCTAGTGTTCCGGGTATGTAATGCTGGGCGTAACAGAAACATCACAAGCCCCAACAGCTTGAAAGCGCACGGTCCTCCTGTTATATTTGCTGAAATGTATGTGTGTGTAACATTACCACAAGAATTAAACCCATCTAATGGGCAACTTAATGTGCTTAATATGACTAGCAGAAGATAAACAAGACATGCTATTATTTACAGTTTTACACATGTAATTTTGTTTTTTCAATAGAATCTGTTGTTCCCACGTTATCTCTTGAGAAAGAACTGTCGCTTGGAGTTGCATTTGAGCACATTTACCAATATTGGTTGTGTCACAGGTTAAAATATAACAAGCGTCACCTGTGGTGACATTGTGAGTTATCACTTGCATTGAACTGTTCCGCCTATCATCTCTGGTCTCTTGGCAGAACCTACAGTATTCATACAAAGACAGATGAGTCCGTACGCCACTTTCGTCCACTGCCCCGTCTGCGTTTGTGGCATTGAATACTTGCAGCAAGACATTGACAGGAATAGGTGTAGCAATTAGGCTCGTGGAAATTACATCCATGGTGCTTTTCATATTTGTCATGCAAAAGTCTAACCTGTTGATGACAGTTTGTGCCAGATAGGCCCACAAGTTTTCAGGTCGATTCAGCAGAGGCATTGCCCTGCATGTCAGCCGATCACTTTAGGGTTTGGGGGCTCCCGGTCCCTCTAGGCCCCATTCGGATACAACCAAACACACTCCAAGAAGCACACCCAGCACAACGACACCTCGCAGAGTGATCTAAAAAAGAGACAAGTATGATTATTCTTGCAAGTAACATTTATCAGCTGGCACATGCTCCAACTTCTCTTGTCCTGTTTTGATGACTAACAGAATGTTGTCTTTTCCTGTCGCTATAATTTCTGTTGGTTCGGGAGGGGGGAATTCAGGGATTCTACCCACACCTTGGCACCTGGATTCTTATTGGTGGAGCCAAAGCCTCCTTCCCCTCATATGGTGAGAAGGGCTGTGGCAGTCCCCTTTCTCGCTGTTCCTCCAAACACTGGAATAATGTCAACACCAGGGCAGTGCGCGCTCTATTGGCGACTAGAATGCAAAAACCCAGCACTCTCAAAACAACGTAATTTATGCATTGTGCTGATATGTTGTTTAACCTTTTGCATTGCAGAGTTTAATCCTGAAGACTTATTTTTAATGTGTTTACAAATACTGTTCATTTGCAATGTATTGCTGCAGGCTTTCAGAGTGTGTTAGGGTGTGGTCCCTTTCCAGGGCCTTCCCGAGAATTTCCCTGCAGCATGCCTGGGTGTGGTTGTGGGCTGGGCCAAGACTCTATAAAAGGGAGCCAGTCCAGCTCCAAGTGCTCACTATTCAGAGGTCCCGGTGCAGAGCAGCAGCTACTTCCTGAGCTCCTGTCCCGGTGTCCTATTTGATCTTCCAGGCCTCTGCCCTTCATTCTTCATTGGTGATCCTTGTTCTGGGCGGTAAGACGGTGGTTGGGCTGGCCTCCCGACGCCGTTATCGAGAACTTTCATATTCTTGGCTTAATTCTTTAATGATTAACAGATTACTTTGCGCGCTACCATTTCTTGACATTCGTTTCATGCTGATTTAATCTTGCTATTCATTGCGTGCTACCATTCCTTGACATTTGTATGGTGGCTTGCAAATCGGCAAGACGTGCGATTCGTTTCATGGTGCTTTAACCTTGTTGTTCATTGCACGCTACCATTTCTTGACATTTGCATGGTGGCTTAAGAATCGTCAAGACGCACAATTCGTTTCATGATGCTTTAACCTTGTTGTTCATTGCGCGCTACCATTTCTTGACATTTACATGGTGGCTTAAGAATCGCCAAAAGACGCGCAATTCGTTTCATTGTACTTTGATCTTGTTATTCATTGTGAGCTGTTATTTCTTGGCATTTACATCGTGGTTTACGAATCGGCAAGACGCGTGATTCGTTTAATGATGATTTGACTTTGATATTCATTGCGTACTACCATTTCTTGGCTTTTTACATGGTGACACTCGAATCAGCAAGACGCACTATTCTCTCCTCGAGTTTAATTCATGTTGTTTATTGTATGCCACTATTCTAAGATATTTATCATGTAATATTTGAGTTGACAAGTTATGTGATTTGTTTTTCCTGAATCCATATTGTGTTATTCATGGTGCACAATCCTTTTATGGTGTTTACTATATATATATATATATATATATATATATATATATATATATATATATATATATATATATATATATATATCTACAATATGTGCAATTTGTGTTGAAACATTTTAAGAGTACACAGAAGATCAGAGTTTCTAGATGCAATATTGTATGGTCCTAGTAGGCATTCTCAAAAAAGGATTTATATGACTGGTTTAAAATTTAGTCAGAATGTTTTTCTGATTCTCATGTAAAGGAAAGTACTTGAATAAGAAAGTTTTCATTTAATCCATCTTGATTCCCTTACAGGTATCCGGCCATCTTGAAACTTAGTCATTTTAAACTTAATTCGTAGATTGTTCATGTTTTCAGAATGACTATGCTTAGAATCATAGTCTAGTATTGATTTCAGGAGATATAATTTTCATATTGTGTGTTCTAACCTTTTTCTTACTACAGGTCTCGTTCACAGCTGTTTCCCTTCCTAATCCCCTCTTCCCCTCTTGAACTCTCTCTTAGCCTCTGTGATTTATATATCAGAGTCTTGGAGCTGTTCAGTGGTGGACGTGTTGGGAATGTGCGCAGACCCCGAGGACGGGTGACACTGAAAATAATCACAATTTGGGCAATTACGTCTCAAGCTTGTGTGATCAATTCAGCATCACCACTGTTCAATAATATCACTTTTACCTCTCCTTGATAGTGTGCATCGATCACTCTCCACAAGACTTGAATGCCCTTAGGTGCCAGCCGAAATCAAGGAGCAATCCATCCAAAGAGCTCTGGGGGAATCTGTATCCCAACCCGTGATTCAATGAGTAGTGTATCTCTTGGTTTCAGTCTGTGCATGTTCAATGCATGCAAATCAAGACCTCCACCTTCTGGTGTGGTTCGGTGTAGGAAAGTACCATCTTTCTTGGCATGTTACCCCCAATTTCTGCCTGTTTGTCAGTATGTTTTGCCTGTCTCACTGGGATCCTGCTGGTCAGGACCCCAGTGCTCATAGATTGTGGCCTAATGTGTGTGTTGTCAGTAGTGCTTAACTGTGTCACTGAAGTTTTGCTAACCAGAGCTTCAGTGCTTATGCTCTCTCTGCTTCCAAATTAGTCACTATAGTTTAGTGACTTCATATTCCAATTCCGAATGGTACACTGGGCCCCCTTATGAGTCCATAGTAGATGGTACCCAGGGCATTGGTGTTCTATGGGCTGCAGCATTTCTTTTGCCACCCATAAGGACCTCAGACAAATCCTTCTTCACTACTGCCACTGCAGCCTGCGTGAAATAGTGCACACACTATTTCACAGCCATTTTCACTTCACTTTAGTAACGTGTTAGTCACCTATGTGTCTAACCTTCATTTACTGAAGGCTAGGTGCAAAGTTACTAAGTGTGAGTGCACCCTTCCACTATCAAAGGTGCCCCCACTCTGTCCAGGGCCAATTCCCCAGACTTCGTGAGTGTGGGGATACCATTACATGTGTGCACTACATATAGGTCAATACCTATATGTAGCTTCACAATAGTAACTCTGAATATGGTCATGTAAGGTGTCTAAGATCATGGAACTGTCCCCCCATCCCAAATCTGGTATTGGGGGGCCAATCCCAAGCATCCTGGGGGCTCCACCGTGGACCCCCCCAGTACTGCCAAACCAGCTCTCTGAGGCTTGCACTGCAGCTGCTGCCACCTCACAGACAAGGTTCTGCCCTCCTGGGGTCTGAGCAGCTCAGTCCCAGTAAGGCAGAACAAAGCATTTCCTTTGGGAGGAGGGTATTACACCCTCTCCCTTTGGAAATAGATGTTACAGGCTTGGGAGGGGTAGCCTCCCAGAACCTCTGGAAATGGTTTGAAGGGCATAGATGGTGCCCTCCTTGCATAAGCCAGTCTAAGCTGGTTCAGGGACCCCTAGTTCTTGCTCTGGCACAAAACTGGACAAAGTATAGGGGAGTGACCACTCCCCTGTCCATCACCACCCCAGGGGTGGTGCCAAGAGCTTCTCCAGTGTGTCCCTGGTGTTAGCCATCTTGTTTTCCAAGGTGTGGTGACACTCTGGAGACCTCTGAGTGGCCAGTGCCAGCAGGTGACGTCAGAGACCTCTCCTGGTAGGTGCATATCTGGGTAGGTAGCCAATTCCCCTCTCAGGGCTATTTAGGGTCTCTCCTGTGGGTTCAGATTCAGCTTGCAAGACTTCTCCAGGAAATCCTCTGCATCCTCTGCTTCAGCTTCTGACCATCGGATCAACCGCAGACTGCTCAAGGAACCGCTGTAACTGCATCAAAGAATCCAGGATGACTCCTGTGACCTGCCACTTCAGCTCCAGCCAGCATTTACAACAGTTTCCAAGGTATGTCCACTCTGAGGACTCCCTGTCTTCACCCTGCACCAGAAGGACCAAAGGAATCTCTTGTGAAGTGACGGAGTCACTTTCCTGCTCCTGCAGGCACCTTCCAAGATGACAACTGGTTCTCTGGGACGCCTCTCCTGACGAGGAGCGTGCTACATGGAACACAGGTGGTGGACCCATCCGACCCAGACTGTCCTAAAGTCCAGCTGTCCATATTTAGAGGAGGTAAGAGCTTTTCTTCCCAGTTTGCTACAGTACCCCTATGCACTGGGTCATCTCTAGCTCCTTGGGCTTCTGTGCACTTATTCCAAGAATCTTTCATGTACAGTGTAGCCCAGGTCCCCAGCACTCCATTCTGCAACGCACAACTCGCTGAGTTGTTCTCCGGCGGCGTGGGACCTTTTTTGTTGTTGTGCTGCACCAACCACAATTTGCACCTCTTTTGTCCCCATGTTCTGGACTCCTGTGGGTGCTGCCTGGTCATCTGTGGGCTCTATCCAGTGTTGGGAGCCCCCTCTTCCTCCTCAGTCTGAGTTGAGGCCCCCAGGTCCCTCCTGGGTCCATGCAGCGCCATTTTGACGCAAACTGTGGCCTTGCTTGAACCAAGGCTTGTTGGACAAATCCAGTGACGCAAACAGCCTGCATCCAACTTCTTGACGTGGGATATCCCCTGCACCATGCAGGAACCCACAGCCATCTTAGCTGGTGCTCTTCTGCAGACTTCTTCTAATCGGAGAATCCTCTTTTGCACCATCTTCTAGGTTGGCGGGGGCTCCTGTCCTTCCTGGAATCTTCTGTGACTTCTGGACTTGGTCTCCTCTCTTCAAAGGTCTTCAGGTCCAGGAATCCACCATTTGTTGCTTTCAGTCTTACTTTGTTCTTTCAATAACTCTTATCACGACTTGTAGTGTGCCCTGAGGAAACTTGCAGTACTTTACTCCTACTTTTCTGGGCTCTGGGGTGGGGTATTTTACTTTCCTTTGGTATTTTCTTACACTCCCAGCGCCCCTCTAAACACTACACTTGCCTAGGGGAGAATTAGTGATTCACATTCTACTTTCTTAGTATATGGTTTATGCTGCCCCTAGGCCTATTGCATTTTATTGTATTTTCTACTGTTTGCACTATTCTATGACTATTTACTTACCTGATTTTGGTCTCTAGTGTATATATTGTGTATAATACTTACCTACAGAAGGAATATTGCCTCTAAGATATTTTTGGCCTTGTGTCACTAAAATAAAGTACCTTTATTTTTGGTAAAACTGAGGCCCATATTTATACTTTTTGATGCAAACCAGCGCCGGAGCTGGTTTGCGTCAAAAAATGTACCACCGGCTAATGCCATTCCCATGCGCCAGGTGGGCACTTTATTTAAGGATTGACGTTAGCCGGAGCAGTGGGCTGGTCAGAGTTAAAAAAAAATACTTAAACCAGGCAGCGCTGGCGTAGGGAAAAATGGGGGTTGTGCGTCAAAAAATGGTGCCAGTCAGGTTTGAGTAAAAAATCATGGCTCAAACCGGACTTGCGCCATTTTTTGACGCGCAACCCCCATTGAAATGACTCCTGTCTTAGGAAAGACAGGAGTCATGCCCCCTTGTCCAATGGCCATGCCCAGGGGACTTCTGTACCCTGGGCATGGACATTGGGCACAGTGGCATGTAGGGGAGTCCAAGTGAGGCACCCCATGCCACTTTAAAGAAATAAAAAAATTATACTTACCCCAACTTACCTGTACTTACCTGTGATGGGTCCCCCATCCATGGGTGTCTGCCAGTGGTGGGCAAGGGTGGCAGGGGGTGTCCCTGGGGGCAGGGAAGGGCACCTCTGGACTGCTTCCATGGTCTGAGACCAGTGAAGTGGGCCCACAGGTCCCTTAACGCCTGCCCCCACCCAGGCGTTAGAAAACGGATGTGTGCTGTTTTTTATGGCCCGCCCCCTCCTGTGTGTCAAAATGACGTGGGAGTATAAATAAGGTGCACAGGGTAATTTTTTGGATGGGATCGCCTACCTTGCATGCCATTAACGCAAGGCGGTTTCCCGCATCCAGAAAATGACGCACAAGGTGGGATTTTAACGTTCGCGGTGTCGGGCGTCCTTGTATAAATATGGGGCAAGGTTTGCGCTGAATGTGCGTCAAAATGTTTGATGCACATTCGGCGCAGACAGAGTATAAATATGCCCCTGAGTATTGTCTTTTATTGTGTAAAAGTACTGTGTAACTATAGTGGTATTGCAGGATTTTTGCATGTCTCCTAGTTCAGCCTATGTTGCTCTGCTACAGCTACCTCTAGACAGCCTAAGCTGCTAGAACACTGACTACATTTCACTAATAAGGGATAACTGGACCTGGTATAAGGTGTAAATACCTTAGGTACCCACTACAAACCAGGCCAGCGGTGGGATAAGTACTTGCAATTGCTTTACCACTTTGTTACTAGTGCTTTTCACAAGAAAAGTTTACCCCTATACTTAGAGCTATACATAATTGTACCTAGAAGTCATTCTTAACCCTCTAAAAAGTTTTTTAAAACTTTCTAAAAGTTTCAAAAGTTTCTGAAAAGCTTTTTTTCTTTTCTCTAAAAAGTTAGGCCTAATAGTTTACTAGTGTTTTACTGTTTTTCCTAACCTCTTTCTGTCACTATGTTTGGTGTAGAGGCTACTCCCAGAGTTGTAAAGACAACTTATGAAAGTGTGAATTTTAAAAGTTTAAGGGGTCTCTGCATTGAACAAAGTTTAGGGATTCGGAAGAACCTCAATAAGGAATGTCTCTTAAATCTCCTCCTGCAGGATGACCAGGGACATAGCACTGGTTAGGTACAGTCAGAGGGGGAGGTAGAGGAAGATTCCAACCAGGCAGACTCAGGACAGCATTCTGAAGATCCTGGGAATGGTCCTTCCACAAACATTTCCATCAACAAACCCCCCTAGTGTAGCTTGTAGTTGAAAGGGGTCACACACAAGTAGGGGTACCTTCACACCTAGAGACCAGGTAACTAGTGTGACTCAAGTTAAGCAAAGATCTGCCTCTGCCAATTCCCATGTCACTTCTGTCTCAGAGGTGTTGGACACATCCAACCGCGAGGACCGGTCCCTAGATAGGGAACTCAGAAAGCTGAGGTTGGAAGAGGCCACACTGATGCTATAGCAGCAACAATTGGCCTTAGACAGGGAATCCCTGGCTGTGGAAAGGGAAAGGCATGGGTTGGGGTTGGTTCCCCATGGTAGCAGCAGCAGTAATTTCAGGAACTCCAGTGTTAGGGAACATACAATTGATTCCAGAAATCTGCACAAGGTTGTTCCTCCTTACAAGGATTGGGATCACATTTATAAGTGGTTTTCTGCACTTGAGAGGGCCTGTAAAGTTCAGGGGGTCCCTCAAGCACAGTGGGCTGCTATCCCGTGGTTGTCTTTCACTGGCAAGGGGAGAGACAGAGTCCTTGTTGTCAGGGAGGATGACTCAGACAACTACCACATTCCAAAAGTGCACTCTTGGATGGTCGAGGCTTAACCACTGAACAAATTAGAATCAAGTTCAGAGAGACCAGAAAGGAGTCTTTACAGGTCACTTTGTGGACTGTTCAGTGAAGGCTCTAGAAGGTTGGTTAAATGGCAGTAAGGTGACTGACTATGAAAGCCTGTATAACGTAATTCTGAGAGAGCATATATTGAACAATTGTGTGTCTGATTTGTTGCACCAGTATCCTGTGGACTCAGATCTGACCTCTCCCCAAAAATTGGGAAAGAAGGCAGACAAATGGGTCAGAAAAAGGTTGAGCATAAAAGCTCATACAGGGGGGGCCAAGGACAGCAAGAAGAAGCATGGCAAGTCTCATGACAAGTTGGACAGAGATAAAAAATCTTCAGAGTCTTTATCAGTCCCGCAAAAATCCTCTGGGGGAGGTGGGTCCAAAACCTCTTCAAATCAGAAGAAAAAGCCTTGGTGTTATTTATGTAAACAAAAATGACATTGGGCAAGTGACCCCACTTGTCTCAAGAGAAACATCAAGCCTCCCACCACCACGACCCCTACTGCGTCCACTAGTGCCCCTAGTAATAGCAGTGGTGGTGTGAAAAACACTACTAATAGCCAATTAAAGGGTGTAGCTGGGGTCACTTTTGTTAATGTAGTAGGGGTTTGTCTAGTTCGGGAGACCACTGAGGCTGTTTTAGTCTCTGATGGTGGCATTCACCTTGTCACCTTAGTTCCTTGTCCCCTTAATATGGATAAGTACAAGCAACTACCCCTAATAAATGGTGGTCAGGTTGAGGCCTACAGGGACACAGGTGCCACTGTCACCATGGTGATGAAAAAACTGGTTGCCCCTGAGCAACACCTACTTGGTAATCAGTACCAAGTGACAGAAGTCCATAACAACACTGTTAACCACCCCATGGCTGTTGTGAATCTCAACTAGGGGGTACTGGTCCAAAGAACGTTGTGGTATCCACTGGCTTACCTGTAGAGTGTCTCTTAGGACATGATTTGGAGACTTCAGCTTGGGCTGAAGTGGAGTTGGAGGCCCATGCAGCAATGCTGGGCATTCCAGGGCATATCTTTGCTCTCAGGCTAAGAAGCAAAGAGGACAGGGAAACATGGATTCTGGAACAATGGACCAAGGGCTCCCAAAAACTAGGGGTAGGAAGGGCAAACCCTTGTCCACTGTCCCTCCTTCTCCAGATGATTCCCCTTTTGATGAGGAAGAGTCAAATCCCTGCGCAGAACCTACACCAGAGGAGCTTCAAGCTGACCAAGCTGAGCTCTTGGGTGCAGGGGGGTCTGCCAGGCAGGAACTGAGTGTGGCACAACAGATCTGTCCCACACTAGAGGGTCTTAGACAGCAAGCTGTCAAACAGAAAAATGGGGATATCAATGATGCCCATAGAGTTTACTGGGAGAATAATCTCCTCTATACTGAGGCAAGGGACCCTAAACCTGGTGCCACCAGGAGACTGGTCATCCCTTTATAGTATAGGGAATTCCTCCTAACTCTGGCACATGATGTTCCTTTGGATGGGCATTTGGGGCAAAGCAAAACATGGGACAGACTTGTTCCCCATTTTCACTGAACTCATATGTCAGAGGACACCAATTTTTGTTCGCTCCTGTGTGACCTGCCAAGCTATTGACAAGACTGGTGGCATCACAAATGCCCCCTTAATCCCACTGCCAGTGGTTGGGGTGCCCTTTGAGAGGGTAGGGGTTGATATTGTTGGCCCCATAGACCCCCCAACAGCTTCTGGCAATAGGTTCATCCTTGTAGTAGCGGACCACGCCAAGAGGTATCCAGAAGCTATCTCCTTAAGGACCACT
The DNA here is from genome assembly GCF_031143425.1 of Pleurodeles waltl. Taxonomy (NCBI): domain Eukaryota; kingdom Metazoa; phylum Chordata; class Amphibia; order Caudata; family Salamandridae; genus Pleurodeles; species Pleurodeles waltl. Next base: position 385,498,178 of record NC_090451.1, on the reverse strand, counting down.
ACAGCATCTGCTGTGGCAAAGGCCCTCCTGGGAATATTTTCCAGGGTGGGTCTTCCTAAAGAAGTTGTATCATACAGAGGTAGTAACTTCATGTCTGCATACCTCAAAGCTATGTGGAAGGAGTGTGGTGTAACATTAAAAATCAACCACCACCTATCATCCACAGACAAATAGATTGGTTGAGAGGTTTAATACAACTCTCAAAGGCATGATCATGGGACTCTCTGAGAAACTCAGCAGGAGATGGGATGTCCTCTTGCCATGCCTCCTTTTTGCCTACTGTGTATGGAAAACAAGATGGCTAATGCCAGGGACACACTGGAGGAGGTCTGGGCACCACCCCTGGGATGGTGATGGACATGGGAGTGGTTTTGTCCAGTTTCGCACCAGAGCAGGGACTGCAGATCCCTGAACTGGTGTAGACTGGCTTATGCAAGGAGGCCACCATCTGTGCCCTTCAAAGAATTTCCAGAGGCTCTGGGAGGCTACCCCTCGTAAGCCTGTAACACCTATTTCCAAAGGGAGAGGGTGTAACACCCTCCTCCCAATGGAAATGCTTTGTTCTGCCTTCCTGGGACTGAGCTTCTCAGACCCCAGAAGAGCAGAACCCAGTCTGTGAGGTGGCAGCAGCTGTAGCTGCAGTGCAAGCCTAAGACAGCTGGTTTGGCAGTACTAGGGGTCCATGGTGGAGCCCCCAGGATGCATGGGATTGGCCCCTCTATAGCAGATTTTGACTGGGGGGACAATTCTATGATTTTAGACACCTCACATGGCCATATTCAGAGTTACCATTGTGAACTACATAAAGGTATTGACCTATATGTAGTGCACGCATGTAATGGTTTTCACGCACTCCCGAAGTCCGGGGAATTGGCCCTGGACAGAGTGGGGGCACCTTTGCTAGTGCAAGGGTGCACTCACACTTAGTAACTTTGCACCTAGCCTTCAGTAAATGAAGGTTAGACATATAGGTGACTTATACGTTACTTAAGTGCAGTGAAAATGGCTGTGGAATAGTGTGTGCACTATTTGACGCAGGCTGCAGTGGCAGTCCTGAAGAAGGGTTTGTCTGAGCTCCTTATGGGTGCAAAATCAATGCTGCAGCCCATAAGGATCTCCTGGAACTCCAATGCCCCGGGTACCTGGGTACCATATACTAGGGACTTATAAGGGGGGTCCAGTGTGCCAATTGGAATTGGAATATGAAGTCACTAAACTATAGTGACTAATTTGGAAGCAGAGACAGCATAAGCACTGAATTTCTTGTTAGAAGAACTTCAGTGACACAGTTATGCACTACTGACAACACACACATTAGGCCACAAACTATGAGCACTGGGGTCCTGACCAGCAGGATCCCAGTGAGACAGGCAAAACATACTGACAAACAGGCAGAAATTGGGGGTAACATGCCAAGAAAGATGGTACTTTCCTACACAACCCCCCCAAACGAGGGACTATAAGGCTAACCTTGCAGAGTCCATCTGCACTGGAGTAGGTACTCCGAGGTCTATGTTCCACTGTAAAGTCCATCCCTTGTAGGAAAATGGACCACCTCAGCAATTTAGGGTTTTCACCTTTCATCTGTTTTAGCTATAAGAGAGGTTTGTGGTCTGTTTGAACAATGAAGTGAGTCCCAAATAAGTATGTTCTCAACTTCTTCAAGGCGCGGACCACAGCAAAGGCCTCCCTCTCTATGGCAGACCAACGCTTTTCTCTAGGGGTCAACCTCCTACTGATAAAAGCAACAGGTTGATCCTGGCCCTCGGAGTTAAGTTGTAATAACACTGCCCCAACCCCCAGTTCAGAAGCATCTGTCTGGACAATTTGGAGTCATTTGCGCTTTTAAGGACAGGTGCAGTACACATACCCTGCTTAAGCTCCTCAAAAGCTGGTGAATGTGAATCCCTCTAATTTCTGCCCACCAGTTAGTGGCCTTCTCTCCCAGATGTCCACATTTTTGATGAGCCCATTTAGCCATCCCTAACAAATCAGAGTCCTCTGTCGCCACTTCTGCTTCCAAGATTTTGGCTTGTTTGTCTGCATGGGAATTAAACCATTGTTCTAATGAGTCAGTGGGGCAGAGGGTGTCTACATGATATATATATATATAAAGTAACTGTACTTTGCTCTAACATCCCCCAATTGTCTTTCCACAATACCTTGCCCCACACCTCCCTTGCCCAAGGGGCCACTCCCCTCATGTCAATTACAAAACAAAAAAAAAATCCCTGGTGTCTAGTGGCGTCGATCTGCCCCCAAGGGGGGTAGAAATGGCCTAAAGATAATTTTGCCCCCAGGGGAGCGGCCCTTGCCCAAGGGGCCACACCCCTCATGACAATTACATGTGAAAAAAAATCTCCGTGGTGTCTAGTGGGCATTTGTGCTGCCCAATCGCATCACGATTGGGCAGCAGAAATGCTGAGAAGGACATCAAAGGAAAGGCTTTTCCTTCCCTTTGATGCCTTTCTCGGCCCCTCCACGTGATTGGAGGAGAAATGCAAAAGTGGATGTCTACATGATATATATATATATATATGTATATATATATATAATGTAACTGTACTTTGCTCTAACATCCCCCAATTGTCTTGCCACAATACCTTGCCCCACATCTCCCTTGCCCAAGGGGCCACTCCCCTCATGTCAATTGCAAAAAACAAAACAAATCCCTGGTGTCTAGTGGCGTCGATCTGCCCCCAAGGGGGGCAGAAATGGCCTAAAGATAATTTTGCCCCCAGGGAGCGACCCTTGCCTAAGGGGTCACTCCCCACATACAAAAAAAATTAAGAACAAAAAAAATGTATCCCTGGTGTCTAGCGTGTTTCTGCCCCCCCGCCCCCCAGCGGGAAGATCGGCCTACTTATATTAGGCCAATCTCCCCCTGGGAGCAGAAATGGCCTAAACATAATTTGGCCCCCTGGGGAGCGGCCCTTGCCCAAGGGGCCACACCCCTCATGACAATTACATGTGAAAAAAAATCTCTGTGGTGTCTCGTGGGCATTTGTGCTGCCCAATCGCATCGCGATCTGGCAGCAGAAATGCTGAGAACGACATCAAAGGAAAGGCTTTTCCTTTCCTTTGATGCCTTTCTCGGCCCCTCCACGTGATTGGAGCAGAAATGCAAAAGTATTTCTTCTCTGATCCGAGTGGCAGGCCTCTGATGAGGTCAGCACGCAATCGCGCGCTGACGATATCACACACCACGGGGTGCATGGGGGGCAGGGTGTAGGGTGAAGGGATTCCCCTTCCATCCCTGCAGTGGGGGCGCTGAGACGAGGCTCATGGAGGGAGCGCTAGCGCTCCCCCAGGAGATGGTACGAGGATGTAATGGTTAAGTTCTTGGCGCCTCAGCACCTCAGCCAAGGATATAACCGTTACGTCCTTGGCTGAGAAGGGGTCAAGGGGTTGGGTGGAAAAGAACATCAGCCTTGCAAACCAAGGTCCAAATGAAAATAGGAAGAATTCCAAAAAGAGAATACACTGTCTTGATAATGCCCCTCTTTGAATATGTTATTGGCATCAATATTCTGAATGGAATGACTTTATTTGGAGGATGGGTGCTATCAATTTGGATCGAAATGATACTTCTCAGCTGCAGCAGTGAGGGTGGGTCATTTAAAAATACCTCCTTTAATGGTTCTCCCAACCTCCCAAGTGGTCCATCTAATGCAGTATCATATCCTGGGAGGACAGGAGAAGATAAGAAATAAAAATGGGGGAACCTGGTAGAGGCAGCGGTGGTGCCTGGAACAATCCTGTGTGGCTCGTGTGTTAAGTGGATGGTAGTTGGAGGATGACAGTTGATTATCAAGAGTTGAATAAACATACAACCCCTTTGACTGCCACTGAACCAAATACGATTACCTTGATTGAAAAGATACATAGACATAAAGGGACCTGGTATGCAAGGATTGACATTGCTAATGCCTTTTTCACTATGACACTAGCTCCTGAGAATCAAGAGCAATTAACAATTTGCCTGGCAGGGGAGGCAGTACACTTTTTTAAGGCTCCCAATGGGATTTTTGCACTGCCCCACCACCTGTCACTGGCAGATGGCAGAACACCTGGATGGAGTACCCGTCATTCCAGGGGTGCAGATTTTTCATTATATTGATGACATGATGATTCAGGGAAAAACACAAGAACAAGAGCAGATTCACTTAGACAGACTTGTGGAACATTTGCAGAGCAAGGCTGGAAGATAAATCCCAAAAAGGTGCAGGACCCTCCAAAAGTGTGAAATTCTTCAGAATTCAACGGCATCAAGGACATAGGGAGGTGCTGCCACAGGTGAGAGGGAAGATACAGGAACTTTCTACACCTCGTAATAGGCAGGAAACCCAGCACTTTATCGGACTGTTTGGCTCCTGGAGGCAGCATATCCTTCACCGGAGTCAGATCTTACCCCCTTGTATATGGTGACTCAAAAGAAACATGAATTTGAGTGTGGAAAGCAGCAGCAATGTGTTTTCGAGTTAGCAAAAGAGCCTATACAACATGCTTTAAATTTGTGGCTATTACAGCAGGGAGACATTGAGTTGAATGTGATAGTTCAGGGCCAATGCGCATATAGGAGTATATGGCAAAAACAGGGAAAGCCCTTGGGATTCTGGACTAAAAGACTGCCAGTCGCGGGAGAGCAGTATACTCCATTTGAAAAAAACAGTTACTTGTATGTTATTGGGCCCTGGTGGATAACAAACAGATGATAATAGGGCATAATGTGATTTTGAGCCCTGAGATCCCGATAATGTAGTGGGTGAAGAGTTCACCTAAAACCCACCGAATAAGGCATGCACAAGAAGCAGGTGTCATTAAGTGGAAATGGTACATACAAGACAGGGTCCAGGTGGGACTAGCGGGAACTGCAGCCCTATATAAAAAGGTGGCACAGGCCCCTGTGGAGGATAAAGAGGTGGTACAGGAGGTGGCAGAGGTAAAATAATCGCCTGTGAAGTGGGGTGAGCCATTTGAGACATTGTCCCCTGAGGATAGGAAGCACTTGTTTCACTGATGGTTAAGCAAAGTATGTGGGGGACAAGAGACATTGGAAGGCAATGTTGTACAATCCTGTACAAAAAAGCTGCTTTCCACTACTGAGGAAGGAAAGAGTAGTCAATATGCAGAATTGTACGCTGCATATCAAGTCTTAAAACAAGAATTACTTAGGAGATGTCACATTTATACTCATTCATGGTCTACTGCCAATGGGCTAATTACTTGGCTTCCAACTGGCACGCACATAATTGGAAATACATTCTAAGGCAAGGGTCACTCCCCATGGGGCAAAATTACTTTTAGGCCATTTCTGACCCCCTTGGGGAGAGATCGGCCTATTTTTATTAGTTCAATCTGCCCCAAAGGAGGGCAGAAGCCACTAGACACCATGGATTTTTTAAATATATTATTCAATGAGAGGAGCGGGCCCTTGAACAAGGGCTGCTCCCCGGGGGGATATTTTTAGCCCTTTTCTGTCCCCACTGGGGGCAAATCAGCATATTATGATTAGGCCGATCTGCCCTGGGGGGGCAGAAACCCCTAGACACCAGGGATATATTTTTGTTTAAGTTTACTTTTGGTTTTTATTACATGGGGAGTGACCCCTTAGGCAAGGGTAGCTCCCCTGGGGAGAAAATTGTATTTAGGCCATTTCTCCCACTCTTGGGGGTAGATCAGCCTATTCTTGTTGGGCTTGGGGGCAGAAACCACTAGATACCAGGGATTTTCATTTTTTTTGCGTCAATTGTGCACAAGGGGAGCGACCCCTTAGGCAAATTAATTTTAGGCCATTTCTGCCCCCCTTGGGGGCAGATCGGCCTATTCGTATTAGGCCAATCTGCCCCCAAGGTGAGTAGAAACCACTAGGCACTGGAGATTTTTTGGTTTTGTGCCAATTTCACACAAGGGGAGTGACCCCTTAGGCAAGGGTCACTCCCCTGGGGGGGCAAATGTATTTTAGGCCATTTCTGCTCCCCTTGGGGGCAGATCAGCCTACTTCTATTAGGCCGATCTGACCTTGCGGGGACAGAAACCACTGCAGCATGAGGGATTGGTGTGTGTGTATGTGTGTGTGTTTTGTTTGGGGGGCAGCCCCTTGGGCAAGGGTCTTCCCCATGGGGGCACATTACTGTTGGCCATATCTGATTGGCCTATTTTAAGAAGGCTCATCTGCCCCCATGGAAGGCAGAAAGCCCACCAGAGACCAGGGAAGATTTTAATTTGAAAGTAAGAAGGTGGGGGTATGGCCATACCCCCACCCCAAATAAATCGGGCCAAAGTTGTTCTGCCCACCAGTGGGCAGATGAGGCAATTACCCCTGATCCACACCCCAGGGGGGGGCAGAAAGTCTACTAGATGCCAGGGAATTAAAAAAAAAAATAGTGGGGTGGTGGCTACCAACCATTATGGGCCTGTTATACCCCCACCCAACTGAAGGAGGTAACAGTCTTTCAGCTCTCCCCCGCACACTAAAACATCTTATCCCAAGGCAAGCAAGAGGACATTTGATTACTTTGGGTTTTGGTTTTACATTTGGGCCATGAGAGCTTGGCTAACTCTCAAAATTGTCTCTCTTGAAATGGCGAGGGCTGCACTTTTTGGACTTTGGGACGCTGCCATGTAGAAAAATCCACAAGACCTAGACACATCTGAAAACTAAACATCTGGGTGAATCCCGAGTGATGTGCTTCACATGCACCCCGCACCATTTTCTTACCCACAATGTCCTGCAAACCTCTAACTTTGCTGAAAATCACACATTTTTCCCTCATTTTTGTGATGGAACCTTTCCGGACTTTGCAGGAATCCACAAAATTCCTACCACCCAGCATTGTCTCTTTTATACCACTAAAAATTTTGCTGCACTTGTCAGTCTAAATTTTTTTTTTTTCAAACTGCCCTTTTGGACCCGCTTTGGTTCCCCCTCCATTATGACATCTTTGTGGCTCTTCACTGTCACAGGCACTTGGCCCACCTACACAAGTGAGGTATCATTTTTACCGGGAGACTAAGGGAAACGTTGGGTGGTAGGAAATTTGTCCCAGTGTGGTGATCCCACACAGAAATGTGGGAAAAATTTGCTTTTTTAGCTAAATTTGAGGTTTGCTGAGGATTCTGGGTAAGAAAACACTGGGGGATCCACGAAAGTCACACCTCCCTGGACTCCCTCTGATGTCTAGTTTTCAGAAACGTCTGGGTTTTGCTGCTGAGCCCAGAACCAAAAATGCAGTTGCCCCAACCCCTGCAAAAACAGGTAGTTTTGTATTTGATCATTTTGATGTGTCGAGATAGTGTATTTCCTGTCGCGAGCACTAGCCCTACCCACACAAGTGAGGTACCATTTTTATCGGGAGATTAGGAGGAACGCTGGGTGGAAGGACATTTGTGGCTCCTCTCCAGAACTTTCTGTCACCGAAATGAGAGGGAAAAGTGTTTTTTTGGGCCAAAGGTTGAGGTTTGCAAAGGATTCTGGGTAACAGAACTGGATGACAACCCCACAAGTCACCCCATCTTGGATTCCCCTAGGTGGCTAGTTTTAAAAAATGCACAGGTTTGGTAGGTTTCCCTAGGCTGAGCTAGAGGCCAAAATCTACAGCTAGGCACTTTGCAAAAAACATGTCAGATTTTAATGTAAAAATGTGATGTGTCCATATTGCGTTTCCTGTCACGAGCATTAGGCCTACCCACGTAAGTGAGGTACCATTTTTATCGGGAGACTTGGGGGAACACAGAATAGCAAAACAAGTGTTATTGCCCCTTGTTTTCTCTACATGTTTTCCTTCCAAATGTAAGACAGTGTGTAAAAAAGACGTCTATTTGAGAAACGTCCTGTAATTTACATTCTAGTATGGGCACCCCGGAATTAAGAGATGTTCAAATAACCACTGCTTCTTAACACCTTTTCTTGTGCCCATTTTGTAAATACAAAGGTTTTCTTGATAGCAATTTTTCACTCTTCATATTTCAGCAAATGAATTGCTGTATACCCGGTATAGAATGAAATCCCATTGCAAGGTGCAGCTCATTTACTGGCTCTGGGTACCTAGGGTTCTTGATGAACCTACAAGCCCTATATATCCCTGCAACCAGAAGAGTCCAGCAGACGTAACGGTATATCACTTTAAAAAATATTACATCGCAGGGAACAGTTACAGAGTACAATGTGCAGAAAAAATGCAGTTTTTTTTCACCTCAATTTCAATATTTTTTTATTTCAACTGTTATTTTCTGTAGGAAACCCTTGTAGTATCTACACAAATTACCCCTTGCTGAATTCATAATTTTGTCTACTTTGCAGAAATGTTTAGCTTTCTGGGATCCAGCATTGCTTTCAAACCCATTTCTGTCACTAACTGGAAGGAGGCTGAAAGCACAGAAAATAGTAAAAATGGCATATGTCCCAGTAAAATGCCAAAATTGTGTTGAAAAATTGGGTTTTCTGATTCAAGTCTGCCAGTTCCTGAAAGCTAGGAAGATGGTGATTTTAGCACCGCAAACCCTTTGTTGATGCCTTTTTCAGGAAAAAAACAGAAGCCTTCTTCTGCAGCCGTTTTTCCCATTTTTTAAATAAAACATTTTTGTTGAAGTATTTTGGCTGATTTCTTGGTCTCCCTCAGGGGAACCCACAAAGTCTGGGTACCTCTAGAATCCCTAGGATGTTGGAAAAAAGGAAGCAAATTTGGCGTGGGTAGCTTATGTGGACAAAAAGTTATGTGGGCCTAAGTGCTAACTGCCCCAAACAGCCAAAAAAAGGTTTGCACGTGAGCGGGAAAAGGCCTGGCAGCGAAGGGGTTAATGGTGAAATGCTGTCCCTTGAACCTTTTCGGGTTTCCATATATCAAGGAGGCCACAGCTCCGGTATCTACCACGGCCTGGACCTTTTGGACATTCCTGTTTTTCCAGTAAATTTTAAAGTTGACATGTCAACATGGCGTATATTATCCTTGCAAGCCCATTACCGGAGTTTGGCCTACTTCCTAGTCTGATTTCAGTCTGTTGACTTTTGCCCGGGTCATATTAGAGTATTTGTTTTCATACCAGCAGGGAAACTCCTGTTCTCCCTTTTTTCCTCAATCAACCAATCACTGTTCAAGTAGTCCTCCCTCTCCAAATTTGGAGAAATAATTTCCTCTCTCTCTTTCTCTTCCTCCTTCACCTCTGGCTTGACTCCCTCTCTAATTGTCCTGTTTATTCACATTACTGCTCCCTTCTTTCCTATCCAGCCATCGCTCTCGATACATCTCCCACATACTCTTTCTATCTATTCCATTTATCTGTTCTTTCTTCTTTCTTCAACCATGCCATGAACATACCCCTTCAGGACACCCTCTTATTGTCTGTGCAGACCTCGGACCGGGAGGCTCTTTTGGGTTTTATCTATTCTCCTAATTCTCCCAACTCACGGACTGCCTCAATCACCTGTGCCAATCGATCAGTAGAGTCACCATTACATGTTTGTTGGCTGGGGGAGCTAAATTAATTATTTTGTTTCACACTGATACTGTCAGAAGCCTGTCCAATAGACAGTGTGCATCACTCAGAAAAATTGTAGTTTTCATACCTTCGTCCTTGATTCTCTGAATAGTATAAACCAGGGTTTATCATTCTGTGGCCAGTCTGGTTCTGTAGTATACTTATGATTACACTCCATAAGAGCTAATTGTAACAGGTTGGTTTGATTGTCTGATAACCCCTAAACTACTCCTTTATAGTGGGGTCAGTGCTAAGTGTACAGAACTTTGCTGTGTCTCCATAATCCATCATCACTCCAGAGGCTCCTGTATCAAACCATCGCACCATCCATGTAAGCAATGTTTCCTCAGGTCTTTACCGGAAACTATGTATAATGTCCTTAATCTCTTGCAGAGAGTAATCTTCCAGGGAGCCACCCCCTCGGATATTGTGGGCCACCTTGTAACTTCCGTCTATATATGTGCTGTGCATGGACGACCTTCTGGTTCTCCGACTCACCACGGCCATCAGTTTGGCAACAATTTTGAAGCATCCCAGATATTACCATACCACTTTTTAGGATTCCAGTCTATCCCTGCCTTAGCAATAGGTAGATGAACTGCTTTTCCATCTGATCATGTTCCTGCTCTAACTGAGCACATTTTTCATGCATTTTGCAGTAAGCCCATGAGAAGATCCAGCCCATTCGCCCTAAAATGCTAAGCTCCTTTTTCTATTGGCACTTTCTGCAAACAAGCCAATACATCTGCTGGCTCGGCATCTGCCATACACGCATTCCAGTTTTCACTCAAGCCAGCAGAGTGAGACCTTGTATTTCATTTAGTATTTTGGAAACTGCCTTTGACTTTTTGCCAAACATCTTTTTCTTTAAAATCGTATCCTGTCGGCTAAGCCAAAATGTATTGCTTCATACTTTAAATAATAGGATACAATGATAAAGAAACTCAGCACTCTTAATAGAAAGTAATGTGTTTATTAAGGCACTTCCCAAACATCAAATGAAAGACATAAACATACAGGAATAAGTATATAAATCAAGTGATCAAGACTTAAGTTATCCCAGCAGAAGAAATGTGCAATAAATCAACTAAACATATTACATTAACCAAATTATCAGGACTTAGAATACATCACCGATTAAGTTGCAGACAGCATCCTTGCAAGTGACTGGGGCACCCTCAGCAGTCAGACAGGGAGTCTCGATCGGGACCACCAAAAGACCCCTGGGCAAAGCATCCCTTCAACAGGCGAGCACCTGTCTGAACACCAAGTGTCCCGGTCTTTTATACTTTAAACAACTCAAGGAGACAGTTCTAGAAACTCCCTCCCTTCTGTTATAAAATTAATGCTAGATGTACTCCTCTCTGTCAAAATCACTCACAGGAGCTCCCCAGGCTCTCGTGTTTGCTCCGAAACAGAGTTATACTTTCCTCTGGCAAAAACAAACTCAACCTTGTGAGCTTTATCAAATGCTTATCGAACATACCATGTTTCAGAAAACGTCCTGCTCTGTACTTGTGAAGAGAAAAACGACTCTGTGAATAAAAACACTTGTGCCCTGCAGCTGTCACAGGACACAAAATGGAGTCACTCACACAGTGGAGTCGATGGTCACCTGCTTAGTCCACATAGCACCACAATAGCTGTAGCAGTAAGAGCAGGATACAGGATTGAAGCTCAGGAGTAACAGCATATCAGATCTAAGTATGTCTTTGGGCAGGGAAAGAGATGAAAAATCTACTTCCAGCTAGCGGGAAAGAGAGTAGGAGCTTGCTTTTGAATGGGGGGGTTCCCTCCTTCTTTTTTCACAGTTAGGCCCTGGGGAGGTGGTGGTCCCCAAGGCCGTATATATGTCCTGAGATGGGGTCAATTGGCCCCTTCCTTTTGTGAAAATGTGAATGGCCCCAGGGAGGTGATGGCCCCTGAGGCACTTGAAAGCCTCAGGAAGGGGGCCTCTCCTTTAAGAAAAAAAGATCTGGGTAAGTGATGGTCCCTGGGGCCCAGGAGTCTGAGCAGCCCCCCATATTTATTTTTTCTAATGTTGCTCCAGGGAGGTGATGGTCCCTGGGGCTTAACAAAGCTCTTGGAGGGGGTCTCCATGCACCCCTCTCCTTTATATCTTACAATGGCATGCCCCTGGGACCTGCGTGACCCAGGGGCTAAGTTAAGAAAAAGCGCGACAGATGGCACTAGTTTTTTAAAATTCATTTTGCAAATTTTGCTGTGAATTAAAAAACAAATGCTGTTTTTTACCCGCGAGGTCCAAAGCTCCTGCTTTTCTTTTTAAAGAAAGCCTCATGTGGGACAGCCTCATGTGGGGCCTACACAAATATAAAAAATAAAAAGGGGGGGTGCAAAGACCTGCCCTCCTAGAGCTCTAAAGGGCCCCTGCAACCATCAGCTCCCCTGGGCTCAATAATTATTTTGGAGGGGGGTCACGCAGAAACCCTCCTTTGGCTCAACTGAGCCCCGGGGACCACCACCTCCCTGGGGCTTTATTACCATAATGGAGGGGGGTTCCCCACAGACCCCTCTCCATGGGCTGTGGGACTCCCCATGCCCTGGTGACCAACACAACCTGAGGCCCAATTAAAATGTTTGCAGAGGGAGGGGCCATATACAGCCCCGGGGAGAACCACATCCCTAGGACCATCCCTTGTATAAAAATGGAGGGGGGCCATGCGGCCCCTCTCTTTGAGCCATTCATGGCCCTGGGGACCACCACCCCCAAGGGCCAGCTCCTACTATCTCCTGACGTGCCCATCCCGGGGAGATAGCTGTTTGCTCTTGCTTGGCGAGAGCTGTGACTGCATGCAGGCAGGGAAACAGATGAAAGATTGCTCCCACACACAGGGAGCTGCATATTGAGCAGCTCCCTCATACAGGATTACTGCAGGCTACCGCAGAAAGTGGGGAGCCAGCAGGGACCTTGGGGGCATTGAGGCTTCCCTCGTGGTCCCCATCATGGCAAAGTAGGTGCCATGTGTGGGGCCAAGGTGCCCAGCAGGATGTGGCCAGGCCACAGGGGATGGGGTCCTCGGGCAAAAATCAACCGGGGAGGGAGCCTATGCAACTCCCTCTACAGTTTAATTTAGGAGTTTGGCCCCAGGAAGATGGTGGACCCCAGGGCCTGGGGGGCACATGGACATCCCTCCATAGGCTCAAATGATCCCAGGGAAACCCACCTCCCTGGGGCTTTATTTCATTAATTGAGGGGGCTGCATAGACCCCTGTCCTGGGGCTGTTGGACACCCCATGCCCCAGGGACCACCACCTCCCCAGTGCCATTTGAACATTTTAAAGAGGTAGGGGTCATATACGGCCCTGGGGACCACAACCTCTCTGGGAACGTCCCACGCATAACAATGGAGGAGGGCCATGTGGCCTCCTTGTTGGAGCCATTTATGGCCCTGGGGACCACCACCCCAAGGGCCGGCTTCTGCTATCTCCTGAGGTACCCATCCTGGGGAGATAGCTGTTTGCATTTGCTTGGCAGGAGCTGTGACAGCTCCCGCCAAGCAAGAGCAAACACTTACTCCTCTCCCAGCTGGCAGGACTGTGAAAATGTCTCCCGCTTGCTGGGAGCTGAGTTTTCATCTGTTTCCCAGCCCGCTGATATGCGGGCAGAGAAACAGATGAAAGATTGCTCCTGCATGCAGGCTGCTTCATATGCCGGCTACCACAAGAGGCAGAAAGGCCACTGGGACCTTGGGGGCCTTGAGGCTCCCCTCATGGTCCCCATCATGGCAAAGTGGGTGCCATGGATGGGGCCAGGGCACCCAGCAAGATGTGTCCAGGCCCCAGGGGACAGAGTCCCCAGGGTCAAAACCATCCTGGGGGGGCCCATGCAGCCCCCTTTCCAGTTTCAAATTTAGGAGTTTGGCCTCAGGGAGGTGGTGGACGCCAGGGCCTGGGGGGGGTCCATAAGGCCCCCCACCACTGCCTATTTTGTCATGGTGAGTTGGTTGTCCCCGGGGCATCTTTAAGCCTTAGGAGGGGGGTCTGCAGAGCCCTCCTCCATTAATTAAATATAGCCCCAGGGAGGTGGTGTTCCCTGCGGCTCTTTGAGCCCAATGGAGGGGGGCCCATGCAGCCCCCCACCCTTTTTTAATAAAACTCCAGGGAGGTGGTGGTCCATGGGGTAAAATAAAGATCTAGTATGGGGCCCCTGTGCACCTCCTCCTTTTATATATTTGTGTATGCCCCAGGGACCTGGCCCTTTTAGAGGCTTTTTTGTATACAAGTGCAGAGACCACACCTCTTTTTTTGTTTTTTTTTGGCCACAAATTTCCAGGAAAAAAATGCTGTGTTGCCTTGGGGGGAACCCAGTGAGACCCTAGAACCAAGGCTAGGGGTGTAGGGTAGTCCTACCCTAACACCTTTTCTTTTGTTCCCCAAGTCTGTGCGTGGTGCGGGAGTGACTGGTTAATGGGGTTTTGGCTTTAGGGACTGGTGTGGGGCCAAGCCCCATAGTCAACCTCGCCATGCGTGGTTGTGTGCTTAGGTTCATCCCCGTTGCATTTGGCTAAAGGCCATGCGTGGCTGAGTAGTGGCCAGGCCCTGAGTCCAACTCCTGCCGCGCACAGCCAAGGCCATGTGTGGCAGAGTTGAGCGCTCATAGGGGTTGACTGCGGAGCCTGGGTGCAGACCAGGCCCTGCTGCTAAATCCCACTGTGCATGGCTGAAAGCTGTGCGTTGCACAGACTTGGGTGTATCTAGGAGGTAGGCGGCTGGATCTGCCTGCAAGCTAGGCCCTGCATCCAATCCCTGCCGCTTGCAGCCAAAGGCCGTGCACGGCAGTGTTTGGATTAACAGAAAGTAATTCAAGTTACTTAAGTTTAAAAAAAACATAAAAATTCACTGAAAAACCAAAGGTTACGTTGACGTTATAGTTAGGAAATACAAGTATAATAAAATATAAATTGACTTAAAAAATAAAGATTACAGGGACGTTATAGTTAGGTTCTGAATTTACACACATGAAATCATAGAAGTCCGCTGTTATAGTTAGAGTTATCTCAAGTAACTATAACTCATGCCTTAAGGTAACTATAACTCATGCCCTAGCTATGCGATTACCTCATCAATAATTTTACTGCTAATGTTACATTGATATTATATATGATGTTCTAAAAGGTTCATTAATGCTGTAATATCTGAGGTGATTCACAGTGCATGGCAAGGGCACAAGTTATAGTTACTTTAGGGCGTGAGTTATAGTTACTTGAGATAACTATAATAGCTGAATTTCTATTTTTGTTGCATGTAAATTACTTTCAGAAGCTACCTATAACATCCTTGTAACTTTTTCAAGTGAATATCAGTATATCTATATATACATATATCTATAGCATTTTTTGACTTGCCGATATCTTTGGCACTGTTTGACGAACCTTCACGAAATGTTACAAAAAAATGTTCCAGAGAATCTTGTTGTACATGGGAAATTTTGGGGTGATCAGTCAAGTGGGGGCCGAGAAAAAGAGGGTCAAAAAAAGTGTGTTTCACATTATAAGTCCTAACAGGATTTTAGACACAACCATAGCCAGAGCGGCTGGCAGGAATTACAGCAAAGTTGGCAGCAAGGTAGCTCATGGTCCAGAAAGTGTGCTTTTTGTTAATTGATGTATATCTGCTCTTTTTTTCTGAGACTCGGCTGAAGCCAAGTTCCAAGATGGCTGGCAACACTTCCTGGTTGAAGGGTTGGCATCCAATCACAGCTCTGCATTTCCTTGCACCAGCATGTTATTATTCATGAATCCTTTGGGTCTCTAGATAGCTATATTTCTTTTAATATTCCAAAACTACTGAACAGCCCGGGGAGGGATGCCGTGTGACTCCCCCATCATGGAATCGTAGTGGGCCCGGTGTAATGGTGTCCCTGGGTCTGAAATTGGCCGGGGGAGAGGGGCTGTGCTGCCTCTTTCCCCTACAATGCACATTTAACCAATGAGGTAGCGCTTACTAACTAACCAGTAGAAAGTGCTCCGATGGATAGACATTTTGTGGAAACTGTGGACTCATGTTGGATAAATAAGCAGGTGAGCTTCCGTTCAGCCCATGATGTTCATCTCACCGAAATTAAACCTCAGCAGGAAGCACTTACAAATATGAATGTAGCAGGTGCCTCAGTTGAAGCTCCACTTCTGGAAAGGACAAATGATCCTTACTCTTGGACTTGGTGAAGGGAAAGCAAGTGTGCTTACTCAGCAATTTCATAATGAAAAACAATCTGAAATCCTTGGTGAAGCTGAATGCATCTTTTATCTATAGACACTCTCACATCAGCTCTCACACCCAGACAGACACTCTCACAGCCATTCTCACACCCAGAGACATCCTCTCACACATATTCTCACACTCAGGTAGACAGGCCCTGCAGCAAACTTCAGCTGTGCACGTTCAAAGGCTGTGTGCAGTGTGGGGTTGGCTGCAGGCACTGGTACAGGACAGGCCCTGTGGCCAACCCCCACTGTGCACGGCCTAAGTTAACTATAACTCACGCCCTTGTCATGCACTGCTAATTACCCCAGATATTACAGCACTCATGACAACGTCAATAAAAATATCAATAAAACTTTAGAAGTCAAATTATTGAAGAGAAACTGTACATGGCTATATATTCACTGAAAAAACACAAGGGTTGCCGAGACATTATAGGTAGGCCCATTTCTCACTCTTACAAAACCATAGACATTCACCAGTTATAGTTACAATACCTAACTTTTAAATAACTATAACTTGTGCCCTAAGGTAACTATAACTCATGCCCTAGCCATGCAGGGTTTTCTTATCAATAATTTTATTACAAATGTTGCTGTGATACTATCAAAGATGCAATACAAGATCTCATAAATAGCTGTATATGGTGAAGGCACGATTTATAGTTACCTTGGGGCACGAGTTATAGTTACTTAAAAGAACTCTATCTATAACTGCTGAATTTCTTGGGTTTTGTATGAGTAAATTTAGAACCTAACTATAACGTCCCTGTAACCTTTGTTTTTCTCTGTGAATTTCAATGTTTTTTTAATGTAAAGCAATTTTAATTACAATATGTTATTCCAACCCTGCCACGCACGGCCAAAGGCTGTGAGCAGCAGGGCGGGGTTGGTGTCAAGTCCTGAGCTGCAGCAAGGCCTTGCAGCCAAGCCTTTATAACCATCCAAAACCGCACCACGCAGGTCCATGGGCTGCGCAGGTTGGCCACAGGGCCTATCTCTGTCAGTGGATCTATGAGTGGGTGCGTGAGTGATTGAGTGTCTGAAAGTGGGTTTGTGAGTCTGAGTGCATGAGAGTGGGTGCATGAGGGTCTGAGTGGGTGTGTGAGTGGGTACATGAGTCTCTGAGTGCATGTATGAGTGAATGAATAAGTGCACAAATGAGTCAGTGTTTTTTCTTTCAAATTTTCCCATATTCGCAAATATCGTGCATGGTGATGCAAAATTATTTTAAACCGATAATTGGCCCCTAAAGTACACCTATATCACACCCCTGGGGTCAGAGTACCTTCACCCTGACTCCTTATGCCACTTTCAGTTTGGATTTTTACCCCCGGGGACTGTGTCCCGGGAAATAAAATGGAACCCACAATTTTCTAGTCAGGTTGCGGTCAGCCAATTGAAACGATTCTTTTTGCACGCATATTCATGAAAAAATTCACGAATTTCACGAATATTTCATGAAATATTCACAAAGTCATTGCTGCCAGAGATATGTAATTTTTTTCCCTTTATTATCACATAAACTATTGAAGGATTTACACCACATAAGCGAAAGCGTGATCTGCATACCAAAAGCTAGCTTGGTGCCTAATTTGGTGTAATTTTGTCCAGTGGTTGGGGCTGTAGATGTGTTTAAAGGTCTTATGGGAATTAATGTGGTAAACTCAACTTTTGTCATCCCCCCCTTTTTCTTTGCCCCCTCCTTTTTTGAATTGGTTATATCTTTGGCATTGTTTGCCGAATCTTCATGAAATTTTCTTTAAAAAGTGTCAAGTTGGTTCTTGTTGTGCATGGAAAGTTTCGGGGTGATCTGTCAAGCGGGGGCTAGAAAAAGGGTGGGTCAAAAACAGTGTGTTTCCCATCTTAATTCCCATAGAGATCTTAGACAGGACTACAGCCAGAACCGCTGGACAGATCTACACCAAATTTGGCTGAAAGATAGCTCTTGGTCCAGAAAGCACGCTTTTTGTCATTTGGTGTAAATCCGTTCAGTGATTTTTGAGATATTAAAAGAAAAATAAATGTGTATATCTGAATGGGGCCTAAGCACACATTTCATGGTGAGAGCTGCGTGGCTGTCAGCACTTCAATCAGGAAGTGCTGGGAACCATCTTTGGACCAATATACATGATAGTATCTCATTGAAATGCATTGTAGTGAATGACAGGTTTTGAGGGTTACATAAAGGAAAACATATGAAGGATGATAATACATTTTAGTTACAATATAAAGCATTTGCTGATTGTACTATGCTAATTTTAGGAATTTTGGTGTGGATATTTTACCCTGCTGGGATTTCAAGAATCGTGTTTGAGATAAGCCTGTTTTTGATCTTCCCATAGAAGTTATGAAAGGTGCTTTAGAAGCTAAAATGAGGGCAGATTTTCTGTAAATTCACACTATCTTTCTCAGTCATATAAGAATGAAGTCTGACCTTCTCAGTAAAACATGAACTTCCAACAGGAGCAGCCTGTCATCTGATTCCCTTGTGTTCTATTGCAGCCTCCCAGAGTGTTCTAGAGAACAACTAGAGTACTTAACAGTTTATTACGACAAAAGTGTGGCACACCTGAAGCCCTGTTGATTGAATCAAACTAGTAAAACTTGAAACATGTAATTTAGAAAGGAACAAAACGAGGGGGTTCATTGTGTCACAGATATTATTGTTATTGCTGTAGAAAGAAAAATTAGGACACGTTAAAGTGAGTTCTATAATATCTTCCTCTTCTATTCATTATAACATTCTGACATGCAGACAGAATTATGCACTTTCAACACCAGCAGCAGACTGCCAGTTTGTCATGCCGCGAGCTCCCACGGCGTCCCCTGCTCAGGCCGCAGTAAGGGCTGCTGTCCGCATTTCGGGGTGAGGAGCTTGCCGTGCCTTTCTCCTCAGCCACAGTAATTTATTGCCTGCAGCGAGGTCTGAGGCCCAGGGTTGGGTGTCGGGCTTTGCCGCATTCAACGTGCTATAGATGTTCACAGTGGGGTGTCTGCACCCCCCCACGGCCCTTCACTTACCTGATGCCCTGATCTAGGGCTCTTCATTTCTTCTTCTTTTCCTTGTGGGGCAATTTTTCTTCTTCTCAGCATTCTCATTTTGTTTCCCTCCATGCATCTGTTTCCTTTTCTAAAATGGTGCCTTTTTCTGCCTTATTCTATAGCTTCTTTCCCAAAGTATGGTGGAGTTCTTGCTTCTTCAATCAATCAATCAATCAATCAAAGCATTTGTAAAGTACACTACCCACCCGTGAGGGTCTCAAGGCATTGGTGGGGGTGGGGGCTGCTACTGATCGAACACCCAAATCTTGAGGTGACTCCTGAAGGTAAGTAGGTCCTGTGTCTGTCACAAGTGGGTGGGAAGAGTGTTCCTCATATTGGCGGCGAGGTGGGAGAACGATCTGCCACCGGCCGTCGTTCTGTGGATGCGTGGGACAGTGGCAAGGATAAGGTCAGTGGAGCAAAGCTGTTGGGTCGGGATGTAGAAGGAGAGCCGTCTGTTGAGGCATTCTGGTCCGGTGTTGTGCAGTGCCTTTTGAGCATGGGTGAGGAGTTTGAACGTGATTCTCTTGTTGACAGGGAGCCAGTACAGGTGGGCTGTGATGTGGCTGTGGTAGGGGATGTCCAGGATGAGGCATGCAGAGGCATTTGGTATGCATTGCAGTACGTTCAGGAGCTTGCCCGTGGTTCTAGCGTAGAGGGCATTGCCGTAGTCCAGTTTGTTGCTTACGAGAGCTTGGTTGACTGCCTTTCTGATTTCAGTGGGGATCCATTTGTAAATATTCTTAAGCATGTGGAGGGTGTTGAAGCAGGAGAAAGAGACGGCGTTGACTTGCTGGGTCATTGATAGTGATGAGTCCAGGTTGAATCCCAGGTTGTGTGCGTGGTCGGTGGGTGTCGGTGCGGTTCCCAGTGTAGAAGGCCTCCAGGAATCGTCCCAAGCAGAGTGGGTGGAGTTGAGGATGAGGACCTTAGTTTTCTGCTTCTTCCTGCATGTCACTTCTTGTTAAGTGGTATATAAGGGGTCAGATTCATGTTCTCTTTGCATTGCAACACTTCCCTTGGTGGTTATCTCGCTCCGGCTGTTTTTTTCTTGGTTCCAGTTTTTGGTCCTGCTTTTCAGCTCTTCCTGTTTTTCCTTCTTGGTGTTGGAGTTCTGAATTTTTAACGTGTTCTTCTTTTTCTGTTCCAGGGAGTTCCAGTCTTAGAGGTTTTTTCCCTTAAGGGTTTTTCCTCTGGGACTGCTTCTGGAGGGCATGGACTGTTGTGGTGTACCAGTGTCACAGCACTGTGGCTACCGAAATGGGTCGCCCTTTCCTCGGCCGGAGCAGGACTTACAAGAACCGAGGTCGCACCTCAACTCCATTCAACAAGGGCTATAAGAGGAATGTATACCATGACATAGTTAACGCCCTGGCGATCAGCGGCTTTACTACAATGCTCTAATGAACAATTACAGTGCTAATATTCTGAATTTATTCCAAAAGTGTGGCACATCTGAATGTGATCTTGGTGGAATCGAAGTTGAAAATTGAAGGCCTTTTCAACTGAGGATACTGCAGTAAATGTGAAAGGGAGCTTCATAAAAAATAATTCTCCCAAGATGGCCACTAGAGAAAAAAAGCCACAAATATAGCCTAAGTATAGTCCAATGACAGAAGTGTGTAAAACGTGACTGCCATGAAAAGGCAGGCAGTAGAGTTAGAATCACTCAGGTGGAGCTGAGTTCAGTGCCACCCTGGCTGAGTACAAATCAGACTGCCGTCACTCAGTCGGGAACGCCGGTCTCCTGTCGGGTTCGCCCTCCTGGGTTGTGATGTGGCAGTGGGCTCATCACAGTTGTAGCGGTCCAAATGCCACTGCAAGGCTGGCGCTCCTTAGACCACCAGCCTCGTAAGAAAGCCCTTAATTCCTTTGTTTTCTTTGCAGTTTTATATAGCGCAGACTTGACCCGAACGTATTGGAGTGCTTTACATGAGCATCAGTTACATTAAACAAGGAAACATTAATTTTGATTTTAGGCATGGGGAGATTAAGGCCCTCATTAAAACCCTGGCGGTCGGTGATAAAGCGGTGATAATACCACCAATAGGCCCGCAGTAAAAAAAAAAGAATTATGACCACGGCAGAAACCACCTAGACAGACAGCCACTTTAACACAGCGGTAGCAACAAGCACCGCAGCGGTAACCGCCAACAGCCAGACGGAAGGCAATGTTCCGTCCACTGTATGAAGACAGGCCTATCCGCCACCTTTTCCGGGGCAGTACCAACAACAACAAAAGCATGGTGGAACCAGAACACAGAAGGCAAAGGACTCACATCTGGAGACTCAGGGAACAACCACAACAGCATGGAGCCTGAATTGCACATCTTCCCCATGCTGCTATACCTCTTCCCGCATTACGAACATCAACGCCGGTGAAGACGACCACAGTGAGTACTGCCGCCTAGCACACAGGGGTGTGGGGAGGAAAAAGAGTGTGACACACACACAACACGCAACAACTGCACCCCCAACACCATACACTCAACCACATGCAACAACATTACATATCCACCCGTACCCCTCAGGAATAAAGCAAGGACAAAAGGAATTGATTGAAGTGAGTGTAATAAGATTAAATAGTGTAAATGCGTGCTTCAAAATCAAAAAGTATATACATATTTACAAATGAAGGGACACTGCCCAGTCCTCATTGTCCGTGGGCCACAGGGCCACTACACATAGGCCAAGGCCCCACCTCACTCCTGCAATAACACGGAGAGAACACTGTAGGGGCATCAGGTCGAAAATACACAGGCACCTCAGGGGGACGGGGAATGAGGGGGCACCTCAGCTGGAAGATGGTACTATGCCACTGGTCCTGGAGGGGGCTACATGCCCACTGCTTGGTCCTGGGGAGCGCAAGGCCGCAGTCTCTCTAGTGGGTGGTTTGCCCACTGCTTAGTCCTGGGGAGTGCAAGTCCACAGTCGCTCTAGTGGATGGCTTCTTCCACTGGTTTCCCGTTTGGCAGCTGGTGGTGCCTCCTTGGCCTTCCATTTGGCAGCGGGTCGTGCCTCCTTGCCCTTCCCTTTGCCAGCTGATGGTGCCTCCTTGCCTTCTCTTTGGCAGCTGGTGCAGGCACACTTCCAGTGCTGATGCCTGGCTCCCCGGAGCTTCTCCCACCTGCAATAGCTGTCTACACTACTGCGGTTGTGGACTGGGTGGCTGAGGTGCTTGACTGGGTTCTGACTGGGTTCTGACCACCCTTGCCCGACGTGAAGGACGGGGGAGGGGTAGGGAGGAGGTCAACGGTGGAGAGGAAAAGCTTCTTAGGGACATTGGGGCGGGAAGAGGGTGAAGGTTTGGGATTGGAGGAAGAGGAAGTGGTTGTAGGAGGTGTCTGTTTGCTGATTTTGGATGCAGGTGCAGGTGCATGGGCTGGATGCTGTTGTGAGGTGGATGGCTGTTGGGTGTCAGAGTGCTTGCGTTTGTGTACTTTGGGGGAGGGGGCACACACACAGTGGAAGAGGACACAGGGGATGTGTGCATGGATGTGGGGGTGGTGACTGCCAGTGAGAGGTGTGTACTGATAGGTGTGCTGGTGATGGTGGTAATGGATGAGGATGTAGTGCATGCAGGTGTGAGTGTAGAAGCAACTGGGAGGGTGGTGGAGGAGGAGGAGGAGGAGGGGAAGACAGTGGAGGAAGTGGATGTTGGTATGTCTGCATTTGGATGGTGTTTGTGTGAGTGCCTGTGGGATGATGTTTGGTGGCTGTGTTTACCTGAGCCACTCCTGTGTGTTGTCTTGTGTGCATGCTGGTCTGCCTGTGTGCTTGGGATAGGCTGGGGTTGAGGGGAATGGGACTGGGACTGGGTAGAGGAAGTTGGGGGGGGAGGCTAGAAACAGGGACAATGGTTGCCATCAGGGAAGAGGCCAGAGCCTGGATTGATCTCTCTTGGGCCGCCATGCCAGAGTGAATGCCCTCCAAGAATGCATTTGTTTGTTGCAAATGGGCTGCCAGCCAATGGATGGCATTCACTATGGTTGACTGCCAAACATAGATGGATCTCAGGAGGTCAATAGCCTCCTCACTCAGGGCAGCAGGGCTAACTGAGGCAGGGCCTGAGGTGCCTGGGACGAAGGAGATGCCCACCCTCCTGGGTGAGCGGGCACGGGAAACACGCTGAGGGGTTGCTGGGAGGGCGATGCTGGTACGGGGGGTGGTGGCTGTACCTGTGGTTGGGGTGGCCACAGAGGTCTCCGCCACCACCAGGGAGCTTCCATTGGAGGAGGTATCACTGTCAGAACTGTCCCCTCCTGTCTCCCCTATGGTGCTCCCCTCGCCCTCCATCTCACTGGTGCCCTCACTGTCAGTGGATTTGCCCTCCTGGGCCCTGTGGGATGCAGTTCCCTCCGTCACCGGTGCTTCTGCTCCTCCGCCAGATGATGCTAATGCACATAAGGACAGGGTGACAAAACTAAAAGGGGGGGAAGAGACAAAGGATACACTTGGTCAGTGGCGCCAACACCACTACCTTTGGCGTACACAACACACACACACAGGGAACAGCCCTACACACTAGGCAGTGCACAACCAGTAGCAATGCAAGTCACCAGGCCATGGACAGGAATACTTAACACCAATAGCAGCATACTTGACACCCTCAGACTCCTGCCCAGTAGTGGATGTCTACTAGCTTGGGAGGACGTGGTGTTTATCAGCCCCTGCCCAACATGGGACCTACCCTGCAATGTCCGGCCTGGCCTAGGGCACCCATAGGCCCACATCCCCCACCCGGAGACCACCCCACCACGCGCAAGTAGTATATTGGGAAACTGTAGTCACCCCCTTGTGGCTACTGTGATGCCCTTAAGCGCCCATCCAGCTCCAGGTAGGGCACCACCAATATGCGGGCCATCAGGAGGGTCAGGGTTTGACGGGCACCCCTTCCACGTTGGGAGGCCATCCGCTTTATTACTTGCCCAGCGTCTCAGGTCCTCCCACTGTTTCTGACAGTGGGTGCTCCGCCTGCCGTAGACCCGCAGGGCCCGCACGTCCTTGGTGATGGCATGCCATATACCCTTTTTCTGATGGGTGCTCACCTGCAGAAAAATACACATAGAAATTGGTATGAGTCAGACCGTCCGGCCTGGTACACTCATTGCCCACCATAGCCCTCCCATCCCCTTATGCATAGACATTGCCCACCATACAAGCATCATGCTGCCCAGAACCCTTCCACCACCCCCCTACACGAGGCCCTTACACACAGCACTCCATGCATTCATGCCCCATGTATCGTGCTCACAGTGTACTCACCTGGAGGCCCATACAGCATTCGGTACTGAGGAAGGACCCCATCAACCAGTCTCTCCAACTCCGCAGCGATGAAGGCATGGTCCCTTTCCCTGGTGACACGAGCCATGGTAGGTTCTAGACACCGGTCACAGCAGCACTTGCAGTGTAGGTCCTCTCCTGTTGAAGGTCAGATAGCAAGTGAGTGAACAGATAGAAAATGGCGGTCACGTCCGCGGCGGTGCGTACTGTCACCGCAGGCGTACATCACCATTGGCCAATGCAACCCATAGGGCCCAATTACTTCCAATGAGGAGTTGCACGGCGGTACTTGAACGCCTCCCACAATGGCGCACAACTTCAGCGGCATTACCTCATTTCCACATGTCCACCCACACAGGACAGGAGGACGCCATTTCAGGGGGGACAGGCCATTGCACCTAACTGCGTCACAGTACACATAGGCACCATTTGGGCCTATCCAACAATATACTGTTCCAGTCACAACATGCAAAGCAGTGCAGTGTTTGGAAATGTGGAATACTGACCAGCTACTCACCGTTTTGCCCCCTAGATTACAACTGCTGTGGAGGAATAGGAGATAGAGACATCACCCCATGTACAGACCCCTGGTGGACTTGGCAACAATGGAGGACAGGCACATTATCCTCACCTATAGACTGGGCAGGGCCACAATCACAGAGCTGTGTACCCAATTGGAGCCTGACCTGATATCTGCTATCCATCACCCCACTGGGATTCCCCCTCTTGTGCAAGTCCTGTCTGTATTCCATTTCTTGGCAACTGGCACCTTCCAAGTGAGAGTGGGATTGGCAGAAGGAATGTCACAGCCAATGTTTTCAATAGTGCTGACCAGAGTGTTGTCTGCCCTGATTAAATACATGCGCAGCTACATCTTTTTTCCCCCAGGTGGAGGATTTGGCCACAGTGAAATCTGACTTCTATGCAATGGAACATATCCCCAACATCATTGGGGCAATCGATGGAACACATATTGTATTTGTCCCCCCCTGGAGAAATGACCAGGTATACAGAAATCGAAAGAGCTTTAACTCGATGAATGTCCAGATGGTGTGCCTGGCAGACCAGTACATCTCCCACTTCAAAGCAAAGTATCCTGGTTCTGTGCATGATGCCTTTTCCTGAGGAATATCAGCATCCCATATGTGATGGCTCAACTCCAGAGGCACCAGGTGTGGTTAATCGGTGAGCCCTGGTTCCCTCCCAGTGGATGTTGGTGTATGGGTATGTTGTTGGCCATAAGGGTTAGTGTGTGTCTAACAGGTATCCCTCGATATTTGCAGGTGACTCTGGGTACCCCAACCTTTCATGGCTACTGGCCCCTGTGAGGAATCCCTGGACAAAGGCATAGGAACGTTACAATGAGGCACAGGGGCGAACAAGAAGAATGATAGAAAGGACATTGGGCCTCCTGAAGGCCAGGTATCATTACCTCCATCTAACTGGTGGATCCCTGTACTACTCACCCAAGAAGGTCTGCCAGATAATCGTGGCATGTTGCATAACCTTGCCTTGAGACGCCAGGTGCCTTTTCTGCAGGAGGATGAGGCTGGAGATGGGCGTATGGCAGCAGTGGACCCTGTGGACAGTGAAGATCAGGAGGCAGAGGATGAGGAGGAGGACAACAGAACAGAAATTATACGACAGTACTTCCAGTGACACACAGGTGAGATACTGTAACTTCACCTTACGTTGACAGTTTTGTGTTTGACATTGTATATGGCAGGCAGATTCTCCCAATTCTATGGCCAATTACTGTACCCTTTGGCATTTCTATGTTAAGATATCTGCACCCCACTCTGGTACCTGGTGTGTTGACTGGAGCCTACCACAGGTCATTCCTATGTATTTATTCCTGTACAGTTTTATTGCAGTGTTTCACGCCTGTTAAACGAAACATAGTTCAATCATTTGACAGACTCCATACTTGTATTTTTTTCAATGGTGTTTATTTAAGTGCTAAGAAGTAGAGGGGGTAGTGGAATGGGCTGGGTTGATGGTGGAGGAAAGTCCAGGATAGAGTCCAGTCTATTTGTATCACAGGTGCATTGTCCAAGGGGGCATGGGAAGGGGAGCAATGGCAGTTCAAGGTAGACAGGGTGACAGAGTGGGACACAAGGGTGACAATCAGGCAAGTCCTATTTCCTGGCTGGGGTCTTGGCAATGTTCTCTGGCTTCTGTCTGGAGCGCGGGGACCATTTGCGTGGTGTTTCTCCTTCTGCAGGGGGAGAGGTGCTGGTGGCCTGTTGGTCCTGTGGCGGGGCCTCCTGTCCACTAGCGGCAGCGGAGGTGAAGGGCTGTTCATCGGTGTGGCTAGTGTCAGGGGCCCGGTGGTGTGACTCTGCCTCCCTCATGGTGTTGGCCATGTCTGCCAGCACCCATGCAATGGTGACCAGGGTGGTGTGGATGTCCTCCAGGTCCTCCCTGATCCCCAGGTACTGTCCCTCCTGCAGCTGCTGGGTCTCCTGCAACTTGTCCAGTATCTGGCCCATCGTCTCCTGGGAATGGTGGTGTGCTCCCAGGATGTTGGGGAGTGCCTCCTGGAGAGTCAGTTCATTGGGCCTGTCCTCCCCCTGTCGCACAGCAGTCCTCTCAACTTCCCTGTTGTCCTGTGACTCTGTCCCCTGAACCGTGTGCCCACTGCCACTGACCCCAGGTCCCTGATTGTCCTGTGTTTGTGGGGTGGCCTGGGGTCCCTGTAGTGGTGTACACACTGCTGACTGACATGTCCTGGGGACAGAGGTATGGGGCTGCTGGGTGGGTGCTGTGCTGGTGTTTCCTGATGGGGGAGGCTTTGTGGTGGTATGGGACTGTGTCTGGGTAACCGACTGTCCGGAGATCCCTGATGGGCCAAGTTAGTCATCCAGATCCAGGTGTCCAGAACTGCTGTCATCACTGTGGGCCTCTTCTGTAGGGGGACTGAATGTTGCTGGCACCTCCTCTCCAGTGAAGTTGTGTGGGGGACCTGAGGGGATGTAAATGCAGTGTTATTGTTTCTGTGTGTGACATCTTGTGCATGGGTGTGTTACCTTCTATGGTTGTGATTGCCCTTTCAGCTTTGCCGTATGTGAGTAGTGATTTTGTGGGCTAGGTGGTTCTCTCTAATGTGTATGTTTTAGTGACGTGTGTCCATGCAGGTCTGTGATGGGGGTCCATGCATTGTTGTTACGTGCAGGGCTTGGTATTGGGATGGGTGGGTTTTGATGGTGGGGTGTATGTGAGGTAGTGGAGTGATGGGGGTGAGGGTATGTGGTGGCATGTAGGTGGGGGGGTCCTCCTGCTACTCCTGCCAGGCCCTCACAATGCATGATTACCAAGACTTGCTCCTCCCATGTTGTTAGTTGTGGGGGAGGAGGTGGGGGTCCACCGCCAGTCCTCTGTACTGCTATCTGGTGTCTTGCTGCCACGGAATGCATCTTCCCCCGTAGGTTGTTCCACCTCTTCCTAATGTCATTCCCTGTTCTTGGGTGCTGTCCCCCAGCGTTGACTCTGTTTACGATTCTCCGCCATAGCTCCATCTTCCTAGCCATGGATGTCTGCTGCACCTGTGATCCGAATAGCTGTGGCTCAAACCAGATGATTTCCTCCACCATGACCCTTAGCTCCTCCTCAGAGAATCTGGGGTGTCTTTGTGGTACCATGGGTGTAGTGTGTGTGGTGTGTGTGAGGGTGTGTTGGGTAATGTGTGGGGTGTGTGCTGTAAGGTGCTTGGATGTGTATGGATGATGGTGTTCTGTGGCTCTGGTTCTGTGGATGCTCTTAGTGTCTCTCTCTCTCTGTTGTTAATTTTTTTGCCATAAAGGGTTGTGGGTAGTGTGTGTATGTGTGTTTTATATTGGTGTGGGTGTGTGGGTGTTGTGTGTGTATGTGTGTCAGGTGTGTGTAGTTTTAATTGTCCAAAGTGCTGTTGTTTTGTATGTGTGTGTGTATTTTGAGCACAGCGGTATGTACCTCCAATGGTTTACCACGGTTGAATGTCCGCCGCAGTGATTTGTGGGTCATAATGTAATGGGCGTTGTTCTGCTAGCGTAATGGTGTGGGTTTGGATACTGCCAGTTTATCACTGACCTTTGGGCTGGGGGACTTGTGTGTGTGGCTGTATAGTGACGGACTGCTATGTGTGTGTCATAATATGGGTAGCGGTAAACCACCTCGCCGGCGGTATGTTGGCGGCAGTCAGCATGGCAGTAAACAGGACTTACCACCAATGTCATGATGAGGCCCTAAGTGATTTGCCCAGAATTACAGGATTTTGAGCTGACACCGAAAGTCGAACCTTGTTCCCCAGTTGCAAAGTCTAGAGATCTGACCATTATGTCACATTCTCTCCCCTAAGTGAAACATATGATCAAGTGATTGACTAGACAAAAAAACATAAAGATAGCAAACAATTTTAAAGTGGTTCGTCATTATTTGAGAACTCAGACAACATGTCCTTATTTTATTTTTTTAGAGCACTAACCATAATTTCTATGGAAATAAGACCCTCTCATCTTTATAATTTCTAAAGGAAGTGCTCTAGGTATTACAGGTTTGATAACATCAAGATGATGTCAGGTGTGCTACACTTTTGTAATAAAAATAGAATGTGAGCTGTCGGTGAGGAGCTTGTTGCTGGCTGGCTGGAGAGGGAACTTCATCCCCCAGCATTCACTGCACCCCTGGCTCTACACTAGGGGGTTTGATGCGAGCAGTGTGGGACGCGCTATCGGTGAGGAGAGACGCTTGTTGCTGGCTGGCTGGGGAGGGAACTTCATCCCCCAGCATTCCCTGCACCCACTGGCTCTACATTCGGGGGTTTGACGCACACAGCGCGGTATGTGCCGTCGGTGAGGAGAGACGCTTGTTGCTGGATGGCTGAGGAGGGAACTTCATCCTCCAGCATTCCCTGCACCCCTAGCTCTACACTAGGGGGTTTAATGCACACAGTGCGGGACGTGCCGTCGGTGAGGAGAGACGCTTGTTTCTGGCTGGCAGGGGAGGGAACTTTATCCTCCAGCATTCCCTGCACCCCGTTGCTCTACCCTAGGGTTTCATGCGCGCAGTGCGGGATGCCCCGTCGGTGAAGAGAGACGCTTGATCCTGGCTGGCTGGGGAGGGAACTTCATCCTCCAGCATTCCCTGCACCCTCTGGCTCTACATTAGGGGGTTTGACGCGCGTAGCACGGGACTGCCATCGGAGCAGAGAGAAGCTTGTTGCTGGCTGGCTGGGGCGGCAACTTCATCCTCCAGCATTCCCTGCACCCCTTTGCTCTACCCTAGGGTTTCATGCGCGCAGCGCGGGATGCCCCGTCGGTGAGGAGAGACGCTTGATCCTGGCTGGCTGGGGAGGGAACTTCATCATCCAGCATTCCCTGCACCCTCTGGCTCTACATTAGGGGGTTTGACGCACGCAGCACGGGACGCGCCGTCGGTGCGGAGAGAAGCTTGTTGCTGGCTGGCTGGGGCGGCAACTTCATCCTCCAGCATTCCCTGCACCCCCTAGCTCTACATTAGGGGGTTTGACACGTGCAGCACGGGACGCGCCGTCGATGAGGAGAGGCACTTGTTGCTGGCTGGCTGAGGAGGGAACTTCATCATCCAGCATTCCCTGCACCCCTTGGCTCTACCCTAGGGGTTACATGCGTGCAGTGCGGGATGCCCCGTCGGTGAGAAGAGACGCTTGATCCTGGCTGGCTGGGGAGCGAACTTCATCCTCCAGCATTCCCTGCACCCTCTGGCTCTACATTAGGGGGTTTGATGCGCGCAGCACGGGACGTGCCATCGGTGCGGAGAAAAGCTTGTTGCTGGCTGGCTGGGGTGGCAACTTCATCCTCCAGCATTCCCTGCCCCCCCCCAGCTCTACATTAGGGGGTTTGACGCGTGCAGCACGGACGCGCCGTCGGTGCGGAGAGACGCTTGTTGCGGGCTGGTGGGGGAGTGAACTTCATCGTCCAGCATTCTCTACACCCCCTAGCTCTACACTAGGGGGTTTAATTTGCGCAGCGTGGGACGCAGCATTGGTGAGGAGAGACAAGATGGGCCCATCTTCACCCGTCATCACCTGACTGAGCCTGGGCTGGGCCAAGAAAAATAGGGGTTCCCAAAATGCTTTTTCTCCATTCATTTTTCCATAGGGATTTTGAACAGCGATATTGCCCGAACCACTAAACGGTATTACACCAAATTTAGCAGAAAGGTAGCTGTTGGTCCAGAAAGCGACTTTTATGTAATTTGGTGTGAATCCATTCAGTAGTTTTAGAGAAATTGAAGGAAAATCAAATGTGTATATATAGGTACACAAAGGATTTGTGACCCCTCCCGACCTTGTGCTGAGATCTTATTGGCTGTCAACACTTCAACAAGCAAGTGTTGCCAGCCATCTTGGGACTTGGCTTCATCCGAGTCTCAGAAAGAGTTATGTAAAAAAACAAAAGGGACCAGGGTAGGGACACCCTGACCTGTTAGCTCTAGTGCTAGGGTCCCAGAGGGAACCCCCTAGAGCTAAAACGATGTTTTTAAAAATGTTCATCTCAATTCGTTGCGGGTCTGGCAAAAATGTAAAAAAAAAACAAGCACAGGCTACATTATTTGTTTTATAAACAGCCCAGAGTGGGCCGGGTCCCGGGTACTTTGCCTTTTTAATGCAGGGTGGCTGCCTGATGGCCCACTGCCCCTGGGACTGCCACCTGCCCGAAGCTCCAAAATCCATATGTGCGGGGATTTCATCAATGAAATACAGGAGTCTGCCTGCCCCCACGCAGCCCCAAGGACAGCCACCTTACTGGGGCTAATGACAAATATGAAGCGGGGGGCTGCAACCATCACCTCCTTGGGCTTCAAACATGTACAGTGCGGGGGGAGTTTCATTAGTATGAGTGTCTTCAATTGTATGTGAATGGTTGTGTGAGTGGTTGTACAGTTGCGTAATTGCCTGTGTTAGTAGCTGTTTCAGTGAGCGGGTGGGTTTCTGTGTGGCTCTAGGGGTGAACAAGTGGATGTTTGCATAGTTCTATGTGTGAGTGAGTGGTTGTGTGAGTAGCTGTACTGTTAAGTCAGTGAGTGAGTGCTTCTTTGGCTGGGAGTGAGTGGTTGTGTGAGTGGCTCTTTCAGTGACTTAGAAACTGTGTGAATCCCTGTATGGATGAGTTAGCGGGTGAGTGAGTGACTGCATGCATGAGTGAGTGTGCCTGTGAATGTATGGATGACTGTGTACTGTATTAGTCACTGTATGGGTGAGTGAGTACCTGCGTTAGTATCTATATGACTGAGTGAATGAGTATCTGTGTGGGTGAGTGAGTAGTTGTGTCATTTTTTGTATGAGTGAGTAAGTGGGTATAGAGGTAGTTGCATGGGTGAGTTACTCAGGCCCTTATTAAGAGTTCAGCGGGTGGCGGATGTCGCTTGCCAAACTCTTTGGGTCAGAAAACCGCCACTCTCATTTTCTGCCCGCTAGCCCTAATATGAGTTTTCTACTGTGCCAGAGGGTGGAAACAGGGTTTCTGCCGGCTGAGCCAGCGGTAAACTCACTATAACATTGATGCCAACTCGTAATCGAGCTGGGGGCAATGTTTTGGTGCATCGGGTGCAACAGCACTCATTGCGCTTTTCACTGCCAGTAACTCGGTCAGTGAAAATTGCGATGGGGCTGTCCATGATGGCCCCTGCACTGCCCATGCACTTGCCCCTTGGGGCCCCCGGCTCCCCTTCTCCGCCAGCCTTTGCATAGCAATGGGACTGCCATGCGAAAGCCAGCAGAGAGGGGAGTTGGAATCCCCAGGGCAGTGCTGCTTGCAGTGCTGCCCTGGCGGATTAAGACATCCTTCACCGCCAGGCTGTCGACTGGCAGTGCCAGCGGTTGGATCATGGCAGCTCCACCAGGGTCATTATGTGCAGGTGGACTGCTGCTTTGGTGACGGTCTGAAGGCCACCGCAAGTCTGGTGGTCCCAGGACCACCAGACTCGTAACGAGGGGCCTAGTGTCTGGGTGGCTGTATGTTTGTATGAAAGGGTGTCTGGGTGTCTGTATTGGTAAGTAAGAGGGTTATGAGTGGGTGTATGAGTGTGTGAATGGGACTGTTAGTAGCTGTATAGGAGAATATGTTAACATAGTAATGGCTGTGTAGGTGGCTGTATAGCTGTCTGAATGGCTCTATGGATGTGTAAGGCAGGGTGTGAGTAATTGTATGAGTTAATGATTGGTTGTGTGACTGGCTATACGAGTAAATGTATGGGTGTGTGGGTGCATGTTACTAAGAGTGAGTGGTTTTGTGTGTACTTGTATGGATATTTGCATGAGTATGTGAATAGTTGTGTGAGTGGATGTGTGATAGGTTTGTACGTGGGTGTGAGTTGTTAGGTGGATGATGTCATAATTGATTTCCTTAGTGATGCCATTTGTGATGTCATCATTGATATCTATCTCCTAACTATAATGTCCCTTTAACCTTTGGATTTTTCAGTGAATTTGTCTGTTGTTTTTTAAATATCTTATGTAAAATGTCAGTCTATTAGATAATGCACTGCAGAGGTGTTTGTTTGGTGTCAGAGAGTAACGGTACTGAATAAAAGTTTCAAGATTGGTGTGAGAAAAATGGGCTGATTGCAGAAGCCCCCTAGCGTTTGCCCCCATTTTACACTTTTTTCTGTGTTCTCCTGACTCTGATGGTGTCCTGGGTATTTCTAACCAGTCCCAAGGCCTGTGCTCTGATTGAAATGAGCATACAAATTAGTCTAATTATAATTGGCAGTGTCCACCTACATATAAGTCCCTAGTATATTGTAGAGCATGTAGGTTTGGGGACCCTAGCATAGGTAGTGCCCTCATAGATGCACTGCTGAGGAGCCCAGTGTCATTTTAAAGACAGGCCTGCCTTGATGGCTGCTTTTAAACTAAAGTTATATGCAAATTTAACTTTGCAATTAAAAGTACTTCCAAAGTCTTAAACTACCTTATTTTTACATATGTCACCCCAAAGCTGTGCCTTAAGTGCCACTAGGACTGGGTGCTATGTAACTAGGAGCAGGAACGTTATACATTTTTTTATAAATCCTGGTGAGGTAAAATAGCCAAATTAGTTTTTTTGGGATCCATAGGCTAAAATGAGCTGACTTTATTTTAATTAATAGAGTCCCAGTAGGAGCCAGATATTTCACGTTTGGTGTCAAACTGATTGTTTTAATAAATCCCACAACGTGCCATTGTCGGATTTAAAATAACTAGTTCAGGGAAATAATTTTAGAACTCTACCTGAAAGTTGCCAACTTCAGATCTAAAGTGCCCTTCTCTGACTGGCCAGCTTCTGGCAGCCTGGTCAGGTTGCCTTGATGAGGTGGGAATTGGCCTGGGCTGAACTAAAAGGAAGTGCCTGGGGGAGGAGATGTGCCTCAGCAGATGGTGAAAAAGGATAGGGGGGAGAGCAGCCAAACTGGTCTTTAAAGGAGGGAAGGAAATTTGGAGCAGCTCAGGACCTCCCCCATTTCCTGACAACCAGGTGCCCTTTTGATTAGATTTGGAGAGGGCAGAAGAGGGCTGTGTCGACTCATTGCTCTCCTGCAGAGAGAAGAAACGATGCAGGCCAACCGAAGGAGAAACAACGCACGGTCTCGCTTGTGAGTGAGATCGATGCATCACTGGCTTCTTTCAACGCACACTTGCCCGTGCAGGGTTATTTTTGACGCAACATAGGTATATTTTCACGCTAACAGTGTTAGCATTGTGTTTAAAAGAACTTGAAGACTCTTTTTGCATTTTACTTAAAAACTTGACTTGTGTATTTTGGATTTTTGTCGTTTTGGTCTTGTTTTGTTAGGATAAATATTTCCTATTTTTCTAAACTGGTGTTGTGTTATTTTGTGTTGATTTCACTAAATTACTGTGTGTGTTGGTACAAATACTTTACACCTATCACTCTGAAGTGAAGCCTGCCTGCTCCGGCCAAGCTACCAAAGGGGTGAGCTGGGGTTAGCTGAGGGTGATTATTTTTTACCCTGACTAAAGTGAGGGTCCTTGCTTGGACAGGGGGTAACCTGACTGACAACCAAAGACCCCATATTTGTACTTGGCATACAGGGCCATATGTACGAACACTTTTTCCCATAGACACAGAATGGGTAAAAACCTTTGCTACATCTGTCCCACAGTGATTAAGTTTGCACTACTGTTTTGAGTTCAGACCACTACGTGACCATATACTACTTGTCTTGTGATTTTTGCTTTTCTCTTTAGGACTTATTTTTGTTCTATGTCTTGCTGATCCCTTGATTGACTTTTTTTCACTTCATTTGGGAACTTGTTTTTCTGCCTTTGGAACTTTGCACTTTTTAACTCTTCATCATGTCTCAATCTGGAGATGCATGAGCTGCTTTTGACGTAGATAAATATTAGACCTACAGAGTGGCTCAGTTGAAGCAGTTCTGTAAAGATTTTGCCTGTCACATTAAGAGCTCATCTGAGAAGGAGGAGCTGCAAAAGGCCCTGAGGGCCTGGGTGACAGCCAAAGAAGCTGAGGTGCACACAGAGGAGGAGCAAGAAGGGGAGGAAGTGGTGCAAGTCACTCACAATGATGTAGTGGGTGGGCCTGTTATGTCCAGGGAGAGAGTCTCCAGGGCAGGTAGCAGTGTGTCATCCAAGGGTCTGTCTCCTGAAGAGTTACAGGACAGACAGGCAGAGAGAGAGAGAGTACCAATTGGAGCTGGAGAAGCTCAAACTCAAGATGGAGAGGGTGAGGAATGGTTATTGAGGAAAAGAGGAAACTGCTGGCTCATGAGCTTAGCTTGAGGGAGCTAGATCAGAGGAGCCAGTCTAGTAGAGATGGTGGCAGCAACAGCATAGTGCAGTCTGAGAGAAGGGTACACATTCCAAAAGACCTTGTGAAAGATTACAAGAAGGAGGATGACATATACTTGTGGTTCAAGGGGTATGATCCTGCTCTCCACATGCATCTGGTCCCTGAAGCTCATTGGGGGGCAGCCCTGTGGAAGCACTTTCAGGTAGAGGGGAGGGATACCCTGACAGCCTTAGGGGATTCTCAGGAGCTTACCTACCCTGTCATAAAAGATGCCCTACTCACAAGATATGGTCTCACCCCTGAGCAGTATACGGATAAGTTCAGGTCCTATAAGAGGAAGAAATCTCAAACATGGTTGGAATGTGTTGATTCTTTTTACAGGTCACTGGATGGTTGTGTGACGGGCAGTAAGGTAACCACATTTGAGGGGCTTTACAAATTGATTGCTTGGGAGCACTTGTACAGATTATGTTTTCCAGAGCTGCACCAGCACCTAATTGACAGCAAGCTGACTGATCCCAGGAAGCTTGCACAGGAAGCAGACCGCTGGGAGAGCACCGGGGTCCAAAAGAGGTATGAGGGAGACCATGCCAAGGGTGGGCAGGGTCCCTCTAAGAAGAAAGGGGGGTAAGGGTAAACAGGGGGAGTTCTCTAAAGGGCCCCAATCTGATTCCCAGGGTAAGGAATCCCAGCCCCCCAGTGAGAAGAAGCCATGGTTCTCCAAAGGGAAGCCAGTGGCAGAGGGACCCTCACGTAAGTGTTATGCATGTGACCAGTTGGGTCATGTGAGGGGGGACCCCAAGAGTACACTGCCACCTACTGGTGTGCCATCCCAGGGTTTGGCTAGTGTAGCGCTTGGGGAGGAGTTGGTTCCAGATGGGTGGGAGCCTCCTGAGATGACCCTTGCCTCACTAGGGGACAGTGAGATGCTCCAGAGAACCCTCATGCCTGAGAACACTAAAAAGTACAGGCAGTGGGAGACCAGCAATGGACAGAGGGTGGAGGCCCTGAGAGACACAGGAGC
Source organism: Pleurodeles waltl (assembly GCF_031143425.1). Taxonomy (NCBI): domain Eukaryota; kingdom Metazoa; phylum Chordata; class Amphibia; order Caudata; family Salamandridae; genus Pleurodeles; species Pleurodeles waltl. The sequence continues at coordinate 385,462,359 of NC_090451.1, read as the reverse complement.
CAGTGTGACTACAGTGAGGAGTCACCTGGTGTCTGAAGAGCAGATTGATCCCTGGGTACTTCACTAAGTAGTTGCAGTGGACAACTCAGAGTGCCTGTGCAGAGTGGCACAGGTTCCCTTTGAATGGGGGGGTCTCAGGTTCCTTGAAGGTAGCTGTAAGTCCAACCATGTCTGTAGATTATTTGCTTGGCAATGACCTTGAGGATTCCCCTTGGAAGGAGGCAGAACACAGATCACACTTGGAGATGTTGGGTCTGCCTGGGTGGGTATGCATATCTACCAGATCAATGGCAGCCCGTCAGGGTTTCAAGAGCCCCCGGATCCTCAAACAGTGGCCCAGGGGACCGCCAAAAAGAGGAAGGGCAGGGGGAGCGGGAAACCGGCCCCAGAAGTTCACACGGTCTGGGACGAGGCAAAGCCTGAAGGTGACACCACAGAGCCTATAACGGAACAGGTGGCTGAACTGGGGGAGGTCCCTGAGCTGTCGCAGTGACAGCAGGAAGGGGGGGGGCACCAGTGAAGCATTCTGTGCAGCACAGAAGACATGCCCTACTCTGGAGGGTTTGCAGCAGCAGGCTGCAGACCAGGCAGCTAGTAAGGAGCTCGGATCTCACCTGATCAACTGGGAGGATGACCTCCTGTATAGTGAGCCTAAGTTTCCTGAGCCTGGGTCAGCCCATATGCTGGTGGTACCCCAGTGCTTCAGGGCCTTCCTACTGGGGTTGGCTCATGATGTGCCTTTAGATGGACATTAGGGGCAGGACAAGACGTTTGAGAGGCTTGTCACCCACTTTCACTGGCCCCTAATGTGCAGGCAGTCAGATGCACATTGCAGGTGGTACCAAACTTGTCAGGCAAGTGGCAAGAGTGGGGGGAAATATAAGGCTCCCCTCCAACCTTTTCCTGTTGTTAGTACCCCCTTTGGAAGGGTTGGTATCAACATTGTGGGGCCTCTGGATCCCAAGATAGCCATGCGCAACAGGTTTATCCTGGTCTTGAGGGACCATGCCACCTGGTACCCAGAAGGCATTCCTCTGAGGTCAATCACTTCCCCTGTGGTGGGTCGTGCTTTGATGGTGTGTTTTACCCACAAGGGGTTCCCCAAAGAAGTGGTATCTGATAGGGCTACCAACTTCATATCCACGTATATGAAGTTTCTGTGGAAGGAGTATGGGGTAACCTACAAGTTCACCACCCCTTAATACCCCCAAAGTAATGGTCTAGTTGAGAGATTCAACCGCACCTTGAAAGGCATGATCATGGACCTGTCAGAGCCCTTGAGGCAGAAGTGGGACATTCTCTTGCTATGCCTTCTGTTCGCTTACAAGGAGGTGCCTCAAATGGGACTTGGGTTTAGTCCCTTTGAGTTGATCTATGGCCACCCTGTGAGGCGACCTTTAAGTTTGGTGAAGGAGGCTTGGGAAAAAGCTCCTAGTAAACCCCCCCTGGATGTACTTAGCTACATGCTGGCTCTGAGAAACCAGACTGCCTGCTTCAGGAGTCTCACACAGGAGAACCTGGAAGCAAACCAGGAGGATATGAAACAGTGGTATGACCGGAATGCCACTCTGTTCGAGTTTCAACCTGGTCAAAAAGTGTGGGTGATGGCACCAGTGGAGCCTAGGGTGCTCCAAGACAAGTGGACTGAGCCTTATGAGGTGGTGGAGCGCAAGAGTGAAGTCACCTATCTGGTGGACTTGCAGACTCCCAGGAACCCTTCAAGGGTCCTGCATGTTAACCGCCTCAAACCCCACTTTGAGCAGACTGAACTGTCCATGCTCCTTGCAACAGATGATGGGGTGGAGGAGGAGAGTGAGCCTCATCCTGACCTCCTGTCTGCAGGAGAAAAAGATTGGTCTGTGGGGGGAGTGATCCTCTCCCCCTCCCTGACTGCAGAGAAGCAGAGGAAATGTCGCCAGGTGTTGGGATAGTTCGCCTCACTGTTTTCCCTGATCCCAGGGGTCACACACTTGTGCACACGTGATGTGGACACTGGGGACAGTCCACCCATTAAACAGAAAGTTTCCAGGGTGACTGATAGGGCCAGGGCTAGCATTAAGGATGAGGTATCCAAAATGTTAACCCTAGTGGTAATTGAGCATTCCAGCAGTCTTGGGCTAGCCCAGTGGTATTGGTCCCAAAGGCTGCTGTAGTTGGTGCCACTCCAGAACTCAGGTTCTCTGTGGACTACTGGGGACTCAATGCGTTCAGCAAGACTGAAGCACACCCCATCCCCCGAGCTTATGAGCTCATTGACTGATTGGGAGCTGCCAGCTACCTCAGCACATTTTACTTATCGTATGGGTATTGGCAGATTACCTTGACTGAGGGGGCCAAGTAGAGGTCTGCATTTTCTACCCCAGATGGGCACTTCCAATTTAAAGTGATGCCATTTGAGATACAAAATGCCCCTGCCACCTTTCAGAGGTTGGTCAACCAGGTGTTGGCTGTGCTTGATGAGTTCAGTGCCACCTACCTGGATGACATCGCTGTTTTTACTTCCGCATGGGAGGAACATCTGTAACACCTCTTCAGAGTGTTGGACGCCCTGCAGAAAGCAGGCCTCACTATTAAGGCAAGCAAGTGCCAAATAGGGCAGGGTTCTGTGGTGTATTCGGGACACCAGGTAGGGAGTGGCCAGGTGGCACCCCTACAGCCAAAAATTGACACCATTCTGGCTTGGGAGACTCCCAAAACCCAGACAGAGGTGGGAGCCTTTTTAGGCCTCACTGGCTAGTACAGGAGGTTTGCCAAGGGGTACGGTACCATTGTTACCCCCTTGACTGAGTTGATTTCCAAGAAGCAACCCAAAAAGTTGATCTGGACAGAGGCTTGCCAGACCGCTTTTGATGCCCTGAAGGCTGCCATGTGCACATCACCTGTGCTGAAGGCACCTGACTACTCCAAGGAGTTTGTGGTGCAAACAGATGCCCCAGAGCATGGTATTGGAGCAGTACTCTCATAGCTTAATGAAGAGGGCCCAGATCAACCTGTAGCCTTCATTAGCAGAAGGTTACTTCCCAGGGAACGTAAGTGGAGTGCCATAGAACGTGAAGCGTTTGCTGTGGACTGGGCGCTGAACAAGCTAAGACCCTACTTGTTTGGGACTCATTTCTGGGTTCAGACTGGCCACAGGCCCCTCAGATGGTTAATGCCGATGAGGGGTGAGAATCCAAAACTGTTGAGGTGGTCCATTTCCCTACAGGGGATGGACTTTATGGTGGAACACCGCCCTGGTACAGAACACGCCAATGCTGATGGTCTGCCCAAATTCTTCTGCCAGAGTGATTAGAACTCCCATGAGGTTGGGTAGTTTCTCCCCACTTTCAGCCGGTGGGGACACGTGTTAGACATTTCATCCTTGGCATGGTCTCCCTTAACTTTTTGCCTTTGTTTCCCAGGTTGTTGATGTGTGCTGGACTCTTTCTTTGCTGTTTTTTTTACTCTTGGCACTTTACCACTGCTTTCCAGTGCTAAAGTGCAAGTGCACCTATACAAAATGTGTATGTAATTGGTTCATCCGTGACTGGCAAATTTGATTTACTGGTAAGTCCCTAGTTCGGTGCCCAGGACCTGTGAATCAAATGCTACTAGTGGGCCTGCAGCACTGGTTGTGCCAGCCGCCATAACAGCTCTGTAAACATGGCTCAGACCTGCCACTGCAGTGTCTGTGTGTGCAGTTTTAAACTGCCAATTCAACTTGGCAAGTGTACCCACTAGCCAGGTCTAAATCTTTCCTTTTCTTACATGTAAGACACCCCTAAGGTAGGCCCTAGGTAGCCCTATGGTCAGGGTGCAGTGTATGTTTAAGGTAGGACATATAGTAATGTGTTTTATATCTTCTAACAGTGAAATACTGCTAAATTCGGTTTTCACTGTTGCAAGGCCTATCCCTCTCATAGGTTAACATGGGGGCTGCCTTTAAATATGATTAAAGTGTAGATTCTCTTTGGGAGCGGATAGACATTTGGAGTTTGGGGTCTCTGAGCTCACAATTTAAAAATACATCTTTTAGTAAAGTTGATTTTAAGATTGTGTGTTTAAAAATGCCACTTTTAGAAAATGAGCATGTTCTTGCTTAAACCATTCTGTGACTCTGCCTGTTTGTGGATTCCCTGTCTGGGTCAGTTTGACAGTTGGGCTGTTTGCATCTCTCTCTAGACAGTGACACAAAGGGAGCTGGGGCGTATCCTGCATATCCTGATGAGCCATCTGTGCTAGGAGGGAGGGAAGGAATGGTCACTCACACCTGAAAAGGCTGTGCCTGCCCTCACACAATGCAGTCTCCAACCCCCTGGTGTGTGTCTGGGGCCTGGTCTAGGCAAGGCAGAGTTTCACAAACAATAGAGACTTTTCTTTGAAGTAAGCATAAGAAGTAAGCATAAGAAGGGCCCCCAAAACCACACACTTGAGATCACTTCTGGAACCCAAGAGGAACCTCTGCCTGGAGAAGAGCTGAAGAGCTGAGGAACAAGAGCTATCTGTCTGTGACAGTGCTTTGTGGAGCTATCCTGCAGTTGCTGCTTCTGCCTGTGCAAGAGGACAAAGATTGGACTTGGTGTGCCTTCCTGCTTGTGAAGAACTCTCCAAGGGCTTGAAACTGAACTTGCCTCCTGTTGTTGAAGTCTCAGGGACAGCAAAGACTTCTCTCTGCGAGCACCTGGAGCCTCTCCTGCGACTCCTGCCCTGCCAAGTGGTACCCTAACCAGTTCCTGGGACCTTGAAAGGAGAAGCTGGCAGTTCAAGTTTGAGAAATCCACGCACAGACCGCCTTGAGGGCAAAGATTTTACGCAACCTCCGGAAAAACAACGCGCCGCCAGCTTCGCAGCTGATGACGCGTAGCATCGCTGACGGAGGCTGTTGAGATCGCAACCCACACTGCGTGGTTTTTGGATCAACATGCGGCAGGATTTCTGTCGCAAACATTTCTGGGCATGTAAAAATGACGCAAAGCCTGCCCGGACCCCAGAGTGCTTGTCCGGAGTGACGCATCGCTCTCCTGCGGAGAGAAGAAACGACGCACTCCAACCCAACTGAAGGAGAAACAACGCAGGGTCTTGCTTGTGAGTGAGAGCGATGCATCCCTGGCTTCTTTCGACTCACACTCAACCGCGCAGGGTTATTTTTGATGTATCCCAGGGACATTTTCATGCTAACAACGTTAGCGTTGGGTTTAAAAGAAGCTGAAGAGTTTTTTTGCATTTTAATTAATAACTTGACATGTGTATGTTGGATTTTTGTCGTTTTTGTCTTATTTTGTTTAGATAAATATTTCCTAGTTTTCTAAATTGGTTTTGTGTCATTTTGTAGTGATTTCACTAAGTTACTGTGTGTGTTGATACAAATACTTTACACCTATCACTCTGAAGTTAAGCCTGCCTGCTGGTGAGCAAGAGTTAGCTGAGGGTAATTCTCTTTTACCCTGACTAGAGTAAGGGTCCTTGCTTGGACAGGGGGTAACCTGACTGCCAACCAAAGACCTAATTTCTAACAGGATTTATCTGGGCAAGCCACTTTTTGCTATTCCAGAAAGTAAATCCCCACTTAGTTATCTTGTCTTCACACCTCCACCAGTCATATTGGAAGCGTCCATTACAGTTCCTTGCCTTTCCAAGATTGGAAAGTTAATTTCCTGGTTCTTTTTGTACAGTTCAAATATAAAATGGCATCTGGTGGCAATGACGGGCAGGAGCCACACCCTGAGGAACAGTATCCTTCAGAGGAGGAACCCCCAGCAGAGAAGCAGTCCATTGTTTGGGACTTTTTTACCATCCTTTCTGGGGAGTAAAACACTGTGGCAAAGCAAGTAAAGTGCTCTCTCTCTGTAAGAAGACTTTGGCCCTGGGTACTTCAAAAAATACTCCTGTGGCACCACCGGCATGTTGAGCCATGTCAAAGCCTTACCATAGTAAGCGCTTGGTGAGAGTCGGGAGGAAGCGGAGTGCTGCAGAGCATTCAACATCCAGAGCTGTCCCAATCACACCTGAAAAGCCTATCCATTCTGAAGTACAACAGCATCTGCCAGAGAAGTCCCCAGAGCTGAAAAGGATTGGAACATTTTGTTTGGATTGCAACAAAGACCTGACTGTGTGGGAATAATCAGTTGCAGTAGTTTTGGAGACAGCAAACAACCATAAGTGTTAATTTTTTTTTCATGTTAAATGAAAACTTGTTACCCCGTTTTGAGTTTCTTCTGTTAAATTTTTTTTTCAGTTGCCATTTTATTTTTGAAAAAAACAATAAAAATACAAAATTGTACAAAACTTAAAAAAATAATAATTCTGAAAAGTCAATAAAAGGTTCTTGTTAGAACCATCTTGCCTTGTTAAAACAAGGTAACCTGTACATGTGAATGTATAAAAAGAGTGGCACTATAAATGAGTGACTGGGTGTTTAAGTGGCTGTATGGGTGACTGATTGTATATGTGAGTCGTTGTATCAGTGAATGAGTGTCTGTGTGAGTGACTGACTGTGGATGCGAATGGCTGTATGAGTGTGCAACTGAGAGTGTGAAGGGCTGTGTGGGTAAGTGACTTGGTTTGTGAGTGTGTGTATAGATGAGTTACTGGGAGTGTGGGAGGCAGGATGGGTGAGTGAGTGGGAGTGGCTGTATGGGTGAGTGAGTAGTTGTGGGAGTAGCTGTATGGGTGACTGAGTGGCTGTGTTTGTGGCTGTATGAATGAGTTAGTGTGAGTGGTTGTATGAGTGAGTGACTGGGTGTGTTTGTGGATGTATGGGTGAGTCACTGGGTGTGTGAGTGGTTGTATCAGTGATTGAGTGGTTGTGTGAGTTCCTGTTTGAGTGAGAGACTGGCTGTGCAAGTAGGTGAATGAGTGAGTGACTAATGATATGAGCAGCTGTATGAGTTATTGACAAAGAGTAAAAGAGCTGCATGGGTGAGTAACTGAGGGGGTGAGTGGCTGTACATGTGAGTGACTGAGAGTGTGAGTGGCTGAATGAGTGAGTGCTTGAGTGTGAGAGTAGCTGTATGGGAGACTGAGTGGCTGTGTTAGTGGCTATATCAGTGAGTAAGTGGGTAGGTTAGTGGCTGTATGAGTGAGTGACTGGGTGTGTAAGTAAGTGTATGGGTGAATGAATGGGTGCGTGAGTGGTTATATCAGTGATTGAGTGGCTGTATGAGTTCCTGTATGAGTGATTGACTGGCTGTGTGGGTAGGTATATGAGTGAGTGACTGGGAACATGAGTGGTTGTATGAGTGAGTGACTAAGAGTATGGGAGCTGTATGGGTGAGTGACTGTGAGTGTAAGGGTCTGAATGGGTGACTGCCTGGGTATGAGAGTAGCTGTATAGGTGACTGAGTGGCTGTGTCAGTGACTGTATGAGTGACTGGCTGTATGACCGAGTGACTGAGAGTGTGAGTGGCTGGATGGGGAGTACCTCAGTCTGTGAGTTGCTGCATGAGTGACTGACTGGGAGTGTGAATAGCTAAATGGGTTAGGGACTTGGTGTGGGAGTTGCTGTATAAGTGAGTGCCTGGGAGTATGAATGGCTGTTTGGCATAGTGACTGGCTGTGTTAGTTGTATGAGTAAGCGACTGGGGCAGGAGTGGCTGTATGAGTGAGTGACTGAGAGTGTGAGTGGTTATATGGGTGAGTGACTGGCTGTTTCAATTGCTCTATAAGTAAGTGACTGGGATTGTGAATGGTTAAATGAGTGAATGACAGTTTGTGTGAGTGCCTGCGTGAGTGAATGAGTGGGGATGTGAACTGCTGTATGAGTGAGTGACTGAGAGTGTGAGTGGCTGTATGAGTGAGTGAGTGAGTGGGAGTTGCTGTATGAGTGAGTGACTGGCTGTACGAGTGCCTCTGTGAGTGACCGATTTGGGATGAGAGGGGTTGTCTTAGTGAGTGCTTGAGAGTGTGAGTGGCTGTTTGGGTGACTGACTAATTGTGTGACCAGCTTTATGATAGACTGGGTATGTGAGTTCCTGTATGAGTGAGTTACTGGGAGTGTGAGTTGCTGTGTGAGTGAGTGGCTGTTCACATAAGTGGCTGTATGGGTGTGTGACTGTGTCACGGTTTCGGGAGGGTCTGATCAGGACATCCCTTGAGGTCACCGAATATCGTAAAGAGGTAGTACAGAGGAGCAGCTAAAGGCATACACGGAAACGACAGCTATGGACAGGCACAGGAAACAGGAAAGTAAAAGCAGAGCAACCCTTGTGTGAACAAACAGGAAACAGATTACCAGTGGACAAACACGCTGGGGTTGTACACAGAGTAAGGCGCAGAACCTCCCACAGTGACAGGGAATCTCAATGCCTCTATGCAGTTTGCTCTTACAGATAGTCACCCTGCCAGCCCCATAGAAAGGAGGCAGCAGAAGTGATTCTGTCTCTGGACCCTAGAGCACAAACAAGGATAGTACTTACATACACAGGACACGCTCTTGTGGGTCCAGCTGGAAACACAGTGGCGATTCCTGAGAAAACAGCATTAGTACACTGTCACTGTTAGGCACGATATACAACGTATAACACTGGACAAGGATGGGGGCTGGAATTGCCTCCTGGAAACCAGGAGCCAGCCCCAGTACACAGGAGGACACGTATACACTGGTGAAGACTGATAGAACACTTACCAGACACAAAGAACCAAGAAGAAACAGAAACAGAAGGGAACAAACAAAGAGGCAGAGGCAAGAACTAGCAACAGGCTCAGGCTGAAGCAAAGGCGGGTCTAGGACTTGAAAACAGGGCGCAAACTTCTGGCTGGGACAGACAGAGACAGGACTGGGAAACTGAGAACAGGCTCTGGCTGGAACAGGCAAGGACAGGACTGAAATACAGGGAGTAGGAAATGAGCAGTAAACAGGACTGGGAAACGGAGAGAAGGTTCAGGCTGAAACAAGGCAGGAGCATGGCAGAGAAACAGGGAGCAGGCCTTGGAAGATACAAACAGGTACAATGCTAAGAAGTAGGGAGCAGACTCTGGCTGGAACAATCAGGAACAGGGCAGAGAAACAGGAAACAGGATCAGGCTGGAACAGAACAGGAACAAAACTGGAACACCATCCGACAAGGGGTCTGTAACACAAAGGAATTGAAGTCCGATGCACGACGGGGAGCTTGAGGGAATGGCTGCTTATAAGCAGTTCTAAGCTGGGCTGCACAGGAGAGGTTTCAGGTGTGTGTGGTTTCAGACACTTGCAAGTCCTGGAGGAGAGGATCCAGTGAAAAGGAGCAACTGGACTTCTCCCATTGAAAACAATGGGAAACAGAATCCGGGTTTTCCTGACTACCAAGCAGTGCATTATGGGATTTGCAGTCCCAAGAAGCAAATGTAGTCCTCCACAAGTGTAACATGCAGAAAAGAGAAACAAACAGGAGTCAGCAAGGGACTCTAGATAGGTGTTCAAGGTGATTCCCAGGCTTCTGACAGTCCCCTTACAGCGCCCCCTGGAAATGGGACGACCGAGTCGTAACAGACTGGGTGTGTGAGTGGCTGTATAGATGTGTGGTTGGGTATGTGACTAGCTGTATGGGTGACTTAGTGGTTGTGTTAGTGGCTGTATGAGTGTGTGGGTTGGTGAGTAATTGTTTGAGCGAGTGACTGGGAGTGTGAGTGGCTCTGTGGGAGAGTTACTGGGTGCGTGAGTTGCTGTATGAGCGAGTACGTGTTTGTGTGAGTGGTTGTATGAGTCAGTGACTGGGAGTGTGAGTGGCTGGGTGTGCGAACAGATGTATGTGTGACTGAGTGGGTGTGTGAGTTGCTGTATGAATGACTAAGTGAATGTCTGAATACATGTAAGGCTAAGTGAGTGCATGTGGCAGTAGATGTATTGATAAGTGAAGTAACATGTTACTAACTATATCAGTGACAGATTGGGTGTCTGGGTGGAAGAATGCATGTGTGACTGCAAGTATAAGTGCCTCTATCAGTGTGTTAATGGACATTTGTATGGCTGTATTCAACTCTACCTTGTTGTATATTTTTATATTTTTGCTTTTTAGAAGTACTAAGAAAGAAGTAATCAAGAAATTACTTTACTTCAATATATACTGCCATTGACATGTTTAAAAAATATCAAAACTGAAATATAATTTAGTATGACTTTTGCAAAAATGGTTGATAAAGTTTTGGTTTCTGAAATGCATAAGTTCATAACATATATCAAGCCATAATTAGTTATTATGTATTCATAGTATTTTTCATTATAGTAAAGCATTTTCTTTTCTTTTTTTACTGTTCTCAGATTTTGTACTTGTACACCATAGTGAATGTATTGTATAAAGTTTCATTCTTGAACAGTGGGAAAAAACAATCATAACAATTGTAAAAGATCCTTGTATCAGTTCAGCACCTCCTCTTTTCTTTCTCTGTATTAAATGTTGGTGCTTTTCCCATCATTTGCCAGTCATCTGGCATCTGAGATCAGTGAGAGTCAGTTGCCAAATCCTATTGAACATAGTTTTTGGAGGATCAACCCTCAGCAAAGTGGCAATAAATTACATGGGAGTTTTCCCCATGCCCTGTAGGGAGCATTAACTAGTGACAAAGCATGTGAAGTGCTTTTTGTGCGACAAGCCCCTCTCCTGGGATACCTCCAACAAATACTCATGTGGTAGTACAAGTATGTTGACACAACTGAAGAGATATAACTCCAACTACTGTTGAAAAAGAAAAAAGAACATACATATAAATCAGTATTATATTTACAAAATTCCACAAACAAAACAGCACACAATACTTACGCTGAAACAGATTATCACATTATAGTAAAACATTTTATTTGCCCTTTTTTTCTGTTCTCAGCATTTATACTTGTACAACTTAAATAGTGCTTTGTATAAAGAATCATCGTTGAACAGTGGGGAGTAAACAATCATATAGATTGTCAAAATAAACAAAACTGCACAGTCTATCACCACAAATAAGTGACACTCTGCATTGTACTAACTACAAACACCAAATTGTTTTATGTGCAATTTCTAAACTAACCTACACAAATATGTCCAAAAAACAATTCTCTTATTATTATACTTGGCACAATAGTACTAATAGATATAAAGGAGATTTGTATTTGGGAGTCTTTTTTGAACATATCACCCCTGTTAGGCTGAAAGATGTGTAAAATTCTGATGATCCTTGTAGATGAAATCCCATACATTACTTTTTCCCCAGAAATATTTCATAGAAGTTTGGTTGAAGGAACAAAAGGTAAAAATGTTATAGTTTGAATGGGGGTTTTTGCATCAATTTAAGGTTGATGTGACTGCATTGTAATAATCCAGTTTCACTCTTTAATTACACAGTGTAGTGTACAGACAGTGTGGTGAACAGATGTTATACTAACTCCTTCATGGAAAATAAAAGAATTCTTCAATTTTGGAGAATTTTTTAAAGACTTCACCCCTGGCAGGCTGAATAATGTCTAAAACACTAATGATCTATGTACAAGAAACAGCATACACTACTTTTTCCCAGAATTATACCACTTCTCAGAACTTTGGTTGAAGAACCAAAGGTAAGGATTTTGTAGTTTGAAAGACAGTTTTGGTTTGAATATGAGGTTTCTGTCATTACATTCCGTCCTTCCAGTTTTAGGCCCTTATTACGAGTGTGTCAATCTCGAGACGCCACACTCACGATGGCCTTCGACGTCACAGACAGGACGGTCTGACCGCCGTATTATGACCGTGGCAGATGGGCCATGGTCCGACTGCCACCACCGCCAGGTTGCCGCCTGTCGACAGCCTGGTGGTCTCGGTGGTCGCAATCCATCAGGGCAGCGCTGCAAGCAGCACTGCCCTAGGGATTATGAGTCCCCCTTCCACCAGCCTTTGCATGGTGGTCTCACCACCATGCACAGGCTGGCGGAAAGGGGGTGTTGGGGGCCCCATGAGGGCCTCTGCACTGCCCATGCACTTGATATGGGCAGTGCAGGGGCCCCCATAGACAGACCCATCGTGCATTTCACTGCCTGAATTATGGGCAGTGAAATGCGCAACGGGTGCTGTCGCACCCCGACGCACCACAACGATTACTAGCAGGCGCAATGTTGTGGTGAGTTTTCCGCTGGGCCAGCAGGTGAAAACAATATTTCCTCCTGATAGGATGGGCAGCATACCGCCAGCACCGGCGGTCTGCTGGCTGCAGCGGCTTCGACGGTCTTTTACAAAGACTGCCGAAGTCGTAATGAGGGCATTAGTCTTCAAATAGACAGTGTAGTGTCCAGATGATATCTTAACTCCGTGAAAAATATTAGGTATTGTTGCATACGTTTTTTCAGAAATTGAAATTTGTCCAACTTGGAAGTTTGCAATTTTGGTTTCCAATTTAGATCCATCTGTTGTGCATCGTTGCGATGTTATTATAAAGTATTTTCTAGTTCTTTGTAGATACAATGTAGACATAACATCTGATCTATCATTGGAGCAGTCATATTCTGGTTGGCATTTTCAATCAGTCTGTCAGCAGGCACAGATTTATAATCCAGTAATGTTAAGTACAAAAATTGCTCAGCACGTATTTGAGTACCAGATGTAAAAGAGCAATCTTCACAGTCATAGTTCCATTTGTAAGTCAGTCCAAACAACTCATCAATATTTACTTTTTCTTTTTCTAATACAACAATGATAACCATTATAAATTCTTGTGCATCTTGTAGACTGTTGGGAGTAAATACTATAGATTGACCTCATGTATCTACAAGGTCTTGAATGTCTGAAGCAGACTGCTTTAGAGTCCTATCACTGAGTAAATGTAATAAATGATAAAGTGCAGAACACAATCTACTTTCTGTTGAATTCCATTTACAAGATGTGAGAAATGAAAGGGTACATTGAGAACAAAATTTGCTGAACAGTTGTTACCTGAACTGTTTTCCAATTGGTAACTTACAATATCTCCCTCATTTTCTACTTTTTTCTTCTTTCTGTTCGTTGTTCATTTGTGCCACTAACTGGAATACAATAATTCCTCTTTTGCTTGCTGTATCGCAGTCTCCACCTCATTCATAGCTATGGCTGCTTCATTTTGAATAACTGGTTCTCCAAGAGGATCTTGGCACAGCATTGAAAGAGTCTTTGTAGCAGTCAAAGGGCCTCATTTACAAGGATTTTATGACTCCTTAGTGTCATTGTTTTTACGATAAGGCAGCACAAAATAGTCTCCCACCCCATGCCATATTTACAAACTGGTGCACTGTCACCATTGTTTCAGTTTGTAAAGCCTTGTACCACATTATACCTGCATTGGGTATAATGTATACAAGGTAGGCGTTCCCCCGATAAAAGCCCCGCAGAAATGGTGCAGTGAAATCTACAAGATTGCTCAGGTCAGGCATTAAAGGTGAAGCTGTGCTTTTGTCTATGGGGGCCGCCTTAACATTGCTGGACTAGCGTCAAACTTTTCATGCTAGTCCATCAATGTTAAGTTTTAGAGCCACAACAGCATCAAAATGCTGTTGTGGACACTTTGCGCCATGGAGCACTGTATTGTAAATACGGTTCTCCCATGGTGTCGCAAGGGGGGCGTAGGGTAGCACAAGAAAACTGGTGCATCGATCACGATGCACCAGTTTCTTGTAAATTAGTTTTTCCTTTGTTGTGTCTCACCAAACAGCTGTCACATTCAACTACTGCATGTTTCCTATCTTCTATGTTTTCTGCTACATTACTTCAATATCAGTAGTATTGAAGTACTTCGTAAAGACACATGTTTTCTGGGTGTAAGTTATTTTTTGTGTGGTATGTGTCCAACAGATTCAATTTTACAGTGTCTCTACTTTCCGGATCAAACTCTGCTAGATTCTGAATTTCCAGGAAAGACTTTAACACTCTATTTCACGTGTTTGCAAGTCCTAGACTTACCCAAACAATTACCCTTGACCTTGAGAACAAAATAGCCGAGCTCAACCAATCCGAGCACTCATAGGACCCTATTTCTCCGTGGGAAAGCATTTTCAAGCTGAAACTATACCATTTCTTGATAAGACCCTTTTCTGCAGAAATCTCTTCCAACATCTCTTTCATCTTGGTCTTCTCTAATTTTGTAATATATAAAGTGACATAACAAGCAACAGCAATGGAGTTGTCTGCAACAAACTGTATGTTCGCATTCCACATCTTCAAAATGACTAGATTGTACTCATTAATGTACTTCAAGGCCTCTGTTCCTCTCAGGCTGTAGGTGTTTTTCAGTGATTTTCATGTCAGTGTATGTCTGACTGCAGATAGAAAGCTGTTTACTCTTCCTTGTGAAATGATGGGTTGAAGCAATCCAAAATAACATCTTGTATAAAATGTACCATTGTATCTGTAATTTTGATGACAGTACCTCCCACATCTATGACTTTGGAAGGGCATAACTTCTTGTCTCAAATCTTTTTCACTACTGTTGTTTGGTATGGCACATGTCACATACTGTTCTATGAAAGACAGGACTGACTAATCACTGTCTGTTTCAAATTTTGGTGTATCTTTTATCCATACCAGCATGTGAATATAAGGAGCATCTCTTGCTTAGTACTCTACGCCAAAAGAAATCAGTTACTTTTCCAAGCGTCAGATTTGTTTTGCTGCAGATGAAAGTCATCATAGCTCGAAACCAGTGGTTAAAATATCTGCAAATATTAGCAGGATACAAGGAACAAAGTTCTACCACTGTCTTCTCTTCGTTGTCCTTATTATCATAGTTTGCTCTTCTCACAAATTCAAGCAGATCATCCCACACATACTCAGCAAACTGAATGTCAGGAACCAAGTAACTACACCTAGTTTTCTCAACATACATTTCAGCCATGACAATACTGATTGGTGCCACATTTGCACTCCATGAAATTAATCAAGCTGTATTGCAACTTTTCATCCTTTCCATTAACTTTGTCAAAAAACACCTTTGCAGAAAGGTTTTGAAGATGTACTCCTGTCTTCAGTATATGGTTTACTGGATATGAAAGTACAGACAAGTCATTTGCAAACCGAAGATGGAATATGTATGGAATACACTGGCGAAATCTAGGATCCTCTGAATATAAGCTGCTTGATAGGTATTCAGCTGCTGGTATCTGTATGGGGTGGTCTTCATAGCATCCGCTTTCTTCAATGGGAAACAGTTGTGCAATACAGAAGCCTCTAAACCTTTCTTCCACACACTCATGAGAGCACCTTCTGCTTGCTTCATTTGAAAAAGATCAATAACACCACTAAGAACGTCTTTAGATTGCAGAGGGTGAATGCTTCTGCTACCTTCCCCAGGTACTCTGGCTGCTGCTGCCTCTGCATTTTGCCTGGGATGAACTGAGAGTCTCCTGACTCTCAGTTCGAGGCCCTCCTCCACCCGCAGGCTCGTCCCTGTACCACATTCCTGGTGGTCTAGTGGCCATCACAATTAAATATTTCTCTCTGTCGCTTTTCACTCTTGCTTTTTCTGCGTTTTTTCTCTTGTTTTTCCTTTATTTTCGTTTCTCCCCTCTTTTCCTCTGCCCCCCTCGCCGTTAAGCACCTTTTGTGCCATCCCACCTCCAGGCTGACCGCTCTTCCCACCCCCTCCCCTTCTTAATGGCGGCCTCAGTGAGGCTGTGCCATGCCGAAGTCACGCCAAAGGAGAGCCCATCCACACCCAGACCCAGGAACCGTGGATCTCTGTTAAACTACCCCCTGGCCTGCCTCCATTATGACTCTAAGACCCTCCTCCGCCTCAACACTGGACGTCTCAGTAACTGCTGCATCATCTCCCCCAATGACACCCATGGACCTTTCACCTGCAAGAACTGCAACTTGCAACAAGCTGAAGGTACTCTCCGCACACAATGATACCAGCATCCTCCACAATCCCATCCACTGCTTGATCCTGAACATCCGCTCCCTCCACAAACATGCCACTGAACCGATTTGATCGACACTGCCAGACCGGACATCACCTTCCTTACCGAGACCTGAGCCAACCCCATCTCGGGACCAGACATCGCGATCGCCATTCCCGACAGAAACAGCATCCTAAGGAGGCTACCGGCCCTCCCGCCCGGACGGAGTGCTCGCCGTTGTACACAAGTCCTCACTATGTGTCAAGGCTGTCCCAGAAGAACAATGCAGCACTATGGAACACCTTCACTTCCTGGTCCACTTCAAACACAACTCCTCCATCAGCGGCACCCTGGTGTACAGGCCACCTGGCCCCCGCTGAGCTTTCATAGACAACGTTGTAGACATCGCTACCCCCCAGACCCTGTCGTCAGACGACTACCTCCTCCTAGGCAACCTGAATTTCTACCTCGAGCACCATGCGGACCCAAAACCACTTCTCTACTCGACAACCGCACCACCCTCGGTCTCAAACAGCTGGTCTCTGCACCCACACACATCAGAGGACACACACTGGACCCTATCTTCACCTCAAGCAGCCGGATCACAATTGAGACCATCTCTGCCCCAGACTGGACCGACCACCACTGCATACACTTCACAATCACCGCACTCAGCAGCCACACCCACACCCCTAGGGCCACCCACAGGAAATGGAAGAAAATCACCAATGAGCAACTCACCTCATCGCTCACCAAATCCCTCCCTCCTTCCTCTAATGACTTCAACACAGCAGCGTGCACTCTCAACGCATGGATCACCAAATACGCTGATACTCAAGCCCCCCTCCGGCTGACATCGGCCAAACGCATACCTAAGAAAGACAGCTGGTTCACCACCGCACTCCAAGAATCAAAACGTACCCGCAGACCTTTAGAGAAGAACTGGAGGAGCAGCCAAACCAGCAAAGACCTTGCTTCATTCAGAGCCACAACTGCCACCTAGTGATGAGAAATCAAGAATGCAAGGAAGGATGCACTCAGGGAGCTCATCAACTCCTCCGCACACAACTCTAAGGAACTCTTCTCAGTCATCAATGAGTTCACAGACCCCCCCTCCGAAGCTACCAGCATCCCCCTGTCACAGGACCTCTGCGACAAACTTGCCACCTTTTTCCACCACAAGATCCAGGATATCTCTGACAGCTTCATCCTGGAAAGTCCTGGCACCGGAAACTGTGACCGACCCCCCCCCCCCTCCCCGGAACCAACCCAGACCATCCACAGCTGGTCCATGCTCACCACAGAGGAAACAGTCAGTATCATGAACAGCACCCACTCCAGAGCCCCCAAGGACCTCTGCCCGCACCACATCTACATCAGAGCCAGCGCATCCATCGCCCCCGAGCTCGGGAACACAACCAACTGCTCCAACAACACTGGCACCTTCCCTGAGGACTGGAAACACGCCCAAATACCCCCTCTCCTGAAGAAACCTTCGGCCGACCCATCAGAACTAAAGAATTTCAGGCCTATCTCGCTGCTACCCCACTCTGCCAAAGTACTGGAGAAAGCAATCAACGTACAATAACGGAATTTCATTGAGGCCAACAACTCCCTGGATAGCTCCCAGTCTGGCTTCCAACGCAACCAAAGCACAGAAACAGTCCTCCTGGCAGCCACCAATGACATCCGATTGCTCTTAGACCGTGACCACATCCTCATACTCCTCGACCCCTCAGCAGCATTTGACACAGTCTCCCACAGCACTCTGTGCACCAGACTCCATGACATAGGAGTCCATGGAAGAGCCCTGGAATGGATCCACTCCTTCCTCTCCAGGAGGACGCAGAGGGTCAGACTCCCACCCTACACTCCCAGACCCACAGGAGTCAACTGCGGAGTTCCTCAAGGATGGTCACTGAGTCCCACACTGTTCAACGTATACATGGCCCCTCTCGCTGCCATCATCAGAAGCCATGGTGTGAACATAGTGTCATATGCCGATGACACACAACTCATCATTTCCCTCAACTAAGACCCGCACACTGCCAAAAGGAATTTCCACTCAGGAATGGAAGTCGTCTCCACCTGGATGAGAGAAAGCTGCCTCAAGCTCAACTCTGACAAGATTGAGCTCATCATCTTCAGAAACGCCACCTTAGTTTGGGATGACTCCTGGTGGCCCACATCCCTCAGCGCCCCCCTGCCCCGAATGAGCACACCGCAACCTAGGGATCATCCTCAACTCCTCCCTATCCATGACCCACCAGGTAAACTCAGTTGCCTCCTCCTGCTGGCATACAGTCGGCAAACTTCGAAAGATCTTCAGATGGATACCAGCAGACTGTCTCCCGCCGGTTTCCCGCTGCCCTGCAGAATCCTCCATGGCGGCGGAGCGCGCTCCGCCACCATGGGGATTCTGACACCCCCTACCGCCATCCTGGAACAGGATGGCGGTAGGGGGTGCCGCGGGGCCCCTGCAGTGCCCATGCCAATAGCATGGGCACTGCAGGGGCCCCCGTAAGAGGGCCCCACAAAGTATTTCAGTGTCTGCTATGCAGACACTGAAATACGCGACGGGTGCCACTGCACCCGTCGCACCTTCCCACTACGCCGGCTCAATTCTGAGCCGGCGTCCTCGTGGGAAGGCTGATTTGCCCTGGGCTGGCGGGCGGCCTTTTGGCGGCCGCCCGCCAGCCCAGGGCAAATCCCAAAATACCCTCAGCGGTCTTTCGACCGCGGAGCGGTATTTTGGTGGGGGAACTTCGGCGGGCGGCCTCCGCCGCCCGCCGAAGTTAGAATCACCCCCTATATTTTTTAAGCATTTAACTGATGTCATAAACAGTTATGATACTATGGTACTGCCACTCTTTGTTATTTCTCATGCTTATATCTGTGTCTCTATGCCTGTGTCAGTTTACCTATCAGTGTGTACCTGGGTATAATACTGTATGCATCACTGTGTTCCTGGGTGCCTGAGCATATGTGTTGGTGTGTGTGCTATGGTGCCTCCATGTATGCAAAAATGAGTGTCTGGGTGTGATACTTAATAGAGAAGTGTATGACCGAGTCTGTCAGTGTATGCATAAGTGTGTCTTTTGCTGTGTTACTGTATGCATGATAATTTACATGCATATGTCAGCCTCTTCTTCGCTGTCTGCTTCATTGTCCATATGTATAAATCAGTGTATGCATGGGTGTGCAACTACTCTATCCACCAGCATGTACAGGGGTGTGTCAGCATACACCTCACTTCCTTCCTGGGTGTGTCAGGGTATGGATCTGTATGTGCCTATGTGTCTATGTGTATGGGTTAGTGTGTGACTGTGTTTTTTGCGTGTACTGATTATTGGGGTTTTAACTGTCTCTGTAAGTGCTCTGTCACTGCTGGATACATAAGTGCTGTATTAGGATGTAACTGAATGTGTAAGTGCCTCTGCCTCTGCCTCTGTCTGAGTTGGTGGGTGAGTGACTCTAAGCTTTTCTAAATATGTAAATGAGTTTCAGTATGGGTGGCACACTAGACGTACAGCTATGCATTTGGGTTGGAAAGTGTACATATGACTCACTGAAACTTCAAAATACATTTGGTACCTTCTAAAGACATAGCACCCAAAGGGACACTTTAAGACTTGGCAAAGGGATTTTGAATGCCAAATTGAGCTAGCTGTAAAACCACATACAGAGACTGCGCAGTAGTAGGCCCGACCCATGTTTAATGTACTACTTGTCTGAATGGGCGAGTAGTTAAGTCACTACTCGACTAAATATCTGAGTGAATGCATCAGTCTTTCTATGGGTGTGCCACCAGATGTTGACGTAAGTAAGACTATATGGGTCTCCAA
This sequence comes from Pleurodeles waltl, assembly GCF_031143425.1. Classification (NCBI taxonomy): domain Eukaryota; kingdom Metazoa; phylum Chordata; class Amphibia; order Caudata; family Salamandridae; genus Pleurodeles; species Pleurodeles waltl. Next base: position 385,442,745 of record NC_090451.1, on the reverse strand, counting down.
ATGTGTACATAAGTGGCTGTATAAATTGCTTACGGGCTGTGTTAATGATTATAAGGGTATGTAACTGTGTGCAACTGGCTTTGAACTGCTGAATACACAACTGTTGTGTGGGTGTGTGAGTGAATGTACAAGTGCCTATATTGCAGGGTGAATGAGTGTGTCAGTGGCTGTATGCTTCTGCAAATAGGTATGTGAGTTGCAGCATGGGTTAAGAGACTAGGGCCCATATTGATACTTTTTGACGCAAACTGCATTTGTGCAGTATTGCCTCAAAAAGTATAGCGCCGGATTACGCCATTCCAGGACGCCAAGCGGGCAGCATAATAATGGAATGGTGCAATCTGGTGCAAAGGGTGGACTAGCATAAACAAATGAAACTAGCCGGGTGGGGGTGGTGGTATGGGAGAATAGGGCTTTGCACCAAAAAATGATGTTATGCTGGTTAGAGGCAGAAAAAATGCCTCTAACCTAACCAGCGTAGCATAATTTTCTGACGCAAATCCATCCATGCCACATGACTGCTGTCTTAGAAAAGACAGGAGTCATGCCCACCACCCCAATAGCCACCACAGGGGACAAGTGTCCCCTGGGCATGGCCAATGCATCCTGTGCCATGCAGTGGGCCCGAGTTGGGCCCCCGATGGCACTTCAAATAAAAAAAAAAAAATACTTACCTATACTTCCCCTACTTACCTGGGACGGGGTCCCCCATCCTCCGGTGTCCTTCTGGTGTGAGTGGGGGCGTTCCTGGGGCTTGAGGAGGGCACCTGTGGACCCATTCCATGGTGTTCAACCATGGAAATGGGTCCACAGGTCACCTAATGCCTGGCCTGACCCAGGCATTAAATAATGGTGCAAAGTAAGCTTGGCGCCATTATTTAGCCCCTCCTCCCACCCGTGAGCCATTTTAGCACGGAGGGATAAATATGGGGCTATGGGGTTAGCACTTTTTTTAGATGGGAACGTCTACCTTGCATCTCATTGATGCAAGTTAGGTTCACGCCTGTTTTGACAGACGTGTCTAGCGTCAAAATAAAATTATGGAGTTAGTTTTGCGCCAATTTTGGGTAAAAAATATTATGCAAATTCTGCCAAATGGAATATAAATATGCCCCTAGATGTATTACTGGCCATAGCGGTCTGCAAGTGCACTTGTAACTGAGTCAAACTAAAAAGGAGATGTATTTCATTCTAAGCACAAAGAACCCCGCTCTATCTAAAGGGTTGCTGAGGGGTGAGTGATGTGTAGTACAACAAGAGTTTTAAGCTTGGCAAGGGGGGTTGTCTAATCCCAAGTCGAGCTGGGAGTATAACTACACACACAGGGTCTGCAGTAGTAGGCCCGAGCCATGTTTAAAGTACTACTTGTCTGAATGGGCAATAAGGTTGTGTCACTACTTGATTAAATATCTGAGTGACTGTATCAGTCCCTCTATGGGTGTGCCACCAGATGTTGAAATAAGTATACTGGTATATGACTCGCTCTTTTAATAACTCCATGGCTCTCTAAATGTGTATATAATTGGCTGTATGCATTGCTTACTGGCTCTGATAGTGAGTATAGGGGACTGTAACTGTATGTGCACTGTCTCTGATACTGCTGGATACATAAGTGTTGTGTGACTGTGTGAGTGAAAGTATAAGTGGCTCCATTGCTGTCTGACCAAGTGTGTCAGTGGCTGTTTGGTTTTCTAAATAGGTATGTGATTTGCAGCATGGGTGGGAGACTGGATGAATGATTACATGTAACTCAGTAAAACTTACAAAGACATGTTATCTTTTAAGCACAAAGCACCCTGCCCTATGGCCTGCCAAAGCCCACTTGAGGGGTGACTTATATGTAGTTACTGCTGCATTCATAACTGCTTAATGAACATGTCACTAAGGGGCACATGTACGAAGACAGAAATTTGTGAGTTTCACAAACTACTATTTGTCCATGTCTGTGGCCCAATGGAACTGCAGAGAGGTGTTGATTCTTATAGGTTCTGCCTTTACCCAAGTAGGGGTGACCCTTTCTGGTAGCCACGGCGTTGCCAACGGAGGGAATGCCAAAAGCAGTCTGCGCCCTCCAGAAGGAGTCCCAGAGGGAGAAAACCCAAAAGGGAAAAAACCTCTAAGCAGGAACTCCCTGGAACAAAAACAAAAGTAAAAAGTAATTCTGAACAATAGGAAAAAAAAAGTAATGAAAAAAGCTGGAACAGGCTAGGAAAAAAAATATAACTGACGAAGAAGACACAGGAGCGAAGATCACCACCCAAAGGAAGTGTTGTAGCACAAGGAGAAACAGGAATCACACACCTTATATACCCATAAAACAGGAAGTGACCAACAGGAAGTAAAAAGAGACCATATTGGTTTGGGAATGCAGCATAGAAACCTACAGAAAAGTCACTATGTTAAAAAAGGTTCCAAGGGCATTCAAGGAGAAAGAAGGCATGCTGGGAAGAAGAAAAGAACATGGTAGCTAGAAAAGGGCATAAATACAGGGAGAAACGAAGAAAGAAGAAAAGAAGAAAGAAAACATGAAAAAGAACATAAGGTAAGTGAGGTTCTCTGTGGAGGGAGGCAGGAACTAGTGGGGGCGCGCCGCGCCCGTAACTCGTCGAGGCCCCATGCCCAATTTGGAGCCTTGAGTAAAGTAGGGAATGGCAGAGGCGCAGCATGCCCTCCCACTGCAGATTGCGGCCGCGCCGCGAGCCAAATGCTCAGCTCGCGGCACAGCTCATGGAGCGACAGCAGGTCCTCCCCCCTGGAGCCCTGGGTTTGTGTGAAAACAGCTGAAAAAACTGACAGATCAAAAGTGGGGCGTTAACAGGCAAGGCATCTTCCCATGAACATTCATTAAGAGGGTAGATAGCCTTTCCAATGAATAAGATATTGGAGATGTGTAAGGAAATGCCTCCTTGGCATGGTTGCCCCCTGACTTTTTGCCTTTGCTGATGCTATGTTTACAATTGAAAGTGTGCTGAGGCCTGCTAACCAGGCCCCAACACCAGTGTTCTTTCCCTAACCTGTACTTTTGTATCCACAATTGGCAGACCCTGGCATCCAGATAAGTCCCTTGTAACTGGTACTTCTAGTACAAAGGGCCCTGATGCCAAGGAAGGTCTCTAAGGGCTGCAGCATGTCTTATGCCACCCTGGAGACCTCTCACTCAGCACAGACACACTGCTTGCCAGCTTGTGTGTGCTAGTGAGGACAAAACGAGTAAGTCGACATGGCACTCCCCTCAGGGTGCCATGCCAGCCTCTCACTGCCTATGCAGTATAGGTAAGACACCCCTCTAGCAGGCCTTACAGCCCTAAGGCAGGGTGCACTATACCATAGGTGAGGGTACCAGTGCATGAGCATGGTACCCCTACAGTGTCTAAACAAAACCTTAGACATTGTAAGTGCAGGGTAGCCATAAGAGTATATGGTCTGGGAGTCTGTCAAACACGAACTCCACAGCACCATAATGGCTACACTGAAAACTGGGAAGTTTGGTATCAAACTTCTCAGCACAATAAATGCACACTGATCCCAGTGTACATTTTATTGTAAAATACACCACAGAGGGCCCCTTAGAGGTGCCCCCTGAAACTTAACCGACTATCTGTGTAGGCTGACTAGTTTTAGCAGCCTGCCACAAACCGAGACATGTTGCTGGCCCCATGGGGAGAGTGCCTTTGTCACTCTGAGGCCAGTAACAAAGCCTGCACTGGGTGGAGATGCTAACACCTCTCCCAGGCAGGAATTGTCACACCTGGCGGTGAGCCTCAAAGGCTCACCTCCTTTGTGCCAACCCAGCAGGACACTCCAGCTAGTGGAGTTGCCCGCCCCCTCCGGCCAGGCCCCACTTTTGGCGGCAAGGCCGGAGAAAATAATGAGAATAACAAGGAGGAGTCACTGGCCAGTCAGGACAGCCCCTAAGGTGTCCTGAGCTGAGGTGACTCTAACTTTTAGAAATCCTCCATCTTGCAGATGGAGGATTCCCCCAATAGGGTTAGGATTGTGACCCCCTCCCCTTGGGAGGAGGCACAAAGAGGGTGTACCCACCCTCAGGGCTAGTAGCCATTGGCTACTAACCCCCCAGACCTAAACACGCCCTTAAATTTAGTATTTAAGGGCTACCCTGAACCCTAGAAAATTAGATTCCTGCAACTACAAGAAGAAGGACTGCCTAGCTGAAAACCCCTGCAGAGGAAGACCAGAAGACGACTACTGCCTTGGCTCCAGAAACTCACCGGCCTGTCTCCTGCCTTCCAAAGATCCTGCTCCAGCGACGCCTTCCAAAGGGACCAGCGACCTCGACATCCTCTGAGGACTGCCCCTGCTTCGAAAAGACAAGAAACTCCCGAGGACAGCGGACCTGCTCCAAGAAAGGCTGCAACTTTGTTTCCAGCAGCTTTAAAGAACCCTGCAAGCTCCCCGCAAAAGGCGTGAGACTTGCAACACTGCACCCGGCGACCCCGACTCGGCTGGTGGCGATCCAACACCTCAGGAGGGACCCCAGGACTACTCTAAGACTGTGAGTACAAAAACCTGTCCCCCCTGAGCCCCCACAGCGCCGCCTGCAGAGGGAATCCCGAGGCTTCCCCTGACCGCGACTCTTTGAATCCTAAGTCCCGACACCTGGGAGAGACCCTGCACCCGCAGCCCCCAGGACCTGAAGGACCGGACTTTCACTGGAGGAGTGACCCCCAGGAGTCCCTCTCCCTTGCCCAAGTGGAGGTTTCCCCGAGGAACCCCCCCCTTGCCTGCCTGCAGCGCTGAAGAGATCCCTAGATCTCCCATTTACTTCCATTACAAACCCGACGCTTGTTTCTACACTGCACCCGGCCGCCCCCGCTCTGCTGAGGGTGAAATTTCTGTGTGGACTTGTGTCCCCCCCGGTGCCCTACAAAACCCCCCTGGTCTGCCCTCCGAAGACGCGGGTACTTACCTGCAAGCAGACCGGAACCGGGGCACCCCCTTCTCTCCATTCTAGCCTATGTGTTTTGGGCACCACTTTGAACTCTGCACCTGACCGGCCCTGAGCTGCTGGTGTGGTGACTTTGGGGTTGCTCTGAACCCCCAACGGTGGGCTACCTTGGACCAAGAACTGAACCCTGTAAGTGTCTTACTTACCTGGTAAAACTAACAAATACTTACCTCCCCTAGGAACTGTGAAAATTGCACTAAGTGTCCACTTTTAAAACAGCTATTTGTGAATAACTTGAAAAGTATACATGCAATTTTGATGATTTGAAGTTCCTAAAGTACTTACCTGCAATACCTTTCGAATGAGCTATTACATGTAGAATTTGAACCTGTGGTTCTTAAAATAAACTAAGAAAAGATATTTTTCTATATAAAAACCTATTGGCTGGATTTGTCTCTGAGTGTGTGTACCTCATTTATTGTCTATGTGTATGTACAACAAATGCTTAACACTACTCCTTGGATAAGCCTACTGCTCGACCACACTACCACAAAATAGAGCATTAGTATTATCTCTTTTTACCACTATTTTACCTCTAAGGGGAACCCTTGGACTCTGTGCATGCTATTCCTTACTTTGAAATAGCACATACAGAGCCAACTTCCTACATTGGTGGATCAGCGGTGGGGTACAAGACTTTGCATTTGCTGGACTACTCAGCCAATACCTGATCACACGACAAATTCCAAAATTGTCATTAGAAATTGATTTTTGCAATTTGAAAAGTTTTCTAAATTCTTAAAAGACCTGCTAGGGCCTTGTGTTAGATCCTGTTTAGCATTTCTTTTAGAGTTTAAAAGTTTGTTAAAAGTTTGAATTAGATTCTAGAACCAGTTTTAGTTTCTTAAAAAGTATTCCAACTTTTAGAAGCATAATGTCTAGCACAGATGTGAATGTGGTGGAACTCGACACCACACCTTACCTCCATCTACAGATGAGAGAGCTAAGGTCACTCTGTAAACTAAAGAAAATAGCAATGGGCCCCAAACCTACCAAAGTACAGCTCCAGGAGCTTTTGGCAGAGTTTGAAAAGGCCAACCCCTCTGAGGATGGCAACTCAGAGGATGAAGATAGTGACTTGGAGGGAAATTCCCCCCCTCCAGTCCTACTTAGGGAGAGCAGGGCTTCTCAAGCCCTGACTCCACAAATAATAGTCAGAGATGCTGGTTCCCTCACAGGAGGGACCAACAACTCTGAAATCACTGAGGATAACTCCAGTGAAGAGGACATCCAGTTAGCCAGGATGGCCAAAAGATTGGCTTTGGAAAGACAGATCCTAGCCATAGAGAGGGAAAGACAAGAGATGGGCCTAGGACCCATCAATGGTGGCAGCAACATAAATAGGGTCAGAGATTCTCCTGACATGTTGAAAATCCCCAAAGGGATTGTAACTAAATATGAAGATGGTGATGACATCACCAAATGGTTCACAGCTTTTGAGAGGGCTTGTGTAACCAGAAAAGTGAACAGATCTCACTGGGGTGCTCTCCTTTGGGAAATGTTCACAGGAAAGTGTAGGGATAGACTCCTCACACTCTCTGGACAAGATGCAGAATCTTATGACCTCATGAAGGGTACCCTGATTGAGGGCTTTGGATTCTCCACTGAGGAGTACAGGATTAGGTTCAGGGGGGCTCAAAAATCCTCGAGCCAGACCTGGGTTGACTTTGTTGACTACTCAGTGAAAACACTAGATGGTTGGATTCAAGGCAGTGGTGTAAGTAATTATGATGGGCTGTACAATTTATTTGTGAAAGAACACCTGTTAAGTAATTGTTTCAATGATAAACTGCATCAGCATCTGGTAGACCTAGGACCAATTTCTCCCCAAGAATTGGGAAAGAAGGCGGACCATTGGGTCAAGACAAGGGTGTCCAAGACTTCAACAGGGGGTGACCAAAAGAAAGGGGTCACGAAGACTCCCCAGCAGAAGGGTGATGAGACAACCAAAACTAAAAATAGTAAAGAGTCTTCTACAGGCCCCCAAAAACCTGCACAGGAGGGTGGGCCCAGAGCCTCTTCACAAAACAATGGGTACAAGGGTAAAAACTTTGATCCCAAAAAGGCCTGGTGTCATAGCTGTAAACAGCATGGACACCAAACTGGAGACAAGGCCTGTCCCAAGAAAGGTTCCACTCCAAACTCCCATCCAGGTAACACTGGTATGGCTAGTCTCCAAGTGGGATCAACAGTGTGCCCAGAGCAAATCAGGGTCCACACTGAAGCTACTCTAGTTTCTGAGGGTGGGGTGGATTTAGCCACACTAGCTGTCTGGCCGCCTAACATGCAAAAATACAGACAGCAACTCTTAATTAATGGGACTAGAATAGAGGGCCTGAGGGATACAGGTGCCAGTGTCACCATGGTGACAGAGAAACTGGTTTCCCCTGGCCAATACCTGACTGGAAAAACTTACACAGTCACCAACGCTGACAATCAGAGAAAAGTACATCCCATGGCAATGGTTACTTTAGAATGGGGAGGGGTCAATGGCCTGAAGCAGGTGGTGGTCTCCTCAAATATCCCAGTGGACTGTCTGCTTGGAAATGACCTGGAGTCCTCAGCATGGGCTGAGGTAGAGCTAAAAACCCATGCAGCAATGCTGGGTATCCCTGAACTGGTGTGTGTGAAAACAAGAGCACAATGCAAGGCACAGGGTGAAAAAGTAGAGCTGGAGTCTGGAAAAATGGCCCAGCCTACCAAGAGAACAGGAAAGTCAGTTGGGAAACCAACTGCAACACAGCAAAAGAAAGGGAACCTCTCTTCTCAGGAAGAAGTTCTGCCCTCTGAGGGAACTGAGCCTTTGGAGCTTGAACCTTATCAGGTTGAGCTCTTAGGCCCAGGGGGACCCTCAAGGGAGGAGCTGTGTAAGGGACAAGAAACCTGTCCCTCTCTTGAAGGCCTTAGGCAGCAAGCTGCTGAAGAGTCCAAAGGCAAGAAAAATGGAACACATAGGGTCTATTGGGAAGATGGGCTCCTGTACACTGAGGCCAGAGACCCCAAACCTGGTGCCACTAGGAGAGTGGTAGTGCCTCAGCTGTTCAGAGAGTTCATCCTAACATTGGCCCATGACATTCCCCTTGCTGGACATTTGGGACAAACCAAGACGTGGGAGAGGTTAGTCAACCACTTCTACTGGCCCAATATGTCCAACATGGTTAAGGAGTTTTGCCTCTCCTGCCCCACCTGTCAAGCCAGTGGTAAGACAGGTGGGCATCCAAAGGCCCCCCTCATTCCACTTCCTGTGGTGGGGGTGCCCTTTGAAAGAGTGGGTGTGGACATAGTTGGTCCACTGGAACCTCCCACAGCCTCAGGAAATATGTATATCCTGGTAGTAGTGGATCATGCTACCAGGTATCCTGAAGCTATTCCCCTTAGGTCGACTACTGCCCCTGCAGTAGCCAAGGCCCTCATTGGTATCTTTACCAGAGTGGGTTTCCCTAAGGAGGTGGTGTCTGACAGAGGTACCAACTTCATGTCAGCATACCTAAAGCACATGTGGAATGAGTGTGGAGTGACTTATAAATTCACTACACCTTACCATCCACAAACTAATGGCTTAGTTGAGAGATTCAACAAGACATTAAAGGGCATGATCATGGGGCTCCCAGAAAAACTCAAAAGGAGATGGGATGTCCTCCTGCCATGTCTGCTTTTCGCTTACAGGGAGGTACCACAGAAGGGAGTAGGGTTCTCACCCTTTGAACTTCTGTTTGGTCATCCTGTAAGGGGACCACTTGCCCTTGTTAAAGAAGGCTGGGAGAGACCTCTCCATGAGCCTAAACAGGACATAGTGGACTATGTACTTGGCCTTCGCTCTAGAATGGCAGAGTACATGGAAAAGGCAACCAAAAACCTTGAGGCCAGCCAACAACTCCAGAAGTTTTGGTATGACCAAAAGGCTGCACTGGTTGAGTTCCAACCAGGGCAGAAAGTCTGGGTTCTGGAGCCTGTGGCTCCCAGGGCACTCCAGGACAAATGGAGTGGCCCTTACCCAGTGCTAGAGAGGAAGAGTCAGGTCACCTACCTGGTGGACCTGGGCACAAGCAGGAGCCCCAAGAGGGTGATCCATGTGAACCGCCTTAAGCTCTTCCATGACAGGGCTGATGTGAATCTGTTAATGGTAACAGATGAGGATCAGGAGGCAGAGAGTGAACCTCTCCCTGATCTTCTGTCATCAGACCCAAAAGATGGCACAGTAGATGGAGTGATCTACTCAGACACCCTCTCTGGCCAACAGCAGGCTGATTGTAGGAGAGTCCTACAACAGTTTCCTGAGCTTTTCTCCCTAACCCCTGGTCAGACACACCTGTGTACCCATGATGTGGACACAGGAGACAGCATGCCTGTCAAGAACAAAATCTTCAGACAGTCTGACCATGTTAAGGAAAGCATCAAGATGGAAGTCCACAAGATGCTGGAATTGGGAGTGATTGAGCGCTCTGACAGCCCCTGGGCTAGCCCAGTGGTCTTAGTCCCCAAACCTCACACCAAAGATGGAAAGAAAGAGATGAGGTTTTGTGTGGACTACAGAGGGCTCAACTCTGTCACCAAGACAGATGCCCATCCAATTCCAAGAGCTGATGAGCTCATTGATAAGTTAGGTGCTGCCAAATTTCTAAGTACCTTTGACTTGACAGCAGGGTACTGGCAAATAAAAATGGCACCTGGAGCAAAAGAAAAGACAGCATTCTCCACACCTGATGGGCATTATCAGTTTACTGTTATGCCCTTTGGTTTAAAGAATGCCCCTGCCACCTTCCAAAGGTTGGTGAATCAAGTCCTTGCTGGCTTGGAGTCCTTTAGCACAGCTTATCTTGATGATATTGCTGTCTTTAGCTCCACCTGGCAGGATCACCTGGTCCACCTGAAGAAGGTTTTGAGGGCTCTGCAATCTGCAGGCCTCTCTATCAAGGCATCCAAATGCCAGATAGGGCAGGGAACTGTGGTTTACTTGGGCCACCTTGTAGGTGGAGGCCAAGTTCAGCCACTCCAACCCAAGATCCAGACCATTCTGGACTGGGTAGCTCCAAAAACCCAGACTCAAGTCAGGGCATTCCTTGGCTTGACTGGGTACTACAGGAGGTTTGTGAAGGGATATGGATCCATTGTGACAGCCCTCACTGAGCTCACCTCCAAGAAAATGCCCAAGAAAGTGAACTGGACTGTGGACTGCCAACAGGCCTTTGACACCCTGAAACAAGCAATGTGCTCAGCACCAGTTCTCAAAGCTCCAGATTATTCTAAGCAGTTCATTGTGCAGACTGATGCCTCTGAACATGGGATAGGGGCAGTTTTGTCCCAAACAAATGATGATGGCCTTGACCAGCCTGTTGCTTTCATTAGCAGGAGGTTACTCCCCAGGGAGCAGCGTTGGAGTGCCATTGAGAGGGAGGCCTTTGCTGTGGTTTGGTCCCTGAAGAAGCTGAGACCATACCTCTTTGGGACTCACTTCCTAGTTCAAACTGACCACAGACCTCTCAAATGGCTGATGCAAATGAAAGGTGAAAATCCTAAACTGTTGAGGTGGTCCATCTCCCTACAGGGAATGGACTTTATAGTGGAACACAGACCTGGGACTGCCCATGCCAATGCAGATGGCCTTTCCAGGTTCTTCCACTTAGAAAATGAAGACTCTCTTGGGAAAGGTTAGTCTCATCCTCTTTCGTTTGGGGGGGGGTTGTGTAAGGAAATGCCTCCTTGGCATGGTTGCCCCCTGACTTTTTGCCTTTGCTGATGCTATGTTTACAATTGAAAGTGTGCTGAGGCCTGCTAACCAGGCCCCAGCACCAGTGTTCTTTCCCTAACCTGTACTTTTGTATCCACAATTGGCAGACCCTGGCATCCAGATAAGTCCCTTGTAACTGGTACTTCTAGTACAAAGGGCCCTGATGCCAAGGAAGGTCTCTAAGGGCTGCAGCATGTCTTATGCCACCCTGGAGACCTCTCACTCAGCACAGACACACTGCTTGCCAGCTTGTGTGTGCTAGTGAGGACAAAACGAGTAAGTCGACATGGCACTCCCCTCAGGGTGCCATGCCAGCCTCTCACTGCCTATGCAGTATAGGTAAGACACCCCTCTAGCAGGCCTTACAGCCCTAAGGCAGGGTGCACTATACCATAGGTGAGGGTACCAGTGCATGAGCATGGTACCCCTACAGTGTCTAAACAAAACCTTAGACATTGTAAGTGCAGGGTAGCCATAAGAGTATATGGTCTGGGAGTCTGTCAAACACGAACTCCACAGCACCATAATGGCTACACTGAAAACTGGGAAGTTTGGTATCAAACTTCTCAGCACAATAAATGCACACTGATCCCAGTGTACATTTTATTGTAAAATACACCACAGAGGGCCCCTTAGAGGTGCCCCCTGAAACTTAACCGACTATCTGTGTAGGCTGACTAGTTTTAGCAGCCTGCCACAAACCGAGACATGTTGCTGGCCCCATGGGGAGAGTGCCTTTGTCACTCTGAGGCCAGTAACAAAGCCTGCACTGGGTGGAGATGCTAACACCTCTCCCAGGCAGGAATTGTCACACCTGGCGGTGAGCCTCAAAGGCTCACCTCCTTTGTGCCAACCCAGCAGGACACTCCAGCTAGTGGAGTTGCCCGCCCCCTCCGGCCAGGCCCCACTTTTGGCGGCAAGGCCGGAGAAAATAATGAGAATAACAAGGAGGAGTCACTGGCCAGTCAGGACAGCCCCTAAGGTGTCCTGAGCTGAGGTGACTCTAACTTTTAGAAATCCTCCATCTTGCAGATGGAGGATTCCCCCAATAGGGTTAGGATTGTGACCCCCTCCCCTTGGGAGGAGGCACAAAGAGGGTGTACCCACCCTCAGGGCTAGTAGCCATTGGCTACTAACCCCCCAGACCTAAACACGCCCTTAAATTTAGTATTTAAGGGCTACCCTGAACCCTAGAAAATTAGATTCCTGCAACTACAAGAAGAAGGACTGCCTAGCTGAAAACCCCTGCAGAGGAAGACCAGAAGACGACTACTGCCTTGGCTCCAGAAACTCACCGGCCTGTCTCCTGCCTTCCAAAGATCCTGCTCCAGCGACGCCTTCCAAAGGGACCAGCGACCTCGACATCCTCTGAGGACTGCCCCTGCTTCGAAAAGACAAGAAACTCCCGAGGACAGCGGACCTGCTCCAAGAAAGGCTGCAACTTTGTTTCCAGCAGCTTTAAAGAACCCTGCAAGCTCCCCGCAAAAGGCGTGAGACTTGCAACACTGCACCCGGCGACCCCGACTCGGCTGGTGGCGATCCAACACCTCAGGAGGGACCCCAGGACTACTCTAAGACTGTGAGTACAAAAACCTGTCCCCCCTGAGCCCCCACAGCGCCGCCTGCAGAGGGAATCCCGAGGCTTCCCCTGACCGCGACTCTTTGAATCCTAAGTCCCGACACCTGGGAGAGACCCTGCACCCGCAGCCCCCAGGACCTGAAGGACCGGACTTTCACTGGAGGAGTGACCCCCAGGAGTCCCTCTCCCTTGCCCAAGTGGAGGTTTCCCCGAGGAACCCCCCCCTTGCCTGCCTGCAGCGCTGAAGAGATCCCTAGATCTCCCATTTACTTCCATTACAAACCCGACGCTTGTTTCTACACTGCACCCGGCCGCCCCCGCGCTGCTGAGGGTGAAATTTCTGTGTGGACTTGTGTCCCCCCCGGTGCCCTACAAAACCCCCCTGGTCTGCCCTCCGAAGACGCGGGTACTTACCTGCAAGCAGACCGGAACCGGGGCACCCCCTTCTCTCCATTCTAGCCTATGTGTTTTGGGCACCACTTTGAACTCTGCACCTGACCGGCCCTGAGCTGCTGGTGTGGTGACTTTGGGGTTGCTCTGAACCCCCAACGGTGGGCTACCTTGGACCAAGAACTGAACCCTGTAAGTGTCTTACTTACCTGGTAAAACTAACAAATACTTACCTCCCCTAGGAACTGTGAAAATTGCACTAAGTGTCCACTTTTAAAACAGCTATTTGTGAATAACTTGAAAAGTATACATGCAATTTTGATGATTTGAAGTTCCTAAAGTACTTACCTGCAATACCTTTCGAATGAGCTATTACATGTAGAATTTGAACCTGTGGTTCTTAAAATAAACTAAGAAAAGATATTTTTCTATATAAAAACCTATTGGCTGGATTTGTCTCTGAGTGTGTGTACCTCATTTATTGTCTATGTGTATGTACAACAAATGCTTAACACTACTCCTTGGATAAGCCTACTGCTCGACCACACTACCACAAAATAGAGCATTAGTATTATCTCTTTTTACCACTATTTTACCTCTAAGGGGAACCCTTGGACTCTGTGCATGCTATTCCTTACTTTGAAATAGCACATACAGAGCCAACTTCCTACAAGATGGTTCCGGAATATGCGAGAGTCACATATTTCTTGTACTTGATATTCGGGTTCATTATCCACCAACAGAGGAGGAGGACATGTGAAATGTCTGGAAAAAGGATCAGGTGTATAAGGTTTCAATTGAGAGACATGAAATACTGGATGGATTTTCCAGGTTCTAGGTAAATGGAGACGGAAAGATATAGAATTCATTTTTTGAAGAATACAAAAGGGTTTGTAGAAACGGGGTTTGAACTTATTTTGGGAAAGACATAAAGGCAAAAATCTGGAAGAAAGCCAGACTTTATCTTGGACTTGATAAGCTGGAGCCTCACATTGTTTCTTATCGGCCATTCTTTTCATGTGACAAAAGAATAATGGGTGCACTGTTCCAAGTTAGAGGGCACACAAACACCTCTCACAGGCATACAATAATACTGAAGCAGGGGCCCTCATGTATCATCATCGGGCTATGCTCCACCTCAGACTGGCGCTGCAATGTCCGACAGGGCCCCACAGAGGACCACCTAGCCATAAAAATCGTATGACTCTCAGTACCTAAAGTCCTGGGTTACTGAGAAACAACTGGAGAGATACAAAATAAAATTGGCTCAGGCACCTCCTCTGTGTAAACATTTTTTAATAAATGTGCGAGGACCTGGTCAAGGTTAAAAAAAACAGTAAAGTGAAAGGGAAGTAATGGTCCCACACTTTACATAATCACATACAAAAGCACAATTACTTTAACCACTACAAAAAAGTCAACATGTTTCGTGCCCAATATTGTCTAAAAGGATCCACTGGCGCTTCATCAGTACTCGAAAAAAAACTTTCTCCAGAACATCAGGTATGTAAATACACTCTATTCATTTGATTATGAGTATGTACAAAGAAAAAGGAGTAAAACCTTACTCACTAAAGTTCTGTGCATACTAGCACAAAAATACAGGGAACCTGTAGAGACAAAAAAAACATGTGTACCAAATAATTACAGATTACTTTGCAGGCACAATATGAAATAAGAGATGACATGTACATGGCTGGAAGTGCAATACTTCAACAACACTGTGCTCAGTGTTAATGGCACAATAGAAACAATGCTTACGAGCCATAATCAAAAGAAGAGCTCCCAAAGAAGACATATGTCAAGAATCATTCGTAGTATCTATAATGGTGTATTGAAATAAAAACTTGTCTAAGTAAATTATTCATTAAAAAATGATCCTATAAAAGTATGTCATAGCGATGGACTCTTGCAAAGACAAATGTAAGTGCTATCAATGTCATGTAGCAAGAACTATATAGATGTACATACTGGTTCTATAATTGAATAGTACATATTGTTACAAGAAGAAAAGAAAGGACAGAGGACGCAATATGTAGTTGCACTCTATCAAGCGATATGCAACCAATCAAACACTGTAAAACATGAGGCTACGTAATTATAATGAGGCTTGAAAAACTAGCGGCTATATCTCAAAAAGGCAAAGTAAAAAAAAAAAAAAAAAAAAGCTAAGTGAGTGGCCTGAAACTCACATAGACGCCGTCACCATTGTATGTAAAATTATTGTTTAGGTAATGTTCCCAAAAATGAGGGAATAAAATGTAAACCAAGGTTAAAATAAGGGAAAAATGGTAGGAAACTTACATTGGCGCCATAGAAGTTGACAGCGCAATCTTCATCTGGGCCGCGTTCCCAAACTTCAGGAAATGGGCGCGGACCCAGGAAAATAAGATGGGACAGCTGTTGGGACGCGCAGCTAATCAGAAAGGCTAACCGGGACTTTCCAGTCACGCCTTCCAACATCCTAAGGCAAAAAAAGAAAAACTTGAACACCCAAAGTTCTTCGGCTTCTAGCAGAGACGTGCTCGGGGATTTCAAAATTTCTAGGACAATCCACCACATGTCATCAGGGGTATGTTATACCTCACGGTAATGAATACTCAATTTCGTCGTCATTCACCCACATCTAATGTTGCTCCGATGCTCGTTAATTCTGATCTTCACCGGTCTTGATGTCATACCTATATACCGTAAGTCACAAGGACAACAGATCATATAGATACAGTTACGGGAGTTACAGTTGGTATGACTTGATAAAGGCCAAAGGCCAATCGGTTCGAGAAAGATGGCGGTCATGCATCTTTTAGTGAATAATAGATTAGATTGAATAAGCCATTGAATTCTATGTAGTTTCTGGGAAAAAGAGGTGATAGCAGGAAGTGTAGAAGAGGTCTTAGGAGTGGCAGGAAAAGATGTGGAATGGAATCCATATGAGCAGAAAAAAGGAGTGACTTTAGAGGCACTATGGATGGTATTATTGTAAGAAAACTCCACAATGGGAAGGTAAGTGCTCCAGTTGCTCTGAGTGGAGTTACAAAAACAACGAAGTCCATGATTTAGTCGTTCTGTCTGCCCATTGGTTTGGGTATGAAAGATAAAGCTACATTGATATACAAGATCTTACAAAAGTGTTTCCAGAACCGTGAAAGGTATTGAGGTCCCCTGTCTGACACAATACTTTGTGGGAGACCATGGAGACAAAAAATGTCTTGAATGAAGATCTGGCTCAATTCTTGAGATGTAGGTAATTTCTTCAAGGCAGTAAGATGAGCCATCTTAGTAAATGAATCTATCGTCACCATTATAACTCGGTTTCCCACTGATGGAGGTAAAGAACACATAAAATAAGTTGATATTGTATGACAGGGGGCTGGTGGAACTGGTAATGGTGGAAGTAGTCCTGCGGGCCTAGTACGAGGTACTTTCACTTGGGCACAAACGATACAAGATTCCACGTATCTTTCTGCGTCTTGTTTCAATGCAGGCCACCAAAAGGAGCAGAGAAGTAATTCCTGCGTGGCTTTAATAGAAGGTAGGAATAATGTGTCCCTGTGATAGTAGTATTCTTTATTTTTGCGTACATTGGGACGTCGATACTTTAGTTCTTGTTCTGAGAGGGTTGAGTATTCAAATTGGACTTCATTGAGAAATGACTGGACTGCACCAATTATTTTGTCTGGTTCAAGTAGATATTGTGAAGGTGTATTAGAACTGTCAGGATAACGTCGATATAAAGCATCTCCAGGAGGCTGGCCTGGTTTCTAGTGGGTACCTTGGGTACTTACACCTTATACCAGGTCCAGTTATCCCTAATTAGTGAAATGTAGTAGTGTTCTAGCACCTTAGGCTGATAGAAGTAGCTATAGCAGAGCAGCTTAGGCTGAACTAGGAGACATGCAAAGCTCATGCAATACCACTTATAGTTACACAGCACTTATACACAAGTAAAGACAATACTCAGTGTTACCAAAGTAAAGGTATTTATTTGGGTGACACAGTACCAAAAATATCTTAGAGACAATACTCCTACTTGAGGTAAGTATTATACACAATATATACACTAGACACCAAAATTAGATAAGTAAATAGTCATAGAACAATGCAAACAATAGAAAATGCTATACATTGCAATGGGAGAAAATAGGGGCAACACAAACCATATACTAAGAAAGTGGAATGTGAATCACGAATTCCCCTCTAGACAAGTGTAGTGTGTGTAGAATCGCTGGGAGAGTAAGAATACAGTAAAGGTGAGTAAATTACACCAACCCGGAGCCCAGAAAAGCAGGAGTAAAGTACTGCAAGTTTCCTTAGGACACACTACACATCGTTTTGGGGATTTTGTAGCAGCCAACCAAGTCTGCAAAGAACAACAGCTGGATTATTGAACCTGAAGACCTGCAAAGGAAGGGGACCAAGTTCAGAAGTCGAAAGAAGTTCCAGGAAGGACAGGAGCCGCTACCAACCCAGAAGAGGGTGCAAATGAAGAGTCTGTGGTTAGTCGAAGACTGCAGAAATGCACCCTAGGAAGATGCCAGTGGGTTGCTGCATGATGCAAAAGTTGTCCCATGGCGCAAAGATTGTTGCAGACAAGATTTTGTGTTGAAAGGTGCCAACAAGCCCTGGCTACGACAAAAGTGCATTTTGCATCAAAATGGTTTTGGATTGATCCAGGAGGGACCTCAGGGCCTCAACCCTGTGTGAGGAGAAAGAGAGGGCTCTCAGCACTTTAGAGAGCTGTCAGGATGCCAGTCAGCACCCCCAGGAGCTGCAGGACCCAGATTCAAAGGAGGTGCAAAATGCAGTTGATGCAGCACAACAAAAGAAGGTACCACAGCGAGTTGTGCATCACAGGATGGAGTGCGGGGGACCTGGGCCCGACTGTGCACAAAATAATTTTGCAAAGAGTGCACAGAGGCCTCAGGAGATGAGGAAGACACAGTATATAGGGGTACCATCGCTCTCAGGGAAGGTAAGGTCTTACCTCCTCCAAATTACATCAGCAGGACCTCAGGACAGTCTATGTTGATGTTGTCCACCCTCTGTGTCCTTAGGAGCATGCTCGTCACTGTGAGAGGAGTCCCAGGGTACCGGTCGTCATCTTGGAAGGTGCCTGCTTGGAGCAGGGGAGTGACTTCGTCACTCAGTGGGAGATTTCTTCGGTCCCTCTGGTGCCGGATGAAGACAGGGAGTCCCCAGACTGGGCACACCATGGAAACTGTTGCAGTTGCTGACTTGCAGCTGAGGTTGCTGAAGAAAAGTGTCTCTTGTAGACACTCTGTTGCAGTTACAGCGTTTCTTGGAGCAGGCTGCATTTGATCCGAGATCAGAAGAGTCTGAAGTTGTTGCAGAGGATTCCTGAATGAATCTGGCAAGCAGAATCTGAAGAGAACCCACAGGAGAGACCCTAAATAGCCCTGAGAGGAGGATTGGCTACCTTATCAGGTATGGACCTATCAGGAGGCCTCTCTGATGTCACCTGCTGGCACTGGCCACTCAGAGCCCTCCAGAGTGCCCCCACACCTTGCAAAGCAAGATGGCTGAAGTCTGGGACACACTGGAGGAGCTCTGGGCACCACCCATGGGTTGGTGATGGACAGGGGAGTGGTCACTCCCTTTTCCTTTGTCCAGTTTCCCACCAGAGCAGGGGAGAAGGAGTCCTCGAACTGGTGTAGACTGGTTTATGCAAGGAGAGCACCATCTGTGCCCTTCAAAGCATTTCCAGAGGCTGGGGGAGACTACCCCTCCCCAGCCTGTAACACTTATTTCCAAAGGGAGAGGGTATAACACACTGCTCTCAGAGGAAATGCTTTTTTCTGCCTTCCTGGGACTAGGCTGCTCAGACCCCAGGAGGACAAAACCCTGTCTGTTAGGTGGCAGCAGCTGTAGCTGCAGTGCAGGCCTCAGATAGCTGGTTTGGCAGTACTGGGGGTCCCTGGTGGAGCCCCCATGATGCATGGAATTGGCTCCCAAATACCAGATTTGGAATGGGGGGACAATTCCATGATCTTAGACATGTTACATGCCCATATTCAGAGTCACACTTAGTAACTTTGCACCTAACCTTCAGCAAGTGGCGGTTAGACATATAGGTGACTTATAAGTTACTTAAGTGCAGTGAAAATGGCTGTGAAATAGTGTGTGCACTATTTCACGCAGGCTGCGATGGCAGTCCTGTGTAAGTGTTTGTCCGAGCTCCCAATGGGTGGCGAAAGAAATGCTGTAGTCCTAATGGATCTCCTGGAACCCCAATGCCCTGGGTACCTAGTTACCATATACTAGGGACTTATAAGGGGGGTCCAGTGTGCCAATTAAAGTGGTAAATGAAGTCACTGGCCTACAGTGACAAATTAAAAAGTAGAGAGAGCATAAGCACTGGGGTTCTGGTTAGCAGAGCCTCAGTGACACAGTTAGGCACTACACAGGCATACACATTAGGCCACAAACTATGAGCACTGGGGTCCTGGCTAGCAGGGTCCCAGTGAGACAGGGAAAACATACTCACATATAGGTTTTTATCTATGAGCACTGGGGTCCTGGCTAGCAGGATCCCAGTGACACAGTAAAAACACGCTGACACACACTCACAAACAGGCTAAAAGTGGGGGTAACCATGTTATAAAGAGGCTACTTTCCTACAGCATTGGCCAAAATATTTTGAGACCCTGGAATATATAGGTAATATAAAAATCGTATTGACTAAAGAAAAAGGCCCAACTAGCTTGTCGACTGTTTCAACACTGAAAATTGCATAAACATTGCAGATTACGATGGTCCGTTCTTACTTCAAAAGGTTCTTTTGAACCATGAGAAAATGTCTCCACTATTGACAGGCTGTTTTTAGAGCCAAAAGTTCTCTTTCCAGTACGGAATAATTTTGCTAAGATTCAGAGAGCACATGGAATAGATCAAAGATCAGGGGCCTCATTACGACCCTGGTGGCCGGCGGCAAGCTGGCGGTAACACTGCCAACAGGCTGGCGATGTTCCCCCAGCTATTATGACCGTGGCGCAATAGCCATGGCCATAACGCCGGTCCCTCCACTATACCGCCAAATCCCCAGGACAGCAGTGCAAGCACCGCTGCCCTGGGGATTATGAGTCCCCGGCCACCAGCCTGGCCACGGAAGTAAACACCGCCATGGAAAGGCTGGCGGTGAGGGGGTCTTGGGGTGCCCCTGGGGACTCCTGCACTGCCCATGCACTTGACATGGGCAGTGCAGAGGCCCCCAGGCATAGCCCCATCACGCATTTCACTGCCCGAATTTTGGGCAGTGAAATGCCCGGTGGATGCTATTGCACCCGCTGCACATCAGCATTGCCGCCGGCTCTATTACGAGCCGGCAGCAATGTTGATGTGACTTTTCCGCTGGGCCAGTGGACGGTAACACTGTTACCGTCCCTGGCCCAGCAGAAAAGTCTAAAGTGGGATCCAGAAATACTGCCAGCATTGGTGGTATTCTGGCACCTGCAGCCTCGGCGGTCTTCGAGGTTGTAATGAGGGCCCAGATGTTCCAATCCATCGTCGCCCTGTTGTTGTAATAATGCTGCCTCGATAGCTCTTTCTGAGGCATCAGTGACAACTCTTTTTTGAGAGTTTGTGTGATTTGACTAGTTTGTTTAGCAAATTCCAGGATGAATTGGTGGTAGAAATTGGCCAGTCCTAAGAAACATTGAGTTTCTTTGATTGAGAAAGGGGATGGCCACTCTAGAATGGCCTGATCTTTTTCCGAATCCACAGAGATACCAATCTGATTAATGTGGTAGCCTAAATATTTCACCTCGGTCTTATCAAATTTGCATTTCTCCGGCTTACAGTAGAGATGATGATGCCTGTCTGTTTAAGACTTGCTTTACTTGTTTAGGATGAAGTTCAGGGCGTCTGGAAAATATGAGGATATCATCCAAATAAATCACCACAGTGTGATTTATTAAGTCAGAGAATATTGAATCCATAAAACTTTGAAAAACTGAGGGGGCATTCGTTAAACCAAAAGGCATTACCTTATATCAGTAATGTCCAAAGGGTGTTCGAAAGGCAGTTTTCTACTCATTTCCCTCCTTAATTTGCAAGAGATTGTATGTTCCACGAAGGTCTAATTTTGTGAACATCTGTGACCCTCTGACAGCCTCCAAAATGTCTTTGATGACGGGTAGTGGATATCGATCTTTTATGGTGATTTTAATTAATCCACGAAAGTCTGTACAGGGACGAAGATCTTTCGTCTTTTTGGGTACGAAGAAGAGGGGAGCCCCCGCAGGAGAAGAAGATGGTGTAATAAGACCACTCTATAGATTTTCTTGAAGATAGTCCTTGAGTATCTGTTTTTCAGGTTCAGTAAGAGAATACATTCTTCCTAAAGGAACACCTGCTCTAGGTTCCAGGAGAATGGTAGAATCGTAGTCTCTGTGTGCAGGTAGTACTGGTTTTGATGGTTTTTGGAACACGTCTATGAATTCCAGATAATGACTTGGTACCCCTTGGACGGAGTTTATAGAGTGTCCTCATTTTGGTTCTGAGGATAATATCTTTCTGGGGGACCAGTAGGTATCAGAAGCATAGCAATGATTGTGACAAAACTTAGAAGACAGAGAAATGGTTCTTGTTTCCCAATTAATATATTGATTGTGTTTCATAAACCATGGTATTCCTAGGATTATGGTATGATTGGGAGAGGAGATCAAATCAAATGAAGCATGCTCCTAATGTTTTCCAAAGTGTAGATCTAGAATTGAAGTGGTGTTGATGACATGACTGGATGATAATAAGGATCCATCTACAGTATGCACTTGTTCTGGAACGTCTTTTATGTCTTCTCGTAGACCTCTGCGAAAAAGAGTTTCCAGAGTACGTTCCACCCATGTCGTCTCAGCTGACAATTGTCTGAAGTGTGTAATGTATTGGAGAACATCTCAAGTGCCTTGTTGAATATCACATAGGGCTTCTGCTGACGCTTCCAATCCTGGGCGTTCAAACATTTGTTTAAATGTTCTCACAAAAGCTGAATAATCAGACAGCACCCGGTCATTGGAGGCTACTGACGGAGTCCCCCAGACCAAGGCAGGACCAGAAACAGCACTGATGAGATAACCCACCTTTGTTTTATCATGCGGAAATTGTGTTGGTCTAAAGACAAAATAGACAGTCAGAGCATCAAACAATTCTCACAGCTTGTTTGGGTCTCCTGAAAACCGGGGTGCAATAGTAGAGACTGTGGGAACATCGGTAGTTCGGGATGCCAGGGCTTGTTGTAAATCCATGTTTTCATTTCCTAATTGTTGCAATTCCTGGGCTTGTTGTTGAATAGTTACAAGTAGTGACTGGTTAGGTTCTGCAGCAGCTCTTGCAATATTTCCCATTCTGCCTGACAAAGTCTGGTTCGTTTGGGGCTGCAATTTATCACAAACTACTTGTTGTCTATGTCTATGGCCCACTGGAACTTCGGAGAGGTCTTGATTCTTATAGGTTCTGCCTTGACCCAAGTAGGGCCGACCCTTTCTGGTAGTCACGGTGCTGCAGATGGAGGGAACGCCAAAAGCAGTCCGTGCCCTCCAGAAGGAGTCCCAGAGGGAAAAAACCCAAAGGGAAAAAACCTCTAAGCAGGAACTCCCTGGAACAAAAACATAAGTAAAAAGTAATTCTGAACAATAGGACAAAAATAGTAATGAAAAAAGCTGGAACAGGCTGGGATAAAAAATATACCTGACAAAGAAGAAACAGGAGCGAAGATCACCACCCTAAGGAAGTGTTGCAGTGCAAGGAGAAACAGAAATCACACACCTTATATACCCAAAAAACAGGAAGTGTCCAACAGGAAGTAAAAAGGCACCATATTGGTTTGGGAATACAGCATAGAAACCTACAGAAAAGTCACCATGATAAAAAGGTTCCAAAGGCATGCAGGGTAAAATAAGGCATGCTGGAAAGAAGAAAAGAACATGCTTGCTAGAAAAGGGCATACATACAGGGAGAAACGAAGCAAGAAGAAAAGAAGAAAGTAAACATGAATAAGAGAACATAAGGTAAGTGAGGGTGTGTGTGGAGGGAGGCAAGAACTAGTGGGGGAACGCCGCTCCCATAATTCGTCGAGGCCCCATGTCAAATTTGGGGCCTCGAGTAAAGTAGGGAATGGCAGAGGCGCGGCATCGTGGCTTGCGGCGCAACAGTGAGTCGGAAATTGCAATTCAATGCGAATCGCAATTACTGACTCACAAATCCAAATGCACATACGAATAGAAGACCAATTTAGCAATTCGGTGCCTAGTCACAAATTGCGATTACCTAAAATGCGCATGGGGGTGTTACCGAATTGGAATTTGCGACCCGGACTCGCAATTAGAGAACTGGTGCAAAAGAACAGAGACATTTCACTTCCTGGTGCTGGGTAATGACCTTAGAACCAGGAAGTGCCTCCCATGGAAGTGGGAGGAGGCAAGCCAGCACATAAAGCAGAGGCACACCTAGCTGAGAGCTAGCCAAACAAAGGAGGAAAACACAGCAGAGAGGAAGAGAAAGCTGAAATTTTCAGAAAAAGAGTTGGAATCGAGGAAGTGCGCAAAAGATTGTATGACCTCAGGTCAAGAACCAAGGAAAGGGTTGCAGAGCAGATGAAGGTGACGCATGAAACAGGTGGGGGACCATCAACAGTGCCAACACCCACAGCAATTGAGAGTATGGTAGAGACCACACTGGAGCCAGAGGCTGTTGTGGGAATCAGGGACCTGGACAGATCAGCACCAGGAACCTCCAAAAGTAAATAGCACATCTCACTTTTTCAAACTTTTCAGGGCACTATGCACACAACCACAGTTCACAAAAGCATGCATCAGTCAAATATTTCCATGCCTATAAGTCCAGCTCAAGTGTAGTGCATCATGTGTAATGGAGTACAGTAGACCACATTTTGATGAATTTTTATTTTCATAAGCCACACATCTGAGAGGCACTGACAGTGTATCCCCTCTGTCCCACAGGTCTCCCTCAGGTATCCACTGATGACCCCAGTAAGGAGGGAGGTGATGATGCCACAGAGATTTGCAGGGCGTGGGAGTAGATGGTGTCGCTGACACATGATGCAGGTGACGAGGATGCCAGTACTCAATTATTTCTGGGACTGGAGATATCCCTACTCAGCAGTCAACCCCTGTAAAACAAACATATGCGGTTAATGAGCATGAATTTACACCATATGCAACAGACTCTCACACAGGGATTTGGGAATGTGGAAACAATTGTCCACCATGAATAGCAACATGGTCAAAATCACCACTGCCATCACTGACCTATGTAGGGAAATGGTGGCAGATCAAGCCCATGTAAGGTGCAATGAGCGCAACACAGCTGCACGGTTGGACCAGCTTAGTCAGTCCATTGGCTGTCTAGTCACCACAACACGATGCACTGTCACGCTGAAGGTTGAACTGGGACATTTTGCTAGTGATGTGGCCAGGGGACTAGGCCGCATTACTGTAGTTGTGGACCTACTTCATACCTACCAAGCAGCAAGAGGCACTGGTGACACCCCTCAGGACAGTGAGGACATATTGAGTGTGAGCAGCATTTCTGCCTCAGATGCACACATCCTGCATAGTAGCATTGCCTGCCAGACATCTGTGGACCAACCAGGCACTGGCCCTGTTGGTCGTAGCCATAGGAGGGTGTGATGTGATGTCTCTAGGTATTTCTTAAGGCAGATGATTGGACTGTGTCATGTGATGTTACACCATTGTTGTTTATTGGTTGGTGTAAGCCACTATTGACATAATGCATTCCTGACAGCAAAGGATATTTTTTTTCAATAATGTGTGTCGATTGGCACTTACTTGCCAAAGTAATGAGTTGCTATGTGATCCTGTCACCGTCTGCCCTCCATTGCGATGCTACCATCCCCAGGCTGTCGTAGTGGTGGCTCCTGCTCCTCATCCTCAGAATCTGTGTTATCTATGGTGAGATGTTGCCCACACCTGGTTGCAATGTTGTGTAGAATGACACATGTCGCCACAATCTTGCATGCAATCTCTGAGGCATACTGAAGTGCATCTCCACTTTTGTGCAGGCATCTAAAACGTGATTTCAACATGCCAAAGGTCCTTTCCATGACGGTTCTGGTGCACCGATGTCCAATATTGTAGCTCCTCTCATTCTGATTAACAGGTATTAGGTATGGGGTGAGTATCTGTGGCCTTAAAGCATATGCACTGTCACCTGTGTAACAAAACAGCAAATATGAGCATGGCTTTACATGGTTATGCACTGACACGTATTTATGACATTGGTGTGTAGTAAACAGTACCTAATAAATATCCATCATCAAACTCCCCACGTTCTAGGCATTGGTGTATCCCACTGTGCCTGAAAATGTACGCATCATGTGTGCTCCCTGGGTATTTTGCCACTATATAGGTTATGACATTGTGTGTATCACATACCACCTGGATGTTGAGTGAGTGAGTACTTTTCCGAATGCAGAACACATATTCCAGATGTGCAGGAGGACATATGGGTACTTGTGCCCCGTCCACACACCCTATTACATGGGGAAAGTTGGCAATTCTATAGAAGTCCAATTTGGTGTTCTGTATTTCCTCCACATTCCTGGGAAAGTAAATGTATCTGCAAGTATGGGATCTAAGAACCATCTATAGAATCATGACAGGGCACTTTGGGACATCCCACTAGTAGCAGCAATCACCTCCTGGTAGCTACCCAAGGTCAAGAGGTGCAGTGAGCACAGCACTTGCACATCTGTGGGGATGGAGCAGCTATGCAGGGTTTGGCTTTCTAGTGCATAGCTGCCAAGTTTCACAGCTTCATGTGTGATGCGCTGCTCCAGTCCAGTATATTTTCATTGAATTCTGGGGCTTGTAGTCTTCTTTTATAGTGGAATAAACAACACTGCTAGTCCTAGAATTCACAGAAAAACCTTGCCCTAGAGCAGAACATCATGCATGGACCTGTGAAACTTTGCAGGGCTGCTAGCCAATACTTACATGGAAGCTTTAAGCTTAGCAAGCAATTTTTATTCCAACAACACTATGCAGTAAAGCAACATGTGCACAGCCTTTTTCAATCAATTCCAGGGCAACATATTGTTAAGCAACTTGTCAGACACACACTCTGAGACACTTACACACCTAGAAAGACAGTTATTCACCCATTCATAAATATTCAAAAACATTCACACAGCTACTCAAAGATCCCCTCATAGAATTACAATACTTTTGTATATATCATATCCACGTTTATCAGACTCACATACACATATACCTTTTCAATCTCATTTTCCTTTAAGGTATACTCCAATTCACATAACAGAAAATTGAGTTTGTTGGTGAAATATTAGCTTTTTGCTCTTATTAGATTAAACTCAATCTGAAAATGTGAAAACTAAGCATAAGAATGGCACACCACTCTCATACAAAACAACCATTAATGGTTGCCTTTTCAACTTTGCACTCAGTGATAGTGCTGAAGGCAGCAAATCAAAACATCCCTTTCATATGTTGCCTTTCTTACTCCACTTGTCAATGGTTATTGTGTGTTAACCCTTTCTTGCACTTCTGTGAAGAAGCCCAATATGGTAGGGTATTTGTGCGTATTCAAGAATTCATTGCAGCCCTCAGTGCTGCCCCTCATGTAAATTCATGGCGAAATTGCAACTAGTTAGGGGGGTCCAAAAACATATTTACCTTACTATTCTTTTTCTTTACAACAATACTACAGTCCAAAAGGAACACTGTATCAGGAAATTACAACCTCCTTGTTCAATAATGAGAGTAAAGATCTCTAATTTGAGACGAACAGACTACACACTGTTTAATATCCTCCAACAATACTCCCATAGCAGAGTTTCCATACAAACCCAGTAAAACCAGAAGGTCAGAAGTTCATAACACATTCTATAAACTGCACCTTATTCCTTAACTCAACTGCAGCAGGTGTGCTTGACTGTTTCCAGTTGTAAGCATATCCAAAAGTACGTTACATTTTTTAAAATTTTAAGCACAGCCAATCACAGATGTTCAAAATCCCTATGTGAGTTAAAATGGGAAGCACACTTTTTTTAACCCCCTCTTTTTCTTGGCTCCCGCTTGACGGATGACCCCAAAACTTTCCATGTATGACAAGATCCTAGAACCCTTTTTTTTGGAACATTTCACAAAGATTCCTCAAACGGTGCCAAATATATAGCGCAGTCAAAAAACACTTTTACTATGGAAACTAGGTCCTAAATATATCTATCTATATATACATATACCGATGTGGTGGTCGCCACTAGGTAGTTAAAGTTAGTACCATGTTTCCATAGAAAAAGCATCTATTGACTTGTCTATGGGGGTTATTCTAACTTTGGAGGAGGTGTTACTCCGTCCCAAAAGTGACGGAAAAGTGACGGATTTACCACCAGCCGTATTACGAGTCCATTATATCCTATGGAACTCGTAATACGGCTGGTGGTATATCCGTCACTTTACCGTGACTTTTGGGACGGATTAACACTCCTCCAAAGTTAGAATAACCCCCTATATCTTTGGCACCATTTGACCACTCTTCACAAAATTTTCCCCAAAAAGTGGACCGGTGATTCTCGATGCGCATGGAACGTTTCGGGGTGATCCGTCAAGTGGGGTCTGAGAAAAAGAGGGTTTAAAAAACATTGCATTCCTCATGTTAATTCCCACAGGATCTGTGAACACATCTACAGGCCAAACCACTGGACAAAATTACAACATATTTGGCAGAAAGCTTGCTGTCGGTATGCTGTGTTTTTTGTAATTTGGTGTAAGTCCATTCAGTAGTTTTTTAAACATTTAGGGAACTTCTAATTTGTATTTGTCTGGCCTCGAAGTATTCGCAAACAAAGACGAGCTTGTGCAGGGAAATGCACAGCTCTGATTGGCTGCCAACACTTCAAACCAGGAAGTGTTGGCAGCCACCTTGGGACTCGGCATGAGGTGAGTCCCAGAAAAAAAGTAAAAATAAAATAAAAGAGGCCAGGCTAGAGAGACCCTGACCCCTTAGCACTGGTGCGGGGGAGCAAAAAAACAATTTTTCAAATTATTTTTTTGCTGGGAGTTCATGAGATTTGCGAATTCACAGCAAACAGTTTTTAAAAAGAACAAGCGCAGGCTTCCATGCTTGTTTTTTTTAAGGACCCATGGGTGGGCCAGGTCCAGTGGGCATTATTAATTTTTGTGTCGGGAGCCTTCCGGCCCGCCCACTTCTCTGTGAACCACTACCTCCCCAAGGCTTTCATTTTTATGTATGTGGTGGGGCCCACAGCCCCTATGCTGCCCTGGGGACCACAACCCCACTAGGGCTTCTACTTAAATATATGCGGGGTCCCACGGCCACCCTGCACCACGGGGCTCACCACTCCCTGGGGCATTAATGACATTTTATGCAGGGGACTCGTACCGCCTCCACACCTTGGGGACCACCACCTCCTAGGGCAAAGAGTAAAAAAGAAAGGGGGTCTCTTTGGGATCCCCAAGCCCCGGCGACCACCACCCCCAGGTTCTATGTAAACATTGAAGGGGGGCTCCCTGAGAAGCTTCCGATGGCCCAGGGGACCTCCACACCCCAGGGCCGGCTTCTGCTATGTCCCGGGGGTGTCCACCCCCGGGACATAGCTGTTTGCTGTGGCTTGGCTACAGCTCTGTAGCTGCATCCAAGCCACAGCAAACACTCCACTGTTTGACAATGGGAGTTAAAATGGTAAGCACACTTTTTTTAACCCCCTCTTTTTCTTGGCTCCCGCTTGACGGATGACCCCAAAACTTTCCATGTATGACAAAATCCTAGAACCCTTTTTTTTGGAACATTTCACAAAGATTCCTCAAACGGTGCCAAATATATAGCGCAGTCAAAAAACACTTTTACTATGGAAACTAGGTCCTAAATATATCTATCTATCTATCTATATATACATATACCGATGTGGTGGTCGCCACTAGGTAGTTAAAGTTAGTACCATGTTTCAATAGAAAAAGCATCTATTGACTTGTCTATATCTTTGGCACCATTTGACCACTCTTCACAAAATTTTCCCCAAAAAGTGGACCGGTGATTCTCGATGCGCATGGAACGTTTCGGGGTGATCCGTCAAGTGGGGTCTGAGAAAAAGAGGGTTTAAAAAACATTGCATTCCCCATGTTAATTCCCACAGGATCTGTGAACACATCTACAGGCCAAACCACTGGACAAAATTACACCATATTTGGCAGAAAGCTTGCTGTCGGTATGCTGTGTTTTTTGTAATTTGGTCTAAGTCCATTCAGTAGTTTTTTAGACATTTAGGGAACTTCTAAATTTGTATTTGTCTGGCCTCGAAGTATTCGCAAACAAAGACGAGCTTGTGCAGGGAAATGCACAGCTCTGATTGGCTGCCAACACTTCAAACCAGGAAGTGTTGGCAGCCACCTTGGGACTCGGCATGAGGTGAGTCCCAGAAAAAAAGTAAAAATAAAATAAAAGAGGCCAGGCTAGAGAGACCCTGACCCCTTAGCACTGGTGAAGGGGAGCAAAAAAACATTTTTTCAAATTATTTTTTTGCTGGGAGTTCATGAGATTTGCGAATTCACAGCAAACAGTTTTTAAAAAGAACAAGCGCAGGCTTCCATGCTTGTTTTTTTTAAGGACCCATGGGTGGGCCAGGTCCCGTGGGCATTATTAATTTTTGTGTCGGGAGCCTTCCGGCCCGCCCACTTCTCTGTGAACCACTACCTCCCCAAGGCTTTCATTTTTATGTATGTGGTGGGGCCCACAGCCCCTATGCTGCCCTGGGGACCACAACCCCACTAGGGCTTCTACTTAAATATATGCGGGGGCCCACGGCCACCCTGCACCGCGGGGCTCACCACTCCCTGGGGCATTAATGACATTTTATGCGGGGGACTCGTACCGCCTCCACACCTTGGGGATCACCACCTCCTAGGGCAAAGAGTAAAAAAGAAAGGGGGTCTCTTTGGGATCCCCAAGCCCCGGCGACCACCACCCCCAGGGTCTATGTAAACATTGAAGGGGGGCTCCCTGAGAAGCTTCCGATGGCCCAGGGGACCTCCACACCCCAGGGCCGGCTTCTGCTATGCCCCCGGGACATAGCTGTTTGCTGTGGCTTGGCTACAGCTCTGCAGCTGCATCCAAGCCACAGCAAACACTCCACTGTTTGACAATGGGAGTTAAAATGGGAAGCACACTTTTTTTAACCCCCTCTTTTTCTTGGCTCCCGCTTGACGGATGACCCCAAAACTTTCCATGTATGACAAAATCCTAGAACCCTTTTTTTTGGAACATTTCACAAAGATTCCTCAAACGGTGCCAAATATATAGCGCAGTCAAAAAACACTTTTACTATGGAAACTAGGTCCTAAATATATCTATCTATCTATCTATATATACATATACCGATGTGGTGGTCGCCACTAGGTAGTTAAAGTTAGTACCATGTTTCCATAGAAAAAGCATCTATTGACTTGTCTATATCTTTGGCACCATTTGACCACTCTTCACAACATTTTCCCCAAAAAGTGGACCGGTGATTCTCGATGCGCATGGAACGTTTCGGGGTGATCCGTCAAGTGGGGTCTGAGAAAAAGAGGGTTTAAAAAACATTGCATTCCCCATGTTAATTCCCACATGATCTGTGAACACATCTACAGGCCAAACCACTGGACAAAATTACACCATATTTGGCAGAAAGCTTGCTGTCGGTATGCTGTGTTTTTTGTAATTTGGTCTAAGTCCATTCAGTAGTTTTTTAGACATTTAGGGAACTTCTAATTTTGTATTTGTCTGGCCTCGAAGTATTCGCAAACAAAGACGAGCTTGTGCAGGGAAATGCACAGCTCTGATTGGCTGCCAACACTTCAAACCAGGAAGTGTTGGCAGCCACCTTGGGACTCGGCATGAGGTGAGTCCCAGAAAAAAAGTAAAAATAAAATAAAAGAGGCCAGGCTAGAGAGACCCTGACCCCTTAGCACTGGTGAGGGGGAGCAAAAAAACATTTTTTCAAATTATTTTTTTGCTGGGAGTTCATGAGATTTGCGAATTCACAGCAAACAGTTTTTAAAAAGAACAAGCGCAGGCTTCCATGCTTGTTTTTTTTAAGGACCCATGGGTGGGCCAGGTCCCGTGGGCATTATTAATTTTTTTGTCGGGAGCCTTCCGGCCCGCCCACTTCTCTGTGAACCACTACCTCCCCAAGGCTTTCATTTTTATGTATGTGGTGGGGCCCACAGCCCCTATGCTGCCCTGGGGACCACAACCCCACTAGGGCTTCTACTTAAATATATGCGGGGGCCCACGGCCACCCTGCACCGCGGGGCTCACCACTCCCTGGGGCATTAATGACATTTTATGCGGGGGACTCGTACAGCCTCCACACCTTGGGGATCACCACCTCCTAGGGCAAAGAGTAAAAAAGAAAGGGGGTCTCTTTGGATCCCCAAGCCCCGGCGACCACCACCCCCAGGGTCTATGTAAACATTGAAGGGGGGCTCCCTGAGAAGCTTCAGATGGCCCAGGGGACCTCCACACCCCAGGGCCGGCTTCTGCTATGTCCCGGGGGTGTCCACCCCCGGGACATAGCTGTTTGCTGTGGCTTGGCTACAGCTCTGTAGCTGTATCCAAGCCACAGCAAACATTCCACTGTTTGACAATGGGAGTTCAAATGGGAAGCACACTTTTTTTAACCCCCTCTTTTTCTTGGCTCCCGCTTGACGGATGACCCCAAAACTTTCCATGTATGACAAAATCCTAGAAACCTTTTTTTTGGAACATTTCACAAAGATTCCTCAAATGGTGCCAAATATATAGCGCAGTCAAAAAACACTTTTACTATGGAAACTAGGTCCTAAATATATCTATCTATCTATCTATCTATCTATCTATCTATCTATCTATCTATCTATCTATCTATCTATCTATCTATCTATCTATCTATCTATCTATATATACATGTACCAATGTGGTGGTCGCCACTAGGTAGTTAAAGTTAGTACCATGTTTCCATAGAAAAAGCATCTATTGACTTGTCTATATCTTTGGCACCATTTGACCACTCTTCACAAAATTTTCCCCAAAAAGTGGACCGGTGATTCTCGATGCGCATGGAACGTTTCGGGGTGATCCGTCAAGTGGGGTCTGAGAAAAAGAGGGTTTAAAAAACATTGCATTCCCCATGTTAATTCCCACAGGATCTGTGAACACATCTACAGGCCAAACCACTGGACAAAATTACACCATATTTGGCAGAAAGCTTGCTGTCGGTATGCTGTGTTTTTTGTAATTTGGTGTAAGTCCATTCAGTAGTTTTTTAGACATTTAGGGAACTTCTAATTTTGTATTTGTCTGGCCTCGAAGTATTCGCAAACAAAGACGAGCTTGTGCAGGGAAATGCACAGCTCTGATTGGCTGCCAACACTTCAAACCAGGAAGTGTTGGCAGCCACCTTGGGACTCGGCATGAGCTGAGTCCCAGAAAAAAAGTAAAAATAAAATAAAAGAGGCCATGCTAGAGAGACCTTGACCCCTTAGCACTGGTGCGGGGGAGCAAAAAAACATTTTTTCAAATTATTTTTTTGCTGGGAGTTCATGAGATTTGCGAATTCACAGCAAACAGTTTTTAAAAAGAACAAGCGCAGGCTTCTATGCTTGTTTTTTTTAAGGACCCATGGGTGGGCCAGGTCCCGTGGGCATTATTAATTTTTGTGTCGGGAGCCTTCCGGCCCGCCCACTTCTCTGGGAACCACTACCTCCCCAAGGCTTTCATTTTTATGTATGTGGTGGGGCCCACAGCCCCTATGCTGCCCTGGGGACCACAACCCCACTAGGGCTTCTACTTAAATATATGCGGGGGCCCACGGCCACCCTGCACCGCGGGGCTCACCACTCCCTGGGGCATTAATGACATTTTATGCGGGGGACTCGTACCGCCTCCACACCTTGGGGACCACCACCTCCTAGGGCAAAGAGTAAAAAAGAAAGGGGGTCTCTTTGGGATCCCCAAGTCCCGGCGACCACCACCCCCAGGGTCTATGTAAACATTGAAGGGGGGCTCCCTGAGAAGCTTCAGATGGCCCAGGGGACCTCCACACCCCAGGGCCGGATTCTGCTATGTCCCGGGGGTGTCCACCCCCGGGACATAGCTGTTTGCTGTGGTTGGCTACAGCTCTGTAAGTGCATCCAAGCCACAGCAAACACTCCACTGTTTGACAATGGGACCTTTAAAGCAGGTCCCGCTGTCAAACAGCAGAGCTTTCATATCTGCCCCCTGTACGCGTGCAGGAGGCAGAGATGAAATGCATCAGCAAGCAGGGAGCTGCTGTTAAAACACCTCTCTGCTCTCTGAAGCAATGGCACTGCAGGGGAGGCCTTAAGGCTTCCCCCACAGTGTCAGGTAGCCTGTAAAGGGCTTTTTATTAGTAATATTATTCTTTTTTTTAAAATAAATAATATTTAAATAAATAAAAAATATATAGGGACAAATAACTCATTAAAATATATCAGACATCAAAGCCTAAAAAACTCTAGCTCTCTCCCTCTCACTTTCAACCAATACTCCCACTCACACACCCACTCAGACACTTACGCACCCATTCTCAGCCCTCGCAGACCCTCACGCACCCACTCGGACCCACTCAGACAGTTATGCACTCACTCACTCACACACCCACCCAGAACATCACACATCTACTCACAGACCCCCTGATGCTCCCACACACAGACCCAGGCACATACTGACGCACCCACTAAAACACTGATGTATGCACTCTCAGTACCAGACAGACACTTTGACAGCCTCTCTTATCCCCAGATACAGCCTCTTACACCTATTCTCACACCTAGAGAGGTTGCGGCCAACTTCTGCCTGCATGCGCAAAGAGCTGTGCACAACATCAGGTTCGGTGGTTAGGGGGGTTGGTGCCAGGAGAAGGCTGTGCATGGTTGGGTGGTTATAGTGGGTTGGCCTCAGTGCCTGGCCGCAGGCCATGCGTGGCGGTGGTTGGATTCAAGTATAGCAATTAAAATTACTATACGTTAAAAAAAAACATAGAAATTCACTGAAAAAACTAAAGGTTCTAGGGATGTTATAGTTATGTTCAGAATTTATTCATACAAAACCATAGAAATTCAGCAGTTATGATAGTAAGAGTTCTTTTAAGTAATTAAGGGCCACATGTAG
Source organism: Pleurodeles waltl (assembly GCF_031143425.1). Lineage (NCBI taxonomy): Eukaryota > Metazoa > Chordata > Amphibia > Caudata > Salamandridae > Pleurodeles > Pleurodeles waltl. The sequence goes on along the minus strand of NC_090451.1, from coordinate 385,408,899 downwards.
CAAACTCTGAGATTGCAACTCGGAAATTGTGAGTCTGTCCGACTCGCAATTTCCGAGTCGCAATCTCGGATGCAGAACGGTGTCTCAGACACCGTCTGCGACTCGCTATGGGGTCGCAAAGACCCACTTCATCAATATTAATGAGGTGGATCGCATTTTGCGACCCCATAGCGAGTCCCTGCTCTCACAGGGATGGTGGCCTGCTGAAGTCAGCAGACCTCCATGTCTGTGACTGCTTTTTAAATAAAGCAGTTTTTTTTTTCATTTTGCAGCCCGTTTTCCTTTAAGAAAAATGAGTTGCAAAATGAAAAAAATACCGAAACCATTTGGTTTAGTTTTTTCAGTGTAGGCAGTGGTCCATTGGACCACTGCCTGCTCTGAAAAAACATTCTGGGCAACATTCACAAAGGGGAAGGGGTCCCATGGGGACCCCTTCCCTTTTGCGAATGAGTTACCACCAGTGTGACACTGGTGGTAACTGCGAGTTGCTTTGCGACCGCATTCGCGGTCACAAAGCAATTCTGAATTGCGATGCGAGTCGCAAATAGGAAGGGAACACCCCTTCCTATGTGCGTGTCGCATTCACAAATTGCGAGTTGGTACCGTCTCGCAATTTGTGAATGTGCATCGCGTTAGGCCGTTTGCATGGCGCAAACTGCGATTTTCGCAGTTTGCACCATGTAAACGGCTTCCTACATCTGGCCCTAAAACTCTCACCCTAAGGTAACTATAACTCGTGCCTTTGCCAAGCACAGCTAATTACTCCACATATTATACCATTGATGACATATTCTATGCTATCTTGCATATTCTTACTGCAACATTTGCAATACAACAATTGATGAGTCAACTGTGCATAGTGAAGGCGTGAGTTATAGTTACCTTAGGGTACGAGTTTATATGACACTGACCATGTCATGAGTGATGTTATATGTGAGTTCATAAGCAGTGCATTATGGGAGCACCAGTTGTAGTTAGCTCAGGTAACTATAACTGCTGAATTCCAATGGTTTTGTATGAATAAATTCAGAACGTAACTAAAGTGGCCATGTAACCTTTGTTTTTTCAGTGAATTCCAATGAAGTTTTTTGTTTAATTCTACCTCCTAACTATAACGTCCCTGAACCTTTGATTTTTTCAGTGAATTTTTAAGGTATTTTTAATTATATTTACTTACTATAACGTCCCTGTAACCTTTGTTGTTTTTCAGTGAATTTCTGTGTTTTTTTAACGTATAGTAATTTTAATTACTATACGTTAATCCAATCACCGCAGAGCATGACCTTGGCCATGAACGGAGGCGGTGGACCTCAGGAACTCCTTATAAGCACCTAACTGTGCACATCCTTCACCCATGCGCAGAGGAGGTTGCCCCCAAGACCTCGCCTGCAGCACGACCCTGCTGTCAACACTCCCCAACCACCCAAACCCATGCTGTGCACAGCCCTTTCACCGTGCGTGGCAGGAGTTAGACACAGCTTCTCTGGGTGTGAGAATAAGTGTGAGAGGGTGTATCTGGGGGTGAGAATGGCTCTCAGATTGTCTGTCTGGGTGTGAGAGTGCATATATCAGTGTTTTAGTGGGTGTGTCAGTTTGTGCGCATGTCTTTGAGTGGCTGCATTAGGGTGTCAGTGGGTCTGTGAATGGGTGCGTGAGTGTCTGAGTGGTTCTGTGAGTGGGTGCGTAAGTGTCTCCATGAGTGTGTGAGTGGGAGAAATTGATTAAAAGAGAGACAGGAAGAGAGAAAGAAAGTGAGAGAGAAAGAGAGTTTTTGTTAGGCTTTAATATTTCATATACTTAGAGTGAGATATTTTTGTTAGATTTTACAAAAAAATGTATTTAATATATAAAAAAAGTTTTAAAAAATGAATTAAAAAAAAGAAAAGAAAATGAGTCCACTTGGACTAGAACCCCCCCCCATAGCTCAGTGTGAAAGTCTGTGACCTTCACACTGAGCTGTGGGGTTTTCTATTGTTTCTTTAACCCTTGGCAGGCTTTGCAGTGAAACAAAATATGTAAAAAACTTTAAAAATAAAATGTATTTATTTATTTTTTATATAAAGCCCTTTACAGTCTATGTTGAGGTAGCACTCAAGTGTCCCCCCGCATCCCTACATTTTTTTTTTTTTTAAACAATGCCCTTACGGGCTATGAGGCACTGTGTGGAAGCCTTCAGGCTTCCTCTGTTGTGCCAATGCTTGAGCAAGCACAGAGCTGCTTTAACAGAGGACAGAGATGAAAGTTCGGATTTTGACAGCGGGATCTGCTTTAAAGGTCCTGCTGTCAAACGCAAAGTGTTTGCTGTGGCTGAAACCGAGTCCCAAGATGGCTGACAATACTTCAACAGCTTCTGTTGTTGAAGTGTTATGAGCCAATCAGATTTCAGCATGTGATTGATAGGGGTCGCAAATCCTTTGCGTCCCTACATATACAAATTTGTTTTCCCCTTAATTTCTCAAAAACTACTGAAAGGAATTACACCGAAATAAAAAAAAACACTCTTTCGGGATCAGGATCTACCTTCCTAACAAATTTGTTGTAATTCCGTTCAGTAGTTTTTGTGCTATCGCTGTTCAAAATACCGATGGAAAAATGAATGGGGAAAACATGTTTTGGAACCCCCCTTTTTTCTCAGCCCCCCCGGATGGATCACCATGAAGCTTTCTAGGCAGCAGCTGACAGAAGTGGCTTTGGGAAAGTTTCATGAAGATTCGTCAAGCAGTGCCAAAGATATAGGCAAGTGAAAAATTGCTTTTTGTACAGAAACGTGATCCTATCTATCTATCTATAACTACCTAGTGTTGACGGGCATTATGTAATATATATACATATGTATAAATATACACTACGCAACTCGGCTATGCCAGTTTGTGCCTGATCATCAGCGGTGCCTGTGTCCATACCTCACCACTGTCTCTATCACTCCACACTTTTTTCTTACTTTTCAAAAAAGACAGGCACTCTGTGTGCGTGTTGAAGCCATTCTTTAACCTAATAAACCATTATGGTTCCCATAATCGTTTAGCACATTAAAAAGACAAGAGGCTTTGTGGCCAACCTCCCACCACAGATGGCTGAAGATCGTGCACAGTGTGGGGTTGGCTGCATGCTGGGGGGCTTGATCGCAGTGTGGTCAGGCATCTGGCCAACCTTCCGCCATGCACAACTATAGGCCATGCACAGTATGGGATTGGCTGTCTTTACGGTGGTTGGGTATAGGGCCTGGCTGCAGGCGAAAGATTGTGGCTAACATCCAAATGTCATGCACAGAGTGGGTTTGGGTGTATTTGGGGAGTCGGCAGCATGGCCTGGCTGCAAGCCAAGCCCTGCAGTTAACGCCCTCCCATGCACTGGATTTATGTATGGTAATTACTTTGCATTAAACAATTAAACAAACCCTAGAAATTCATTGAAAAAGACAAAGGTTAAAGTAATGTTATAGTTAGTTACGATAAAAGATCATTTTTTTTTTTTTTTTAAACATAGAAATTTACTAAAAAAAACAAAGGTTAAAATAACATTATATTTTGGTGAACTTATCAGTGACAACTTAACATTTTGAAGCAGAAATTCACCAGTAACTTGAGCCCACACCATACACTGCTTATGACCTCACATATGACATTGCTCATGAAATGTTCTATGACATAATTTATGACATTACTAGCAGAGCTAACTATAATTTGCGCCCCCGCTATGCACTGCTTATGACCTCACATATGACATCGCTCACAATTTATGACATTACGGATGACATCTCAAATTACACTATTGATGACATCGCTGATGACTTCACTGACAACATCATCTAAACTTCTTTTGTAGTCATTGCTCTATAAACAGGTAAACAATTAGAGCTATGAAAATAAGTGCAAAATAGTTCAGAATAATATGAAGTGTCATTTCTGCTATCATACGTACAACCCTCATAAGTAAAGCAAGCTGGTGTTATATAAAACATTGACCCTATAACATACACTTCATTGGTAGCCGAGTTCATGTTGACCCTGAACCACAGATGAGAGGGTATGTTTGGATGCAAACTCTTGTACTGATGTTACTCTCACTTTGGAATTTTAGGTCACAGGTGGACATTTTAGTTTTCCTGCAGCTGTGGGCAATTGCTTGCATAAACCTGATTTAGAGTATGGCAGTCTTTATTCCTTCCTTCTGATGGATGCAACTACCTGTGGATTCCTCCCCTTATGAATTCTCCCAATGTGACAGCATTCAACAGAAATGTTCTTTCTAGCTCCTCACGTCGACGAGGACGTCACAATTGCACGCCTCCGCACGCAACTCCGTCTGACGTCATTGAAACCATAAGAAGTCCTTGCCTGCATGCTGACGTCAGTTCCTTTTTTACCATGCCTTTGAGGCTAACGGTTTTTCCTACCTCTTGGCAGTTACTGTTATCAAGGGAATTGTTGTAAAATGCTACAATGTCTCCACCGCAAAAAATCAGGATTTAAGCCTTGTAGTGAGTGCGGGGGTCACATGTTGGTGACGGATCAGCATGAAAATTGCCTATGGTGCCTGAGCTCAGATCACAACGCGGAAGGGTGTGTGTCCTGCCAATGGGTGAACCCGAAGGCCTTGAAAGAGAGAAAAGCTAAGGTTTTCTTGGCAAAAGCTAAGAAGGAGCAGAGAGGTCGCCGAAGATCAAAGGCAAGGGACACTTCATCGCATAGATCCTCAAGGTCGCATAAGAAGCGATGCCGTCATGAATCATGACATCGTTCATCCAGAGATCGGTCTTGGTCTCCCCTGAGACAGCGCAACTCGGCATGGGAGAACAGCCCTACAGTGTCTCCTCGGCCTCAGAGTCCACAGGCTTCTCCGGCACCAACTTTAATTGAGATCTCCTAGTCATGATCAGGAGTCGGGTGTGCAAGCATCGGAGCTAGTCCAGTCACCTCAGGAGGAGAAAGGGTTTCCTGCTTTCCCGACTCTGGGAAGCATGTTAGCATATTTAACAGAGCTATGGCCCCCTCTGGTGCAACTAAGGTCCCACAGGTCCGTTGGCATTCGCTCTGGGGTCACCAGCGCCATACAAGCAGTCCCTTTTGTATCCTTTCTTCCATTTTTTATTTTCATTTATTTTTTTTTGTTTCTTAATCCAGCTGTTCATGCTCTATTGGTGTATTAAAGTGAACTTTCTGAAGCAAGCAGGGTCCTGCCATCTGAAAGGTTATGGTCCACCCAACTCTAAACAGGGGGTTGGACAGTTAGTTTGATGGATAGCATACTCCTGCACATTTGACCTTTCTTTTTGGGTTATTTCTAGGTCTTCCTACAATTTTTAAATCGCCTAAACAATACTTTGCAGTGGATTAACATCAGGGGCTTTGGGGGAGCTTGAGCTTTTATTAACATTTTGCACTAGGTTTGTGGCATAAAAATGACGCAAACCAGTCCAAAATGTTTTTTAAATATTTACTTTCCAGTGCAAAGCTTGTTTTGCGATGGAAATTGACTTAAAGTAACGCAGACTAGCGCAAAGCTAGGGGACATTACATGGGCATTCTCAAGCAACCACCCACCCTTTTTGATTCAAAACCCTATCTACTAAAAATGTGAGACAGGGTTTTGTGTCAAAAAATTACAACTTTTGAAACTTGGCTTTAAATGGAGAAATATTTTAATTTCTCCTTTCTTTTCTCACTTTTCATGTGTGCTTCACTGTGCTGAGAACATACAAAGTATTTCTTACTGGAAGGGCAACTTTGCAGTCCAAAACCTGTGCTAGACTCACATACATACACCCTTGCAATATGGAGCTAAGTGCATGCATGGTGCACAGCAGCCAAAATCTAAGCCAGAGCAAGGGAGAGGGGAGGAGAGAGCCATATCTCTGTAGTCATAGCGCTCTCCTGCTCCCTCCCTGTCACACAATGCAGTGCAGCACTTTTGGCTGCTTTATTGCGTTGGGTGACAGTTTAGTAAATCTGCCCCTTAGTCATGCAGGTTAGCCTCACAAACTGCCTGGACTCTTTCACTGAGTAATTATTTCAAGATAGTCTTACATGATGTTCTCTAATAACTTCCCTATTTGAGCGGGCTAATGAACTCAGATACAGATGAGTATTCCTACCCTGACCTCAGCAGGGGAAATAAACAGGGTAAGGGAGCAATGCCAGACTGGCTGTATCAATCATCTGGCATTTCCCCGGAAGGCTGGAAGGATGGGGGACCACATTTGTTACTGGGGTGCCGGTTTTGAAGCAGTGCAGCAGTTTTAAAAGCGATGCATAATTTCTTGTATATCTGTAGGAGGCTGGACTGGCTTGTAGTGAGTACCAAGGGGTACTTGCACCTTGCACCAGGCCCAGTTATCCCTTATTAGTGTATAGGGTGTCTAGCAGCTTAGGCTGATAGATAATGGTAGCTTAGCAGAGCAGCTTAGGCTGAACTAGGAGACGTGTGAAGCTACTACAGTACCACTTAGTGTCATATGCACAATATCATAAGAAAACACAATACACAGTTATACTAAAAATAAAGGTACTTTATTTTTATGACAATATGCCAAAGTATCTTAGAGTGTACCCTCAGTGAGAGGATAGGAAATATACACAAGATATATATACACAATAGCAAAAATATGCAGTATAGTCTTAGAAAACAGTGCAAACAATGTATAGTTACAATAGGATGCAATGGGGAAACATAGGGATAGGGGCAACACAAACCATATACTCCAAAAGTGGAATGCGAACCACGAATGGACCCCAAACCTATGTGACCTTGTAGAGGGTCGCTGGGACTATTAGAAAATAGTGAGAGTTAGAAAAATAACCCTCCCCAAGACCCTGAAAAGTGAGTGCAAAGTGCACTAAAGTTCCCCTAAGGACAAAATAGTCGTGTTAGAGGAATAATGCAGGAAAGACACAAACCAGCAATGCAACACTGTGGATTTCCAATCTAGGGTACCTGTGGAACAAGGGGACCAAGTCCAAAAGTCACAAGTAAGTCGGAGATGGGCAGATGCCCAGGAAATGCCAGCTGCGGGTGCAAAGAAGCTTCAACTGGACAGAAGAAGCTAAGGTTTCTGCAGGAACGAAAAGGGCTAGAGACTTCCCCTTTAGTGGACGGATCCCTCTCGCCTTGGAGAGTCGTGCAGAAGTGTTTTTCCGCCGGAAGGACGCCAACAAGCCTTGCTACACGCAAATCGTGCGTTTGGCGTTTTTGGACGCTGCTGGGGCCCAGGAGGGACCAGGAGGTCGCAAATTGAACCTGAAGAGAGAGGGGACATCTAGCAAGACAAAGAGCCCTCACTGAAGCAGGTAGCACCCGGAGAAGTGCCAGAAACAGGCACTACAAGGATGCGTGAAACGGTGCTCGCCGAAGTTGCACAAAGGAGTCCCACGTCGCCGGAGACCAACTTAGAAAGTCGTGCAATGCAGGTTAGAGTGCCGTGGACCCAGGCTTGGCTGTGCACAAAGGATTTCCGCCGGAAGTGCACAGGGGCCGGAGTAGCTGCAAAGTCGCGGTTCCCAGCAATGCAGCCCAGCGAGGTGAGGCAAGGACTTACCTCCACCAAACTTGGGCTGAAGAGTCACTGGACTGTGGGGGTCACTTGGACAGAGTCGCTGGATTCGAGGGACCTCGCTCGTCGTGCTGAGAGGAGACCCAAGGGACCGGTAATGCAGCTTTTAGGTGCCTGCGGTTGCAGGGGGAAGATTCCGTCGACCCACGGGAGATTTCTTTGGAGCTTCTGGTGCAGAGAGGAGGCAGACTACCCCCACAGCATGCACAAGCAGGAAAACAGTCGAGAAGGCGGCAGGATCAGCGTTACAGAGTTGCAGTAGTCGTCTTTGCTACTATGTTGCAGGTTTGCAGGCTTCCAGCGCGGTCAGCGGTCGATTCCTTATCAGAAGGTGAAGAGAGAGATGCAGAGGAACTCGGCTGAGCTCATGCATTCGTTATCTAAAGTTTCCCCAGAGACAGAGACCCTAAATAGCCAGAAAAGAGGGTTTGGCTACCTAGGAGAGAGGATAGGCTACTAACACCTGAAGGAGCCTATCAGCAGGAGTCTCTGACGTCACCTGGTGGCACTGGCCACTCAGAGCAGTCCAGTGTGCCAGCAGCACCTCTGTTTCCAAGATGGCAGAGGTCTGGAGCACACTGGAGGAGCTCTGGACACCTCCCAGGGGAGGTGCAGGTCAGGGGAGTGGTCACTCCCCTTTCCTTTGTCCAGTTTCGCGCCAGAGCAGGGGCTAAGGGGTCCCTGAACCGGTGTAGACTGGCTTATGCAGAATTGGGCACATCTGTGCCCAACAAAGCATTTCCAGAGGCTGGGGGAGGCTACTCCTCCCCTGCCTTCACACCATTTTCCAAAGGGAGAGGGTGTCACACCCTCTCTCAGAGGAAGTTCTTTGTTCTGCCATCCTGGGCCAGGCCTGGCTGGACCCCAGGAGGGCAGCTGCCTGTCTGAGGGGTTGGCAGCAGCAGCAGCTGCAGTGAAACCCCAGGAAGGGCAGTCTGGCAGTACCAGGGTCTGTGCTACAGACCACTGGGATCATGGAATTGTACCAACAATGCCAGGATGGCATAGAGGGGGCAATTCCATGATCATAGACATGTTACATGGCCATATTCGGAGTTACCATGGTGAAGCTACATATAGGTAGTGACCTATATGTAGTGCACGCGTGTAATGGTGTCCCCGCACTCACAAAGTTCAGTGAATTGGCTCTGAACAATGTGGGGGCACCTTGGCTAGTGCCAGGGTGCCCTCACACTAAGTAACTTTGCACCTAACCTTTACCAGGTAAAGGTTAGACATATAGGTGACTTATAAGTTACTTAAGTGCAGTGTAAAATGGCTGTGAAATAACGTGGACGTTATTTCACTCAGGCTGCAGTGGCAGGCCTGTGTAAGAATTGTCAGAGCTCCCTATGGGTGGCAAAAGAAATGCTGCAGCCCATAGGGATCTCCTGGAACCCCAATACCCTGGGTACCTCAGTACCATATACTAGGGAATTATAAGGGTGTTCCAGTAAGCCAATGTAAATTGGTAAAATTGGTCACTAGCCTGTTAGTGACAATTTGAAAGTAATGAGAGAGCATAACCACTGAGGTTCTGGTTAGCAGAGCCTCAGTGAGACAGTTAGGCACCACACAGGGAACATATACATGCACACCTATGAGCACTGGGGCCCTGTGTGACAGGGTCCCAGTGACACATACATATAGGCCACAAACCTATGAGCACTGGGGTCCTGACCAGCAGGATCCCAGTGACACATAACAACCATACTGAAAACATAGTGTTTTCACTATGAGCACTGAGGCCTGGCTATCAGGATCCCAGTGAGACAGTGAAAACAGTGACAAACACCCTGACATACACTCACAAACAGGCCAAAAGTGGGGGTAACAAGGCTAGAAAGAGGCTACCTTCTCACACAACCCCCCCCCCAAACGAAGGACAATAAGGCTAACCTTGGCCAGTTGAGACTTTATTGTCTAAGTGGTGATAAGTAGAGAGTAGCTCTGCAATAGACTGGTTACTCCCTTTATCATCCACTATATGGTTACTTCCCTGTGGGGATGTAAACCACCCTGTTTGAAGTTTTTTAGCTAAGCAACAATGTGAAGATGTATTTTCAGAGTTTCTATCAGTAAGTTTTAGTTTAGAGCAGTGGGAATTGTCCACTGAACCTATTTGTAGTGATGGAAATGCCAGACAGGGATGCTGTCTCAGAAAAGCCATAGCTGGGCAAAAACTTTGTCCATCTGGCTGGAAGAGAGAACAGGGATGCTGTTTCTCTTGAGTTGGAGCAGGGCAGGGATGCTGTCCTATGAGCTCCACACTAGGGCAGGGATGCTGTCCTAAGTGTTGTGAGGTAGTGCAGGGTTTCTGCACTAAAGTTTCTCTGGGAGGGTTGGAGGGATGCTCCATGTTAACTAAAATGGTGCTGTTTTTCTCACCAATGTTAGTTATCCCACAGAGAGGTACTTCCACCTCAGGGAGTCCAGCTTTGCCAGCTGATGATTCCCTTGGAACAGGTGCCACCCCAGGAGAGGTTTCTCCCACCACAGGAATAGTATCCTGAATGGTAGGGTGGTTAGGGGATACTGTGATACCCTTTTTACCTGTTGATGGAGAGGGATCCTGAGTTTTCAGGCCTTCTCTCCTTTGCTTTTTCATTTCACTTGAAATGAGAGGGAACAATTCCTCAGGGATGCCCAGCATGGCTGCATGGGCATAAAACTCTACATCAGCCCAACCTGAGGCCTCTAGGTCATTACCTAAGAGACAGTGTACAGGTAAGCTAGGTGATACCACCACCTGCTTAGGGCCAGTAACTCCACCCCAACTAAACTGAATTATAGCTAAGGGAAGAAACTTAGTGGAGTTATGGACATCAATAATCTTATACTGTTGTCCAATGATGTGTTGATCAGGGTGCACTAGGTTTTCAGTCACCAAAGTGAAACTGGCACCTGTGTCCCTGTAGGCCAAGGCCTCAACACCATTTATTGAAACTGTCTGCCTGTACTTATCCATTGTAAGGGGACAAGCAGCCAGTGTGGCAAGGCCAATGCCACTAGGTGTGACAGAAACTGTCTTGGGACTGATTACATCAGTTTCCACTATGGACCCATAAGTGAACCCAACTACACCCTTTGCTTGACTGTTGCCAGCAGTCCCACCACTAGTACCACTACTGCTAGGGGCACTAGAGCTTGATGTATTAGTGGTGGTAGGCTCAGGGGGTTTACCTGGACAGGACTTATCCCCTGGCCTATGGCCTCTATTTTTACACACAAAGCACTAAGGCTTTTTAATGTGTGCAGGTTGGGAAGAAGAGGAAGAATTAGTTTTATCCCCACCCTCTGAAGAGTGTTTAAGATTTGAAGTGGGATCTTTGGTTTTACCCTTATCCCCATGCTTATCTTGAGATTTTTCACCATCTTTCTTCTTATTGCCATCTTTGTCACCCCCTGTATGAACTTTTCTGTTCACCCTTGTTCTGACCCATTTGTCTGCCTTCTTTCCCAATTCTTGGGGAGATGTCAGATCAGAGTCTACCAGGTACTGGTGCAACAAATCAGACACACAATTATTAAGTATATGCTCTCTCAGGATTGTGTTATACAGGCTTTCATAATCAGTAACTTTACTGCCATGTAACCACCCCTCCAAGGCCTTCACTGAATGGTCAATGAAATCAACCCAGTCTTGTGAAGACTCCTTTTTGGTCTCTCTGAACTTTATCCTGTACTGTTCAGTGGTTAAGCCATAACCATCCAGGAGTGCATTCTTAAGAACTGTAAAATTATTGGCATCATTTTCTTTCACAGTAAGGAGCCTATCCCTACCTTTTCCACTAAATGATAGCCATAGGATAGCAGCCCACTGCCTTTGAGGGACATCCTGTACAACACAGGCCCTCTCAAGTGCAGCAAACCACTTGTTAATGTCATCCCCCTCCTTATAAGGGGGAACTATCTTGTGCAGATTCCTGGAATCATGCTCTTTTGCAGGATGACTATGGGGAATACTGCTGCTGCCACCATGGGTATCTAAACCCAACTTTTGTCTTTCCTTCTCTAATTCAAAAGACTGTCTATCCAAATCCAGCTGTTGCTTTTTAAGCTTCAGTCTGGTTTGTTCCACCCTCAACTTATTGAGTTCCCTCTCTAACATTCTGTCATCAGGGTTGGTGGGAGGGACATTTCTAGAAACAGAGCTATGATGGGAATGAACAGAAGGAGACCTGTCCCTTACAGAAGCCAACTTAACAGCTTGGTTTACAGAAACATTACTACCAGTATGGTGAGAATAAATGCTTTTGCTATGATGTGAGACAACACTATTTCTATGGTGTGGCTCATCATCATTACCATCTATGCTAGATTGTCTAGTAATGGGCAGGCTAGGAAGTTTCTTTCCTGAATCTTTTCCTGGGGGAGTCCCTGAATCTGATTGGGAACTATTAGGTACTTTTTCAACAGATGGGGCACCTATGGCCTTATCCTGTTCTCTAAGCATATTAATTAATAGTTCTAAGGAAGGATTCTTCCCTACACTCAAACCTCTCTCTATACAGAGACTCCTTGCTCTTTTCCAGCTAAGGTTGTCATATGCAAGTTTGGACAGATCAACACTTTGGCCTGTGCCAGACATTTTTTAGAGAGAGTTAAAGTGATAGAGAAAGAGACAAAAGTTTTCAGAACTTTTTGGAAAGACAGAAAAAAACTTTTTAAACTTTTAAGAACTTTTTGAAAGTTTAGAAGTACTTTTCAGCACTTAGAAAAGAGTGAAAAGAGGAAATGCAAAACTTTTTGGCTATGTGTATATACACTGACCTTGTTTTGTATATTTTTCTCTTATGAAAAGTACAATGACAAGAGTGGTAAGTAGTCTCCAGCACTTATCCCACCACTGAACAACCAATGTAGGAGGCTGGACTGGCTTGTAGTGAGTACCAAGGGGTACTTGCACCTTGCACCAGGCCCAGTTATCCCTTATTAGTGTATAGGGTGTCTAGCAGCTTAGGCTGATAGATAATGGTAGCTTAGCAGAGCAGCTTAGGCTGAACTAGGAGACGTGTGAAGCTACTACAGTACCACTTAGTGTCATATGCACAATACCATAAGAAAACACAATACACAGTTATACTAAAAATAAAGGTACTTTATTTTTATGACAATATGCCAAAGTATCTTAGAGTGTACCCTCAGTGAGAGGATAGGAAATATACACAAGATATATATACACAATAGCAAAAATATGCAGTATAGTCTTAGAAAACAGTGCAAACAATGTATAGTTACAATAGGATGCAATGGGGAAACATAGGGATAGGGGCAACACAAACCATATACTCCAAAAGTGGAATGCGAACCACGAATGGACCCCAAACCTATGTGACCTTGTAGAGGGTCGCTGGGACTATTAGAAAATAGTGAGAGTTAGAAAAATAACCCTCCCCAAGACCCTGAAAAGTGAGTGCAAAGTGCACTAAAGTTCCCCTAAGGACAAAATAGTCGTGTTAGAGGAATAATGCAGGAAAGACACAAACCAGCAATGCAACACTGTGGATTTCCAATCTAGGGTACCTGTGGAACAAGGGGACCAAGTCCAAAAGTCACAAGTAAGTCGGAGATGGGCAGATGCCCAGGAAATGCCAGCTGCGGGTGCAAAGAAGCTTCGACTGGACAGAAGAAGCTGAGGTTTCTGCAGGAACGAAAAGGGCTAGAAACTTCCTCTTTGGTGGACGGATCCCTCTCGCCTTGTAGAGTCGTGCAGAAGTGTTTTCCCGCCGGAAGGACGCCAACAAGCCTTGCTACACGCAAATTGTACGTTTGGCGTTTTTGGACACTGCTGGGGCCCAGGAGGGACCAGGAGGTCGCAAAATGGATCTGAAGAGAGAGGGGACATCTAGCAAGACAAAGAGCCCTCACTGAAGCAGGTAGCACCCGGAGAAGTGCCAAAAACAGGCACTACAATGATGTGTGAAACAGTGCTCACCGAAGTTGCACAAAGGAGTCCCACGTCGCCGGAGACCAACTTAGAAAGTCGTGCAATGCAGGTTAGAGTGCCGTGGACCCAGGCTTGGCTGTGCACAAAGGATTTCCGCCGGAAGTGCACAGGGGCCGGAGTAGTTGCAAAGTCGCGGTTCCCAGCAATGCAGCCCAGCGAGGTGAGGCAAGGACTTACCTCCACCAAACTTGGGCTGAAGAGTCACTGGACTGTGGGGGTCACTTGGACAGAGTCGCTGGATTCGAGGGACCTCGCTCGTCATGCTGAGAGGAGACCCAAGGGACTGGTAATGCAGCTTTTAGGTGCCTGCGGTTGCAGGGGGAAGATTCCGTCGACCCACGGGAGATTTCTTCGGAGCTTCTGGTGCAGAGAGGAGGCAGACTACCCCCACAGCATGCACAAGCAGGAAAACAGTCGAGAAGGCGGCAGGATCAGCGTTACAGAGTTGCAGTAGTCGTCTTTGCTACTATGTTGCAGGTTTGCAGGCTTCCAGCGCGGTCAGCGGTCGATTCCTTATCAGAAGGTGAAGAGAGAGATGCAGAGGAACTCGGCTGAGCTCATGCATTCGTTATCTAAAGTTTCCCCAGAGACAGAGACCCTAAATAGCCAGAAAAGAGGGTTTGGCTACCTAGGAGAGAGGATAGGCTACTAACACCTGAAGGAGCCTATCAGCAGGAGTCTCTGACGTCACCTGGTGGCACTGGCCACTCAGAGCAGTCCAGTGTGCCAGCAGCACCTCTGTTTCCAAGATGGCAGAGGTCTGGAGCACACTGGAGGAGCTCTGGACACCTCCCAGGGGAGGTGCAGGTCAGGGGAGTGGTCACTCCCCTTTCCTTTGTCCAGTTTCGCGCCAGAGCAGGGGCTAAGGGGTCCCTGAACCGGTGTAGACTGGCTTATGCAGAATTGGGCACATCTGTGCCCAACAAAGCATTTCCAGAGGCTGGGGGAGGCTACTCCTCCCCTTCCTTCACACCATTTTCCAAAGGGAGAGGGTGTCACACCCTCTCTCAGAGGAAGTTCTTTGTTCTGCCATCCTGGGCCAGGCCTGGCTGGACCCCAGGAGGGCAGCTGCCTGTCTGAGGGGTTGGCAGCAGCAGCAGCTGCAGTGAAACCCCAGGAAGGGCAGTCTGGCAGTACCAGGGTCTGTGCTACAGACCACTGGGATCATGGAATTGTACCAACAATGCCAGGATGGCATAGAGGGGCAATTCCATGATCATAGACATGTTACATGGCCATATTCGGAGTTACCATGGTGAAGCTACATATAGGTAGTGACCTATATGTAGTGCACGCGTGTAATGGTGTCCCCGCACTCACAAAGTTCAGTGAATTGGCTCTGAACAATGTGGGGGCACCTTGGCTAGTGCCAGGGTGCCCTCACACTAAGTAACTTTGCACCTAACCTTTACCAGGTAAAGGTTAGACATATAGGTGACTTATAAGTTACTTAAGTGCAGTGTAAAATGGCTGTGAAATAACGTGGACGTTATTTCACTCAGGCTGCAGTGGCAGGCCTGTGTAAGAATTGTCAGAGCTCCCTATGGGTGGCAAAAGAAATGCTGCAGCCCATAGGGATCTCCTGGAACCCCAATACCCTGGGTACCTCAGTACCATATACTAGGGAATTATAAGGGTGTTCCAGTAAGCCAATGTAAATTGGTAAAATTGGTCACTAGCTTGTTAGTTACAATTTGAAAGTAATGAGAGAGCATAACCACTGAGGTTCTGGTTAGCAGAGCCTCAGTGAGACAGTTAGGCACCACACAGGGAACATATACATGCACACCTATGAGCACTGGGGCCCTGTGTGACAGGGTCCCAGTGACACATACATATAGGCCACAAACCTATGAGCACTGGGGTCCTGACCAGCAGGATCCCAGTGACACATAACAACCATACTGAAAACATAGTGTTTTCACTGTGAGCACTGAGGCCTGGCTATCAGGATCCCAGTGAGACAGTGAAAACAGTGACAAACACCCTGACATACACTCACAAACAGGCCAAAAGTGGGGGTAACAAGGCTAGAAAGAGGCTACCTTCTCACAATATCCAACAGTTTTCAGGAAACAATAAAAGTGGCAAGATAATTTTGGTGATCAATGTACCTGCTGGAGAGAGATCAGAGTCTTTTCTAGTGAAATTTCTGACTTATCTAAGGTATCAGAGAGGGTTAAAATGTCTGTTGCAAAGAACATGTACTATGCAGATCACAGAACAGTATTTTATATGCAATGTTCAGTGTTATCCTGCTTTTGTCACAGAGATGCTTCTGTTACTGTGCAGTTTGCAAGTTATAATCATAATCTAGCAGTGACCTATGAACAGCCAACAAAGAGCTGCATGCAAACTGCGTGGTACAGATTAGAAATGTATGTTTTTTCCCAGCGATTGATTATCCTAAGTTTGCTAATAAGGTTTTGATTGGGTAGAAATAAATTGTTATTAGTAAAGTCAACTCTAACCACAGTGTTACATTCTGATCCTGAGTTTAGGCATGCCCAGACCAAGCACACTTAAATAACACCAGCCAGTTTGGATGACATGTGAATCCTGTACCTTGCAATCCCCTTTGTCTTTGTCTTATGGAACATTTTCTATACACTGACTTACACACGCATGATTCATTGCCTCTGTATTTGTGTAAAGTGCTCCAATATCCTACACAGGAGCTATAAAACAAATGAAATACATGTGAGTGAGGGTCTATGGAGAGATGGGAGGCGCTGTTTGAGGCGATGGTGATGGAATCATTGAAGTGCCCCAACAAAAATGGCTTGATCCTGGTGCACTGCACTGTAAGGAAATCATTTACTATGCTTTAAAGACGAATACAGTTGAATATATAATGAAAAATGTGTTGTAGAATGCACCATTGTTGCTATTTTCCCAAATTTCCTTGGGGGGGGGGGGGCCCAAGCCAGATTGTAGTGGTCAGGCTCAATCGCTATGCACCCTATGGGGGGTGGTCTGACAAAATTTGCCAGGGCTGGTTTGGGTTCCTAGCCCGGCCCTGTAAGGGAAACAGAGAGAAGACAATGCTGCAGTACTTCATCTACTGGATTCCGATAGGTGGGTATTAAAGGTTAGTCTTTGGGCCACCAACAAATCTGGACAGTGCCATGAGATCCTTTCTAACTTGGGGAGCAATGGTGGCAAAACCAGTTGGTAAGATGCCACCGAGGGAGTCATGAAACTTACAGATAGGAAACACAAAGATGGGAGGGAAATTTCAATAAGGATATGGAAGCTCCAACACAGAAGTTGTGAGACATAGGCTAAGTCCCACTGCTGTTGCTTAAGGCCACCTGGAAAATACCCATTCTATTCTCTGACCTGGGCTGGTGGCCCCGATTGGCTCATGGTGTCAGATTATTTTGACAGTATCTCCTTCCCAGCCCCAGCCTTCACAGACAGGTCATAAGGAAATGCCTCTTTTTACAGGTTGACCCCCACATTGGTGGACTGATGTTGCTGATTTTTGGAATCTGAAAGTGCTCTAAGGCCTGCTAACCAAACCTCAGTGCCAGTGTTCTGACCCCAAGCAAAGTATATTTCGAATTGGATTCACCAAATTGGCAAGGCCTGACTTAATTATAAGTCCCTAGTATATGGTACTCAGGGCACAAAGGCATGTTGGGAAGAGTGTCCACTCAGGGCTGCAGCACTGCTCATGCCACTCTTCATGCTACAAGATACAAAATGACTCCCAGCTCACCACTGCAGACTGGAAAGATGGTATGCTCACTGTCAGTTTAACTTTGGCATTCAAACCAAAGGCAAAGTCACCATGCCCTTAACATTATATGTAAGTCTCCTCTAGGAAAGGCTTTGGAGCACTGTGGCAGGGAGCTAAATTTTATTAAGTAAAACATATGTATTTTGATATGTCTTGACAGCAACACTTCTAAATTGTCATTTTACTGTGGGTAAAGTCGGTAGCCCCATTGGGTAGCATTGGGTTACTGGGTGACATCGCCACCTGGCTGACTTTTGACTGGGACTACCAACCTAGGACATGTGAGGCATCAAATTAATCATGACATTAAATGTGATCTGATGCTCAGAACAAAATTAATGTCACTACTATTAGTTAGCCACTTTTAGAAAAGTGACCACTCTGTGCTCTGTTTGCCTAGCAGCCTCACAAAGGCATGCAGACACAGCTTTCTGGCCACCTGGAGAGATGTGAACAACTCCTGGGTCTTGAACAAAGGCTTTGCTGCAGCAGCAAGGTGTCACCTCCTCTGTCAAGATGGGCACTCTGGGTATTACTCCAGAGGATTACTTCAAAGGGGAAGCTGTCTTTGATGGGCTCCCTAGCCCAAGACCCCTGAGCAGGATGCCTTTTATTCCTGTAGACAGTGTGGAGACAGGGCCAGGGAAGGGGAAAACTTGCCCCAAACTCTTTTTCCATGCACGTGTGGTCCCCAAGTAACCACACCTGCAGGGTGGTCTACCTTGCTCCTCACAACTAAGGAAGGGTTGTGTATCTTTAAGGGGGCAAGAATGTGGCATCAAGGGATAGTCAGGAATTTCATCACTAATTAAAAGTGGACCCATTAGCCCTTTGGTTAGTGACTGCATCGTCCCCTCAGTGCACTTTCCTGGAATAGATTTGGCACCCTTGGCACATTGACCCTCAGTACTTGCTGGATCTGGAAAGAGGACAAGAAGAACACCACTTTGCACCCTTTGGAAGCGCACAGAGAGAGGTTGTGACACCAGAGCAACTCCACCTGCTGCACTTTGATCTAGTATAGTATGGAACTTGTTCTGTGGCCTAGAACAGGGAAACACTGACCCCTAGCACAGACCAAAGCAGAGACTCCAAGGATCAGTTGGCAGATCCCCCAGAATAGCATTGGGGGCATCAAAGAAACAGGAACCCAAGTCGCATCCCTGGTAGCCACCGCAGACATCTTGCCGCTGATGGATGCCGGACTACCCCAACGTCAATTCGGAGATAGCTTAAAGGTATACCATGTCTGCTGGACTCCTAAGTGTTAGTTGTGACCGGATTCATCACTCAAGAGGGGCGCTAGCCTCCATCAAAAATTTGCACCATGACCGTTGTGTTACAAAAGTGCAGGGTCTGAATCAGCAGCTCTTGGAACCCTGCAAAAAGGACTTTGTGGGAACCTGACACCATGAGCAGAGTCATCCACACTCACCTTTGAACCGAAGACTCAACCAGATTACACCCATGTGGACCGCACAGCTTCTGGAACATCCTTGAGCTTGCATCCCTCAGCATCAGGACCACTCCATTATCATCTATGGCGGTCATCCTGTAAAGTGTGGATCTTGCTCTAAAAATGCTCTGGTGGCCAGGTAACTGTCCAAAGTATTCTCTTTGGCTCCCTGGACCTTTGTCCTGTATGACATGGTCACCCAAATTGAACTGGAGTTGCCGCACTAACTTTTCCAAACTTTTCAAAGTATTTCTTGACCAATGCTTATTTGCGGTTGATACTAAAGTGTTTTATTCCTTTAAAAATCCATATCTCCGGAACCCTCTGGTAGAGTTTGATGATCAAGGTTTCTAAAGATTCATAAAAATCGAATCTATTGTTCTAATCTGGTGTCTTGATTCTTTTGTGCTGCGTGACATTCTTATTTTGTTGTTTGGTGTTGTTAAATGCTTTATGCATTGTTCCTTTGCTAAGCCTTACTGCTCGCAGCCACAGCTACACAGGGTTGAGCTAAGGTTGAGTAAACGAATGTGACTGGACCCAAGATTATATTTTTGAGTGTATTGCATGGTAGGGCTACCGGCCATACCATATAGTACACCCCAAATCCCCACATCAGTCCTGCACCTCTTCCATTCTCTCCCAATTCTGTATCACCTGCGTGTTAAATGTCTTTTTATGATAATCTTTCCTTCCTTTTGTTAATTTGAGACAACCTAAGTGTCTCTTAACAATTTCTTCCTGTTGCATGAACTCCCAGTTGAAGTTCTGGGGCAACTACAAGGTGCTTCTTTCCCTTGTCACAAGGGTTTTGGAACACATTGGCCCATATTCTGACTTTTTTAGTGCCGCATTTGCCCTGCTTTTTGACACAAAAGCGACGCAAACTTACAAAATACAATTGTATTTTGTAAGTTTGCGCCGCTTGTGCTTCAAAAAATGATGCAAATGCGGCGCAAAAAATATATAAATATGGGCCATAGTCTGCCGGTAAGAATGTCTTAGGCCTTCAGAAGCCTAATAACGTGTTCACAATGTGATGAAAGGTGGTTCCATTTAATAGCAAAAAGTTAACTTTCAGTAGTTCCCATCTCCTTTGATAAATTTCATGCAAAAACTAGAAAAACTTGCTTATAAAGGACTAACTTAACAGCTCAAAGCTCAGGAGCTTGATGTTTTCACTAAATGTAGTCATGGCCCCTTAATAAAATGCCATAAAAAAATTGTTGCCCAGAGATTTTCATTTTTTTATGTGTATTTTTGTATCATTAGAGAAGTAATTTTGCTTGCGTAGAGCTTGCTAATCTGGGTCAATTTTTTCTGGACAACATTTTAAAATTGGCGGATGTGTTGCAGTGATGGTGTAATATTTCAGGAACCATGACACCAATATGCTTCATTTTGGTGGCAAAACATAGGTTTTGGGGGTTAAGTAGTTTTATAGAGACAGAAAATAACTCCTTGGAGCAACCCATCTGCCAATTTCCAAAATGGTGGTTCTATGATTATGTGATTTAGCCATCATATTGATAATTTATTTTATTATTGTTTTTGGTTCAGGTTTTCTGTTGATTCAAATGTGTAAACATGAATAAAGCAGTTGGTAGCAGATGATTTTTACCTCTTGACAGAGAGTTGCTGACTACAAAATCTGAGAACTCCTTCAACAAAGAAAAATGTGTCATATGCCAATCTAATCTGAAAGAAAAGCTAACATCAACTGTGGCTGGACAGAAGAGAGTTCTAGCTGATGCAGAAATACGACAAGGCAAAGTTCTCAAAAGATTGAAACTGATAGGAGAAGAAGATTGTATATTTTATTGTTGTAACAACAAGTGCCTCAAGTCATAAACAATAGAAAAAAGCCTGGGAGAAATAGTCAACAAATAGCAGAAACCAGTGAGCTACAACAAGAATTCGAGTCTTCTGAGAAAGCGGGCAACTAAACCCAATGCCCATCCACTTAGATCATCGATGTCTACTTCTTGTCCACCTTCAACAATTGATCAGAAAGCAGAGGATCTTCAATGTGTTATCTGTGGTTTTGCCAGAACAAGGACCAAAGGGATCAATGAAAGAACAAAGTACAGAGTATATGAGTCTCAAAGGCCACTCATGTTTTTATATGCAGCTAGTTGGTTCCACTATGAGGTTTTCAGCTGAGTAGCTAATCTAAACAGTGAGGTAAATGTATTTGCAGCGGATTTCTATGGCCACCCCAACTTCATGTGTGCATACATTTGAAATATGAATGTACAATGAGCTCCCAGCAGCAACATAACCGCCAGCCTTCAGTTAATTTTGAACTCTCTGAAAAAGCAAATTAGGTTTTAAAGCCACTCTTGAGTGCTGGCTATGGGTTTACAGTCAGTGAGATCAGAGAAATAATCAACATAGATAAAACTGTATTGATCCATAATAATGAACTTAGGATTTTTCTGGTGAAAATGAACAATGACAGAATGTGTTTTTGTCAATCTAACAAAAAGAATGAGCCACTTATGGTGTTCTCAGCTGATTTGACTGCTGAAGTTCTTGCTGCCAAAATAGGATCACAGGATGCAGTATAATCAGCAGCCCTTTTATTTAAGAAACGTCCTGAAAGATTTAGATTTTGGACATAATAACACATTTTGTGAAGCTCCAGAGCTCCACAAATCATAGGAGTCAACAAGAATGCCTGATGTGGTCTTAAATTTTTTTACATCATTGTTTAATATCAGCAAAGCAAATATGATACAAACTAAAATTCTTGAATTCAGAACAGAAGCCAACAACATTGTTGATGGCTTTGAAAATATAAGTGAAGAAGTGGAAGACAATCCCATGAACTGACAGGCTTATGCTGTACAAATGTACTGTCTTTTCCAAATCATGTTTTATGAGTTACATCATGGCAAAAAGAAAACTCTGCTACACATGATGACTGCCCACACAAACTATGAGAAGTGCAAAACTAGAGAGCTAATCACTTCAGTGAATAGGATTGGTGTATAATGACATAGTAAGGAGCATAAACTTGTTAGCAGCTCTTGCTGTTAAGTCTTGTGAATCCGACAGCACACCACTTCCAAGTCGCTTTACCAGGAAAGGATTTGCAATTGCTGTTCTTGATCATTTTGATTTTGAAGACAGCTTTTCTTTGTCTGGAACATCCAGCACACATGATACTGCCATGGTGCTTTTTCAAGACTGTACCAATGAAGTAACTACTAGAAAACAAGCTGTGTCCGCCATAAGCATAAGCAAATTTATAACTCAGCTGCCTTGCCAATGTGTGCAAAATCACTAATAGCCATCAACATGTCCCTGTCTACCAGAAAGTTTAAAAGTGGCTGAGGACATGGATCCTTTTCTCCCAGATGCTGCAGTCCAAAATGCTGAATTAATTGAATTTATGATACTGCTTCTTTGGTGTGGACTGAAGAATTTAGAAAACCCAGTTCCTCCGTGGGCTGGAATTCATGCTCTGATCTCCCAGAATACTGTCCCACTGAAGAAGGTTGGGTTTTTACAAGTAATACCATCTTCATTCATAAACTATGCAACAGTAGGCACAGCTCCAAAAAGGTTAAAAAATGTGCTTGCTTAGCTTAAAGACCAGCCTAGCCTTCCAATTTCATTTGATGAAAGTTTTTCCGTATTGTAGCTGATATTTTTAGGCGCAATCAAGTAAAATTTGATGATCTTTATCCAATGATGGGTGTTTTCCACATGACAAAAGTTGCATTGTGGTGTGCAGGAAGTTATCTCAGCGGATGTGGCATAGACGATGCACTTATTGAGGCTGAAATCTTTGAAAGGAAAACTGTCCAGTCAGTATTGAGAGGAACTCATTATGTTAATTTGTTACAAGGTATGCATATCATATCTAAGGCTATATATTGCGTTGGAATGCTTTCAGGAACAACAATTACAAATTAGGTTTTGCATATCTCAACTCAGAAATGAACAAGGCACAGGGTGCACTCCATTCAAAATAAAATACAAAGCCAGGCAATGTTGAATACACTCAGTTCAAAATCAGAAAAACAGGCTTGTAGAGTTTTTCAGAGAATGTGAAGAAAAGTCAGAACTCTGAAAGTACTAAGGAAAGGTTTTCCACATGATAGCTCTAGAGAAAAACTCGGTACATGATGATTGGGTAGCTGATTGGGAACTGCATGTGAAGACTGTGGAGTCAATGAACACTGTTTTTTGCAAATGTGATTGCAAATTCATCCAAGACATTTTGTGGTGAAAGACAGATAGGGAAGGTTTAGTGCTGTGGCTCCAGATATGAAACTGACCAGATGATCCAGAGATTACAGAAAAGCTCCAAGGGAATTGTTGGTCAGACACGTAAAAGT
This sequence comes from Pleurodeles waltl, assembly GCF_031143425.1. Classification (NCBI taxonomy): domain Eukaryota; kingdom Metazoa; phylum Chordata; class Amphibia; order Caudata; family Salamandridae; genus Pleurodeles; species Pleurodeles waltl. The sequence continues at coordinate 385,385,850 of NC_090451.1, read as the reverse complement.
ATATGTGTTGCTCAATGGTAGCTAGTTTACCATGAAGTCCTTTCTATTTGCAATGTTTTTGGAGAGATGACAAATTCAAAATTAATGGACCAATCTATATTGCTCCTCTCTATGAACTTGTGGGAAAAAGAGGGGAACATTTTAAAAAACAGGTTGACAGCCTTCTTCATTTTATGCAGCAGAAAGGAACCCCCTTTGAAATGACTGAGCCTGTGCGACTGCACAAAATGTGGAAAATTATAGAAAGACATGTCTACTAGATGTCCTGGAACATGGATCGAAACTATATGTAGAACTAAAACAGTAGAGTTTTGTATTGAAGGAGAAAAAGCTGTTTGACATAATCACAAAAGCTAAACTTCTGCACTTTAATTACCATAGTAAGAGTTTCATCGAACCAGCTACTACAAAACAGGTTACAAAAACACAACATTTGCAAGCACATAGAGAACTGGTTGTGGCAAAAGAAAGGGGTGAATTTATCAAGGACATTCTGTCCTATGATCTTTTTCCAACAAATGCATTATTTGATGGAGATGATACAACCAAACCAGTGAAGCACAAACTTGTACCAGAACTTGAAAAATCTTTCACCTGAAGAATTTAAATTCGAAAAGGTATCCTCACTGAAAATAGCTGTTGTTGTGAACTATAAGTCACAATTGCAAATGGTCAAGAGCTCATCCATGCTAAACTTCAGAGAGGATGTTTAGATTGTTTTACAGATATCAAAGTCAGTGTGCACCATGCAAGAACTGCACAATGTCTTTGGCAGTTATCTTGAACTATCTGTCAAAGAATGTGAGAGAATCAGGCAAATATCTGCAAGTTGAACAATTGACATTGCCTGCATAAAACATTTGACACCTATACCTGGGCAACTTGATAAATTCTGGTCATCAAAATCAACCAAGATGTTAACTCACCAAAATATTGCTCATGCTTCAGTGAACACTGAATTTCCAATTATTACAAGTGGAATGATTGCCAATGAGGAGTTGGTGCCTGCAGAAATATAGTCAAAAATTACTGCCAATATGTTCAAGAACTTAACATCTGTTCGAAATGGTTCCAATTGAGTCATTGTGCTGTCAAATAACACAGATGTTATTATTGTGCTACTTAGATTTGTTGCAATGTTCACAAGTCAAGGATTGCCAGAGTTATGGATACATTATGGAACGGGCTAGAAAAGACACATAGCCCCTCATTATGACTTTGGAGGTCTTTTCAGCAGACCGCCAAAGCCATGGGTGCCAGAAGACTGCCATTGCTGGCAGACTTCCGACCACCATATTATGAGTACCTAAGTTTTTGCCCCACAATTTGGGCAGAAATCTTCCAGTAGGCATACTGGCGGTCAGAGGCGCATGGGCGGTTCCACCACCAGCCCGCCCCGCCAAAAGGACTCTACCAGGTATATGATGACCTGCAATCCGTCCTGGAGGTGTCCTGATGGCGGGGCGCTGCTGTCGGTGGAAGCGCCTGTTCCCATTCCCTGCCGGATAACCACCTCGCCAGACAAGGTAAGTCGATCATCTGACAGGGGAGGGGGATGGGTGGGTGGGGGATGGGGGGTATGTGTTTGTGAGTGGGTGTTGTCTGCATATATGAATGTTAGTGTGTATGAGCGTCTGTATGGGAGTTTGAATGCGTGTTTGGATGCATGTGTTCATGCATGTGTGTATGCGTGTATGTATGGGTGTTTGAATACGTGTATGATTGTCGAAATGAGTGCGTATTGGAATGTTTGTGTGAAAGTGTGTTGGAATGTCTGTGTGAATGCGCGTATGGATGCATGTGAGTGAATGCGTGTATGTCAGTGTTTGTGAATGAGTGTATGCGGGGGAGAGGGGCTTCTGGTATGAAGGGGTGGGGGGTTCTGGTATGGGTGGTGTTAGAAATTGGGTCTTTGGTTGGTAGTCAGGTTACCGCCTGTCCAAGCAAGGACCCTCACTCTAGTCAGGGTAAGTCACACACAATCCAAATTATCCTGTGCCCATCCTCCAGTAGCTTGACACTGAGCAGTCAGGCTTAACTTAGAAGGCAATGTGTAAAGTACTTGTGCAATAAATCATGCAATAACACAGTATAGCACCAATAAAATACACCACACAGTGTTTAGAAACATATATAATATTTATCGGGTTAAATGCAGGTCAAAATAATCAAGATTCAATAAGTACACACTGAAATATCACTTAGAAAATGATATAAAGAGACTTTAGCAACAAGTGTCTCTTGCAAGCACAAAGTACCTGGTTTGCATTCAAAATCTCCGCAAGGGACAGCAGAGGAGGAGATGTGTGGAAAATGGGGAGGTGTGCGTCGATTTCTCCGGGTGCACACAGACGATGCATCATTTATTTTCCATGCCGAGAAGGCTTTGCGTCGATTTCTGGCACACTGTCTTGGATCCTCTTCAGGTTGTAGGGTTTTTGGACGCCCTGGGTAAGATGCGTTGAAATCCTGGGCGCGCAGGACAAAGTCACAGGAGCTGCGTGGATCCGGTGGGCATTGAGTGGAAATTTCTGTCGCACGGCAGGCGCTGCATCGAATCATTTCAGGAAGTCAGACTAGCCTTGTTCCAGCTCGGCTATCCATAGATCCAGGGGGGCGGTGCATTGATGTGTTTGGTCGCAATGCTGGCGTTGCGTCAATCTTCTCTCGCGAAGTTGGGCTGCGTCGATCCGGTTCAGCTTGCGATGATTTTCTCACTGTGATGTAGGCTGTGCGTCGTTTCTTGCGGGCTGTGCATAGACTTTTTGCCGCACAAGGAGTTCTTTGCAGTGATGAAGTCTTTTTGGTCCTTAGACTTAAAGAAACAGGAGGCAAGCTCTATCCAAGCCCTTGGAGAGCACTTCTCAGCACAGCCAGAGAGCAGCAAGGCAGCAGGGCAACAATAAGGCATCAGTCCTTCTCAGAAAAGCAGTCCAGGTAAGTCCTTGGGCAGCCAGACAGTTCTTCTTGGCAGGTTGCAGGTTCTGGTTCAGGGATTTTTCCCCAGTGGTATCTTGTCCAGAAGTGTCTGAGTTGTCAGGTCAGAGACTCTGTTTAAATACCCAAAAGTGCCTTTTTGAAGTGGAGGAGACTTCAAAGAGTGGCTTGGAAGTGCACACATCCCCTTTTAGTTTCCATTCTGTCTGCCAGGGTCCCAGTAGGGGGTGTGGCAGTCCTTTGTGTGAGGGCAAGCTACTGTCCTTTGACATGTAAGTGTCAGGCCCTCCACCCTCCCAGCCCAGGAAGACCCAATCAATATGCAGATGTGTGTAAGTGTGAATGAGCATCCTGTGTTTGGGGTTTGTCTGAGTGGAATGCACAAGGAAGCTGTCAACTAACCCAGCCAGACGTGGATTGTAAGGCACAGAAGGATTTAAGTGTAGAGAAATGCTCACTTTCTAAAACTTGCATTTCTAAAATAGTAATATTAAATCCAACTTCACCAGTCAGCAGGATTTTGTATTACCATTCTGGCCATACTAAATTTTACCTTGTTACTCCTTTCAGATCCGAATCTACCACTCAAACAGTGTATAAGGGTAGCCCCAATGTTAGCCTATGAAAGGAGCAGGCCTCACAGCAGTGTAAAAACCAATTTAGGAGTTTTACACTACCAGGACATATAAAGTTCACAGGTGCATGTCCTGCCTTTTATCTAGATAGCACCCTGCCCTATGGGTTATCTAGGGCCCACCTTAGGGGTGACTTATATGCAGGAAAAGGGAAGCTTAAGGCTTGGCAGGTACTTTTAAATGCCACGTCGAAGTGACACTGAAACTGCACACACAGGCCTTGCAATGGCAGGCCTGAGGCATGGTTAAGAGGCTACTTATGTGGGTGGCACAGTCAGTGCTGCAGGCCCACTAGTAGCATTTAATCTACAGGCCCTGGGCACATGTAGTGCACTTTACTGGGGTCTTAGAAGTAGTTTAAATAAGCTAATTGGGTATTAACCAATGTCAACATGTTTTAAGGGAGAGATATGCACGTTAGCACTGGTTAGCAGTGGTAAAGTGAGCAGAGTCCTGAAACCAGCAAAAACAGTGTCCAACAATTGGAGGGAGGCAGGCAAAAAGTTAGGGGCGACCACCCTAAGGCTGTCAGGACTAACAGGTGGGGGTTCTGGTATGGAAGTGGGGTGGGGGGTTTTGGGATTACAGGGGGGCGAGTCATCTGCTGGTGACAGGAAATACATTTCCTGTCACTAGTCACCTTTCCACCAGGGGTTTCGTGCCGGTGCTACCACTGCGGTAACCCTGGTGAAAAGCCGACTCTTGATACCACCGGCAGTCTTCATTGGACAGCTGGGCCAGAGATGCTAATCTCTGGCCCTGCTGTGCAACCGCCCTGGCCATACAGGCGAGGATGTGGCAGGTCCGTAGCGGCCAACCTGCCACGCTCAAATGTGGAAGTCTTCAACGCCGGCCCGTTGGTGGTGAGACTGTTACAGTGGCCCTGGTGGTCTTCAGACCGACAGGGTCATAATGAGGGCCTCATTAAGAGTTTGGTGGTTAGACGAGACAACTGCCAAACTCGTAGAGATGAGGCCACCGTCAACCTGGTGGCCTCACTCCGTTGTATTATGATGTTTCTACCTGACAGACTGGAGGGAACATCGTATTACGACATTCCCGACGGTCATCACAGCAGGAAGAGCTCTAAGGTGTTGGTCTCGGATCCCTTACGAGAGCCTAGGACAATACTATATCACTACAGCACTCTCAGAATGTACACTGTCTGCAAAACAGGCAGTGCACATTCCGGGGATGCTGGGCCCCCAGCACTTCCTTTCCATCAGCCTTTTCATGGCAGGAAAACTGCCATGAAAAGGCTGGCACAAAGGGGACTTGTGATCAGTGCGGTGGCGCTGAACTCAGCGCCGCCATGGCTGACCACGACTCCCACCGCTGTCAGCCTGTTGGGAACCATGTTCCTAGTGGGGACGGTGGTCCCCTGGAGGTACGACTACCTGGAGTGCGGCAGTCCAACTGTCACTGTGGCATTCGCAATCCTCAGACTGCCAATGTCATAGTGAGGCCCTTGATCCTGTACAAGAAACTTGACCCAGAGATGCCCAGTGTTCTTATCAAGGCACAAATTCTTTCAGATGATGACACTATGAGCAGAATTGGAACACAGCTTGTAGCTTTAACTGCTGAACCTGTGAAGTTTCTAAAAGGATTTACTGAGGCAGAAGAAAAATGTGACTTTAAAAATGTTTAAAAAAAATACCTTGTATATGTGTGGAAAACGAGTTCTGACTGTCACACATTTGATGATCTTCGGTACAGTGATTTCAAGAGATCAGTCCCGCTAAGTGACCTTCCATCGACATCATATTCTGTGCGTGGACACATTAGATATTGATGGGGTGCTAAAACCTATGAAATTTCTAAAGTCTCTACCCAAAGATCCTACACGTACATGTACTTGCAAAACCTGTAATACAAAAAGATGTCCCTGTCGATATGCTCTTTTCAAATGTGCCACAAGTAATTTCTGAGCAAATAAATAAAGTGAACTACGAAAATGTGTCTAAAACAGGAGTGATAAACATTATTTTTTTCCCTATTCAGATCATAAACATTGTTTGGTGTATGCATAAAAAGATTTAAAAAAACATTTTTATTTGTTTCATTTCTATATGACCACCATTTTGGAAAAGGGTTTCTCTGAGGAGTTATTTTCGGTCTCTAGAAGACTACTTGAACCCCAAAACCTATGTTTTTACACCAAAATGAAATATATAGGTCTCATGGTTCCTGCATTATTACATCATCACTGAAAAACATTCTCCATTTTTTAAAATATTGTCCTGAAGAATTTAGCCCTGATTAGCAATGTCTGCTCAAGTTAAATTACTTCTCTAATGATCAAAAACGCAAATGAGAAATAAACATTTCTGGACAACAATTATTTTACAGAGGTATTTCAGGGGGCTGGGATTATAATCTTTTAGACATAAAGCCCTCGGTTTGGCTTTGATTTTTTTGTGCATTCAACTATCCACATCTTTACTGGGTGCATTTAGCCAACATCGATGAGTGTGACTTACTACAGAGAGCCTGGTAATTTCATTGACACTGAAGAAAACACATGAAAGGCACACAGCCCACAGAAGAATTTAAGGCTGAACATTGCAGCTCCACCAGCAAAGGAGTACTGGCCCCCTCCTTAATCACCTACCAACTGTTTTTAAACAAAAGGTAAACAAAGGTAAATATTCTCAGGAAGCCTATGTTGACCTTCTGCTCAGACAAAGTAAAAGCAATAGTCTGACCTGGATGAAAAAGTGAGACTTGACACATCCAGAAACTATAAAGGGAACAATCTAAGTAAGCACCATGTGAGAAGAAATTGCAAACTATAAACAAAAACATATACCTACAGAGAGATCGGAATCTATCACGATGTGATTAGGCCGTTTCTGGCAAGCACATAGACCTTTCTGCAAAGCCTTTAAACACAGACGATGAAATACAGGTGAAGAGCAAATATGATAAAGTACAAATATGATAAAGTACAACTGCTTCACTCAAAACTTTTTTTTTAGATTCGGATGGTGGACCTATAAGGCACTTCCGCCTAGCAATTATATGTGGTGATGGTGACTAGACTGATACAAGTTACACCATATTTACACTTATGTCTCCTCTATTCTCACTGATACACCCTACCTGAGACAATTCAGCTAAACAGTGCCCAGGGATATTCTGTGTTATAGAGCTCTCTGTATTTTTACATGCATTATTTTGCATATGTGTATTTGTAAAGCACACTATCACCCTGTGGGTAATATAGCAACAACTTTTTCTTCTAAATCTACTTGACATTGTATACCAGAGAGAAAGATAAAGCAGGGGCCTACAGAAGGATCTTTCTGCCTCCAACTGTATACAGGAAAGTGGTCCAATCTTAGTGGAGGAGTACATACCTGCTCCTAAGGCCTCACTGATCCCTTAGGATGTTTTTGTAATCCTTGAGACCTAGTTCCATCCTCTGTGGCCTATCTTCAGAGCCCTTTAGAAAATCTACTAAGCCCCCCACAACCTTTATCTGGCCTTTACAACCTATGAGTATCCCACCCAGCGTACCCTCAATTCACTCAGCCAACAGAGTTCTCAGGCACCACATACTCTCTTGAGCCTGGCACCACACTATTTGTACAGATTCTAAAGTAAAAAAATCAGATTGCTTTTTGCGCTAAGAAAATAGTTGTCATAACTTGAACTATGCACATAGACCTGCATACATGATATTTTACATATCATTGTATGAACATGTTATTTCCAAGTCTATAACAAAAAGAGGATTCATCATATCTGCTCTCTTCTCGTTTTCATCTGGTTTCATCACACATATGTTCTTCAGTTGTTTTTTTAGATCATGGTCTTTTTCAAGGCGCCTAAAGTAGGATGGTTTCCTATGAATTTTGAGATTTTGCTGAACGCAAACAGTGACAAGGAAGAGTGCATCTCTGTTTCCACTTACCTTATGCTGGATCCGGTGACCAGGCATGAGTGTTACAGCTTGGATGCTGACATCTACTTATGGATGACACTCTGAGGAAGAAGCAGCCATGGAATTTTGTTGAAGAGAATGTGGTGCTAGGGTGACATGGATTATGTGATGACATGAGGTCACCTCAACCTTTTTCCGAAGTAGCCCATCAAATTCAATAAATGTTCCTAATCTGATTATCCACAATTTAGCAATTTGCAATATATTGCTGTGTGGATTCTATTTCTAATGCCAACAAATGTCAAGGTTAGTGGGGCATTTAGTTCATGCAATGCAAGCTTGATTAGGACAGCTTGCAGTGTAGCCTTGTTGGACGCATGTCTTACTATCTTATACCGACTGACAAAAAAGGAAGAATGCTAGTTAGCTCTAAAGATTTTCTAGGTTCTATGTTATCTTGGTATGACTGAAAATAGAAGGCTGAGATCGAATTTGCAAGCTGTCAGAATGGTGTTTGTTCAAAATTTCAAATAAAAAATATTATGATAAAAAATATTGGCCCTCATTATGCATTGGCGGTAAATGCCGCTTACCGCTGCGGTGACGGCCGCGGTGGCAAATATCCGTTGAAAATATTATGACACACACACACCAATCTGACAGAATACTACCACATACACAAATCCGCCAGCCCAAAGGTCAGGGCTAAAGAGGCGGTACCAACACCCATACCGTTACGCCAACAAAACAACACCCACCATATTATGACCCACGAATCATCATGGTGGACATTCAATGGCGGTAAACCATTGGGGGTATACACCGGCGTGCTCAGAATGGACACCCAAATACAAAACAACACTACATTGTCCAAAACCGAAATCACATACCTGACACGCATACACACACCACACCCGCCCACCCGCCCACAGCACCATAACACCCAAATTACCCACAACCCTTTACAAACACCAATTATTGCCACCAGACTGAAATCAAGACCACTGAGACAACTACACACACCACAAACACACACACATCTGTCACGCACCCCTCATCCCACACCCCACCACATTACTCAACATCCTTCAACCAACACACACCCATGTCCCCACTAAGGCACCCCCATTTCACTGATGAGGAGTTGCGAGTCATGGTCGAGGAAATAGTCAGAGAAGAGCCACAGCTGTGTGAAGCACAGGTACAGCAAATATCGATTGCCAGGAAGATGTAGCTATGGTGGAGAATCATGGACAGGATGAACGCCATGGGACAGCATCCAAGAAAAAGGGATGACGTGAGGAAGAGGTGAATGACCTACGGGGAAGGTACATTCCATGGCAGCAAGGCACCAGCTCGCCATACAGAGGTCTGGCAGTGGACCCCCACCTCCTCCCCACAGCTCACACCATGGGAGGAGCAAGTCTTGGCAATAGTGCATCCTGAGGGACTCACTGGAGTTGCCGGAGGACTGGACACTGGTGAGTCAATATTTACTACTTATCACCCCCCATACCTGCATGCCATCACACCCCCTCACTCTCATCACTTAACTACATCTCACACAATGCACCTACACATATGATTAAACCCAATGTCTAGTTCTGCATGCTATACCAATGCATGGACAGCCCTCCCAGTCCTGCATGGACACCCATCACCAAAGCTTGTACAGCATGGAGAACTAACAAGCCCACAATACATCACCATACACAAATAAAGGCGGCAGGGCAACAGCAACGATAGAGGGGAAGCCAGGGATGTACAATTTCTCACAGACATGAGGCATAATACATCACTTACATCCCCACAGATGCACCAGCCAATCTCAGCGGAGAGGAGGTGCCACGTCTAACCAACCTCCCCAACGGAAGATGCCACCAGTGATTACAGAAACTCTGGACTTCAGGATCTGGAGGAGCTACCTGGCCCATCAGGGACCGCTGGTCAGTTGGACACCCCAGCCCACTCACAGTCCACCACAGATCCCCCATCAGTATCTAACACCACAGCAACCACCCAACGTCCCTACACCTCTGTTCCCAGGACACGTCAATCAGCAGTGTGCCCACCTGTACAGGGACCCCAGTCCACACCTCATACCCAAGGCAATCAGGGACCTGAGGTCAGTGGCAGTGGGCACACAGTTCAGGGGACAGAGGCACAGGGCTACAGGGACACTGGGAGGACCGCTGTGCTCCAGGGGAGGACAGGCCCAGGAAACTGACTCTCCAGGAGGCACTCACTAATATCTTGGCAGCTTACCAACAATCCCCGGACAAGATGGGCCAGATCCTTACCAACATGCAGGAGAACAAGTGGCTGCAGGAGGAACACCATCAGGAGATCAGGGAGGATTTGCAGGACCTCAACACCATCATGATCTCCATAGCAGGGGTGCTGACAGACATGGTCAACATCATGAGGGAATGGACAGCACACCAGCGGGCCACTACCACTAGCCAGCCTACTGACCAGCCCATCACATCTGCTGCAGCTAGTGGACAGGAGGCCCTGCCAAAGGACACACAGGCTACCAGCACCCCTCCCCCGCGGAAGGTTAACTACCCCGCAAACGTTCCCTGCAATGCAGACAGAAACCAGAGACACTTGCCAAGACCAAGACCACTGTCAGGAAATAAGACCCTCCTGAATGTTCCCCTTGTGTCCCACCCTGTCACCTTGTCCACTTTAAACTGCCTTTGCTCCCCTTCCTATGGCCATTGGACACTGGACCTGTGCTATAAACAGAATGGAACCATATCCTGACTTTCCTCTACCCTCACCCCATTCCATTGCACTTATTATTTGCACTACAAAAAAAAACCTTGAACGCAACTTGACTAATAGTGTTTAATGTGATGAAAATGTGTATTTATGGATATAGTCACATCATGTGCAAATGATCTGAAAACTGTGATAGCATACAATTAATGACCTGGAGCTGTCTTTAGTCATCACATCAGTACACTATTGTAATACCACCAGCATCTGCAAAATAAGAAGCCATTGGTGACAGAAAGTAGAGATGCAACATCCTGCTACCGCCACGCAGATAAAACAATAGTCAGAGGAATGGTCAGTTACACTGTCTCAACTGTGTGTCATTGGAAGTTTTGACCTATAACTGATGTTCTGTGGTCCACATCCTCATCCTCTGCCTCCTCATCCTCACTATCCTCAGGGTCCTCTGCTGCAACAGGGGCATTTCCAGTCTCCTCCTCCTGTAGGTAAGGCAAGTATCGTCTGAGGGCCAGGTTGTGCAACATGCAGCATGCCACTACTATCTGGCTGACCTTCTCAGGTGAGTAGCACAGGCATCTGAACCTGGCCTTCAGGAGGCCGATGGTCCTTTTGATGATTCTCCTGGTTCGCCCATGTGCATCATTGTAATGATTCTCAGCCCCTGTCCTGGCATTCCTCACAGGGGTCAGGAGCCACAATAGGTTTGGGTAGCCTGAGTCACCTGCAAGAATGGAGGGACAAGCATTAGCCTTCACAATGGTATGGGGTTAACAGCAGAAGGCATACACTGACATTCATTGGGTGGGCACTCAGGCACACCTACTGGCCATACTCTGTGCCTCCGTAGTTGTGCCATCAGCTGTGGGATGCTGCTATTCCTCAGAACAAAGGCATAATAGATTGACCCAGGATACTTGGCAGTGACGTGGGAGATGTACTGGTCCACCAGGCACACCATTTGTACATTGAGTAAGTGGGAACTCCTCTGATTCCTGAATACCTGTTCATTCTGATGGGGTGCAGAAACGCAATATGTGTTCCGTCAATCGCCCTAACAATATTTGGTATATGTCCCCATTGCACAGAATCCTGCCTTCACAGTGGCCAAATCTTCCCCCTGGGGGAAAGCAATGTAGCTGCACATGTATTTGACCAAGGCAGACAGAACCCTTGCCAGCACAATTGAGAACATTGGCTGTGACATTCCTGCTGCCAATCCCACTATCACTTGCAAAGAACTAGTTGCGAGGAAATTGAGCACTGATAGGAATTGCACAAGACAGGGGACCCCAGTGGGATGACGAATAGCTGATGTCAGATCAGGCTCCAATTGGGCACACAGATCTGTGATTGTGGCCCTGTCCAGTCTATAGATGAGTATTATGTGGCTCTTCTCCAGTGTAGCCAAGTCCAAAAGGGGTCTGTACACGAGGGCTTGTCTCCTCCTCCTATTCATCCACAGTGGTAGGTATCTAAGGGACACAAGAGTGAGTAGGCTGTCACAATTTGAGCAATGGAACCACCACCTCAGTGTACATAGAGCATTAATGTGATGGGACAGTGGGAATGGCAATGTACGTGTAATCATCAGCAATGACATAGTTATGGATAATCTGAGTGTTGTACACCGCCATTAAATGGCGACCACCTGTCCTGTATATAGGGACAGGTGGAAGTGAGGTAACTCCGCTGGCGTTGGGTGTTGTGGCGAAAGGCAGTCTTGCACCGCAGTGCAATTCCTCATTAGCTAATATGGGGCTCTATGGAGTACAGTGGCCAATGGGGATCAGCGGCGGCGGTGACAGTGTACACCGCCGCAGACATGACCATCATTTTCTATCTAAATCCTCAATTGTTTCCTGACTTTCCACAGGACAACACCTACACTGCGTGTGGTGCTGTGACCTGTGTCTGGAACCTACCATGGCCCGTGTGACCGGGGAAAGGGTCCCTGCCTTCACTTTGGAGGAGTTGGAGCATTTGGTGGAAGGGGTCCTACCCTACTATGGACTGCTGTATGGGCCTCCAGACCAACAGGTGAGAACAACTTGGGCACAATGCATGTGCCAAGGTTGCATGGAGATGTGTGTGCAAGCATCATGTCATTTGGGGGGGTGGTATGTCTGTTGCCAGTGTACATGGTGGGCGCCGGGTGATGTGAGTGCCAGTGGAGATAGAAATGGGATATGTGGACCATATGTGTGACAGGCTGGATTGTATGTGTAGTGGTGTCCTTCCGTCTGTATTACCTCTGGTGGTCAGCGTCCATCAGATGAAGGGATTGTGGCGTGTGATTGCCAGGGAGGTGCGGACCCTGGGGGTCTACAGCAGGCAGAGCACCCACTGTCGGAAAAGGTGGTAGGTCCTGAGACGCTCGGCATGGAAGACCGTGGAGGCCCAGCTGGCGATGGCCTCCCAACGAGGAAGGGGTCCCCATCGGAACCCGACCCCCTGATGGCCCGCATACTTGGGGTGGCCTAACCAGAGCTGGATGGGCGCTTGAGGGCATCACAGCAGCCACAAGTGGTAAGCACAGTGGGCGTAACTACAGTCATTGGTAGGAGGCATGGGATCCGGGTGGTGGTTGTGAGTCAGTGGGTGCCCATTAATGCCAGGTCAGACATTGCAACGTGACCCATCTCAAGGGTAATGGGTGTATAGCAAATTCAGGAAACCTAGCTAGGTTGTATTCCATGTCAAACAGGGCTTAGTGGGTCCCATGAAGGGTGCAGTTGACGGTGTTTGGCCCTCATCTTGCTGTGTCACCTAGCCAATTGATTAGCAGTGTGGTGCATAGAGCTCAATCCTGAACCCTGTGTGTTATGGTAATGTGTATGCCTACTGTGGTGTTGGTGCTGTAATTGATCCAGTGTTCCCTTTCTCATTCTTCCCCCTTTTTTCTTCTGTCATCCCGTCCATGTGTGCATTAGCATCATCTGGCAAAGGACCAGGGGCACCGGCGACTGAGGGAGCTGCATCCCCCAGGACCCAGGAGGCAGAGTCCACCGATGCCGAGGGAACCAGTGGGACGGAGGGCGATGGATGCACCACAGTCGAGACAGGAGGTGACAACACTGACTCTGATTCCTCCTCTGATGGCAGCTCCCTGGTGGTGGTGGACACCTCTGGGACCACCCCAGCTCCAGGTACAGTCACCACCCTCCATACAGCACCGCCCTCCCAGTAGCCCCTCACCGAGTTGCCTGTGCCCGCTCACCCAGGACGGTGGGCATTTCCTTCTCCCCAGGCATCTCAGGTCCTGCCCCAGTCAGCCCTGCTGCCCTGAGAGAGGAGGCTATTGACCTCCTGAAAACCATCTCTGTAGGGCAGTCAACCATAGTGAATGACATCCAGAGGCTGGCATCCCAAATGCAGCAATGCAATGCATTCCTGGAGGGCATCCACGGTGGAGTGGCAGCCCAACAGAGATCTTCCAGACCCTGCCCTTCTCTCTGATGGCAGCCATTGTCCCTGTTCCTAACGTCTCCCCTCCATCTACCACTTCCCAGTCCCAGTCTCCATAACCCCAACCCATCCCATGCACACATACAGACAAGCATGCACACAAAACATCACACACGAGTAGCACAGTCAAACACAGACAGCACGCTTCAGGCCACAAGCACTCACACAAACAACAGACAGTTGCACACACACCAACATCCACTGCCTCCACTGTCTCCCCCTCATCCTCTTTCCTCACAGTCACATCCGCACTCACACCTGCATGCACTGCTTCAACAGCCAGCACCACCATCACCTCACCAAGCAGCACACATACCTCAATAGCAGACACCTCCACAACATCCATCCATGCATCCCCCGTTAACTCCACTCCCATCCCTCCTCCCCCAACCCGCCCCACCATCCCTAAAAGCTTTTCCCTGCCTAACTTGACCTCTTCCCTCCCACTCCACCCCCGTCCTGCCCGTAAGAGCAGGGTCACAACGACCCAGCACAGCATCTCAGCCAAACAGTTCACGGTGACAGTGGAGGCACCTTCTAGTCATGGAGGCAAGAAAGTGAAGGATCCCACTCCACCAGCCAGGAAAGAGAAGGATCCCACTCCTCCAGACAGGAAAGGGAACAATCCCACCCCACCTTCCAGGAAAGGGAAGGATCCCACTCCACCAGCCAGGAAAGGGTAGGGCCCCACTCCACCAGCCAGGAAGGGTAAGGTTCCCACTCAACCACCAATGACAGAGGAGGTTCCCACTCAACCACCAATGACAGTAATGGTTCCCACTCAACCACCAATGACAGAAGAGGTTCCCACTCAACCACCAATGAAAGTAATGTTCACAATCAACCACCAATGACAGAAGAGGTTCCCAGTCAACCAGTAATGACAGTAATAGTTCCCACTCAACCACCAATGAAAGGCAAGAAGCCCGCACCTCCAGCTGACACAATGCAGCCCTCACGTCCAGAAGAGGCTGCCCAGGAGACACCTCTCCCAGCAGAGACAATGCAGCTCTCACCTCTAGCAGAGGCTGCCCAGGAGACACCTCCCCCAGAGACTATGCAGCCCTCACCTCCAGCAGAGGCTGTCCAGTAGATACTTAGCCATCTGAGACACAGCAGCCCTCTCCCCCAGCAGAGACAATGCAGCCCTCACCTCCAGCAGAGGCTGTCCAGGAGACACCTCCCCCAGCTGAGACACAGCAGCCCTCACCTCCAGCATAGGCTGCCCAGGAGACACCTCCCCCCGCAGAGACAATGCAGCCCTCACCTCCAGCAGAGGGCATGTAGGCCACTCTCCAGGGATCATTGTACAACGAGCCCCCTCCAGAAGCACAGGGCGAGTTCCCCACTTCAGAGACTGTGACTTTGCACTCCCCAGCATTGGGAAATGGGCATGGAGCCCCCTCCAGAAGCAGTGGGCGAGTTTCCCACTTCAGAGACTGAGACCTTGCACTCCCCAGCATTGAGAAATGGACATGGAGTCCCCTCCAGAACCAGTGGGCGAGTTCACCACTTCAGCTGAGGTGCCCCCATCCCCCTTCCCCCTGAGGTGCCTGTCCACTTCCAACATGTTGACTCTGCACAGTTTGGTGCTGTGAATGTCAGGATCAAGTTGGGGCTTGGATGCTGCCCTGTGGCCATGTGGGCCTTTTGTACTTTGGACTGGGCATTGGCCCTTTCTTGACAATGGTTCATGTATAATATTTGTCACTAATGGTGGTTGTTGTAATGCAAACACATTTTCAATTTTGCCTTACTGTTGTCCTTGTATTTTTATGATGTGTGTCCTGTGACAATGTTTTTCATCTGCAGCTGGTTGTTTGTATGGTGTGTGTGTGTGTGAATTGTGTGTGTTGTGCCTGTGTGTGTGTGTCACGCTCCTTTTCCTCCCTCCCTCCCTTGTGTGCTACGCGGCTGTACTTACTGTCCTCGTCTTCGTCTGCGTTGGTGTTACAAGTTGAGCATGGCATAGAAAAGCATCGGGAAGACCTGCAGCTCCAGTTCCATGGGGGCGTTGATCTTCTCTTTTTTCTCTATTGGTGAGTCTTCGGTCTTCTGTGTTGTGTTTCTACTAGGCTTTTGATACTTTTGGTACCGCCCCGGAAATCGTTGCGGTGTGCTGTGTCACAATATGGTGGGAGGCACCTTGTCTTCCGCCTGGCTTTTGATGGCTACCGCTGTGGTCAGTGGTGTTAACGCTGATACCTCTATATTAATTGTATCAGTTTTCAACTTCTATCTAGTGAAAGGAACCCTGTGCCACTAATTATTAGTAATAGATGAAAAGAAGCATTCTGATGTTGGTACATAGCATCTGTAATTCCTGTGCATGTAATTCAGGTGGAGGCTCTTCATTTCTTGGTTATTGTAGAACATGATATATTGTGACCACATAGGTCTCTTCCTTAGACTAAATGAATGTATGTTTCCTGTTTCTCTAATTTACCAACTGTGCTTGGGGAGGGAGAGAGGAGGTTAATAAATACTCCACCTGTTACACCTGACAGCCCTAGCGTGGTCATCTCCCACTTTCTGCCTGCCTCCCTCTACTTTTCTGACTCTGCTTTAGCTGGTTTTAGGACTCTGCGCTTTTTACCACTGCTAAAATGCATATGCTCTCTCCCTCAAACATGGTAACATTGGTTCATTCCCAATTGGCATATTTGATTTACTTGTAAGTTCCTAGTAAAATGCACTTCATGTGGCCAGGGCCTGTAAATTGAATGCTAGTAGTAGGCCTGCAGCACTAGTTGTGCCAGCCACATAACTGGCCCCTTAGCCATGCCTCAGGCCTGCCATTGCAAGGCCTAGGGGTGCAGTTTCACTGCCACTTCGACTTGGCATTTAAAAGTACTTGCCAAGCATTAAACTCCCCTTTTTCTACATATGTGTCACCCCAAAGGTAGGCCCTAGGTAACCCATAGGGCAGGATGTTATGTAGGTAAAAGGCAGAACATGTACATGTGTGTTGTATATGTCCTGGTAGTAGAAACCTCCTAAATTAGTGTTCCCCTACTGTGAGACCTGCTCCTTTCATATGATAGCATTAGGGCTACCCTTATCTACTGTTTGAGTGGTAGATTCTGATCAGAAAGTGGTAACCAGGTCATATTTAGTATGACCAGAATGGTAATAGAAAATCCTGCTTACTGGAGAGGTTGGATTTTATATTACTATTTTAGAAATGCCACATTTAGAAAGTGATCATTTCTCTGCACTTAAAATCAATCTGTGCTTTACAGCATGTCGCCAATCAACTCCTGGGCTGGGCTGGGCTGGGCTGGGCTGGGCTGGGCTGGGCTGGTTGACAGCTCCCCTGCGCATTCCACCCAGACAACCAAAACACAGAACAGTCACACCCGCACTCATCTGCATACTGAATGGGTCTTTCTGGGTTGGAGGGGTGGAGGGCCTGACACTTACATTTCAAAGCCTAACCCCCTACTGGGACCCAGGCAGACAGAACTGTACTGAAATGGGACCTTGTATACTTCAAAATCACTCTTTGAAGTCTCCCCCACTTCAGAGGCATTTTTGGGTATTTAAACTGGGTCCTTGACCCCACCAAATCAAACACTTCTGGACCTGAACCTACAACCTGTCAAAAGGAAACTGGCTGCCCAAAGGGCTCAGCTGGACTGCTTTGCTGAGAAGGACTGCTGCCCTGCTGTTGCTCTGCTGCCTTGCTGCCTTGCTGCCCTCTGACTTTGCTGAGAAGTGCTCTCTAAGGTCTTGGATTGAGCTTGCCTCCTGCTTTCTGAAGTCTCAGGTCCAAAAAGACTTCATCTATTCAGGAAACTCATTGTGCGCCAAAGATCAACGCATAGCCTGCCGGAAATGATGCGCAGCCTGCTTGCGTTGAGAAAATCACTGCACAGCCGAACCGGAACAACGCAGCCCAACTTCCCAAGTGAAGATTTGACACAGAGCCTGCCTTGCGACCGGTCATTAGACCCACAGCCTTACTGGATCGACACACAGCCCAGCCAGACTGATGGAGCCCAACTTCCCGAGTGAAGAATCGATGCAGCGCCTGTTGTGTGACAGAAAATTTGATACATCGCCATACCGGATTGACGCAATGCCTGTGACTTCGTCCAGCATGCCCAGGATTTCCCTGCATCATTCCTGGGCATCAAAAAGAAACCTGCATCGCAGTGAGGAAACAAGACTGCATGCTGGGAAACGACGCAAGGCCCCTTTTACCGTGGAAAGAAACAACGCATCGTCTGTGCCATTGTGGAAAATCCGACACACGCCATATTTTTCTACGCATCTCCTCCTCTGAGGTCTCCGTGCATGTTATTTTTTTACGCAAACCAGGTACTTTGTCCAAACAAAAGACAACAGTTGATTTCTAAGTTTCAAGACTTTAATCTTGCAAAAGAGATATCTCAATTTGTGCTTATTGAATTTACATCGTTTTCACCTTCATTTACCCGGACAAATATCATACATTTTTCTAAAACTGTGTGGTGTATTTCTGTGGTGTTTTCACTGTGTTACTGTATGGTTTATTGCACAAATACTTTACACATTGCCTTCTTGGTTAAGCTCAGTGCCAAGCTACCAGAGGGTGGGCATAGGATAATTTTGATTGTGTGTGGTTTACCCTGACTAGGATTGTGGTTCCTACTTGGACAAGGGTATATACCTCAGCCAACTAGAGACCCCATTTCTAATACCACCATTCTGGAGAAAGATTGATGGAGTACTACTGTTCCTGTCAAGGGTTTAATATGTAGAGTGGTGGAGTCAGCATACTTTTTTGTGAATAAGTAGTTGTGACCAGAACTTTTTATCTGTGTCACTGAAAGTGGAGGTCTACTGTCCCACTTGTGTAAAGTTCTCCTTCTATTTGCTAATTTAGATCTGTGGACAAAAATCCAAAGTGGGTGTCATGCTTGAGCATATGTGTGGCCTGCATGGTGCATTCCTTGAGTGTATGAGTAAGCCAAAGTAATGGAGGCCTATTGGTTCCACTTTGGATGCCCCCGGCTTGTTCCAGTGTACAATGTTGTAGTGCGATTTGTTTTCCAGGCAGTGGAAGTGTATTGCTAACATTCCTGATAATGGAGAAAGGCTATCCAGAGCCTGAGGTGAGAAAAGAGACGATAGGCCTTCTTTAGGAACTCATTTAGGCAATTTTGCTGGCATTTGGTATATGGTGGAGGGGAACTGTGAGATTGAAGTTTCAATTGTTGAGGATGAGGAAGGTCATTTAGGGTCGCCAGCATTTGGTTGTCTCTTTCCTTATAACTATCAGTATAGCTATTGATGGGCCAGATGGAGAATGGCCACATTCCTTTGTGCTTCTATTGTAGGTACTCCAAGCTGGAGACTAACTTGCTGTGAGGAGAATCAATATGCACAAAAACAGTGTAGAGCAGTGTGGAGAGGAAAGATGAAAAAAGACCAAACCAAACGGGTTCCGAAAGTGCAGACAGAAAATCCATTTCCCTGTCTGCTTCACCTGAATAAAGTGGGAGCCATTGACCCACATGTTTTTTTTAAGTTCCAAATTCTCTTTAATCAAGAAAGCCAGTGCTCCATAGAGTACTGGCAGCCAGCTTCCCAGAGCTCAGAGGACATCATGTAGAGTCTGACATTGCAGGAAGAAGCTGCCTGTTTGTCCTGAAGCACCTTAAATCCAACCCGATTCTGATACAGGGAAGGTGTCTACCAACCCTGTGCTTGACTCCCAGTGCTCTGTGTGTGATGACCACAGCACAACTGAGGGGAGTGATCTGTTTGCCCTGAGATGTGCAGACTTCATACTCTCTATGTGGACTGTTCCTGGAGGAATTGCACACAGTAGTCTGCACTGCTGCCGCCAGGAAGCTTGTGACCAAAGTAGAATGTGCTGATATCAAGATGTTCACTGGTGAGCAGAGCATCTCCCATTCTGCATTTCTGTGCCTATGGCAAAGTGTGCCAAAATTCAGATATTCGGGTTGAGGTGGCTTGTGCCCTGCCGTTCAAAAACTATCCCCAGGATTTCTATGCCTCTTCATCCATCACTACCTCTATTCGCCCTCACACTTTGCTAACCTCTGACAATCTGTAGGCTGCAACTTGTTGGTGACCTGAAAGAGAGTCATCTGCACACCTGACACTTGCCTGCGAGGATGTTGGACATCATTGCCTGCTGTTGTTCTGCGGTGCTCCTCCTTGGATAGCAGGCCCTGCCTCTATCATGTGCATCTCTCTCAAACGTGGAAGTGAAGCAAGACAGGTGCTACATGTCCCTCCTGCCAACACCAGAATTTAACTTCAAGACCTACACCATGGTCAGAATGTAAAATACGAGACATTCAAAAGTCCCCTTCTCTTAAACCCATATTAAATTTAGGGGTGCTCCCTCTCCATCCCAACCTACATATACTCTTTCTTTTGTCCACTATTAAAGCTATGGTTGCTACCAGAGTGATAAGCTACCAACGAGGTGCATGTGACAGCTAAGGGATTGCAAAGCCTTTGCATTTAAATTTGCAAATGTCGAAATGTAACTACATTGGCAGAAGGTTTGTATTTGCAAATCCCGTTTACAAGAATAAGGTTCCTCATTTGGGATGTATCCCTGGCAAATGAATGTATATGTGCACCTAATTTAAAGTTAGATTCAGCAAAAGATTTGTATAGTGGACTTTCAGCACTGGGCACTTAATTTAGGAAAGGCCTTGAAAGCAAAGCAAAAATGCGTCCGATAGAAGTTAAAATACTGATGGCCTGATTTTTCAAAAAACGTGTGTGTACCTCATAACTCTACTTTTACGTTTGGATGTAGATTTACAAGTTTCATGAATTCACAGGAACTTCTGACTTTCTGGTCATGTTTAGGCAATTTCTTGTATGAAAGAAATTGAACATCTAACTATTTCCCTTGGGAAAATACTTTTCACTAACGAGAAACTTCTCGTACTGGCTCCACAGTTTTGGGGTTGTTCCCTTGACACTGCCACCATGGAAAGTATTTTACTACTCATCTTGACAGGAGTAAATCTCTGGCTGTTTTCATCCTAGGAATGGGTTCACAAAACATTTGTAAATACCCATAAACCGTATGTTTGTGGCTGATTCTTTTCTGCCCTAGAACACCTTTTATTTGCCATATCAAGATGATTTACCCAGTAGGAAATCTACATGCGAGTAAATCTTGTTTAGAGGAATAAAAATCCTTTTTGTGAATGACAAAAGTGACTTTTTACTAACAAAACTTGTCACTTTGACATCAGAAACATTAAAATTGCAAGCATGCTCTTTGTCAAGCAGGTTTTCATATCCTAACAGCTGGAAAGGCCAAGATCTTTACCAGCCGCCAGCCACCATGAATTCTTTGAAGCTTTATGTTTTCATCTCACTGCCTTTCCTGCAAGATAGAGTTCACAAAGAGTTCAGCCCAATACTCATGAAGGGTAGGGTCAGGGTTCAGAGCATGGTGATCACCATTTGAACATTCATACATCTCAGAATTTATCACGTTTCCTCCCGAACCAACCGACTGAAGCATGTCAGACACTGCTGTGAGGCCAGCCCCGACACAATCACCGGATGCATCGCCCTTTCACCTTCACTGTATTCATCCTCATATCGCACAAATAAAAAGTCCCTGCGCTGGTTTGATGTGGCTGTCAGTCGGCGACGAGGCAGCAGCAGCTCTGAAGGTGTATAATTGTTTCAGAAAAGCTGCAGGGGAATATATAGACGTATGTAGGGCAAGCCAGCATGTCCTACACCAGATTGTACGTGCAATAACAACATCAGGAAAAGGGATGCCTTTGTAAATCCTTTCATCTTCGCGTGAGCCGCAAAGCTCAAAACATAATTTTAAAAGAAAGATGTGCTCTAATATCAAACATTTCTTAAATTATTAATGATTAGACTTTGAAGACCTGTTTGGATTGGTGGCAAACTGAAATCTTTTTATTCACTCAGCATGAAAGGGTGGAACAGCCTGTGCAGGTTTAACATGGCTGACTGTACCAGTGAATGTATGAAAGACAAAAATTTAGGACGAAATCATTTCAGCATAGCTTTCTCATATTGTTCATGTTGACACAGGCAGTAAGTGTTGCTATTATTATACCTGTGGCAGTCCCGGGTTCTGTGGTAGAATAAATGCTTGTCGTGTTTATAATATAGGCAAAATATAAGGAAACACAGTCCTACTCAAAATATGTTTTTACATTTGGGGAACATTTTCAAACATTTTCGAATTTGCAGAGGTTTCCATCCGTATTCCTGTGAAGCTGTGGCAGTCGAAGGCACCCAGTAGGACTTCTGAAAAAGCTGCGAGAAGGCATTTAAACGTGCGTAGTTGTACCTCGAGATAAAGTATACATGCAAAACGGAGAGTAATACGAGAAAGACTTCATGCAAACATATTTCATGAGCACTGAAGAACTTTGTTGAAGAAGTTCGTTCACAAGGAGGTAAGCCGTTCCCCTAGCCCTTTACCCGTTTCTGCAAGGAATGCTTTCTCATTGCCATCCTGAGAACACAAATGCATTAATTCCCCACCGAACCAAGTCAGAGATTTTTAATAGTTTCGCAAAGGTAAACACCATGACAATAAGATAATTCAAGGAATTTTCGAGCTTCTTTATAATTCCTCTTTTAGGACGAATGTTCATGAAATAGCACGTGTGCATATATATGTTATCATTTACAGATAGATTATTTTATTGGTTTTATTATCTAATAGTACCGCACTAAATATTGTAATTGATGTATCTTTATATGATAATCATATTTCATTTCACTTGTAAAATGGTTTACATTTTCTTCTTGCAAGGAATCATTGTAGCAAATTATAAAATGAAGTGTATACCAGATTCCCAGCAAAGCGTATTTGCCAATTTTCACTTTTTGAAATAAGAAATCTGCATTACAATTAAGGCAACTCTTGATGGTTAGTCAACTCATATATGCCAGATACAGTCTTTTAGGCCACTAGAACTTAACCTTCAATACTTCCAAGGTTGGTAAATTTTGTACCAATAGATTGGGCAATATTAACACCCTAAACTGCATCATTAGTAGTGCTCTTGGGGGTGTAACCGCTATGTACACCTGCTTTGTGCATTACCAGGGCACCTAGGTATTACAGAAGGGGCCTCAGATGCTTGCTCCAGCCCTTCTGTAATACAGATCATCCCAGCACATGTGTAATGCATCTGTGATCTCAAGGGGGTGTCTCCACATTTACTTGTGTACTGGCTTCACGTAATGAGGAAATGTTTTGCTTTCATGCCCATGCCATCAATATCAATGGTGTAACAAAGGCCCCGCAGCCCCCATGGTGCGGAGGGGGGGTGAACTCCAAAGGGCCCCCTCAGCAAATTACACTATCCTGAGACCTCCTGAGTGAGTACGAAGAGGGGGCTCCTCCATTCCTCCATGTGCGGTGCAGTTTTTTTACCCCACTGCATGCCATATTATAGATGGGGCGAGGTAAAAAAGAAGCTGTCATGGGGAGCTCATGCAGTTCACCACAAGAATGTGCCACATAGTCAGTGAATCCCCCCTAGGGCCTTCAAGATGGGCTAAAGAGGGTCCTATGGAGCCCCCTCCCTGGACATCATCCACCAGCAGGGGAGATTGCGTCCTGCACAGTGAAAGACATACTGACTTCTTCGAACAGACAACACACCTTTCACAAATGCACAGGCCTCAGGGCAGGAGTGGGTTCGTAGCTACGATCGGGCAGCACATTCATTGTAACAGAACTCAATAACCCAGACTGCGCTTGGTGCACAAATGTAGAGGTGCACCAGGACAGTGAGCCCTATCTTTAATATGGGCCCTTTACCTAGGGGTCTCAAAACGCAAAACTGTGGCGTGAAGTGCTGTATACGGAAAAGTTATTACTTAAAAGCACATTGCGATTATTATTTTCTACCACCGAATCAGAAGTGATAATGATTAATGAGATTGTCTTACTTGTGAAACTGTTATTTTAAACAATTTTTCACAATAAAATATGGCAATCTATGTGCAGTTCTCACTTGACAAACTCAAGCATTACATATAGGTGACTAAATTGTCCCTGGAAACATGTCAGAAATGCTAATAAACGTTGCAGATTGTAAGTGATTTAAACTGTATCCTTTTTGTCTTGCTACTTACAGAATTAGTTGTATGCCATAGCTCGTGCAGCAAAATCAAAAACATACACAGAAAGTGGCTTTTCGACAGGTCAGGCTCTCTCAGCCTTTGCTTAATTTAGGTCAACTGCCTTCAGCCATTACTTGTAGATTATAGCATTCACGTTTCTCAGTCTCACCATTAGCTATTGGCTATTATGATTTTTAATCTACCAATCTAGAGAGTGGCTCGGATTTTAGTCAAACTACCAAAGGAGGGCAGTGCGTCGGTGAAATGAAGAATCAAACCACTGCTATAAAGATTAATTTGTGCTCTTAAACGTGTTTTCACACTCCTGTTCATGATGCACTAATGGTGATTTGTGCACACCAAAACGTGTTTTTGCTCTGAAATCTGATCTGTGCTCCTACACGTGTTTCTATAATCTTCCAGATGTTGATTCAAGGGAGATTTGAAACCTTATTTTGATTTTGTAACTAAATGTGATTTTGCTCCTAAACGTGATACCACAATGCTGTTTATTTAGCACGATATGAGATTTTACAGCTGGAAGTCATTATATATCTAACATGACTTCACACCTAAATGTGATCCGACATCTGATATTATCCGAACACGTCTGTTGATGTTATGCCAATGGTAAATTTTCACCTAAATATGAATTTGCATCTACATTTGATTTTGCACTCCTCATATCCTTCCTATTGGACAACCACTTACTCCCAACACTGCGCCCTCAAAATAAGTGTTGTCCTGAGGACTTGAGTTTGCCTATGCTCCTACACATGTGATTGTGAATACTCAACATGGTTAAAAGCGTGTTCTAAAATGTTGATTTCTTATTAAAATCACACAACAGCAGCCCCATGCCCTAGACATTCGGCCGATGCTGCTGCCTGACTTGAGGATTTGCTTAACTGCATCCATTAATTTTCTTGTCTTTGAACTTGAGATGAACATGCTATGAACTGTATCGGATGCTGAATGAGTGACGGATAAAGTAGAGAGAATCTCAGTACTAAGGCATGTGACAGCAATTTCAGGCAAGGGGGTAGAAAAATACCAATGGTCGAGATATCCAAAGAGAATATGTGAAAAGTGATGTTGGATTTATATAATTCTGGAACTAAAGCACTGCCAGTGCCATCCTTGTAAAGGCACCTCCAGCCCATAGGAGCCATTCTGAGACATGTACACTCTTATTCCAAGTCTGTGTTGCTATTGATTCTGTCACAAATAGGAGTTTGCATCCAATTCGGAGCTAACTGTCGTGTGTAGATTTTATACAGGTAAAATCTAGTAGAAGACCAAACAGCACTTTGCCGAGTTTTGCAGGACAGAAGGAGTGAAATCCTTTGGCATTATCATTCTGACTTGTGGAACATGCCACACCTTGGCAAAACCCAGTGCATCTGTAAATTCCTACGTGGAATTAATACATAATTTTCTCAGTGGACTCAGAATATATCTGCTATTTTTTAAGTAGCCTTAAAGATGAGTTCATGAATTTTACTTTTTCAAAACACTTTGTTAGACTTAAAACCAAGGTCCTATCCAGTCTATGAACGCCTTTCATGTAACTTGTTATCCCTAATACTCCTTCCTTCCTTTCTTCCTTTCTTTTTCTTTCTTTCTTTCTTTCTTTCTTTCTTTCTTTCTTTCTTTCTTTCTTTCTTTCTTTCTTTCTTTCTTTCTTGTCCTTGAGGTCATGCTAGGGTTGTTTATGTAAGCCTATTAGCTGAGGCTGAAAACTTCCGGTGCCTACGACTCCAGAATAGCAGGCCACAGATCCGTTCTCACCAACCCTCTGCTGCTTAGCAACACACATTCTCCAAATGGAGAAATGGTAATTTGCAAAACACACAGAGTAATGGGCATGCTGGGTGAGTCACTCCAATTCGTGTTTGTCACTGATGATGTCTCAGACAGACTCTGCCCTGGTAATCCGCCCTCGTGGGAAATAGTTGATGTGCTAATGATAGCTCTCTCAATCCCACTTCCAATGGTGACAGGTCTGCACTTTTACTGTACGTTTCTCAGTGTGGCGGAACTAGTTTGTGTGACATTTAAAGTAGTTCCTAATGAGAGCACCTATACTAATAACAATAGAAGAAACACCAACTTTTCAACTCAAAAGTCAGTTTTGGTTCAGGAAAATTATGGTTCTCAGAGCAAAATCAGTACCATTCTTTGACAGTTGAAGGAGGTGAATTCTCAAACAAGGAGAGAATCAATTGGAGGCATCTTTCAATTCCCCCCACATCAAGCTGAATAAACTGCAGGCTCCAAAATAAGGGAATCGAGTAATGTTTGGCCTGAGAAGTAAGATTTGATAAGGATGATTAGAAGTGTGGGCACGGCAAGCATCTAAGAGTTTATGCAATGGATGCTGTGATTTTGAGACTCAGCTGGACTGAACCCTCAACGTCCAACTGCATCTGTCAAAAGAAGATGTCTATGAACCTCGTTCCAGCCACCAGCCTCACAATCTCCTGTCCCTATGCTTATCAGTCAGCAACTATTAGATCTCTCAACCTTAGGGTGGTCTTCCGTAAACGTTTCACCTTCACCCCTCCAATTTTTGATGTTCTAATTTTTGCTGGCTGTAGGACTGTGTGCACATTATCACTGCTAACCATTCCTAAAGAGCTTGTCCTCTTTCTATCTTAAACCTGGTACAATTGACTTGTACCCAAATGGCACAATTAATTTACTTGTAAGCCACAAGTAAAATGGTATACCATGTACACAGGGCCTGTAAGTTAAATGCTACTAGTGGGCCTGCACCACAGATTTTGCCATCCAATCCAGTCCCTCTATAAAACATGTCTCAGGCCTACCATTGCAGCCTGTGTATGCAGTTTTAAACTGCCACGTCAACCTGGCAAAAGAAACTTTTTGCAAGGCTTAAGCGTTCCTTTTTAATACAAATGTCACCTCTAGGGTAGGTCCGAAATATCCCATATGGCAGGGTGCATTGTATTTAAAAAGTTGGACACATACATTTAAGTTTTTCATGTCCTGGTAGTGAAAGACTCTTAAATTAGTTTTTTACTACTGCAAGGCCTTCCTCTCGCAAAGGTTGACATTGTGTTTCCTTATTGGGAACAGGTATACAGTTTGAGTTTGATGTTTAATGGATTGTAATTAAAAGTCTTCTTTAAAGGTAAAATTTGTCTTTAAGACACATTTCTGAAAATGCAATTTTTAGCAATTTGGCATTTTCCTGTCCTTACCATTTGGTGTCTGCTGCCTATATCCTGAGTCACATGACTAGGTGTAGCTGGCAGTTGATCTTTGTGTATTGCTCCTAGACAGTGAGGCAAAGGGAAGCGAGGTATTGGCAGGAGGGGCGACTCTGACATAAAGAAGGGGAGGTGCTATCACCTACCACACTTGCACATCACAAAGGCTCTGCCTCTGCAGTCTCACAAAGGGTTTTCCATTTTGGGTCCTGGGGCAGGGAAGGGAGGAAGGTGATGCCTGACACTTCGGGTTGGGGGTGGGGGGTGGAAGCCTCTAGAAATGTCTCCTCCTTCAAAGTGGGCACCAGGTAAACATATTGGACATCAGATCCCAACTCTTCAGTACACATCTGGATCTGTGGAAGACTCAGAAAAAAGACTGCTGTACTGCTTTGCTGCAAGAAGCACAGCCACTCTGCTGCCCTGCAGTGCTCCCCTGATGCCCGCCTGCAGAGTGAGAAAGACTGGACCTCCATCTTCAACCTAAGACCACCAGGGTGACTCTAAGGGCTAGTTGGCTGGCCTCCTGATCAGAAGCCTCAGGTAAAGAATAGGCTTCTTCCATTTTGAATCCTGCACCTGGACTCTGGCAGCTGTTAGTCCTCCCTTCTCAAGTGGTGCCACCACAGTCCTGGACCCTTGGAAGTGGGCCTGAAGGTGTTGTGCCAGTCCGTTTGTGGTCCCAGTTGAACTGATGTATCGCTTCTGCTGCACAGTGCATCCCCAGCAAAACCAATTCATCTCCTCTACTGTGCAGCGCCTCCCCAATGCAGGACTGCACATGGCAGCCCGTAGGCCAACAGAACCACTGCTGCCCAATGCATCTCCACGCAAGGACTTCGCATTGCAGCCCATCAGAACTGCTGCTACATGATGCATTTCCTTGCAATGACCTCATGTACACCCATCACAGCTCCCTGGAACCAATGATGAATGATGTATATCCTTACAGGGACCTTGCATCGCCTACTGCATCTCCTTGAAGCCACCACTGTGTGATGTATCCTCAATTCGAGACTCCATTTCACTCAACATGGATTTAGGGTACTCTTGTTCTGCGGTTTTTAGACCTGACAGCCTTAGGGCGGTCTTCCCCCAAACATTTTAACTGCTCACCTCATATTTTGCTGATTTATTTTTATTGGCCGTAGGACTCCGAGCACTCTACACTCTACCACTGCTCACCCATGCTAAAGTACATGTGCACTCTCCTTAAAACAGGATTTGATTGGTACATACCTAATTAGCATATTTCATTTACTCATAAGTCCCTAGTAAAGTGCACTATGTGTGCCCAGGGTCTGTAAATTAAAGCTACTAATAGGTTTGCAGTACTACATGTGCCACCCACTTAATTAGCATCTTAAAACATATCTTAAGGCCTGTCTTTGCAGCCGGAAAGCAGTGTAACACTGCCATGTTGACTTGGCATTTAAAACCCCTTGCCACCCCTTAAACTCCTCTTTCATTACATATAAGCCATCCCTAAGATAGGCCCCAGGTAGCCCAAAGAGCAGGGTGCTATGTAATTAAAAGGCAGGACATATACTTTTAGTTTTACATGATTTACATTGGGGATTCCTTATTAAGTTGAATAAACTGTGATTCCTGATTGAGAAGGGGTAGACCTGTCATGGTATTACCTATGTAGTTATAATAACACATCCTCTTTAATGGTAAAGTCACATTTATTGTTACAGCTTTATAAAGTTGGCATTTTTCTGCTGTTAGCCCTGTGTGCCTACAAACTGTCTCCAATACACATGTGGGGTGGCAGCTGGGCTTGTGCATTCCTCTAGACAGCCACACACAAAGGGAGCCTAGGTGTGACTGATGGGCCATCAACATCCGGATGGGCCATCCTGGGCAGGATGGGAGGGAGGAGCTGGCCACAGCCTCACACTTTCACCTGAATAGGCTGTGTCCTGACATCATACAATCATACAAGGGACTGCTGAACCCCCTGTAGTGAGTCTGGAGCCAGTGCAGGAAGGGGCACCTCTGTGCACTTCAAAGCCCTTCTTTAAAGTCTCCCCCACTTCAAAAGCACCACTGGGTATACAAACTAGACTTCTGACTGTACCAACTCAGTACATTTCTGGACCTGTGGATACTTTGCTAAGGAGAAAGACTGCTGTGCTGTTACTCTGCTGGATTGCTGTTCTAAAGGAACTACTTTCTTGCTGTGCTGCCCTTCTTTGCCTGGGTGAGAAGGAATTTACCCACAACACCTGAACCCAGAACCAGAGTGACTTCAAGGCTTGCTGGCTGGCCTCCATTTCTTCTGAAGTCTAAGGGATGCAAAAGACTTCCAACTCATCACCCATACAACCTGGACTCCTCAATCTAAGATTCTTGCCCTGCCAAGTGGTGCCAATCCAGTCCTTGGTCCTTGGAAGTGGATGTAAAGTGCTGCAATTGCCAAAATCCACACTTTGATGATGTTGCGCTGCTAGGAAATGGTGCATCTCCATCTATGCTGATGGATGGTCTTTGCTGCAAGGATTGAGGACATCACTTCACTATCAATGCCGGTGCATCACTCCATTCCCCACGCATCCCTGACATTGTGCTGCTCGGAACCAATGCATCACCCACATCATTTGTCGTTTTGGTCTTATTTTGTTCATTAAATTAATCTCCATTTTTCTAACCAGGTGTAGTATATTTTTTACTTTTTGAAGTTGTGCACAAATACTTAACACATTGCCTCTTAAGTTCAGTCTTACTGCTCTGTGCCATGCTACGAGGGAGTGAGCACAGGTTATTTTAGGTGGTTTACTCTGACTAGGATTGTGGTTCCTGCTTGGACAGGATTTTTTTCCGTTGCCAACCAGAAACCCAATACCTAGCAGTAGTCCTAACTGGGTTCCTGCAGCTGGTTTGTGCTCCATCACAGTCAGCCAGAACATGTGACTTTGTCCCGGTCTGGTGCGACCAGATGACCACAGTTGCCGCTTTGTGCCGTTTGGAGCTATTTTCACTTGAACCTCTAAAACTGCATATCTCTGGTTCTACTGATTGGATTTTTGCTGGTTTGGTCTTCGATTGTTTATTAAATTTTACTCTATGTTTCTAAGTTGGTGTGAGATTTGCCTTGTGTTGTGTTTTCATTTCAACTGTTTGAAGGGCTGCATAAATACTTGGCACAGTGCTTCCAAGTTATGCCTGACTGCTTTGTGCCATGCTAAGCGGGTTAAATTTTCACCCCCTCAACCAGAAAACCAATTTCTTACAGCAACTTCTACAATACATGTATGTGGATGACACTCAGAAGCAGTTATAGGAAACCTTTTGTAGCCATCAACATGTCTTTGTTTGGTAAAAGCATTTCCAGAATTCGATAAAAGTCCATCAGCTATGTGTCAGACGCTTAAGAAACTGAGATGCTGCTTCTCAGGCCAGTAGCCCAATTTCTCCATGTTTCAATTGACAGCATACAATGAATATCCTTCTCTCCTACACCACCATTGAATATACGCAATATGTATGTAGATCTGTTAGGGAGATCCAACTGGTTTAAGGGGACAGGTTATGGGCTGCCCTGATCAGTGAGCAGTGTTACACTCTGAAGCCGAGACAAGTAGTAATAAGCATAGGCTGTGGGACCGGTTGGGTCACGGCTAGTTTCTGATCCTGTCCTAGTACACTCAGTGAAGATGGCTGCAAATCTTTCTTTGGTGTCCAAGATCACTTCCAGATTGCCCCAAGAAGTGGAGTTAAATGACAATCAGTGGACATATATAGCAGTTCTTGTTAGAAATTGGGTCTCTAGTTGGAAGGCATTTGTACCCTGTCCAAGTAGGGACTGCAATCATAGTCAGGACAAGTAAGATACACACTAAAAGTTTACCTGTGCTCACCCTCTGGTAGCTTGGCATAGAGCAGTCAGGCTGAACTAGAGAGGCAATGTGCTATGGATTTATACAAACAAACAGTAACACAATGAAAATACCACGAAATGACCCCACACCAGTTTATAAAAATAGCCAATAGTTATATGAGTCAAACAAGAATAGAACAACAAAAATCCAACATATACAAGTCAAGTTATGAAATTTCAAAGGTTAAATCAAAATGCAGTGCTTGGAAGTCAATAACTCCATTCCATGGCTATCGTGTTGCGCTGCACAGGGGCAAATCCAAAGGAGGGGAAGCATTGCGCTTGCAGGTGGTTTCGCTTCCTGATCGCACACCATCGTTGATGAATCGATGTCCAGAAGCAATGAGTAGCATTTCTGATGCGTGGGTGCTATGTTGGCCAAGTCAGGGCTGCATTGAAAGTCAGGTTGTTGCATTACACAGTCGGTGAGCAGTGTCTGCGGCTTCGGTGCAGGCAGGGGCAAAGCAGCGGTGCGTCGGTTCCAAGTGACACACCGGTGTTGATGTGTCAGATCTTGAGTTGCAGCACCACACTCACCTCCAAAGGGCCTAGGACTTGATTTGGCGCCACTTGCCACAACAGGACTCACAGCAGAGCCCAGGTGCTGGTAGCAAGATGCAGGCGATGTCTTTAATATTCCTGAGACTTCAGAAACAGGAGACAAACTCAGTCAGGTCCTTGGAAAAACTTTAGAATGCAGAATGGAGAGAGTTAGATCCAGTCTTCTCACTCCAAGGCCAGAAGCAGCAGGCGGCAGACCAGCAGAACAGAGCAAATAGCAAAGTGGCAGTCCCTCCTGACAGCACAGCAGTCCTTCTCCCTCGTAGAATGTCCTGAGTCCAGAAGTGTTCTGAGTGTATGGTGTCAGAAGCCCAGAACTTAATCCCAAAAAGGCCCTTGATTTGGGGGTAACTTCAAAAGAATTCTCTGAAGTGCACAAGGTTCCCTTTCAACCCAGTCATGCCTCCAGACTACCAGTAGGGGGTTACCAGCCCTTTGTGTGAGGGCAGGCCATAACGTATTCAGATGATAGTGTGAACTGCCGCTCCCCCTCCTTTCAGAGGAAGACTATCAATACAGGTGAATGCAGATGTATCCCTTGTCACACCCAAACCCTCCTGTGTTGTGGCTTTCTAGAGAGTATGCACAAATGCAGCTGTCACCTAAACCCATACGTTTATTAATAGACAGGCTAAGGCACAGTTTGGTTAAAGTAAGAAAATGCCACTTTCTAAAAGTGGCATTTTCAGACCTGCAATTCAAAAAACAACTTTAACAAAAGACATAGGCCCTCTGCCCGCCAAGGTTGGATCGCTGAGAGGTGTTGTGGCCGTGCGACGGGTGCAGCTGCACCTGTTGTGCTTTTCACTGTCTGCTGTGCAGACAGTGAAAAGCAGGGTGGGGCTGTGCCTGGGGGCCCCTGCACTGCCCATGCCAAGTGCATAGGCAGTGCAGGGGCCCCGTGACTCCCCTTCCCGCCAGCCTTTCCATGGCGGTATGGACAGGTTGGCGGGGAGGGAAGTCATAATCCCCAGGGAAGCGCTGCAAGCAGCGCTGCCCTAGCGGATTATAACCGCCGGGACATAATATGGCAAATTGTACTGCCAACCTGTTGGCGGTACAATCGCCAAAACAACCCTGTCAGTCCTTGACCGCCAGGGTTGTAACGAGGCCCATAGTTTTAAATTGTGAGTCCAGAGACACCAAACTAAATTTTTCTATCTTTACCCAACTGGGTTTTACAAGGTAACCCCAGCATTAGCTTATGGGAGAGATAGTCCTTGCCAAAGTGAAAAATGAATTTAAGAGTTTGTCACTATCTGAACATGTTAAACTTAAAAGTACATGTTCAACTTTTTGAATACACTGCACCCTGCCTTTGGGGCTAACCAGGGCCTACCTCAGGCATGACTTACATGTATTAAAAAGGAAGGTTTGGGCCTGGCAAATGGGTACATTTGTCAGGTCGAAATGGCAGTTAAAACTACACACTCAGGCTCTGCAATGGCAGGCCTGAGACATGATTGAAAGGCTATTGTAGTGGATGGCACAGGGAGTGCCACAGGCCCACTAGTTGCATTGACTTATCAATCAATCAATCAATCAATGCATTTATAGAGCGCGCTACTCAACCGAGAGGGTCTCAAGGCGCTGGGGAGGGGGGGTGGGTTACTGCTGCTCGAAAAGCCATGTCTTGAGGCGCTTTCTGAAAGCAAGATGGTCCCGGGTAGTTCTTAGGTGTGCGGGGAGGGAGTTCCATGCTTTGGCTGCCAGGTAGGTGAAGGATTTTCCTCCTGCGGTGGTTCTGCGGATACGTGGGGCGGTGGCGAGGGCGAGGCTGGCTGAGCGAAGCTGACGGTGGGCGTGTAGAACGAGAGGCGGCTGTTGAGGTATTCGGGACCCATGTTTTGGAGAGCTTTGTGTGCGTGGGTGAGGAGCCTGAAGGTGATCCTCTTGTTGACGGGGAGCCAGTGCAGGTGTTTCAGGTGGGCGGATATGTGGCTGTGGCGAGGGATGTCGAGGATGAGGCATGCGGAGGCCCTTGGCATACATGTGCACTCTACTAGGGACTTACGAGTAAATAAAATATGGCAAACATGGAGACGCCAGTGTTACCATGTTTTAGATACAGGCGGCATGCACTTTAGCACTGGATAGCAGTCGTAAAAAGACCCGAGTCCTGAAACCAACAAAAACTGAGTCAGAAAAGGAGGAGGAGGAAGGCAAAAAGTCAGGGAATGACTCTGCAAAAAGGGCTATTTTCAACAGTCCTGCAAAACTAAGGGGCTAATTATTTTTCCTTTGATGAGCCTCTTTATTTGGGTATCTACCTCTTTGCACTGTCACGGAAGGCTCACTGCCTTGGAGTTACCTTTCACAGTGGTGTGTCCTTTGATAGAGACTCAATTTTACTAATACATAAGCGGCATAGAAGTTAACATATGTCGACTTATAAACCTTCATTTAAAAGCCTAACAGAGAAATTAATATGAACAGTATAAATGTGCACGTTTGAATAATGACAGACATTGTGACCTCCATTTCTTTTTTATCGTGTTTTGCCATCAAAGATATTGTGCATTGATATTCAAGTGAACACTGACATTAATTTTTACTAAAAGTATTATTCTTAGGAAAATAGTAGAGCAATAGTTGAGCAATGCATTTGGCTAAATTGGGGTGAAGTGTAATATGTTTGGGAAGTTGGCATACTCCAAGTGATTGTTGCGCTATGTGCTAAAAATTGCCCATGTGTTTGTTGTTGTTTAAGGGACCTGCATGGCCTAAAACTCTGGAGTACAGCATAAGTGTATGGAGACACTTGATTTATTTACTGTCTGCAATGAGGTGTTTGTTGAATGATCGCTGTCGATAATATCACTAGATTCCTTGAGTGTGTGAGTTGTTGGTTGGTATTAGGTGAATCCTGACTGCACATGGAAAGTCAGTATGAACCAGAGTGAGATATGCGGGTCAAATCTTACTTGCATATGTGTGAAAGCCACAGTTGAAGTGTTGCCATACAGCTTTCAAAGCGTTTGAGTCCTACCCGTAGTGAGCAGGCAGGGTTGGTTTTTGTGCTTGCTATATTTGCATTTAGGATGTATATGTGAGAGGTATATGAGATGGATCTGAAGTTAGTCGGAGCTGCGGAGTGAAGTGAGTGTGATGTCATTTGGTCTGTGCTGGACTCGTTGTTTGGTGAGAAGAGGCACGTGTGGATTGGTGGACAATACTGCGCTGCTGTAGGCTGAAGACAGCTTGTGAAGAGGATTATGGGATTGAAAATACTTTCTTGATTCGTATAATTTGTATTTGTGAATTAAATTTGTGTAAAAAATAAGTTTTTCAAAGTTTTAAGGAGTGCTTTGAGATGAGATGCTTTTATTCCAGTTAGAGAGGGTGAACCTACTCCACCTGAGGGTACACCAGCATTTGAGGTAATGGAGGAAAGTGGAGTTTCAGCATGTCTTTGGGTAGACCAGTGGTGCAAAATAACTGAGAAGGAAAGTAACTTAGCTTTCCCCTGTTACAGAACTTTAAATTTAAGGGTATTAGAGAATTTGAGGAGGGTGTTGTATGAATCAAAACCCCTTCCTAGACCTGCACAATTTGAAGCACTTGCCATTTGGGAATTCGTTGTGAGGCAGAAAGAGACTCAGAAATGTGAGAGGAAAATGAGGAAAGCAGAAAAGACATTGGCAGAAGCTAGGTGGGATGAGGAGCAGAGAATTTGGAGAGCAGATACATTACATGGAGTGAAACTGTTCCCAGCAATAACACAGGAAGTTTATTGAAGTTTTAGCTCTAAAGCCAAAAAGAAACCTGCTGAAGATCTAGAGCAGATGTTAGATGAACACGAAAGGGCAACTGTCACCAAAAGTGATTCAGATATTCAGATGAGAAATTTATAACAGAGCATTTGCAGAATCGCCCCCTCCCCCCCGGTATAATGAAGCTGAGTCAGTAAATCAGAATGTAACGCAAGTATAACCACAGGTCTAGTTGTTCAAAGCCAGGTTCAAATAGCTCCAAATGTACCTACTGCTACTGTAGCACAGGTACCAGCAGTTTATCTGACAGTTATAGTTGTTAATACAGCCCAAAATATCACAGTTCCAGTTATGCCACAGCCAATGCAAAATTCAGGAATGACTCAAATGTAGTCTACCCCTAATTTAATGACATCTGCACAGACTGTAAATCAGAGGCAGATAATGTCCATGGATTCCCCAGTAGGAACACTGCAGAATGCTGTCCCAAATAAGTCAAAACAGACTTTTGGTACAGTATTAACTGGTCAAGGTAAAGGACTGATGTTCCCACCAAGTCCAACAAATTTATCAGGACCAGCTGCTTCGACAGTTCCCATGACAATAGGTCCAGTTGTCCGTTATATGCTCAGGATAATAATGACAGTGGTCCACAGATTCCAAATTTAGCATCAGCAATACATTTTCCTTTTGGAAATAATGCGGCGATGGAAAGACTGAGCACTACTTTGCCAGCTATGACGCCCATGAATCCGTTTGCTTCTAACCAAAAATGTGATAAAATAGGTTGGCTGATTAATATGACTCTACAGGTTCATCTGTGGTGACCCAGGAGCAAGCCATGAGAGCTTAAGGTAATATTCCACAGCTTATACCTTGAGATAGTAGTAATAATATTAGTTCACAGGGATTATCAGCACAACAACTAACTGAATGGGCAAACAGTCTAAGTGGAGTATCAGTTTTGGGAAATAAACCAGAGGGAGACATTACATTGAATATGGCTAGACTAAAATTGGAATTGAATGAAATGATTGAGGGAACACTTGAATTGGG
Organism: Pleurodeles waltl; assembly: GCF_031143425.1. Taxonomy (NCBI): domain Eukaryota; kingdom Metazoa; phylum Chordata; class Amphibia; order Caudata; family Salamandridae; genus Pleurodeles; species Pleurodeles waltl. The sequence continues at coordinate 385,349,614 of NC_090451.1, read as the reverse complement.
CAGATTGGATTCTTACAATGAAAACAAATTGCGCTTTATGTGCATGGATGTTACACATTGTGCAGGACAGATTTATGGGAAATTAGCTAATTTGTCAGAAAAGTATGAATTGAGGTGAATAAATCCAAACAGATAAAAAGAAGCTACACATTAGAATTCGATTCTAAATACATTGCAAACAAGAGATCACCTGGTATGAAAATTCACACTAAGGAATTGATTCAGAGCATCCAAACATGAGGAGCACTGGATAAATGGGAAGGCAGATAGGTATAGAAAAGAGACAAGAAGTAATAGCTGACCACACCTTAAAATGATGTACAACAGGCTGAGGGAACTGTAAAAATGATGCCAATGAGAGAAATTCCAGGAGGGAACTTTGTTCCTTTACCATAGGCAGAACTGACATATTGCCATTTACTAATGTTTACCCAAAGTTGAGGGAGAAGTCAGTGGAATGGTACCAACAAAAGGAGAGGTTTGTTAATCTTGCAAAGTGTTTGTGGGAAGATTTAAACACTTTATTGGAAATTGTGGTTCTAGCAGACTTGTGGGTAGAATGTCAGCAGAGTGTTGATTAGCCAACTCGCGAGCCACCAAGGAATACAGTAACAGGTGTGCCGTCTGAAGAGGTGATGAAAAGTTATTATAAGATGACTGAATTTTTGAAAGCTAGAGTTTCCCCCAAAGATTTTTATTGGCAGAGATTTGACAGGACAGCTCAGGAGTCAAAAGAGTCTGCTCATGCTTATTATGAGTGATTCTGCAAGCATTTCAACAATACAGTGGCACAGAGATTAATCAACCAAGAGATATGATTCATTTTGTGTTCTGATTTGTTCAAGGATTTAACCCTGAAATTGCCAATATGATCATTTGATTTGCTGACATGGTAAACTGATTGATGAAGCACTGCACTATGCAAAATACTGTAGTGATGAAATTGAATTAATTGAATTAAAGCAAAAGAGATTAAAGAAGAAGCAAATTTAATCTGCCCAAGCAGCAGGTATGTAGGGATCACAAGGATTAGTGAACACTGGAGGAATGCAGATAGTACAACAAAAGGGCAATATGGTGCCTCACTTTAGAGGTCGTGGATTCGAGTAAATCAGAATGTCAATGTGGCTGATGTTCAGAGCATGGAGATAAATGTTTCCTTTTCATGCATGCAGGAATGGAGGACATTGGAAATGGGAGTGTACATAAAATAGTGTAAACAATTTGATACAAGGTGGTGTTGTGCAGATGGTTGACAACAGTCAATTTCAAAATCAAAAAGTCCAAAGGCTGCAAAACCAAAACATGAATGTTCCTACAGGAGCAGTACAAGTGCAAGTTCCCCAACAACAAGCACAATATCCCGAACAGAAAATTCAGGACCCACAGCAAATGCAGATTTCACAAGCTCCAATGGCACAGAAAAAGGCAACGGTTCCTCAACAGAACGCAGGCCAAAGAGCAAATGCAAATGTTAATCAGTTAGTCACACAATACCCGTTAATGAATTTCAGTGATCATGAAGTAAGTGAAGAATATCTGAGTGAGAGTTCACAAGAGGAAGAATGTATGTTGGCTTCCTCACTGGAAATAGATTGGCGTGATCCTTATGTGAATGCAAGTGTTATGGGTCATGATGTTTCGTTTCTGGTTGACACTGGAGCAACCCATTCCACTGTCAGATCTGCAGAAGTCCCTAATATGCCGTTTTCTGGAAGGACAGTTCAGGTAGTAGGAGTAGCAAACCAGCATCTGGTAAACCCCATGATGGAGTACATTCCGGTTAAGATAGGAATCTTTGAGGATTTGCACCAATTTGTAGTCTGTGATTCACATCCTGTGAGTCTGTTAGGAAGAGATTTGCAATGCAAATTAAAATGCTCCATTACTTGTAGTCATGAAGGGATAGCGATTCAAGCACATAGTGATGATGAAACTTCAAGTCAAATCGACGAGATGCATTCTCTCATTTCATTGTTTCCTGTCATGCCTGATGTATTACAAGAAACAGTAATGCTGAGAGTGTGGGATCTATCTGGGAAAGATATTCTATTCATACAAGGTGCTGAGCCAGTGAAAGTAACTATAAAGCCAAATGCAGTCTTTCCTAGAACACCGCAGTATAACATGACCCCAGAAATAATTAAGGGAATAACTCCGTTAATTACAGACTTTGACGAGCAGGGAGTTCTAAAGGAAGTGATGGGTAGCCCTTGTAATTTGCCAATTATGGGGTTGTTAAAGCCAAGTGGGAAATACTGTATAGTCCAGTATTTGAGAAAGGTGAACAAAAGTGTGGTATCAAGTTGTCCCATGGTGCCAAATCCAGCAGTAATTGTATTTCAGATTCCCTGTGAAGCGGAGTGGTTTTCTGCTATTGATTTGTCCTAAGCATTTTTCTCAGTGCCTTTGTGCGAGGAAAGCTGGTTCTTAATTTCCTTCAAATTTGGCAGTCATGTGTATTCCTGGTGCTGCACATCCGAGAGATTCCCAGAATTGCCCTCCATCTTTAATCAGATCCTGAAAAAGAACTTAGAGTCCCTAAATATGCCATTTCAGTCCACTTTGGTACAATACATTGATGATGTGATGATTGCATTCAATACATGTGAAGCCTGTAGACAAGATATCATAGCATTGTTGAATCATTTGGGTGAGAACGGACATAATGTTTCCCAGATCAAATTACAGTATTGGCGGAAGGAAGTAAAATATTTGAGTCACTAGATTGAGAAAGGTGCAAGGAAAGTGTCCCGAGAGAGAGGTGTGACTATTATTTAGATGAATCCCCCAGTTACACAGAGAGATGTTTTTGGGCATGGTGAGCTAGTGTCCCAAATTTTTCCGTGATTTCCAGTCTGCTACAGAAATGAACACACAAAGACATTACCAACCCAGTCCTGTTTGATGAAGAATGCATGAAAGCTTTCATTGAGTTCAGAGAGAGTTTGTGCAGAGCGTGTAATCAGGCTTTGGGAATGCCTGATTACATGACAAGTTTTCACTGTTTTGTCATGGACATGATGATTGTGCTCTTTCTGTTTTAACACAGTTGCATGGTGGAATGAACAGATCTGTGGAATTTTTTTCCACCACATTGGATCCTTTTTCTGAAGCTTTACCCAGCTGTTTAAAGAATGTAGCTACCACTGGTGTAAGATGTGGTCAATGCCAAGGCATTGTGATGGGACACTCTTTAACTGTTTATGTCCAACATTCAGCTGGGTCCTTTTGACGTGAACCAAAACCCAGTTTTTGACTAGTGCTAGTCTTACCCATTATGAGTTATTAATTCTTGGTTCTTCCAATGTGTCTATCAAAATGTGCTCAGCTTTAAATCCTGCTACATTGTTACCTGTTAATTTTGATGACTCAAATGATGTTAATGAAATGGAGCATGACTGCCTCAATGTAACTGAACTATGCACCAAACCCTGACCTGATATTCAGATACTCCTTTAGAGGAGAATGATCAAGTTGTATTTGTTGATGGCTCCTGTTTAATAGACAACAAAGGTAATCTGATAGCTGGTTATGCAGTCTGCACCATCCCAGGAGTAGTTGAAGCTTCATGCCTTCAAGGAGTCATTTCTGCCAAAGTAGCTGAATTGGTTGCCGTTACAAGAGCATGCTGCTTATCTGAACAGCTCAAGTGACAGTATTTACAGATTGCCAACATGGATTTGGGGTTGTACACGACTTCGGGCAGGTATAACACCAGAGAAGTTTTATGAACTCTTTAGGATCACCCTTTCGAAATGGTGAGAGAATATACAGTTTATTAAATGCATCACAATTACTTGAGAAAATTGCGGTTGTAAAGTGTACTGCACATTAGAGATCAAATGATTATATCTTGTTGGGCAATGCCTATGCCGAGCAAATTGCCAGATATTGTGCACTCCATTGCGTCACCTACAATGAAAAGTGGGGTGATGGAAGTGACACCGGTGAGACAAATCAAAGCTTCCTAATGTCAGTGTTTGATACCTCGGATGAAATTAGGAGATTGCAGGAAGAGGTGACAGAGGACGAATGCAGAAGCTGGAGTAGAGCAGGTTGTGTACAAAGAGAGGAAGATGATGCCTGGATTTCAAATGGAAGTAGTGATGCCAAGTTGTTTACTGACCTCTGTGGCTGGATATTACCATGGTCAAGTTCATCTTGGTAGAGATGCAATGATTGGCACATTTAAACAGACATGGTACAACTCCAGGTTAATTGTATAAGCAGTATGCCACAGATTTGTTAGAACTCAACAAATGAATGTGGCAAAACACATTGTGGTTAATTTGAGCCATATAGGCAGATCTGGAGGTCCATTTAATAGAATGCAACTTGATTTTGTTGAACTGCCTGCCTGTAATGGATTGAAGTATGTTCTGGTAACTGTGTTTGTGCTTTCACATTGGATAGAGGCCTATCCAATACGCAGGAATGACAATCTTACTGTAGCTAAGCTGCTGCTCAAGGAACTGATACCTAGGTTGGGTTTCCAGACTTCTTGGGGATCAGATAGAGCAACTCATTTTAATAATGAGATTATGAAATCGTTGAGTGCAGCACTGAATATTGAGCTAAAAGTACATTGCAGTTACAGACCAGAAGCATCTGGATTGTGGAACAAATTAATTGAACAATAAAAGCTCAATTGGCAAAGGTTTGTGTCTCTACAATTTTAAAGTGGCCTGATGCATTACCACTTGTCCCGTTGAGTATCCATAGAAACCCCTGAAATCAAGACAGCAATATTGCCACATGAAATCCTTATGGGGCGAGCAATGATGTTACCAGCAGTACCTTCCAGTGCAATTGTGAGCATAACAGATGGTTTAATGTTGGATTATTGCAAAGGTTTGGCTGATATGATTCACTCTTTATCTCATCAGGTTGAAGCAGCAACAGTTCAAACATCTCAAGAACAGTATCACAGCTTGAAGGCTGGTGAAGTCTTGCCTAGAACCAGGGTGGAAAATATTCTATCAAGTCATTTTAAGACGACAACAGCTGGGAAGTGTGCTGGTCTTCTGAACTGGATTCATGCAAGCCACACACGCAAAAAGTTCTGTATCCTCTTGAAGAAACAGGGTCTGATCCCTTAAGGGTGAATGCAGAGGAATAAGGGGTTCAAATTAACCAAGCTCTGAGGACTGAACAAGTGGCTGAGGCAGAACTCCTGCAAGATGGCAAAAATGCAAACATTGCAAATGCAGAAAAAGATGCAGGAGAGCAAAGTCAAAGCCAGCTATCTCCTGCCAACACAGCAAACATTGTAAGTCCAGTTGCACCCGAAAAGTGAATTGTCAAAACAGATCAATGGTCTGTATCCACACCTGATTTGGTTGCTGATAAACTCCCAACTATTGCAGAAGTAGTTAAAGAATCGTGTGAGGGCGAAATTTGTACTCTGAGGAGAACACAAAGGAAAAGAGTGCCAAGCCACAAATATTTTTCACCTGAATAGATCTGTTTTGTTGAAAATGAATGGGAGAGCGAGTTTATGGCCTTTTGTTTTGACCATGGGAATTCAGTTAAACATTCTGGAACTTGAAATCGTATTTGAACTAAGGCCCATATTGATACTTTTTTAGCGCTGCATTTGCGCAGCTTTTTGACCCAAAAACAGCACAAACTCACAAAATACAATTGTATTTTGCAAGTTTGTGCCACTTTTGCATAAAAAATTGACACAAATGTGGCACAAAAAAAGTATAAATATGGGCTTAAGTTTTTAAGTAACATTTCCAATTGACCAACAGAGACATTGCACACTGGAAGCGACAATAAGTGATCATCAGACTGTGACTTATTAATGACAGAACATTTTGCACTTTGAGAACATTTTAGTTGAAATTTGATGAACTTTCTAGAAGATCGAGAACTGTTGTAAAGAAGTGCAGAAAGATTTTTGGAATAGTCGCTTTGAGGTTGATTTTTGCTTGTTTTTGCTTTTAAATTTTTCTCTTTTTCTTTTCCCTCTCTGATTCTACAGAGGTAGAATCCAGAACAGGGTAAACGTAGTAAATGTAAATATGTGTGTATTGGTTTAGCTATAGTTGTATGGTTATGTGAATGACATGAAGCAGACACATATTTGTGAAACAGTAGGTAAAGTATTCTCTAAAATAGGATATTGGGTTGGAGATTTGTTAAATTGATTTGTAAGAATGATCCTTAAACATTTATTGATTGTGACAGTGCGCATAATTTGTGCACTTGGATTTTAAAATGTTTACAGTTTCTGGAAGATGCAAAGAGCAAAGAATAAACAGATTGGGGAAGAGACTGTAATGGAGAAACAGATATTACAAGATGATGAAGAGAATCGAAAATTACCGCAAACCTAAACCTAGGCATTATCATACTACAAGGCTTTGAGTTGTCTCTTTGTAAATGAGAACGTCCTTTTGTGGCGGCATAAATTGCCATCAGTGGAGAGATTGAGAGAGATTAAATTTGACTAATACATTAGTGGCATAGAAGTTAACATATGGTGACATATAAACCTTTATTTTAAATCCTATCAGAGAAATTAATGTGAAATGTAAAAATTTGCATGCTAGAAATATGGCGGATACTGTGTCCTCCATTTATTTTTGACATTGTGTTTTGCCGTGAAAGATGTTGTGCATTTATATTCAAGTGAACTACTGACATGAATCAATATTAAAAGTATTATTCCTAGGATACTATTAGAGATGAAGTATATTATGAGTATTAAATGTATAGGAACGAATCATACGTACATTGATTTCAATGATTTATTAACCTAAGTTACATGTGTGCAGAGAAACAAATGCATGTTTAAACTGTTACTAATGTAATATATAATGCTTGCAATTAAAAGATTTGCTTTGCTTATTTGTTTCAAATTGTAAGGAGTGCAATATGATTTATATATAATGACTGTATTAATGTGTATTTAGGTTTCCTTAGCTATACTAGGCCTGAAGATACATTTTTGCAGCAGTAAGAGAAAAAGTACTAATTAATTCCGTTCCCTTTGACTTGAAATAATTCCAAGGTTGCTGTTGTGTTGGTGAATGTCCTACTGTTTAAAGATAGAGAACATGTTTTAACTAATAACAAATGCAACAGTATTTGTTCTAGCTGTCAAACAAGACAGGATGCATTTTGTTAAATTCACATGAGAACTGTTAGAATCATCCTGTGCACTGTGGGAAAGAATCACAAAGTTACAATTGATGAACAAGTGTTATATTTTGGCAGAACTGTATGAATTCATCGAGATGACCGCACATGCTCTGAGAGAATCTGGAATAGTTGCAAACTTGATGTCGTCAACAATTTTCTATTGGCTATTGATTAATTTGAGCAAGATGAGAACCACATGGGAGACCAGTCAGAAACTTGTGGACATTTCTAGTTAGGGAGAGACTTTTGAAACTTTTTGTTAGTAGTATGAAGTTAGGTTTTGCTAATGACCCTTGATGTGGTGCTGCTCTCTCTTCTCCTGAATCCCTATGATGCTTAGATGTCTTCTGAAGAATTAAAAGTCATCCTTCCTATTATTTAATTTGCTTATACTGTTCAGTACGAATGTGCCCAATACATTCTGAACTGCTGACCTGCCCTATGTGCAGCTCGTGTTCTGCACTGCCCCTGGTGCTTCTGTCTACAGATGCTGAGAAGCTGTGAGTGCTCCGAACCAACAAATCTTTCCTTCCTGCTGTCCAATGAAGAGAGGTATATAATTTGTAATGTGGTTTCCTGTTTCCTTTTCAGTGTGGTGATTACACCAGTGTATTCTTATAGTGAGTTATCCCAGTTAGATGATTTTCCTAATTATTTTTGTCACTTCTTTTGTTTTGCCTGCATGTGTTAGTCTGTCCCTATTAACTGACTTTCGAATTTTGATGATTTACTGATGTCACCATCATCTGCTTTGAAATCTGATTTTGATGTGCATATTTTAGTTTTGTTCATTTGTGTTATTTTCTAGGGAGGATTTAATAGCACTGATGTTTAGTAGGCTTAATCTTTTTAGATGCTTTGGTCAGCCTACAGTTTTCATTAATTTTTATAACTTAGTTTTGCTCGCCATCTGCGTTACGTTGACTATGTGGTTGTGATAAAGCTTTGAAACTTTATTCAGTTTGGAGTCTTGATTCTGTAGTTAAATTAGTCATGGTGTTTAACATAGTTTATGTTCTTTATGATATGGATTTATGTTGAATTAATCTAATTATCACATTCCTTACTGAGTCCACAGATCTGGACAACCTCTAGTGTAGATGGGACAAGTTGTTGTGTCTCACCAGAGTGCTTGCGGTTTCTGAATCCTAGGTGGGAGGAAGACCTCCGCTTGCACTCCAGTACCTTCATCCATGAAGTCACCACTATAAAAAATAAATAATTCTGCTACTTAAATAGGGACCTATAAAGTGTCATCCAAAGGTCTTCAATGCCCATCTCTCTTGTATTTCTTGGATAAGTATCAGTGGAACAGGCAAATACATTTTTCAGCTTTGGTCAAGAAGATAAGAAATACTGGGACCACCACTTGAAAAAATAAAAAAATGAAATGGCAAAACTGTAGTATTGGTTTTCAGAATACATTTTCAAAATGAAAGACATCTCGTTTTCCACCATCTAAAACTGGTGAATGTAAGAGAGCAAAGATCAGCATATTTTTGGGGGTTTGGTTAGGGCTTTAATGAGGAATCCTTGCAAAAAAAAAGGGAAGACGCTTGGGCTCCTAAAGTGGATTTTTTCTGCCACTGTTGCTTCAAAGTAAGTCATGGAAGATTACCAACCAGGCCTTGCAGTCTGCTTACTACCCTGAGTAGCCCTGAGCGATAGCATTAATCATTTGATGCGACTGAGAAGGGCGAGTAAAGCTGCCCCTTTAAACTTAGCAGCTTCGCATTTCGCATATCTTTGAAAGTTTAAATACAATTACATGAAGTCCCAAGTTATCCGCCTCATCACATTTTTAGTTATTTCCCATTCTGAATGTCTTATCTGCTGATAATACCCTCTGCTGACAGCATTACCTCCTGTTAATTGCCTGGCCCACCTAAGCAACACTGAACCAAAGATAAGATTGCTATTCAGATGAAAGGGCAGATAGAAGAGGTTAAAACCGCTTTCTTTACATTCTGCTGTCCCAATGTCTTCTTATGAGTACCTGGCATTTCAATGTTCAACTAAAGGACATATTTATACCCCATTTGCACCCAATTTGTGTCATTTTGTTTACGCAAACTCAGCGCAAAACTAATTCCATATTTATATGTTGATGTTAGACCCGTCTAACGTCAAATATTGGAGTTTGCACCATTTCTAAGATGTGTGAACCTACCTTGCGTCAATGAGATACAGGGTAGACGTTTCCATCTTAAAAATGTTGCTAACCCAATAGCCGCATATTTATCCCTCTGTGCTAAAATGACACACAGGTGGGAGGAGGGGCTAAATAATGGTGCAAAGCTTGCTTTGCACCTTTATTTAACGCCTGGGTCAGAGCAGACGTTAAGGAACCTGTGGACTAATTTCCATGGTTAGACACCATAGAATGGTTCCACAGGTGCCCTCCTCGAGCCCCAGGAACACCCTCACCCACACCAGAGGGACACCGGAGGATGGGTGAACCCCATCCCAGGAAAGTAGGGTAAGTATAGGTAAGTTATTTTTAATTTTTAAATGAAGAGCCATCGGGGGCCCGTGGGGCCCCCTGCATGACACGTGGTGCAATGGCCATGCCCAGGGGACACTGGTCCCCTATTCCTGCCATTGGGGTGGTGGGCATGGCTTCTGTCTTTTTTAAGATAGGAGATATGTGGTATAGATGGTTTGTGTCATAAAATTAGGCTAGGCTGGTTAGAGTAATCTTTTTTTTTGCCTTTCACCAGCCTAATGTCATTTTTTGGTGAAAAACCCTCTTCTCCCATACCGCCAGCCTCACCCGGCTAACGTCATGTTTTTTTCATTATCCCACCCTTTGCACCGGCTTGCACCATTCCATAAATATGGTGCCTGGCTGGTGCTCAGGAATGGCACAAGCCGGTGTTAAACTTTTTGGTGCAAAACTGCATTAGTGCAGTTTTGCACCAAAAAGTATAAATATGCTCCTAAGTGTTATATATTACACAAATGAACGGTAACTCTACTAAGACAATTATTAAATGGTGCATATTGGAAGAAATGGGCTAGGTTTTGGTACCAGACTATAAAATATAAAATAAGGATAAAATACACAGACGAGAGTACAGCTGGAATCAAAAGACATCGAGAAACACGCCGGTAAGTATTGCAACAACTATTGTTCTTTTTCTTTAAAAAAAAGAATAGATGTTTTCTCCTGCAGTCTAATAGCTGATGTATCAATGCAAGGTATCATAATCATATAACTAAAAGCGAAAACTTATAAACAACACGGAGATGTTTATAATCTTGATTCGGCGTGGTTCTGTCACTTCAACAAAGGAAAGCTTTTCTCCTGCAGCCTCCTTCCAGTGACTCATTCGAGTCAGCACGAGGACACGCATGTTTTCTCAGAAACACATCGCCAGCTCTTGCAAACACAGGCCGGGAGCTGTGTGACATGTTGAAAATAACACACTGCCGCCTCAGGAAACAGTTCTGTGCCAAACAATTGCATAATTACTGATTCCATTGTATTCCTGTGGGATGTTTTTCTAATTATAAATTTAAATCCTTCGTAGCAGCTTTCAGAAATATAATGTCCATAATGAAATGAAGCTTTCAGGTAGGTACAACGATCTGTATTTACAAAGGTTAGAAGTTCTTTTGTAATGTTTTTATATATATATATATATATATATATATATATATATAAATTAATATGAGGGAGGAGGTGCAAAAATGCAGGGTAGAATTTCCCATCCTGGGGAAGTTGAATCATACAAAATACTGAAATAAACACTTAATATAGTAGGCTAATGTTTAGTGAGTCTGCTTAGTGATAGAATCATTCAGTGGTGTAGATCTAGTGCAGTGGACAAGGAAGAAAATACGTATCTCCCACCCTGTTTGAGGTAAAAAAAAAATCTATTATTGGGGTGCAGTGGGCCCTTCATCTCTTTGAGCCCCGGTGCCACTGTCCCTGCTACACTATTAATATCTACTCTCCTACAACCATTCAGTATTGCTTCACTGAAATGGTGTCATGACCCTAATAGGGTACAATGGGCTTCTTAGATACTCTACCCCCACTGTCACTGCACATGCTGCACTATGAATAGCTACTCCCCTGAAACCATTATGAAGTGCAGGATTGCAAGGGTGTCATGGGCACTGATGTATGCAAGGATAAAGTGTCCTTCTAAACCATGGTTTGGTATCAAAATACAGCTTTGAATGGGGTTTCTAAATCCCGGGGTCTCTACAACTGATGCATTATTGAAAGCTACATCCCTGATTTTGTATCTGTGAAAGGCATTGGGTCCTAATGCCTTGGAAAGAGCTCTCTTAAAGAGTTTGGCCATCACCCAAATAATCTGTGTGTGAGTGCAGAACACAGGGTCTGCACGTGTTTGTGGCAAAATGTTGCTGCATTCCCTGTGTACACTAACTAGACAACTGTGTGTATACATTAAAGAGAAGCAGGGTTAATATCTCGAAAAATGGAGCAGAAGCTCCCCCTTCATGTTGTTTTCGAGCTGTGCTTTCTGCAGGCAGTGAATCAATGGAAGAATAACAGTATGGAAACTGACATCTAGAGTGCACTAGAGTGCAACTGGTGGGTGTAGAGGTGAGGTCAGAGGTGAGGCCACAAAGCAAATTATTTTGTAATTATTCTGTTGGCCATTGAATTACAGCAAACAGCATATAAAATATTTGGTTCGCTTACACCTCTAACTGACAGTTAAATATACTACGTTTGGCATGATTTTCCTGCAATGTTTACTCTATCTGGTTTGCTGGCATTAAACCTCTGTTTGCATTATCCTGGCAAAACAGACGTAAGGTGCCCCCTAGTATGGTGTAGAAAATGCACCTGGACCTGGTAGTCAAATGCCACTTGTGGACTTGCAACACCTATTGTGCCATCCACAGGGTTGGCCTATGAAAAATTAGTTCAGGACTGTGTAGCCGGTCAGAAGCAGCCTGAAAACTTGAGGTCAAACCTGTCAGAAAAACCATGTCTGACAGACAGGAACACTGCATTTAAAATTAATACAAGTGGAATATTTGTGAAATTTAAGTTGCTATGTTCCTTCAGTGACTAAACCCCAAAAGCTAGTTTCACAGGCAGGATGGTAGCTGGGTCCTTGAACATGCAAAGTAAAGATTATAAACCGTAATCTGCTAATGGATAAAATGTGAATTCAAAGTCTATTTTTCTTATTTATTAAAATTCATCAATGAAGTTGGATTTTTAATACATATTTATGAAAAGTAACATTTAGAAGTTACATTTTCCCTGCCTGAATCTCCTGGAAGCTATCGGGCCAGTGCTTGTCCTTATGAAGTGCTTCCAGAGAAGAACAAACGCTTAGGCCTTGTGAAAGGTTGGGCTGGTTATGGGTCACTTGATGCCTCTCAGCTCAGGAAGAACAGTTGTGATGGACCCTGGAACTATATTAAGTCGAAAAGGATAGAAGTAAAGCCTGCCCATGCATAGTTCAGTGTAAGGAGAGACCTGAAGAAAAGAAAGCCTCTGCCCCCAAAGACCACACTAGCCACACTGGTTCTGAACTCAGTAGGAGAGAGCTTTGCTTAGAACCAGTTTTGAGTGGACACAGTGGAGGGTACTGTTTATTTGCCAAAACACCCTATGAATGGCACATAAGCTCCCTTCAAGGGCAGAAGGTCTGTGCCATCTTGGATTTCCCTCAGACTGGTGCAATGTGGATTAATTTGCAATGAGGCATGTGCTGCAAAACTGGGGAGGGTTGTCCCCAACAACATTTTCCCATCGGTTAGGGAGTGCCTAAAAGTCACTCCCGTCCTACTGACTAGTGCAAAACATAAGTGTGACTCTCCAGGAAACGCTTCTCAGAGCATTTTCTAGACCTGCATAAGATCAGAACAGGACTGGACATGCAGTCTGTGACCTGAAGTGCTGTATCTGCTTCATCTTGTACACAAGCCAAATAAATGGGATACAATGGTCAGTTGGCTAACCTCTGGTGCGGCTACAGGGACACAACAAGCTGCAAGAGGACTTTTTCCTGAAGTGACCATTTGACCGGTACCAACTTGACCTGAATTCACCTTGCTGGTGGCCTCTGCTGAAGTAAGTCCTGGCCCATAAGTGCTGTTCCTGAGATCCTAGCAGCCATATGACTGAGCTAGAGGAAGAACTCCAGAAACCCTGAAAAGTTGGTACTTAGTAAAGCTTTAAACTTCCAAAACCTCTGGAGCTGTCTGTGGTACCTCAAGGCAAAAGTGTCCAATTTTGATGCACCTTCTTCGAATACAGCTTCAGGCTTGCCTTCTACCCCACCCCCTGAGAGGATTTTGAGCTCCATGTAAAATACTAAGTCAGAAGGTAAGAACTTTGAATGGGATGAACTTGCTTAGCCTATTCAACCTGTGGAGCATCACGGTTGGCCCAAAATTGCGTGCAGAGCCTGGTCTACCGTTTCCATAGACTATCATTGGTGGTTTTTGCTGGTCTGCTCTGTACCATTGCTACCAGGGAGTTGAGCTTAGGTTAAGTTAGTGACTTTGGGGAATCACAACTTAGTGTTATTATTCCTTGAGATGGGTGACCACCTGCCCCAAATAATAATGTATTTTCTGACAACTGGATGTCTAAACATAATTGCAAGATAAGAAGTGAGCAATTTTTCATTACTGGACAGTGTTCCATAATCTCAGTGCATTACTGATAGTGAGCAATCTTACTAGGACTGAAACCATTGATAATATATAAGCCACACACAGATCTGTGTGGTAGGCACATTTATCTATTTATTTAACTTCATACATGTATATAGTGTGACAGAACACTTGAAATCTACAATCCTGTTTTTTTATACCTAAAGATATTTAGTCCAAAAGATCTAGGGTTCAAATCTTCACCATTCGCTAATATGTATGTGAGTCTATTATATTTTTTAATTTGCCTTAAAGCATACGTGTATTGCACAGCAGAATACAACAAGGCAAGAAGGTACTGCACAGCCAGAACTGTTAAACACCTGGCTCGGTCCTCAACTTAGCATGACGATATCTCAATTCCCACAGCCAACTTGGTCCTGGAATTGCCTTTGTAATGGGAAACCCAGGGCAACAATAGTGATTGAACAAGTGTCTAACAGCATGCTAGTGTGGAACGGTGTTGTATGGATATTGGCATGGAACGATCAACAGCTGTGCGCTAGTCACTTTGTAAATAAGAGATCATGTGAAGTTTGGTGACATTTGATGGGTCCCGCATGCTGTTGCTGCCCATCCACTTTGTCTAAGTGTCACTCTCCTAACGTGGTGACAACAAATTGTGCATCAACCTCCTGTCTTTATATAGAATCATATGGGTGGAGTGCTACTCTTACTGGAAGTAAATTAATTACTTGCCACACTTCATGAGGCATGACTATTACAACTCTTGATTTAAGAATGCTCATACTGAAGTTGTTTTGCAGAATAATCACATGGCCTAACTCTATGCATTTCACCAGAGGGAGAACTTAGGGGTTGCCCCATTTGTTTTATAAAGTCTTATGGATCATCAGTTCCGAAATGAGAAAAATACAATTGCATTAAAGGATGACATATTCGTGTACATCTCAAATGTGGAAGAACATGATAGAGTATTAGGAAACAAATGAAGGTTTTTGATAAATAAGGCTACAACCTTCCTAAGAGAAAAGTTTATTTTCAATCAGTCAAGGATAGAGAGCCTGAGTCAAGTGACCAGGTAATATTAACAAAACCCAACTTGGCTGAACAATTAAATCAGTCTTATAGAACCAAAGAAAAACTGATGTCATTCAGAGATCTTTATTAATTCTATGCTAAATGTTTTCCTAATTTTGCAAGCCTAAGAGAGGTTCTTGGATGGTTGTTTAAAAGGATACTAAACAACCAGTAAAGGTGGTACAGTGTTAAAGCACAGCCCTACAATGATTATTATATTTGATGCTTGCACTTATTTTATTTGGCAGTGTTATTCCGAACTGAAGGGAAGCAGGCGTATAGGGTATTTCTTTTGTATCCCAAACTCTTTATCAAGTCAAGCATGATTATTCAGTAATAGAGAAGGAGACCTTGTCTTGCCCTTGGGCTGCTAAGAACTCCAGGCAGCTCATTTGGGCTAATTAATTTGCTTTGCAAACAAATCACTGACTATTAAAACAGATGCTGTCCAGCACGAGTAATGCCAACTGCTCAGCTCACTCTCCATTCACTTAAAACACAGTTTGTGGTACAATATATTTCTGGAGGGAAGAATGTGTTCACCGTCTGTTCAGAATGAAGACACTAGACAATTGAGCAACTATGAGCAAGAAGAAAATGGTATGAAACAAAGTGCTGATGAGTGCATTGAAGCACAGGAAATGGCTTAAACAATTAAGGCAGGTGTGAATCTTGAGATGATTATACAGTTTATAGTGGATAGGTGGCTCAGTTAAAAAAAAAATTCCAACAGTCTTCAGTAATACTGCAAATTGAGGACAACCTTTTAGTGGCGGAAGGATTGTTGTGTAGGGACAACAAGCTAGTTCCACCAGGAAGCATTCGTCATAGGCTAATTAATGAGCATGTCTCACGCTGGAGAGTTTGGACTGACAGTGTCTAGGCGCAGGTTACGGTAAAACATCTGGTAGCCAGGAATGGACAGAAGGATGGAAAGTTGTAGTCAAGCAAAGGTTGCAGTACATGTTGTTTAGGGGACAAATCCATGCAAATACATCAAACTACCAACTCTGTCGTGGCAGTCATTATGTGTGGATTTAATGAGCATATTCAACAGGCTGTCAGTCAACCAAAAATATACCACAGGTATCACCAATTACTATGCAAAATAGCTTGATTGGGGCTTTGTTGAAAAACCCACAACCTCTTTGAGTACCACATTCTGAAGTGACAAAAGAAAGAAAATTCGAGTTGCCAATCTAATTAGAGAAAATGAGCTACAACTCACCTCTACTAAAGAGTGCACATTTTCGAACATTTCTGGCGCGCATACTCAGCAGTCTTCATTATACCATCATCATCACTAGTCTTCATTAAACCATCACTAAAGCAATTGTTTGTTTGATAGTATCAACTGCCTAATATAAAGACTGTTACCAACTAGTTTTGGCAAGTGGTACTAATCTATTAGAGGCCTTACTAGTCATGGCTTGGGCTCACTGCACTACTCCTTACAGTTATAAACTCATAAATCCACGTTTTAGGTTAAGCCTACCAGGGAGTGCATGCTGCCAAGGTGCAAAAGACCACTTATTGTGTATTTACCAGGACATAATAAGGGCTTACAGCCCACCTCTTGCTTAACATTAGGTGGCTTTATTGCAGATCTCATTTGCTTGCTTCTTCTTCAATGACTTTTCGTGTCACAGTTTGTCCATCTTCTAAGCATTCTATGAGATTGCATGTGTTTTCTAGCTCTCTCCCACATGTGCTTCTCCAACCTGTCCTCTACGTTTATTCCATCCTCATGTTGCAAATTATCAATAATGTGCTTCCCCTCAGACAAAGTCTGTGCCTCCCCTGCTCTCTGTGTTGTATTCTCGCTCATGTGATTCTCTCACTGGCCCCAGTATTGCTCTTCCTCGTGTGTTGTTTTCCACTACCCCCCACTCCCTGTAGCCCTCACACCCACTGATTTATTTTTGAGTGTTAAACACGATACCCACCCCATGTCCTGAATCAGTGGTTGTGGGTTATGCCTTTATCAAAAGTGTATTTTGGGGCTTTTGTAGTTGCACTTCTCTAGCCCAGTTCAACACAGAAATGTGAGAAACTAGTTTTATGATTATGACGTCTTGGTATGCTTGTGTTTTAATCCTCTCCCTGAGAACAGATGCCCACTACTCTCTTCCTGATCCTTCACCAACCTATGCAGAGTCTCCAGTGCCTTGGAAGATGATTTGTTGATAGTAGCTGTCCCTCATCGTCGCTGTCAACGGTGAAAGCCCAGGCGCCATGGAGACAGCTGTGACAGCACATGTCCTACCCCTCCCACCCACTGGGTACCCAGCCACTGAACTCTGTACAAAGAGTACACTGATGTTATGTCACAACACCAGAGGCATGAAATATGCTGGGGAAGTTAAGAGTTGCATACATGAACAGCATTAGAAAATCGGGTATTGTTGAAGTGCAGGTTGTACAGGAGTAATAACCCTTTACCTGTTGACTTTGGTGATTACGTTCTACATTTCTGCTTTTGACCCCTCAGCCACTCCTCACAAAAAAGCAGTTTTAGTTCTTTTTGTTCAGTATTCCCGTCAGTGCTTCACCACAGTGCACGCTTCGCTCACTCCCAATTCTAGTTTAGGTAAGAGAACAATTATTGGAGCTGGCAATATTCAACATTCCGCTCTGTCAGGGCGCCGGTGCTTACCTATCCCTTACCATTTGCTACTGCACTTTCAGTTAATCCTCATAGATAGTTTGGGAAGGATGTCCATTACTTTCTCAATATGATCCATTCAACCTCTGCCTATGTCAGAAGAGATCTTCCAAGTGTTTATGGTGCTTTTGTCTTTTCACGCTTCCGAAGTTGATAAAATAATTTCCTTTAATTTGGTTAACTAGCAACACTTAATTTGCAGTGGTATGAAACTGCCAAACGCAGGAACAAGCACTGTATCAAGCTACTTTGATGTTCCTTCACCACATCTATTTTACCATGAAAAAGCTTTCGTGCCAAAGAGAAGCATTTATGGTTCTCTTTCAGCTGTTTTGTTCCTCCGTTTTACTTGTATTGAACTTTTGCAAAATAGAGGATTATGGTTGCTGTTCATGTTTGTGTGTGGCAAAGGATTTTGAATTGTCTTATTCAAAATGTCTAGTAAAATCAAAATTGTAAGGGGACTGGAGCTTTTGAGGGTGTGCTCTCTATAATACACTTCTTAAGTATGCTTCATTAATTCATTAAATCCACCCTGAAGCCTGCTCACTTTTATGTTTGGTAGCTTTGCTTCTAATTTGAGTGACCGAAACGGTAGGCAGACAAAATGCTGACCAATGGTTTAAGAAATTGTATAGTCGATGCATAGTTATAAGTCTGATACAATACCTAAACCATGTCAATGCACTTTCAATGTCAATGCACCAACAATATTAATGCACCTACAATGTTGGGTCAAGAATGTTCTCTTCTGATGAGGTCAACACTGGACTTAATGTTGCCACAGTTAAAGTGTATTATCCACATGTTTTACGCAGAACTACATACCCTGGCAATTCATGTTTTGTAGTTTTTATGCAAGAAAAGTTATCCTAACACTGTTCCTGCTGGTCAGCCCGTGGGATCAGGTACTGCAATGTTCCAGCCGGGGAGCCTGGGGAACGTCACCACTATGGCGCTGGCATCCTCCCCGTGAGTTTGGCGGTCCCGTGGTGGGACTGCCAAACTCTTAATGAGGCTCTTAGTCCTATCTGGGTGCAGTGTTGTAGTAAAAGCATTATTGTACCACAATGGAAAGAAACACCACAAAATAAGGTTTCACTGAGAATTTTGAATCAAGACTTAGGGGGTCATTCTGACCTCGGCGGTAAAAGGCGCTTACCGCCGGTCAGAAGACCGCCATAACACCGCCGCGGCCGCGGTAAACCGCCACGGTCATTCTGACCCGCAACTTGCAAACCGCCAAAAACCCGACATCCACAAAAGTCCGCCACACCAAAGGTCAGCGAAAAAATGGCGATGACCAAACCTCCACCGTCACGCCAACAGAAATACGCCCATACCATTCCGACACACAAATCCACGCGGCGGTCTTTCAAACGCGGTATTCCATTGGCGGTACTCACCGCCGCGGTCAAAATACACACACACATAGAAAACTCAGCCACATTGGTCAGTTTGAAACACGCACACCTGATACACATACTAACACCACTCCCACACACCCAACACAATATAAAACACACACCCACATCACCCACAAACCCCTACGACCTGAAATTATTGACGAAGGCTAGAGAGAGAGCACAGAATAGACAATCCCACAACACAGAGGCACACAACACCATCACCCACACAGAATCCACGCACCAAACACCACACACCACCACACGCACCACACTCATCACCACAAACGCCACCCCTCACCTCATCCACACCACCCCATGGCACCCCAAAGACACCCCAGGTTCACTGACGCAGAACTCAGGGTCATGGTGGAGGAAATAGTCCGTGTAGAGCCCCAGCTCTTCGGGGCACAGGTGCAGCACACCACAATTGCCAGGAAGATGGAGCTATGGCAAAGGATAGTGGACAGGGTCAACGCGGTGGGACAGCATCCACGCAATCGGGATGACATAAGGAAGCGCTGGAATGACCTACGGGGGAAGGTGCGTTCCATGGTATCAAGGCACAACATTGCGGTGCAGAAGACTGGCGGCGGACCCCCACCTACTCCCCCAGAATTTACAGCATGGGAGGAGGAAGTCTTGCACATCCTGCATCCTGAGGGCCTCGCAGGAGTAGGCGGAGGAATGGACTCTGGTAAGTCAAATCTTCACTACTCCTTCCCACCCCCACCCCACCTGCATGCCAAATCATACCCCCACCCTCACCCCCACCCCCATCACACCAACTCCTAGCAAAAGGCTCACCATCACAACCCACCCATCCCAACACCAAGCCCTGCATGCGACCACAAAGCATGGACACCCATCACCAAAGCATGCCCACTGCACACACACATCACCCCCACAAGCCACCCTCACAAAAGCCCCCACGAGGGAATGCCTGCACTTGGGTACACGGACACCCACCCATCACACAAAATGCCACACACAGAAGCAATAACCATACCTTTATACCCCTGCAAGACCCGAACGCCACCACACCGCCACGGAGGGTCCAGAGATGTCCATCCCACCCCCAGAAGAGGCCCCCAGCGATGACAGCAGCTCTGTCTCCATGGACCCAGATGACCAGCCCGGCCCATCGGGAACCTCTGGACAGTCGGTTCCCCACAGACAGCCACAGGCTACACCAGACCCAACCCCCTCTGGGAACACCAGCACAGCTCCCACCCAGCGGGCCCATGCCTCTGTCTCCAGGACACTTCAATCAGCGGTGTGTCCACCACTACAGGGCACCCAGGTTGACCCACCACCCCAACAACAACAGGGACCTGGGGGCAGTGGTAGTGGGCACACCGTCCAGGGGACAGAGGCCCAGGAACACAGTGGAACTGGGAGGGCTGCTGTGCGACAGGGGGGGACAGGCCCAGGGAACCGACTCTCCAAGAGGCCCTCTCCTCCATCATGGGAGCTTACCACCACTCCCAGGAGACGATGGCGATGGTACTGGCCCGGTTCCAGGAGATCCAGGCACTGCAGGAGGAACGGTACATGGGGTTCAGAGAGGAACTGAGGAACATCGGTTCCGCAATGGGGACCATTGTCGTGCCCCTTACCCAGATAGTCACCACACTGCGGGACCATGTGGCACCCCAAAGGGCCCCTGTCACTAGCCCAGGCCAGGAACAGCCTACCACCTCTGCCGGCGCTAGTGGACAGGAGGCCCCCACACAACGACAGGCCACCAGAACCCCACCTCCTGCAGAAGAAGAACCACCCCGCAAGCGGAACCTGAGATCTCAGAAGAAGACAGAGTAGGATTGCAAGACCCCCGCCAGCCTAAGATACCCCCTGATGTCATCCCACTGTCCCACATTGTCACCCTGTCCAACCTTTAACTGCCCCTGCTCCATCCTTCCACAGGCATATGGACAATGCACCTGTGCGACTGAAAACTGGACTCTGCCATGGACATTACTCCACCCCCACCCATCACCGTTTTACAATCATGTACCTATATGTAGCACTTAAAATAAATCACTTATTGCACTTAAAATAACAGGAGTCTGCTTGTATTCTTAACAAATGTATTACACATAACGGTGCAATAATGTCCAGTTACTTTGTGATGACAACATACCAATTTCAATAAGCTTTAGTCCATGGGCAAACAAAGCAGAAGTCACGCAGTGGGTCATACAGCTCTGAAAAGGGAAGGGAAAGTCACAAATCAGTTAACAGGAACTGGGGGAAAAACAGACAGTGGAGACGCATGAGGCCTTAAGTAAATGTAAAATGGTGTGGGTGATTCTTACCTGTGTGCTACTGAAAATATTGTTGTATGACTGTATCCCTGTTGTCCGTGTCGTCCCCGTTGTCTTCTTCCTCTTCACTCTCCACAGGCTCCACAGCTGCTACAACACCACCATCTGGACCATCCTCCTGCAGAAAAGGCACCTGGCGTCGCAAAGCAAGATTGTGAAGCATACAGCAGGCCACGATGATATGGCACACCTTCTTTGGTGAGTACATTAGGGATCCCCCTGTCATATGCAGGCACCTAAACCTGGCCTTCAGGACCCCGAAGGTCCTTTCTATGATCCTCCTAGTTCGCCCATGGGCCTCATTGTACCGATCCTCTGCCCTGGTCCGGGGATTCCTCACTGGGGTCAGTAGCCACGACAGGTTGGGGTAACCAGAGTCACCAATTAGCCACACACGGTGTCTCTGTAGCTGTTCCATCACATAAGGGATGCTGCTATTTCGCATGACATACGCGTCATGCACTGACCCAGGGAACTTGGCATTTACATGGGAGATGTACTGCTCAGCCAAACAGACCACCTGGACATTCATCGAATGATAACTTTTTCTGTTTCTTTACACCTGCTCACTTTCTTTGGGGGGAACCAAAGCCACATGGGTCCCAT
This sequence comes from Pleurodeles waltl, assembly GCF_031143425.1. NCBI lineage: Eukaryota > Metazoa > Chordata > Amphibia > Caudata > Salamandridae > Pleurodeles > Pleurodeles waltl. The sequence goes on along the minus strand of NC_090451.1, from coordinate 385,327,757 downwards.
CAATGGCACCAATGATGTTGGGGATATGTCCAAGGGCATAGAAATCACCCTTCACTGTAGCCAATTCGCCCACCTCAGGGAAAATAATGTAGCTCCGCATGTATTTCATCAGGGCAGACAACACTCTGGACAAAACCTTAGAAAACATAGGCTGAGACATCCCAGATGATATGGCCACTGTTGTCTGAAAAGACCCACTTGCCAAAAAATGGAGTACTGACAGAACCTGCACCAGAGGGGGAATCCCTGTGGGTTGGCGGATGGGGGACATCAGGTCTGGCTCCAGCTGGGCACATAGTTCATGTATAGTTGCTCTGTCAAGCCTGTATGTAAGTATGATATGTCGTTCTTCCATTGTCGACAGGTCCACCAGCGGTCGGTACTCGGGAGGATTCATCCTTCTCCTCGCAAGTCCCAGCGGACGGTGCCTAGGAAGGACAACATGGGGCACAGAGTCAAGCAACCCACAGGTTTGTTCACACAGCTTGCACAGTACACGAATCGCTATGCATTCAAAGGCTTGTATGAGTGGCAATGCAAGGCCTAGGCCTGTGTGATGCAGTAGCAATTATGCCATGTGGGCCCTTGAAATGGCGGCTGCCTGACCTGTGAAGTGTGGCAGTGGGATGTGAGGTCACTGCGCTGGCGTGGCACACCGTGGCGGTAGGCGGTCGAAGACCGCAGTGCTAAGCCGCATTGGTTCACATTGCACCCTATGGGTTTCAGTAGCCAATGAGGATGGGCGCCTGCGGTCGCGGTACGCACCGCAGCGGTACGCACCGCCGCGGGCGTGACCGCCATTTTCTATCTGATTAATCACTCGAGACCTGATCATCCACAGGAGAGGACCGATACTGCAAGTGCTGCTGTGACCTCGGTCTGGGAGATACAATGGCTGCTGCGACTGGGGAAAGGGCCCCTGCCTTCACTTCCGAAGAATTGGAGAAACTTGTTGATGGGGTCCTCCCGTAGTATGCGCTACTCTACGGTCCTCCAGACCAACAGGTTAGTACACAGGGTGCACGTTGAATGGGCTATGCCTGTGTTGAGTGGGGTGTATGTAAGATGGTGGGGAGGGGAGCGAATGAGGAGTGCAACGCACGAAAGATAAGAGCATGTGCCACATGGCAAGGTTGGGGAGGGGGGGGCCACTCACATTGACCAGGCAGAAAAGTGATGCGATTTCCTTTACCACCCTGTACATGTCACATAGGTCAGCGCCCATCAGAAGATCGACATTTGGCGTGCCATCGCCAAGGACGTCCGGGCCCTGGGGGTCCACAACAGACGGGGCACCCACTGCCGAAAGAGGTGGGAGGACATCCGCCGTGGGACCAGAAAAAACGCCGAGTTTCTGCTGGGGATGGCCTCCCAACGTAGGAGGGGTGCCAGCCACCAATTGACCCCCCTGATGTCCCGGATCCTGGCGGTGGCCTACCCCGATTTGGATGGGTGCGTGAGAACATCACAGCAGACACAAGGGGGTGAGTATCAGCACATTCTGCTATCTTTGCGTGCAGTGAAGGTGTCTGGGTGGGGGAGGAGGGCTGTGGCTATCTCTAGGCCAGGGCGCATTCTGTAGGCTAGGCCCCTCCGTTAGACACGGCACTGTGCCCCCACCCCCCACCTCTGTAGGGTGCCAAGTACAGCTATCCATGGTCCGGCCTCACCCATGTGTGCATTTGTCGTCCATAGACCTGTAGGCCTAGTCACAATAACTGAGTAGTGTACCCCGATTGCGCGGCCTAGTGCAGGGGGCTTCTGTGTCTGTCCTCTCCGACAACGGTGTTGCCAATGCATGCACTCAACCTGTCTTCATTTCTCCCCCCCCCCATTTTCTTTGTCTTCCTGTTCATGTGTGCATTAGCATCATCAGGCGGAGGAGAAGTGGCATCGGCGCACGAGGGAGCTGCATCTCACATGGCCTCGGAGGGCCATGCAACAGACTCCGAGTACACCAGTGAGACGGAGGGCGAGTGGAGCTCCACAACGGGGACCCGTGGAGACGTCAGCGACACCGACACGTCCTCGGAAGGGAGCTCCCTAGCGGTGGCGGCAACATCCGTGCCCACCGCCACAACAGGTACAGCCGCCACCCAGCGCACCAGCCCGCCCTCCCAGCAGCCCCTCAGTCTTCGCTCCGTGCCCGCTCGCCCAGGAAGGCGGGCATCTCCTTCGCCCCAGGCACCTCAGGCCCTGCCCCAGTTACCCCTGCTGCCCTCAGTGAGGAGGTCATTGACCTCCTCAGGACACTCATTGTTGGGCAGTCTACCCTTTTGAATGCCATCCAGGGTGTAGAAAGGGAGGTGCATCGGAGCAATGCATACCTGGAGGGCATTCTTTCGGGTCAGGCTGCCCATCAGCGATCGTTCAACGCTCTGGCCTCAGCACTGACAGCAGCCATTTTCCCTGTCTCCAGCCTCCCTCTTCTGACTCCCTCCACCCAGTCCCAGTCTCCTGTTCCTCTGCCTATCCCATCCACACCATCAGACCAGCCTGCACACACCTCTACACCCAAGGGCAGCTCATCCAGACATAAGCACTACAGATCCCACAAGCATTCACCCAAGCAACATCCAGATGCAGACATGCCAACAGTCACTACCACCTCTGTGTCCCCCACCTCCTCATCTCCCTCCTCCCTCCCTGTGACATCTCCACTCACACCTGCATGCACACCACCATCAGCCAGTACTTCCATCACCAGCACACCCTCCATTACAGTCCGCACACGTGCAGTCACCACCCCCACTGCCATTTACACGTCCCCTGTGTCCTCTCCCAGTGTGTCTGTCACCCCCTCTTCCAAACCACACAAACGCAGGCAGCCACCCACCCAACAGCCATCCACCTCACGACAGCCTCCGTCACAAGCACCTGCACCCCAAGACAGCACACTTGACTCTCCTACAACCACATCCTCTTCCTCCACTCCCATACCCACTACACCTACCCGTCCCTGTCCTTCCAAAGTCCTTTTCCTTTCCAACCTTGAGCTCGTTCCAATCACTGACCCACCCCCTCCATCTGGTAAGAGTAAAAAAAGCACCTCAGCCACAACCAGCCCTGCATCTACTGTGACCATAGTGCAGGGCTATTGGAGTCCACCAGCTCCTAGGACAGGAACATCGGCCAGCAGCAAGGGGACAGCCAGCCCACCCCCTGGGAAGAGGGCAAAAAAAAATAAGGGCCGGCGCGACAAGCCTGAGACTGCTGCCACCAAGCACAGTAGCCTTGCCCCGTCACCTGCCACATCATCAAAGGGAGGCAAGGGCCACAGAGCTTCAGCGAAGGAGGGCAAGGGCAGCAGGGCGGAGAAGTCAGGCAGCAGGCGAGCTGCCCAGGAGGGCCCCACCAGCCCCATTCCGGTTGTGACGGACGACACCCACGGGCCCAGGACTCCATCACAGGTGGGCCCCGCGACCGCAAGGTCGGATGGCGACTGAGCGGGAAGTCTTGGCCAGGACTGGCTCCCTAGAAACACAGGACAAGCACCGCTGAACAGGGCCCCACCTAGAGAAGCACCGCTGAACAGGGCCCCACCGTGACAAGAACCGCTGAACAGGGCCCGGCCGGGAGAAGCACCGCTGAACAGGGCCCCGGCGTGACAAGAACCGCTGAACAGGGCACCGCCGTGACAAGAACTGCTGAACAGGGCCCCGCCGGGAGAAGCACCGCTGAACAGGGCCCGCCGTGACAAGAACCGCTGAACAGGGCCCCGCCGGGAGAAGCACCGCTGAACAGGGCCCCGCCGGGAGAAGCACCGCTGAACAGGGCCCCGCCGTGACAAAAAAAGCTGAACAGGGCCCCGCCGTGACAAGAACTGCTGAACAGGGCCCGCCGGGAGAAGCACCGCTGAACAGGGCCCCGCCGGGAGAAGCACCGCTGAACAGGGCCCGCCGTGACAAGAACCGCTCCGCTGGGCCCTTCATCTCAGGCACCGCTCCGCTGGGCCCTTCATCTCAAGCACCGCTCCGCTGGGCCCTTCCTGTCAAGCACCGCTCCGCTGGGCCCTTCATCTCAAGCACTGCTCCGCTGGGCCCTTCCTGTCAAGCACCGCTCCGCTGGGCCCTTCCTGTCAAGCACCGCTCCGCTGGGCCCTTCATCACAAGCACCGCTCCGCTGGGCCCTTCATCTCAAGCACCGCTCCGCTGGGCCCTTCATCACAAGCACCGCTCCGCTGGGCCCTTCATCTCAAGCACCGCTCCGCTGGGCCCTTCATCTCAAGCACCGCTCCGCTGGGCCCTTCCTGTCAAGCACTGCTCCGCTGGGCCCTTCCTGTCAAGCACCGCTCCGCTGGGCCCTTCCTGTCAAGCACCGCTCTGCTGGGCCCTTCCTGTCAAGCACCGCTCCGCTGGGCCCTTCATCACAAGCACCGCTCCGCTGGGCCCTTCATCTCAAGCACCGCTCCGCTGGGCCCTTCATCTCAAGCACCGCTCCACTGGGCCCTTCCTTTCAAACACCGCTCCGCTGGGCCCCGCCGTCTCTGCACCGCTCCACTGGGCCCTTCCTGTCAAGCACTGCTCCGCTGGGCCCTTCCTGTCAAGCACCGCTCCGCTGGGCCCTTCCTGTCAAGCACCGCTCCGCTGGGCCCTTCATCACAAGCACCGCTCTGCTGGGCCCTTTATCTCAAGCACCGCTCCGCTGGGCCCTTCATCTCAAGCACCGCTCCGCTGGGCCCTTCCTTTCAAACACCGCTCCGCTGGACCCGCCGTCTCTGCACCACACCGCTGGGCCCTTCCTGTCAAGCACCGCTCCGCTGGGCCCTTCATCTCAAGCACCGCTCCGCTGGGCCCTTCATCTCAAGCACCGCTCCGCTGGGCCCTTCCTTTCAAGCACCGCTCCGCTGGGCCCCGCCGTCTCTGCACCGCTCCGCTGGGCCCTTCCTGTCAAGCTCCGCTCCGCTGGGCAACGCCGTCTCAAGCACCGCTGGCCCATTGACAGTGCCGGTTCTGTGTCGAGCAGGGCTTCACGAAGCACTCTGGGCACCATGCTTCCTCCATTAACAGTGTAGTCGGTAATCCACCTGATGGATTGTGGCTTGGCACTTCCCAGGATGGAACAGTGGGCAAACCACACACTGTAGAGACTTGAGAGACTGTGGCTTTGCACTCCCCAGGATGGCACAGTGGGCAAGCCACCCACTGTAGAGACTTGAGAGACTGTGGCTTTGCACTCCCCAGGATGGCACAGTGGGCAAGCCACCCACTGTAGAGACTTGAGAGACTGTGGCTTTGCACTCCCCAGGATGGGACAGTGGGCAAGCCACTTACTGTAGAGACTTGTGAGACTGTGGCTTTGCACTCCCCAGGATGGGACAGTGGGCATGGAGGCCCCTCGTGGATCTGGCGTCGTGGACTCATGTGGCTGAGGTGCCCCCCTTCCCTTCCCCCTGAGGTGCCTGTAGTTTTATCATCTGATGCCCCAGCAGTGTTCTCTCCAATGGTATCTGGTCTCCTGTGTGGGCTTTGCCCATGTGTTTGTGCACATTGGCCCACGGACTATGGAACTTTGACAGAATGGGCAGGACTTATTGCCTATATATATATTTTTTACTATGTTCATTCCTTATTTTGTATCTTTCATATTGCATATTTCCCATACCTTCAATGGAGCTATTTATACATATATTTTATAGATCATTTTAATTGTGTCTTTGCATTATTCCGGTGGGTTTGGGGGGTGTCACTCTGACTTGTTGCTCTGCATTGGGGTGTAGGTATTTGGGGTGGGGGGGTGGGTGTATGGCGCATGCGTTTGCCCGTAGGCTTTCCTCCTCCCCCCTCCCCTGTGTCGTAAGTGCAGTACTCACCGTTGTCGTCTGCGCCGGCGTTCGTACTCCTGGTAGATGAGCAGGTAGACAATAGCTGGTAGGATGTTTAATTCGGGTTCCATGCTGTCCTCCTTCCTCGTGGAGTGTGTAAAGGTGAGCGTTTTCCCATTCGTAGTCTGTTTCCGCCGTGTTTTTATCGGCGGGGCTCCCGCCCCGGAAAAGGTGGCGGATTGGTGAGTTGTGATAGGGTGGGCGGTACATTGTCTGCCGCCTGCCTGTTGGCGGTGACCGCCGCGCTGTTTGTCTGTCCCGGCGTGGCGGTCGGAGTGTTAAAGTGGCGGCCTGTGTTGGCGGTTCCCGCCAGGGTCAGAATTCCTTTTTTTTGACCGCCTGCCTGTTGGCGGGTTGGCCGCCGCTTTATCACCGACCGCCAGGGTTGGAATGACCCCCTTAATATACAAGTGTAGGTAAAATCCTCACATTATGCTTGAGCAATAAACGTTTTTGCTCAAATGACCTTGATGGTGCTGTGGTCTAGGAAAAGAAAAGAGACTATGGGGGTCATTCTGACCCTGGCCGTCTTTGACCGCCAGGGTCGCGAATGACGGAAGCACCGCCAACAGGCTGGCGGTGCTTCCAAGCCCATTCTGACCGCGGCGGTAAAGCCGGTTTTCCCCCGGCTGAGCGAATCCGCCAGGGCAGCGCTGCAAGCAGCGCTGCCATGGGGATTCCGACCCCCTTCCCGCCAGCCTGTTTCTGGCGGTTGTCACCGCCAGGAAGAGGCTGGCGGGAACGGGTGTCTTGGGGGCCCTGGGGGTCCCTGCACTGCCCATGCCACTGGCATGGGCAGTGCAGGGGCCCCCTAACAGGGCCCCATGAAGCTTTTCACTGTCTGCCTAGCAGACAGTGAAAAGCGCGACGGGTGCAACTGCACCCGTCGCATGCCCGCAACACCGCCGGCTCCATTCGGAGTCGGCTTCTGTGTTGCAGGCCTCCTTCCCGCTGGGCCGGCCGGCGCTACCATGGGTAGCGCCAGCCGGCCCAGTGGGAAGGTTGGAATGCCGGCAGCGGTCAGAATGACCGCCTATATGAGCAAACCACTGTCTGGGTTTGAGAACAAATGGGGTACAGTGTAGTAGAACTGCCACTGTAATGGGCATTAGTAATGCCAAAATATATATTTGTGAATCTCAGGATAACAATGCTTATTCACACAATGACACTACAAAACCTATAAAGTGCAGCCACTCAAAAAAAAAGAGAGCCATATACCAAGTTCTAATGGCTCATTGCCTTGTTCTGTACTGATCAAACAATCCTAATGGAAACAAACATTTTGCATTATATACAACTATTTTTTTCTCCTTTTAATTTTCTCTTGTTCCATTATAAAGAGTGAAGAGGCATTCCATTGTGTTGGACCTCGCTCTCTCCACAGGGTCACTCCCAAACATTTTGCCTTCACCCCTCCTGTTTTCTGGGCACATTTGTGTTGGTTTTAGGTCTCTGCACACATTACCACTGCTGACCATTGTTAAAGGGCTTGTGCTCTCCTCTTCAAACATAGTGAAATTGGCTTACACCCCATTGTCAATTTAATGTACTCCTAAGTCCCTTGTAAATTGGTACTCCATGTACTCAGGGCTTGTAAATTAAACACTTGTTATGCCACACACTGTAGCCTTTTTATACATATCTCAGGCCTACTATTCCAGCCTGTGTGTGCAGTTACCATTGCAGCTTATGTGTGCAGTTTTAAGCTGCCATTTCGACCTGGCAAGATAAATATCTTGCCAGGCCTAAACCTTACTTTTTAATACAAAGACGTCACCCCTTGGGTGAACCTTAAACAGCTCATAGGACAGACAGAGTGCATTGTATTTAAAATGCTGGATATGTATATTTAAATATGACATGCACTGATAGTGCAAAAACTCTTACATTTGTTTTCAGTATCAACAACAACTAACCCAAACGACACAAAAGAGAGCTCACACTAGTGGTTTGTAAATAACGTTTGTATTCAACATGCACATTAATTAACACAACATGAACAGCTTGTAAATCTGGGCTTAAATCACTTTTAGAAATATAACCAGTAGCACTATCCCCAACTGTGGTAATATGACATTACCAGTATGTACACATGAGAATAAATAAGACTTTCCCTCTCAGCACCCTCATGCAGTGCAACCACTTCGGCAGCATGAGGCCCACCTAGCGATCACTCGCAATTCAATATCAAACAGTTATAGGATGAATCTCAGTTCCCAATGATAGCAGCAATGTACATACTAAGAAACTCAGCACTTTTAAAATAGCTCCGCGACCTCGGCCAAACAGGTAAACTTCAATGTCAACATAATAGTAAACAACATGCATGGCACCCGTGCTGTACAGAGTAGTCAATCCCAGGCAATCCAGCACCCTAGTGAGGTGCTCTGTTATTTGGCAGGTGAGTTGTCAAAAGAGTTTTTCAGACCCCTCTTGTACCCAAATCTTCCACCTCACGCCAACCAATTCAGACCTCCCAAAAGCTAGAGATGTAGTAACCTTTCACTCAGATGCGTGTGGTCAGCAGTTAAACTGAGTCAGGATCCAAGGACCAAGGAGGGAGGAAGGAGGAGAGAATGGCTAGTCAGGCAACAGTAAAAAAATTGAGGTTTGGCCACAACTCGGGATGTTCATTCAGGGGTCTCCACACTTGCCTTCCGGTGCAGGCCTTGGTCACTTGCTGTTCACAGTGGTGCCCAGCAAAGCCAGACACTCCAATCCACAAATAGTTATCAATTTCATGCCTGTCAGGAAAGGAGGAATCTCACCTAGGACTGGATGACTTGGGCCAACCCAGACATCCCAGGTTGTACACAAAGAGTTACCAAATCCGCACCTGCCTGAAAGGCAGCACAACATCAGGTGCGTGAAGTCTTGAGAAGCATCAGATAATTCAGATCACCCATGAAGAGTTACCAATTTCTTTGCTCCTCCAGTATGGGCACAATGTCTGGTGCATGATAACCTGAGCCACACCAGACGATTCCAATCACACACACAAAGTGACCAATACAGTGCCTCCCTGGAATGAGACACGACATCTGGTGCATGATGACTTAAGTCGCACCAGACACTTCTGAACACACTATTAGTTCCAATCCTGTACCTTCCTGGAATGAGGCACAATGTCTGGTGTGTGATGACTTGAGCTGCACCAGACATATCTGATCACACAACACAGATGCAAGTTCAGCAGTGCTGCATGAGGTGGAATGTGGCACTACTCTCGGTATGCCCCCACCTCCAAGGGTCGCAACCAGTGACACAGACACCACACACAACAACATCGACGATAATGCTGGTCCTCACATTCCAGCTTCACCACACCTTGAAACGGGTGCTTTGCCTCGGCTATGCAAATTTTCTTTCACGCGGATTCTTGCAATATTTTACAGACCAGGATTTAACTTAATTAGTTCAGCTGGCCTAACAGGGTTTTTGTAGCTGGCCCGCGCTCCATTAAGGGTTGGCCTGAACTTGTGACTTTGTCCCAGTCCGGCACAACCAGATTTTTATATTCGTCTCTTTGTGCTTTTTGGTGCTATTTTTACTAAAAAAAATAATTGCATATCGCCAGTACAACTGAGAGGATTTCTATTGTTTTGGTCTTAAATTTATCATTAAATCTTACACTATTTTTCTAAAGTAGTTAATGTGGAATCTTTTTGTGGTGTGTTTTCACTTTGCTACTGTTTGAAGTGTTTCATAAATGCTTTGCGCATTGCCTCAAAGTTAAGCCTGACTGGTCTGTGTAAACCTATCAGAGGGTTGAGCACAGGTTAATTTAGGGTTGGCTTAAACCTCACCCTGACAACATCTGTGGTTGCTGCTTGACTAGGGCTGACACCCTCTTGTGGGTCCATTTTAATTAGTTGCTTGGGCATAGTGATAGTTTAATTTAGGCTTGCGGCCTGTGCATTTTACCCACTTACCATGTTCTGTCATTTTGTATTCATCTTATTTTTCTAATACCTTTAGTATTGCTTTAATTTCATTATCAGCCACTATTCTGCGAATGCGTCATTATCAGTGACATGTTTATTTCCTTAGGATCACAAGAACAGAATGTGAGGCACACAGAATAATATTTTGTATTGCTGGCCCCAAGAGTGCCTAAACAGTCCAGCGCTTAGGTACATAACAGCATCAGGCTTGTATACATGAACATCAACATGGCATCTATAAAAACATATTTTAGGACAAAGGGCATTAGAGGGGGTTCCAGACAGAATTTCCGTCCATGCTGCATGCTGGTTTTCAGCCGACCTCAGCCTTTGTGTCTCCACTGATGTGTCTGATCTGGAGACTGGAGGCCTGACCTTGTACCAAGGTAATTAGGGGAAGTGTGTGCTTCCTATGGACACTGTATGGACAGTGGACAAACTTGGCTTACGTGCTCTCACTCAGGGGCTATAGATTAGTCTTTTAGGTACTCATGTCATGACAATATGTTGGGGTTGCTCATATTTACATCGCTAATTTTCACAATCGAGATTTTGTTATTCCTCATTATCCTAAACATTGCAGCTCATGCATTTTATAATAGTTTGAAGTCTTCTCAATAAATGCATTGAAAACTGTCCTGAATCTCTTTTCTTGCCTATGTGTAAGAGACTTGCATGTGGAGAGAAAAGGGTAAGGCTTGTTCTACCACAATTTCCCTGAGTGGTCTTCATATTTCTTTGTGCAAGGCTGCCACAAATCACCGTTACCAGTAGGGTTTTGATGAGCTGCTGCAAGTGAGCTGGTAGGGTTGGGCCGACAGCTTCCAGCTGGTGTGGGAGTGACTCAGTTGCCTACAACAAGGGGTGCTTCCGTCTCAAAATCCATCAGTATCATTGGAGTATCAGAGTCCTTATGACACCCCAGTCAACCAACAACCCAATTTCTTACATTATATTATGGACATGCAATTCAGGGGACGACCACAGAGGTAAAGGCACAAAACACAATATAGCTAAACAAGATTGTGCCAGGGTTCTGATGTGGAATATGAATGGGCTGCGCACAGACAGAAGCAGTATCTTAGCAGGGCACACAAGACCTACATCTGCTCTAAGAAACACATCTGGTGGGCAACAACTGTGCATTTGTTGGAAGGGGTGGTAAAGTTTACTATTACTACAGGGGTTCATTTCAGATGTTTGATGAGTGAAAAGTAGGGTGAAGAGAGCACTCCCACTGATGATATATCACACATGGGTAGACCCTCTACACTGTTGGCGCAGTGGTAAGTAGAATAGGGATAAGATAGTGAGACCCTCTGTGTATTTTCCTTCAAAGATCCAACCATGAATGAACAATCATCTGCGGGCAACTAAACTCCAATGTGCAAAGGCAATCTTTATTTTGGGTGGGACTTTATCCTAGTTACATGAGAGATTTACTGCTTAGTTAATGCTCATTTTACCGCGGGCATATAGAGCAGTAAAGACGTTTCTGTACGGTGCCCCAGCTGTGGTTCAGGGACTTCATTTCTGTTTGTACAGTCGAAATCCAGGTGTACTTTGGCCTACTTCTCTTCCATTTGATTTTTGGTGTCTAGTGGGGAGCTCTTCGTGTGATAGACCCTTGCTCTCTTGTGATGATGTGTCCCATCCATATCAATCTTTTTCTCATATTGATGGTGCCCATGCTGTCTTGCTTGCTTCTGGTAAGCAGTTCCTTGTTGGAGATGCTTCACAGCCAGTACTTGTGCAGGATTCATCTCATTTTATTGCTTTGGAAGGCTGACAGTTTTAATTGAGAGATCATGGATAGATTTGTCCTCCACCTGGAATGAGGTAGGGTAAACTCAAAGCTGAATAGCTGTTCTAAGGCCGCCAATGCTTTCTAGTTCACATTACGAGGTGTAGTTGGTAGCTGTCCTTTGTGTATTCCTTCCAGACAGTATCAAAATGGAAGGCCTGTATGTTGGTAGGATGGGCCTTCCTGACTTGATGAGGGGGCCGAACAACCACAAGTCACATTTACACTTAAAATTACTGCCTCAGTTCACACTCAAAGAACTTCATTCTAGTCCATTAGGACTGCAGACAGACTCGGACCGGGGCAGGGAAGCAGAACATTCGAAACACCTCTTTGGTGGCATTCCAGAAGCCTTTCCCATATAAATGTAGTATTCTGAGACCCACTCTTCAGATTAATTCTGGACCTGTGGAAGACTCGGAAGGGCTGCTCTGCTGCTTTGCCACTAGGAAGACCAAGCTACTGCCCTGTTGCAAGAAGGACTGCCCTGCTGCCTGAGAAAGAAAGACTGGACCTGACCCTTGAACCCAGAACCACCAGACTGATTCCAAGGGTTAGCAGACTGGCCTCCTGTTCTGAACTATAGAACCATAACAAGTTCCAGAGACCTGCCCTGCACCTACCCATCTGCCCAGATTCAACTAGACCTGCCTGTGCCATGCAGCTGCCTCTGCTGGAGTGAGTCTAGATCCCCAAGAGGTGTCCCCCAGATCCTGGAACCTTGGCTGGCATCAGAATGTACTCCTCCTGGCCCAACTGTGGGTTCACTGAGAACCAGGCAGTGTGACACAACTTGACACAATGCAGTGCAACTCGACACTGGACCTAGCTATGCAGCTCTTGGAGCTCCCCCTTGGAGTTGATGCAGTGTGACAGAACGTCCTGCATCAAGGACATAAGGCACAATTCTCAGTGGGAGTAATCTGGTTTCTTTATCTGGCCCATGCTTCAGCATGGTCACCCTGAGCTTATGAATTTGTCCCAGTCCGTTGTGACCGCATATCCACAGTTGCTTCTTTGTGCTTTTAGGCGCTATGCTTACCTTAAAACTTTGACATTGCATATCTACAGAACTAAGGATTAGTTTTTTGTTATTTTGGTGTCAAATAATTTATTAAATTCTACCTTATTTTTTTAATTGGTGTGGGATACTTATTGAATCATGTTGTCTCTTTATTATTGTTTGTGTACTGCATAAATATTTTGCACATTGCTTCTAAATTAAGTCTGACTGCTTTTGTGCCAAGCTACCTAGGGATTATGCACAGGTTAATTCAGTGACTGCTGGTGGTTCACCCTGACAAGGATTGTGGCTGTTTCTTGAGAAGGGCTCACACCCCCTTCAATCAACAGCCCAGTTCCTCACAATGACTATGCCAACTCACACCTGGGGATTGTCTTTCGAAATGTAGAACAAAGGTTAGGCTGTATGGCCTGGCCTGGGTCAAGGCCTTGCACTAAACACCCCCCAGGCAGCCACCCCATGACACACATCCTTTGGACATGCATTGTGTGGGGTTGGCTGCAGGCCCTGCACCCATTCCCTCAAGGGCGGCCACCCCGCAATAAACGATGTTTCGCCGTGGGCAGTGTGCTGTTGGTCCTGCGCCCTACCTCCCCTGGGTGGCCAACCCTACAATATGCACAGCCTTTAGCCATGCACAGCATATGGTTGGCTACAGGGCCAACCACCCTTACACACTCACGCTCACCTTTCTTTTTAATGATCCTGCGGGTCTCTCGATGGAGTTGCACAGCACCTGAGGTCCCATGGGACTCACATAGGAGCAAGGGGGGGTCCAGCTGACTTCCACAAGAGTCCTACAGGACCACAGCACCCACAATATGTTTTTTTCTTTATTAAGCTCCAGGGTTGGGGTCCCTATAGGGCACCCCCACAAGGTCCAGTGAGTCAAGGTACCCCTGCCTAACCCCATACCTTTTTTAACATTTTTCAGGAAATGAGGATCGAGTCCCCATGCCCTGAAAAGGCAGCCTCAACATGTCACCTTATGTTGTAGTCAGCTATCAGAGTGAGCTCCCACAGTACATGCAAAAGCCTCTGATTCCCATTGAAGTAAGACGGTCTAACGAAGAAAAAAAAACTCCTTGGGTATTCAGATCCCTCTTTATTTGAGTGCCCACTGGGCATCGGCAAGAGTCCCGCACAATGGAGTGTTCCGATATACATATATTTTGAACCTCACTTTCTCAAAAACTATTGAACAAATTTAGGCCAAACCAGAAAAAGCACACTTTCCAGGGAAAGATCTAGCCTCCTGACAAATGTGGTGGAATTCCATCCAGCCTATTAGGGTGTAGTGCTGTTCAGAAGTCTTCATGGAAATTGCAAGGGATAATTGCATTTTGAGGCCCCTTTTTTCACCCCTGTCTGACTGATCACCCTGAAATTATCATGGAAGGATCTGAGGAGGATGAAGTTTTTTTGGAAGATTTCCTGGAGATTCATCAAACGGCACCAAAGTTATTTGCAAACCACAAACTGCTCTGCCTATGGTAACTACGTGCTAACTGTAACTAGGCAGAGGTGGATCATCTCTGAATTGACCTGCACTGGGACATGAGTGTCAGGATTTCAATATTGGAATATCATGGGGTATTTCATGTCAGTATTGAGGGGCACACACACAGATGTAGAACTGTGGGCCATATTTATAATTTTTTATGAAAAGTAACAAAGCAAGACAGTGTGAAAGTGAGAGGGCAGGATACGGCTGATTCCTGCTCTCTTCTTGCACTGGTGCATTTTTGGCTGTCGAGCACCAAAGAGGCAACCTTGACACATTCCAAGGTCTACCACTCATGGTAGATCAGGGTATGCACTAAAATCCATTCAGGAATGTATGGGAACACCCACCCATGCAAAGCCTCCCTGGGCAGAGTAAAGTAAGGCAATGATTTGTGCTGTTTTACGTTACTCCAGATTTATCAAGGCATACAGGGCCATGCAAGGTGGCCTTCAGAAGCTCGGTAAATGTAATTCCAGGTTTTGCATGACTGTCCACTTGCATGGCACAAGCGCGACACAAAAACATTTGATAAATATGCCCCTGTCAGTAAATTTGCAGATTTCAATATTAAAAGGCAAGCAATGTTGTAAACCAAGATTAGGCATGTGTGGGTTTTAGGTGATAAATAAATGATTTGTTGCAGGTCAGGATTTGCTGCATTTTCAGGCCAAAGTACAGAAATATAGTGGCCAGGAAGGATACAGATCAGAATTGAGGTGCATCAGCAAAGTGACCTGGGGTCTAAGGTTTGGTATAGCAATGGTGCTGCAGATAGGGATTGGTGTACAGTCACGCTGTGGGCTCAGTTGGCAGCTGATATGTGTCACTGAGAAGCGTTGACCACGGCCCGTGTTTCATTAATAACATTGTTGGCAGGTGTCTTATGGTGCCAAAGCACATTGCAATATTTGCCAGACAGATTGCAGCAGAAAGCCTGAAAACACATGTTTTGCTAAGGAAAATTAGCACACAAAAGCCAGATCAACTTTTTGCACGGTGCTCTGAAAGGCCCTGTACTGGGCTCCTCTTTTTCCTACATCTAATGAACATTATGTTCCATACTTAGGAGATCAAAGGCATTTAAGTATCAGGGGACAGGTGCATGAGAGATGCCTAAGGCATATCCAAGCTGTGCAGTAGAGAGCAAAGAGATAAAACTGAGAGTTGTAAAGTAAAGGTACAGGGGAAGGTCAACGGAAGTGAAAAAGGGGAGCAAGAGAATAGACCGTGAGCTGGGCGTAAGATGTGCAGAGAAGAGAGAGAGGTAGAGAGGAGAGAAGCAGGTGATGGGGTGAAGGAAAGGAAGCAATTGTAAAGGGAGGGTTCATGGGATTATGATCAGGACAGGAAGAGTAAAATAATAATTTTGAACAACTAAAGAACATACCCTTTATCCTGCGAAAACCTGTTTGTGGGGTCCTTAGGAACAGTTTTTAACTTAGGCCCCACAAAAGACTGCCAGTCATAATGGGGCCTGGTACAGTTAGTCCTCCCTGCAACCCTCTCACGACTGCTCTGCCTTCTACACATTTCACAGTTCGAAGGTTCATCTCAAAATCAGCCAATGGTAAGCAAATATGGATTGCGCAAACACTAACCAAGGACTACACAGAGAGGGCCAATGGGTGCAGTGGTTGCCACAGACAATTTTTCAAGTGGACTGATCTTACAATAACACTGTTTTATAAATGAAAGCCCCGTTAAAGTGCCAAGTAAGAATTCATCACTGGAAGTACACCGTAAAGTAAAAATCCTTATTCCAGTTCGACGCAATTGTGCTGTATAAGGTGAATATGTATTTTTCATAAGCACTCAGCCAAAAAAATATACATGTATGTTGAATAATTGAGGATGTCTATTAATATTTCACACGATGTTCTATTATGTATTCTGTTCTTCTACGGCTGTGGCACGTGCTGTCTGTCGAAACCTAATATCTGCCACTAAGGCAGATGTGATGAGGCCCCTAAAATGTAGGGCATTGGGACCTTTAAATTTAGCAGGTGAAAGCAACTTACACCTTGCCCTATCGAAATACAATGCATATGGTAGACTGCACGTGTCACATACAGATGGTGAGCTACTTTCAGTTTATGAATTCCAGGACGTTGTTATCGACTTTTAACTAAAGTTCAGCTGTAGAAAGTGATATATAAACATAAACAAATTAGCAATTCCTTTCAACAAGCTTGCACCACTGCACTAGCATTAGGGAGAGCAAAGCATGGTGATCTAGGTATTTCTTAATGTATTCATCCACGTAGTTCGATCGTCCTCACTAGTGGAGTTAGTGCGCTATATTTGCACGAGGAAAGCCCAGAGTACATTTCAATATCATTGGTGTTATTTGAGTCTGATATCAAGAAAAAAACACTAACAGGCTTATTTATGCTCTGTTTGTGCCGAATTTGCGTAAATTTTTAAATGGAAATTCGGCACAAACTTAACTCCATATTTATATTTTGACGCTAGACACGTCTAGAGTCAAAATATTGGAGTTAGTGCCATTTTTTTGATGCGTGAACCTACCTTGTGTCTATGAGATGCAAGGTAGGCGTTCCATCTAAAAAAAGATGCTATCCCCAAAGCCCCATATTTATACCCATGCTAATATGACGCACGGGTGGGAGGAGGGGCTAAATATTGGTGCAAAGCTTGCTTTGCACCATTATTTAATGCCTGGGTCAGACCAGTCCTTAGGGTACCTGTGTACACATTTCCATGGTTAAACACCATGGAATGAGTCAACAAGTGTCCTCCCCAAGCCCCAGGAATACCCCCACCCACACCAGAGGGACACCAGAGGATGGGGGACCCCATCCCTGGTAAGTAGGGTAAGTATTGGTAAGTATTTTTTTTTTTTTAAGTGCCATCGGGGTCCTAACATGTGGCCTCCTGCATGGCACAGGGTGCATTGGCCATACCCAGGGGACATTTCTCCCCTGTGCTGGCCAACTGGGGTGGTAGGCATGACTCTTGTCTTTCCTAAGACAGGAGTCATGTTTTTGGTGGTTGTATGCCACGAAATGGCATTAGTCTGGTGAGAGGCATTTTTTTTTGCCTCTAACCAGGCTAGCGTCATTTTCTGATGCACAACCCCCTCCTTCCCAACTGCCACAACCCACTCGGCTAGCATCTTTCTTGACAATGCTAGCCCAAGTTTAGCGCCGGCTTGTGCCATTCAATAAATAAGGCAACTGGCTGGCATTGTTAAATGACTCAAGCCGGCGCTAAACTTTTTGCTGCAAAACTGCATTAGCACTGCAGACATAGTTGGACAACTGCCTTCTATTAGTTTACCTAATTCTGAGCACTTGATCCAGTGCCACCCACTGCTTATGGTGAGGGGTAGGATGTACTGCCTTAAGTTTAAGTGCATAAAATACGGAACAGGAAAATGATCTGACCATGCTGAAGTTAAAGGGTTGTGGATTGAAAGATTCATTGGAAAAGTAAGATCCAATAAATGGTCTGCCAGGTGTGTAGACTGCATAATCACTGGGGTGGGATTCAATGAGGAAATATGTTCCAGGAATTGCTGTGCTGGTCCATCAGTTGCCTCATCAATATTGGTCCCCAACTTTTGTAAAATTCAAGGCCTTTATTAATTAAGGAAAGATCAGTTTGACTGCTTCTTTAACAAAATGAGAAGCATAGCCTGGTGATCTATGCATCAGAGTATCTGAACAGCGTAATTAGATGTAACTTTTAGTGGATCTACAAACCTTTAAGATTGATGATGTGAGTGGCTGTAAAGGTGTAGATTTGTTTAAAAACAATAGCCACCCCTCCCACTTCCCCAGCTGCCCGATTATGATAGATCATAAAACAGCTGGCAGGCAAGGTCATAATGGCCAGCTGTTCTATGATCCATCATAATCGAGCCGGTCAGAAGGTTTGAATGCAGTTTTAAACTGCCAATTCGACTTGGCAATATAACCCCCTTGCCAAGCCTTAAACTCCCCTTTTATTACATATAAATTACACTTAAGGTGAGACCTAGGTAGCCCATATACAGGGTGTCACTAAAATGTAATTGTAATTAAAAGGTTTGATATATACTTTCAAGTTTTACGTGCTCTGGTTTGAAAAGCTCCTTAACTCATCTTTCACAACTGTGAGGCCCACATGTCCCATAGGATAACATTGGGTTGCCTTATTACATTCAAATAGTGCTAATGTTTGATTGACAGATAAGTATTTCATGTTTGGTGTCTATGAAATTGTAATCAAATGCCCTCTTTAATGGTAAAGTTACATTTTAAATTAAAATATTGAAGATTCCACTTTTAGAAATTTGGCATTTTCCTGCCATTTGGTGCCTGCAGCCTGTACTAGATTACAACACTTGGTGTAGTTGGCAGTAAATACTTTGTGAATTCCTCCCAGACAGTCACACAATAGAGGGATTACGTGTGCCTAAATGGGCAGGTTCAGGCAGAGCTGTGCACAGCCTCACTTGCAGCAAAATAGGCTGTACTCTGCCATCACACAAAGGGCTTGTCACCTCTGCATTGTTCCTGCAGCCAGCTTCGTGCCAGGGCAGGGAGTCATGAAATTCCAAACACTTCAAAAAAGGAAGTTCTCCTACTTCAAAGAAAGCACCAGGTATAAAAATAGGGCCCTCAGACCCACTGTGAAGTTCACTTTCTTGACCTGCAGAAGGACTCTCAGATGTTGTTGCTTGCTGTATACTCCACAAAACTTCTTCGCTGCATCTGAAAGGACTACCTTGCTGTCTGGAGCCTGCCTTGAACCCTCAGATGCCTGCCCTGCTGTTTGAGCCATGTTTTTGCACCTGAACTGAGAACTACCAGAGAGAATCCAAGAACTAGTTTGCTGGCATCCTGTTCAGAACCTCAGGAACAGAAAAGGCTCCCACCACCTTGAAAACTCACCTGGACCCAGCCTGAGTTAGTTTTAACACCCCAAGAGGTTCCCCTTGAGTCATAGACACTTGGTGGTAATGTTTATGGTGCTAAAGGTGTCCATATAGCCAGAATCCAAAATCCAAAACTTTGGAATTTGAAGGTTTTTGGCTAAAGCCTGCTGCGAGAACCAAAAGAAGACTGGGAACAACCTGCTTTTCTATACACCCAAGGTGCATTGCTGGTCAGCCTGATTTGCAGCAACTCCTGCTACATTCTTCTCCACAGCAGAATCCAGCTTAGCAGTCCTTTGCCAAAGGGGTATCCAGCCTCCTGAAACTTTCATCGACTAAAGCCTCCTGTCTCATCCCACCGGAAATGTATGACTTCCAAAAAAGTAATTATGTCCCAATGTATGCACCTTCACAGTGACTTTGTCCAGTGGCTCTCTGATGACCATGCCTCTTCCTCAGACATCACTTGCAGCCTTACCCTGCTGAACTTTACCATCTCAGAAAAAGTTTACAATAATTTCTCCTAAGTCTGAAAGGAGGCAGAGACCAGGCCCAATCTTCCCTTTGTATTCGACCCATGCTCCATAGTGGTCGCACATATTTTTCGACTTTGACCCAGTCTTGCGCGACAAGATGTCCGTGGTTAGCACTTTGATCATTGAGGAGCTAGTTTTTACTAAAAATGTTAATGATTCATAACTCTGGTTCTACTGATTGCATTTTTGTCATTTTGGTGTCAAATAATTTATTAGATTTTACTCTATTTTTAAATTGATGTGGGATTTTTCTCATGTTATGTTTGTGTGGCACATAAATACTTTGCATATTGCCTCTAAGTTAAGCCTGACTGCTTTTGTGCCAAGCTACCAAAGTGTTAACCACAAGTTAATTTAGTGGCTTTTGTAGTTCACCCTGACAAGGATTGTGACCGTTGTTTGAAAATTGGTCAGATTTAAGAGAAAATGGCGGTGCACATTGCTGTGCCAAATTTGGCAGTGTTTGGGCACTGTCATTTTCAGAATGCAGGGATGTGCATTAAAAGTGACGCTCCAGTGGAGCTAAGGGCTCTTAAATATGCCCCATAGTTTGTCAAACTGAGAAAGAAAGAAAATAACTGGAATGTTTGAATTTAGGTCATTGAGGGATGGAGAAACAGCAGAATAATCACCATGTAGGTTCAAGTTAGTTAAGAAGGGGACTCAGTAGCAGAACTATCAGAATGTAGGGGACCCTAGATGTCTCACAAGTAATCACAATTGTCAGCACTAACCTTGAATCTTACAGCACCAGCAGGTGTGCCAAAAGCCCACCTTTCTCTGAAAATACCAAACGCCTACGGAAATAAACTGGTACTGAGGAGCACCAAGAATATGAAGGGACAAAGAGATGACAAAGACAAGAAACTGGTCAATTTTTGGCTCTCCTCTATTACAATTATCCACTATGTGAAAGTCAATCATATGTAGTACCTAATGAGCCCTGCACATGCTGTCACTCTGGTACATGCTGTTGTGACAACTCTACAGAAATAACTTGGCTTCTTCCTAGCAGACAAAAAAAAACAATGAGTGTGTAGTACAACTCACATTTCTATGCCTTTTATGTCTCACCATATTCTGTTACCTTTAATGTTACATGCATTCCTTTACACTTGCCAACATGTTTCAGGCTTTCACTTTCTGCATTCCCCTGGTCTGCCAGTAGCTGGAGCCCAGATGGAAAGTGAGATCCATTGATTAAACAGGTAGGTGAATGCAGCTAGAGCTGTGCAGGTGACTAGCAAGGCTTACAAGGATCAAGGGATGGTTTAAAAACTGCAATGGCTCCAGATGGCCACAGGAATCTTGCTGGACCTTGCTTTAGGACCTGTGAAACTCCAAAACCCAAAGTCATCTACTGCCTTCCATTCCCAAGACAGACAGGTAACCATGTGCACTGCCCAATCAACGAAGGGCTCAAGACTCAACAGCACCCCGATACTGCACATTTGTCCTTTGATTCTTCCACCTTTCTGTTTCGTGTGGAGAGGAAGAAAAGTAACTTGACAATGGTGGCTTCTCTAGCATCTTGCGGTAAGACTCTGGGGCCTATTTACAAGCCTCTTGCGCCGTCAATGTGTCACTTTTTCCCATATAAAAAGGGGTGCAGCAGCGGCGCAATGGGCTTGTAAAATAAGCCCTTCTGTATTTTGAGCCCTACCCTAGAATTTAAATCTCTGCTGCAGGGCTTAATTTCAGCCAGTGATTGCCGGTGGGGGCCTACGGCACAGATTTTTGGGGACCAGCACTTATTTTATCTAATAGATTTTGACTGAAAGCAAGAGAAGAAAAAACTCACAAATAGGAAAGAAGGATGAAAACAAGAAGCAGATAAACCATCACAAGGGGAGAAAGCAGACAGAAGCAAGAGTGAGGTAAGGGGGCACCAAGGCTCATATTTATACTTTTTGATGCAAACCAGCGCCAGCGCTGGTTTGCGTCAAACATTTACTGCTGGCTAACGCCATTCCAACGCACCAGGCGGGCGCCTTATTTATAGATTGATGTTAGCCGGCGCTGTGGCCTGGTTACAGTATAAAAAAATGACTCTAACCGAGCAACGCAGGAATAGGGAAGAATGGGGGTTGTGCGTCAAAAAATGGTGCAAGTCAGGTCAGATTAAAAAATCATGGCTCTAACCAGGCTCGTGCCATTTTTTGATGCACAACTACCATTGAAATGACTGCTGTCTTAGGAAAGACAGGAGTCATGCCCCCTGCCCAATGGCCATGCCCAGGGGACTTCAGTCCAGTGGGCATGGTCATTGGGCATAGTGGCATGTAGTAGGGCCCAAGTTAGGCCACCCTATGCCACTTACAAAAAGAATACTTATCTCTACTTACCTGTACTTACCTGGGATGGGTCCCCCCATCCATGAGTGTCCTCCAGGGGTGGGCGAGGGTGGCAGGGGGTG
Organism: Pleurodeles waltl; assembly: GCF_031143425.1. Classification (NCBI taxonomy): domain Eukaryota; kingdom Metazoa; phylum Chordata; class Amphibia; order Caudata; family Salamandridae; genus Pleurodeles; species Pleurodeles waltl. Next base: position 385,305,817 of record NC_090451.1, on the reverse strand, counting down.
TCTGTGGGGGCAGGGAAGGGCACCTGTGGACTGTTTCCATGGTCAGAGACCATGGAAATGATCCCACAGGTCCCTTAATGCCTGCCCTCACCCAGGCGTCAAAAAACGGCGCAAATAAGGAGGGTGTCATTTTTAAAGGCCTGTTTTCTCCTGTGCGTCAAAATGACACAGCAATTCAAAACAATTGATTCATTGTTTGAAGAGGTTGAGGCTATACTGAGGAGTCCTTCTGTTGCTGGCCCTTCTATATCGGACACTATTCCTTCCAAAAAGATTCCTGATCTCTTCAAGAAGAAAACACAGATGCATAGAGTAGAGGTCAAGGCGGATTTACACCCTCCTCCTCACTCCCAGGGTGTAATTCCTTCACTCTTGGAGACTTCACCATCTTTGGTGGAAACAAATGGATGTTTACATGTAGAAGGTGCACCTCTCTTGAGGTGCATGTCTCCGCCTCCTAGTTTTATTCCTTGTTCAAATAGGTTTTCGGTTCTGTCTTCTAATTCTGTAAGTCCTGGTCATTTACAAACCTTATCCGTAGAAGGAACTGACAAAGACTCTCTGGATAGTAAGATGGGCAACAATGAAGCTTCTCTGTTGGCTATCATTTCTCAGAACCTAGATGATGTTAAGTGTCTGTTGGCATCTTTGATGAACAAAATCTCTGGACTCTATGATCAAAAGTCTGGTTGTAATTGCATTGTGCCGTATGAGTCTGTTCCTTCCTCTGATTCACTGTTGGAAACCAAAAAACCTAGTTTCCCTACCTTAGGTGACAAATTGACATCTCTTTCTACACACAACATCGTTAGGGGAAATAATGGCAACCCTACAAGGCATGGCAGGTCTGTTTGTCAGACCATGTCTTCCATCCATGAGCGAGTTCCAAAATTAGGTGTAAACAAGTGTGGACTTACTTCCGGACGGGGGATAAAGGTATTCCTTGTCCAAAAACTTCTCAGTTAAACTTAGGAGGAATGCCCTCTGTAGCAAGCTGTCGTGTTAGTCCCCGTTCAGCCACACACCTTGATTTTTTGACACTCTCGCAGACCCGTGACCTCAAGGGAAGGTCAAGAAGGAGGAGGGAAGACGCCACTATATATTTGACTAGGGTGCCAAAGCTACCTCAGGGTAATAGAGAGTCGAGTGACTCTCTAATTAATAAAGTCATTCATTTCATACGCTCCCAGAGGAACTGTCTTTCTGTTATCCGGTCTGATATATGTGAGGTCCATAGATATAATCAGTTAGGGTCAGAATTTGATTATATTTCGATTCTTTTTAAAGATAGTAATCTAGTTAATGATCTCCTGGCCTTCGATACACGGACAGGTACATTACGTACAGGTAGGGAATCAAATTTTAGACTTAGTAGTCAGCCGCCTGGGGTCCTGTTATGCAGAGGATGTTGTACATCTGGAACTATTGTAGCTGGGGTTATTTCTTCTTCAGACAACTCCTTAACATCCAAATCTGAGAACCTTTCCCCACTACTTTCTGAATTGGACTGACTGATTGCCCCCTGCACAGTACTTCCTAAAACAGTAAATGATGAGTGTCAACTCACAGGGACTCCATCTACTGCCTCCCCATTGAGAACTAAGTTAATATCCACGTCTCCCAAAATCAATATTATATCTTGGAATGTTGCAGGAATTAAGTCAAAGTTGGGTGATCCGGAATGGGTAAGCCTTATTAATAAACAAGATATCTGTCTTTTTCAGGAAACTTGGACTGTAGAACAGATATCCATACAAGGCTTTACAACCTATTATTCTGTTGCCCAACCTGCCTCTGGTAGCTTTGGAAGACAGATAGGAGGGCTAATGATTTTACTGAATAACAAGCTAGAATGTGACCACTCCATGATAAAGTTTAATTCTTATGATCTGCTGGGTGTGCAACTTACATTCCGACCTGGATTTAGGATGATAGTTCTGAATACTTATGCAAGATTATCTGATTATAGCAGGTGACTTCAATTGCTCTTTCGTGTTGGACAATACCATCAGCAATTTGACTAATGAGGAGGACGAATATTGGGGTATTCCCCAATCTAAGAAAATGGCGTCTTTTCCTGCTTCCCGTGTTGCATCTCAGTTGTCCTCCCTTTGTCTGAAATATGGCTTGAGAGAATGTAATGGCCACACTAAATCTGATTTAGAGCGAGCTAATACTTTCAAGCGAGGGCTTTCCTTTAGCACTATTGATTATATTATGGTGGACATTAGGCTATGGTCAAGTTCACTGGACATGGAAATATTACCTCGCTTGGATAGTGATCATAATCCTTTGTGCCTTGTACTGACCAACCATGCATTTTTAAGAGTCCAGCATACAATGATCACTAACGTCCCACTCCCTTACCTGAATCATAGACGTTCTCGGGTCTGTTGGCCGAAGGTTGAATCCAACCCGTACTTGATTAGGGAAATATATTCATCTTTTTTAAAGCTTTTTGCAGATTACGAGGAACAAGAAGCTTTTGATATTCCCATTATGGCTATCCACAATAAATTGGTGGATTCCCTACAGGGTATCTTCTATAGGGAAATTCCTTCCAAACTGAGACCTGTTGACCTCCCTCGTAGGGATTGGTACAATCAGGATTGTGTGCGAGCAAGATCTAATTTAAATAAGGCTGTAAAAAACTCCACCCAAGAGGCTATTAAGGAGGCCCGACGTAGGTATGTTAATGCCCTGAAACAAGCAGAAAAAGACTGGGATAATGAGATATGGCAGAAGCTGCTTGAAGCAGTTAAACATCAAGATGATAGTTCCTTTTGGCGGCTGTTGACCTCTTGTTCGAAAAGGGGTAATGATGACATTGGTATGTACATTCAGCCCGAAAGATGGGTGTCCTATTTTTCTGAAATCTATGCTTTGCCTGCATCGCAAGCTCTGGAGGACCCTGGATATGATGAGTGTTGGGCTGTTACCAAGACTTTAACTGAGAGTATTGTTTTTACCTTAGCCGAAACAACAGCTGCAATGAATTCTTTGAGGCCAGCTAAAGCCCCTGGTCCAGATAAGATCCCAGGGGACCTGTTTAAATCAGAACCAAAGATATGGGCATGGTACATTAATTTATTGTCTAATGCCATAGCAGCTGGTAGCCCTATTCCAGATTCTTGGCGTGGAGCAGAAATAATCCCGATTCACAAAAAGGGTGATGTAGGTTCACCTGTAAATTATCGACCAATCAGCCTTATCAATATCCTTCAGAAGACGTTTGCTAAGCAAGTCTTAGATAGGCTTACTGATTGGATCCAAGATAATCAAATTTTATCCCCCTTACAGGCTGGTTTTCGGCCAAAAGCTAGCACCATGGATCAAGTCTTCAGGCTGTCATTATTATTCTGGAAGTATGTCACCCTATCTAAGCAAAAACTTTATGTTGCTTTTGTAGATCTAAGATCTGCATTAGATTTCGTCCCAAGAGAGAAACTATGGGGAGTACTAAACAAAATCGGTATCCCAGGGAACTTAGTGCATCTAATCCAAAGGTTACATGAAAAAACATTCGCACAAGTTAGATGTGGCAATCGGGGGGAACTCACCGACAAAATAGATATTAGGAGAGGAGTGCGCCAGGGCTGTGTTCTTGCCCCAACTCTATTCACATTGTTTATCAACGAGGTGGTGCAAGTCGTTACCAACTGCCAAAATGATGCTCCATCCTTGAATAACTACAAAATTCAAATTTTGCTATTTGCTGATGATTCCCTCCTGATTTCCAGAACTCCTATGGGTCTCCAGATACTTGTGGATAAGTTTAGTTCGTTTTGTGGTGACTATGGACTTAAACTTAATCATAGCAAAACTAAACTTATGACCCTGGGCTGTGGCCCCACCAAGAGATATTCAATTCTCTACAATGGAACCCCCCTAGGCATGGTAAACTCCATAGATTATTTGGGGGTGAGAATTAGCAACAATCTGCATTGGGGGCCCAAATCAATAAAAGTTTAGCTCTTTTGGCACAGAGATCTGGGGCTATTCTACGCTTCCACAAGTCCACCTCTGAGCGAGTGATTACTCCGACCATTAAAATCTATCCAGCTAAGGCAGAGAGTGCTGCGGTCCATGGGGCAGAAATTTGGGGGTCCTCGAACACTGGCAAGCTTGTAGTGGGGGAAAACAACTTTGTAAGGTCAACTTTGGCTTGTCCTCGTAATACCCCACTGCTGCCAATGTTCTGGGACCTTGGCCTTTCACGCATCTCAGATGTAATTGCCCTACGACCATTGCTCTTCTGGGTCCGTGTATGTACCACCCCTGAGCTATCCACATATAAGGAATATATTCAAGACATCCTAGATAGACCAAATGTACTTACCATTCCTTGGTTTAACCACATCTCAAAATGGTTTTATAGATTGGGTCTCAGTGAGTTCTGGAGCCATCCAGAAAGTATAAGGAAGGATCAGAAGAACCATTTGAAAACTGTTTACTGGATATATGTCAGGGAAAATTACCTGCTGTACTCAACACACGGCAGATTGACTTCACAATTTTTTGATTTCAAATGGTATCCGTATCTGGAACCATTTATGGATAATTCTGGACCCATTAAGTAAGAGTTTATACATTCAGTTCAGATATGGTTGCCTGCCTCTTAAATCTTATGGTAGTACATGGAGTTTGACTCCAAGACCTGATCTTTGCCCTAGTTGTAATCACACTTCAGAATCTATTGTACATTTTATGTTTATATGCCCTGCATATATGATTGTGCGACGGAAGTGGTTACGACCTGTGTGTAGAAATATGGGGATAAGACACTGCATTGTTGCCTTAAGGATCATGATGAGGGATACTTCCCTCCCTCTATCCTGTGCGGTTAGCAAGTATATTGTAGCTGCTTGACACATACGTATTAGTTCCCTGGGGAAAAACGATGATGAGAAACAAATTTAAAAATAAAAAAAATAAAAAGTGTTTTAGCTGTTATATTTTAACTATTCACCTAAGACTGAAATAAAACCCAATGCTTAATTTAAATGATAGGTACTAGGGGGTCAGGTGCTTTTTTAAGGAAAGTAATTTTATGTGTTTTAAGGTTGAACATATGTTATTCTGTACTATTTTTATCCTTTTGTAACCAAATTTCCTTTTCTTTTTCATTTAATTGTTGGCTGTTTGCTTTTATGGTTGAAAGTAACCGAATTAATCTATGTGAACTTGACACAGGAGTATAAATAAGGCACACATGCCTAAAAGTTATTTTTGGGCAGGGAACGCCTACCTTGCATGTCATTAACGCAAGGCGGTTTCACGCATCCAGAAAATGACTCACACTGCTGAGTTTTGATGTTCGTGGGGTCGGGCGTCAAAGTATAAATATGGTGTTAGGATTGCGCTGAATTTGCATCAAGAACTTTGATGCAAATTCAGCGCAAACAGAGTATAAATATGGGATGAAATGTCTAGTAAAGGATTAAAGAGACCTGACATTTAATAACACCAGCAGTGGGCTTCTGTGATGAGATTTGGCCATCAGCACTCATACTTTTACATTTTAAGCACTGATGTGCATTCGGGCCAGGCTCTGGTTACTAGGGCCATGACAACAGTGATGAGGGTGCAGCAGCAGAACTCTTACAAAATAGGCTCAATAGTAGCAAATCTATAACAATATAGGATCAAATTATGTTGCCCATTTAATATTGGTAGGGCCAGATTAAACTTCACATACCTTGTCTAAGAAGTGAAGCAAATTAGAATTCAGGCAGACAACTGTGATAAAATAATGTGAGACCTAAGGAGGTGGCTTAGTGATCTTGGTGTATGGAGGCCAAATTTGTTTTAAAAGCAGGTCCCAATGACAGATAATGCTGGAATTAGTCTACACTGGGAAACAAGACAGTAATAAATGAATTAATACGCATCTTTGTGCATCTTTGTGGATACATAATGAATGACATATATGGGATCTTAAAATGAATATGTAGGCTCAACATAAGCACATTCAATGCATAATCACATTGTAGAATCAACTCAATGCAACATGAGGAACAGTAGAGAATAAAACACAAAAGCAGAAGAAGCACAATATAGTGTCACTCTAGGTGAGCATGAACAATAGCAATAATGAAAGTACAATATAGTTCAGCAATCAATCTGCAATCAATCCCACTATGACAAAAAACAAATCAGTGGGTACATTGATTAGTTGACGTGGCCCTAGAGCAGTGAACAATAAAGTAGAACAGAAAACGTTGCTTTAGGTAATATTTTTGACTGAAAATAATGCTTCACACAGTGTAGGCAATTGTATGGAGAGCGGGTAATGTGTGGTCAATACAGGAATTATTGTCCTGTACAAATAAACATATGTGAGATGCACACTTAATAACATCAATAGTGGACACTTAGGGCCTCATTACGAGTTTGGTGGTCTCATGACCTCCATGGTGGCAGTGGCGGTCATAGCGCCAACAAGCTGGCAGAGAAGACTGCCAAATTATGACAATGGCAGTATTTCCAACACAATACAGCCAAAGCACCGCCAGCACCGCCACTGCGGTCAGACCGCAATGGACGACTGAAAGCACCTGCAGTCTGGGGGAAACACACCATGTTTCTGCGAGACAGATTACGAGGCAGCACACGGCCAAGGTTTCCGCTGCAGTCGCAACACCACGGAAACCCAGATGGAAACGACCTGCACAAAAGGAGACACTCACCTTCAGGAAACCATACTCATCCGTGGCCGCCATGGAAGCAGAACTACACGTCATTGCACTGCTCCTGCTCATGCAAAGACTTCAGAATCGTCTCTGACAACAGCAACTGTAAGTACACACACTTACCTGTTACTGTTCTATATTGTCAATGCATGACACACACACAATATACATTCGGGAAGGAAGTTTGAGGGTGACAATCACACACTACTACACACTTACACGCACACTCACATACAGCCACACACACACCTGTACATACACAGTACACACATTACAGCCAACACACACACATCAAAAAGACACATTTACACACGGAAGCACAGCACAGGCCCAGTCACACACAGCAACACACAACACCATAACATATCACAACAACACCACAACCACACTATTGTCAATACGTTAGCAATCACTCACACTAGACACTATTCAGGGACACATCACACATACAACACAACCTACAAACCGACAGGCAACGAACACACACAAACACACAACCATTCAACTTACCAATCAACAAATACATCACACGCAGCACATAGGGGGTCATTATGACCCTGACGGTCCCGGACTCGCAGCGCTGCCCTGTGGATTATGAGTCCCCATCCGCCAGCCTGTCCATGGCGGTAAACACCGCCATAGAAAGGCTGGCGGTAAAGGCGACTCGGGGTGCCCCTGGGGGCCCATGCACTTGGCATGGGCAGTTCAGGGGCCCCCATGCACAGCCCCAATGCACTTTTCACTGCCCAAATTATGGGCAGTGAAATGCGCGACGGGTTCTGCTGCTCCCGCTGCACCTCAACTTTGCCACCGACTCGATTATGAACCGGCTTCAATGTTGTTGTGACTTTCCGCTGGGCCAGTGGGTGGAAACGCTGTTTCCGTCCGCTGGCCAGCGGAAATGTCATAATCGGGTGCCAAACATACCGCCAGCACTGGTTGTATTTTGGTGCCCGTGGCATCGGCGGTCTTTTCCAAAGACCACCGATGTCATAATGAGGGCCATAGTATCTACCATACCATGCACTAAACACTCACCCTGTTGAAACAAACCAAGACACACAACACACCAACAAACACATGTCAACACAAACACCACTCAATAGCATGACAAAAAAAGTTTCGAACAGACACATTCCCATCACATAACACACACACACTATCACTGTGGGACAAAAGCACAGCACCTCACATACTGCTAACATTACAGGTAGCACAAGCACCACACAAATATTGACACACACCCAATGTCAGCCAGGAACAACTCCATATTAGGAAAAGAAATGCATGACAAAGATGCAAGCACTAAACCAACCACAGTTTGCGTTAAATTATCATTAGTTCTCAAACAATTGAAAAACAAAGGCCATAGGCCAGTCCTAAGAAAACAGTCCTAAATGCACACAGTGCACATATGTGTGCACCGAACTTGACTCCTAACTGCCATGTAACCTCCACAGGTAGGGGCATCAAGGGAGCAGGCAGACACATCAGGGATTATCCAGGGGGAGTGTGGGAAGGGGGTTTGGGCATAGGTTTGGGAAGGGACGCCTTTGAGATGTGGCTTGGGAGGGGGGATTTAGGCTTAAGGCAGGGTTGGCTTGTTTTGGGAGGGATAGAATTATTGGCAGGGGGAGGGGCAAGGGTACTTGATGGGGGGTAGAGGAGGTCTTGGAGGTGGAAGGGATGGACTTGGGGAGGGAAACAGAAGGTTTAGGGAGTCTCACAGGAGAAGAGGAGTAGGGAAAAGTGTAAACTGAGAGGAAAGCTTTTTTGCACACACAGGGGCGGTCAGAGAAAAAGGGTTTGGGTGTGGAGGAAGAGGGAGTGGTTGTCTGAGGTGCTGGTGTAGATGTCTTGGGTGCATGTTTGTGGGAGATATGCTTGTGGGTGCTGGGTGTCTGTTTAGTGGGGGAGTGAGGGTGTTTATGTGTCCTGGGATGAGGGGAGGTGGAGGTACTGGTGTATGCTGTGGTGGGTGTGTGGTTGTCTGTTGGGGTGGTGACTGCAAGTATGGTGGATGTGCTGCATGTAGGAGTGTCAGTGGTTGTGGTTTCTGTGGGTGGGGTGACTGGGGTGGATGTCTGAGGGTCTGCTGTGGTGCTGTCTATGGGTAGGATGGGTGTGGTGGATGGATCTGTGAATGTTGATGTGGTATCTTCAGGTGTGTCAGAGGTGCTGTCTGTGATGCTGGGTGGCGGGGATGTCAGCGCAGGTTGCGACTGTTGCTGTGTGTGTATCTGAATGTTACTTGTGTGCATGCCAATGGTGTGCCTTGTGGTGCTTATGTCTGTCTGAGTTACCCTTGGATGTTGTGGTGGATGCATGCCTGTCTGTCTGTGTGCTTTGGCTAGGTCTGAGAAGAGGGGTTTGGTATTGGGAAGAGGAAGTTGGAGGGGGGACGGTAGACAAGGGGGGACTGGCTGCTGTCATTGTCAAGGCCAGAGCCTAAAAGGATCTTTGTAGGCTAGCCATTGCACTGTGAATGCCCTCCAGGAACACATTGCTCTGTTGTATCTGAGTTGCCAGTCCCTGGATGGCATTCACAATGGCCAACTGACCCACAGAGATCGACCTTAGGAGGTCAATAGCCTCCTAACTGAGCTACGGCAGAGGTGCCTGCAGCAAATAAGATACCCACCCTCTTGGGTGTGCGGGCACGGCCAACTGGGTTGGGAGCTACAGGGATGGTGGTGGTAGAAAGGGGGGTGACAGTCAGAGGCCGTGCTGGGGTGGTCCCAGATGGGTCCACCACCACCAGGAAGTGTCCACTGGAGGAGGATTCTGAAGATGAAGTCATGGATCCTGTCTCCCCTGTGGCGCTCCTCTTGCCCTCAGGGCCACTGGGTCCCTTGGTGTCGGTGGAATCCTGACTTGAGGTTCGGTGGCCAGCAGCTTCCCCACTCTGTTGTGTCCTGTCTCTTTTGCCTGCTGTTGCTGATGCTGGAAAACAGAAAGAGAGGTAGGGTCATCGTAATATTTTCAAACACTAACATCACACTCTACACATCATTCACATTACAACCACTTGTATAACACCACCAGGTAGAACCAGGTTAGTGTCAACATCATGTCACAACTAGATACCATCTACACCCTACATTACCACAACATTTCACACTAGCTAAGCCCCCTATCACACACCTACTATACCATCATATCAGTAGAGCTATCACAATAACCAGTCCATGACGACCTGACTTGCCAACATAAATCTGAGTTCCTATCCACAGCAAGTTAGTCAGCCAACAACCAAGCAATGGGAAATAGTGGTAACATTAATTTCAACATGTCACATACACAAGATCCACATATATCTACATTTTTGGCTGATGCACTATACCAAGAAGGGAACCTCATTCTATGCCAAACAAAAGACAGCGTGTTGCATACAAGACAAAAACATTTCATGTCACAGAGCCCACTACCTTCACAATTGACATTTGCAAACATGCAACAACTATATTTGCCTTTGCACAATTTAGAATATGATAGAGTAGGAACACATGTTACCAATTCATGTACCAATAGTCATGTAGGAGAGGATGAGACATACTTTGTGGAGCTTCGCATCTCACTTATTCTCCACCTGTAAACAAAGTCATTTTATACCTATAGAGGCCTGCTTAGCCTATTAGATTTACCCACAGGCAACCCCAAGTACCAAGTACCATACCAACACATTAAATACAATGGATAGCTGTCATGTGCATGAAGGCGACATACAGTGTAACTAATCAAGATGAGTGGCAACAACAATAGCCCATAATAAAAGTGCCAACATCACCAACTGCACTTCGGACATGGGCAATCCTAAATCTGTACATGAACATCACAATGCCACTACACACCTCTGAGCTTAACATGACAGAGGTGTACACCTCCAGGCAAGTCAAATGACTGATTACACATACCATTCAAACAACATGTGAAGTTGAACTACCACACCTCCAACACAAATATGTCTGTACAAACAATAAGATCCCATACCAAAAGACTGAAAAATATATCCACAATAGCTAAACTAAGATTATGTTGCATCGTAATGTTGATATAGGGCAGAACATAAGAATGTGCCCATGATGTTGGCAAAAATCCTGTGTTGATTGTACCTATTGCTAAGATGTGGTGGCCTATTTAGCATGCTCAAAACACATTAGAATAAGAAATTGCTGTGCAGCTACTTACCATTCAGGAAACATGTACATGGTACTATTATTCTGAGCTCTCACATCAATGATATGGGTTGCACTAGGAGTCAGTAATACCACCATTGTTTAGTACAGGCAAAATGTTCATTCTGATGAAACATCACAAGTGCCAATGTTTAGTCCTCAATTACCAATGGGGACACCTCCAAACAGGTCTGAGCAAGTGTAGCAAGTGTGGCATGTGAAATGTCAGATTGAGGTCACAGCCTCACAATAGGTTGACACTCATTAGAAACCTCAGGAATAGTAGGAATGTGGTCAACTTGTCAGACTCAATGTAGCACAGAGCATTTGAATGGAAAAACAGCAAAGACCAGGACAACTTACCATGAGGATATTGGGAGTATTGATCTGTAGGTGGCAAGGGACAACCGGTAGCATACGAACAGCAGTGCAGTGGTACACATATGACACAGTCACATGTGCATCATCACATGCTACTGTACGGAAGGGATGACATAGGTCAGTATTATGTCCCTATACACAATACAATGTGCACACCTATGTATCAATGTTGAGGACGCTACATTTAGGTTTTCCTAGGGGACATTTTACCTTTTGGACTTACTACATTGTCACAGCTTAGAGTCTTTCACATCATATGCTGACCTTGTAGGGGAATGCAAATGAGTTTAGTCAGTACTCACCCTCCTGTGACTGCTGTCCTTCCCTCAAACACCCATCCAACTCAAGGTAGGGCACCGCCAATATGCGGGCCATTAGGGAGGTCAAGATCCAACGAGCACTCCTTCGTCCTTGGAGGACATCCCCAGCTAGGCCTCAGCAGTCTTACGGGCCCAGTGTCTCAGGTCCTCCCACCGCTTTTGACAGTAGATGATCTGCATAGATGACACAGACAAGAGGAGAAACTTATGTACACATGCACCATCCCAAAACAAGTATAGTGAACAATCAAGTTTGCGCATGTAGCCAAACATACCCTTTCTCACAGCTCAAACTCTTTTGCAAGTCACCCTCTGCAGTGAGGACATGTGTGAAGTGGAGTCAGGCATACAACATGCATACCCAGTACCAGGTTTTGGCTAGAAACATTGGACCAGACCACAAGTATGTCCTTAACCTTAAAATGATACATCTCTACAACTATTTGTCACACCAACATTGATGTAAGTGCTGTAATGTACATATGTGGATCAGGGTACACATATCACACACTACCTACTATGTATCAGGGGTAGAAGTCTTTCTATGCACATGTGCACATAACCATCTACCCACACATGATAGCTCAATCTTTCATTCATTCACATTTCATCTACCTCACCATACACTCTACATTTCACCCATTGATATTGCATTGTACTCACCTGCTCCTCTGGTGCATCATATAGCTGTCCACACAGGAGTAGGACCTCCTCCACAAGCTTCTCAAGCTCTTCCGGAGAGAAGGCAGGGGCCCTCTCACCTGCAAGATGTGGCATGATAGTTTGCAGAGGCAGAATACAGCAGCTGAGGTCATAGAGATCTTGCTGGCAGCAGTGACAGGAGTCAAGTGAGGGATTGTGCAGAAAGTGGCAGTCAATGCCGGTGGATGTCACCATTGGCCAAGTCCGCCAAAGGCAGCAATGTGTTCCAACGGCAAAGTCCACTGCAGTTGTAACTGCCTACCGCCGTGACAACATCCACCAATGGAGTCAGGTCACTTCTTGATGTCCAGTACAGGAGGTCAGGCAGCTGCAATTTTAGGGCTCAAATATGTATGATGTAGTAATGAAAATTGCATCATTTATTGAAACCTCATATCAATAAGTATTGATGTGCATGTCATTAGTACGGGAAGTGAAATGAGGTATTTTGGTTATGTACATGAAACAGTGTTGTCACCATAATAATGACAATCTGAAGATGGTATAGGTGCAAAAAATATGTGTGACATGTCTACCGGGTTGATGTAACTTTCACTGTCAGTGATATGTATCTCCATGTATTGTACAAGCAAGTGTTTAGGGGATTTGAATCCGATACACTTTCATATTTTGGCTCGATATGTGCTGAATACCACATTTTTACTGTTTCATTTGACGTGATTTAGATATTTGTGTGATGTTGTTTTGATCATACTTATGATATATGGATTGAGTCATTCTCATACATTCTGGTCTTGTCCCATATAGTTACCCAGGCCTGAGGAGAGTAAGACAACCTCCAGTGTACAGTCCACTAGCAGACCTGCAGACCATAGAGGCGCAACATGTAATTCAAATATATGTCCTGGATAGGCATACAATAATAGATCTAGTCCGTCAGTTGGAGCCAGATCTGATGCATGCCATTTGCAATCCCAATAGCATATCTCCCATTGTTCAAGTCATGTCAGTGCTGCACTTCCTAGCTACTGGGACAAACCTATGTTCAGTCTAGTTTTGAAGGCTGTACTGTCTGCATTGTTAAAACACCTGGACAGCTACGTCAAATTTCTCCAACGTGAGGATTTTGCCCATGTAAAGGCAAATTTCCATGCTTTGGGACACATTCCACATGTGGTTGGAGCCATAGATGGCAACCATGTAGCCTTGGTTCTCCCAAGTGCAAATGAACAGGTATATAACAACAGGAACAAATACCACTCCAAAAATGCCCATGTGGTCTGTTTGGCTGACATCTACATTTTAAAAGTTTGTGCAAGGTATCCAGGATCAGTCCATGATTCCTTCATCATGCAGAACAGCAAAGTCCCACTGCTGATGACACGACTATACAAAGATATGGCCTGGCTGACTGGTAAGTCATGAATGTCATGTGTGTCTGTACCTTTTTTCCGGCTAACATATATGTGGATGTCCAAGATTAAAGTTTGGATTGGTGTCACTATACCTTACAGGGGACCCTGGCTTCCTAAATCATCCTTGGTGATTGACACCAGTGAGGTACCCAACCACGTAAGGGGAAGTCTTCTTCAATGAGGCCCTCAGAAGGACAAGGCATGTTGTGGAGCAGACCTTTGGGCTCCTGAAGGCAAGTTTTTTCTGCATAGACAAATCTGGAGGAGGCCTCCTCTACTCATCCGCCAAGGTATGTCAAATAATTGTTGCCTGCTGCATGCTCCACAACCTTGCTCTGAGGTGTCAGATACCATACATACCAGATGAGGGGGAGCCAACAGATCCTGTGGGTGGAAATGCAGATATGCCAAGTGAGGATGAGCACGATGAAGATGAAGCTGGAGACATCAGGGCAGATTTTATCAATCAGTACTTCAACTGACTCAAGATGTGCGATGTGATGTAACAATTGAGATTTCATGGTGTTTTTTTTTTTTTAATTCATTATTAGGGTCGAGCCTGCGTTGCATGTGCTCGCGCATGCGTATCACAGTGAGACGCTTTAGTGTTTAGAAAAGGGCTCGGAGCCCTGTCGACGTCACGTAGGTGTTTTTCATTGGTTTGTGGGCTTGCCTAATAAAATCTGCTTGCTTTCAGTCATGCCTTTTCCGGTAGCTAGCCCTCCTCGAGCGCAGCGACCAAGTACAGAAACCATGCGAGGCTCACTGTTTTCCATCGGGCTCATGGACTACTTTTTCTCTAATTTACTAGCGCGACCTCGCTTGGCAGAAGTCGAGCGCTTTACATAATTATTTGCACTTTTTCGTGTAACGTATATAAATGCACTTTTGCCGATAGGTGAAAAATCAGGTTAGGAGTTTACAATGCTATCAGCTGTAACATGAGCAAACGCGAGACCCGTTGCATTGCAAATGCTTGTTTTTTTATTGTCCTCATACACCTCTGGCTGAATCAACTCCATATCGTCCAGACAAAGAGAAAGCCTCACTCATATATGGAGATACATAATGCCAGGGAGCCCGGATGTCTCTCACTTAACTTTAGTGCAAAAGTTTACGTTTAAGGATAAAGTTTAATCTGACCTCTAATCATCGGACCAAATTAAATAATACACCCCCATCAAGTAATGCTATTCTGTGCTCTATTATTCCATAGCCGTGACCATATTTCTACCTTTTTTTCCTTATTCAAATAATTCCTCGTCACATCCCACTTAGAGATCCCAAAAAGTGCATTGAACCAATACCTATATGAAGGGGGGAAACAGATGTCTACGTGCAACAAATTTCCCTCCTGGCCAGAATAATTGCATAGAATAATAGTATCCTCTTCACCCTACTCTTAACGTCCCCTTCTTCCGGAATACTGAAGATTACCAATGGGAGACTCTGTAGAATCTGTTGCTTCACAGTGATTGAGATTACCTTGCAAACTTTTACCCAAAAACTTTGTACAAATGGACAATCCAAAAACATATGAATGTCAGATGCTCTCAATAAACCACATTTTGCGTAGTTAACCGATTCCCCTCCTCTCATCTTCGAGAGCTTACCCAGGGTAATAAAGACCCTATGCAGAGTAAAAAGATGGTTCCTCAATAATGGTGCTAATTTAACTTCCGTATGTACAACACGCATTGAAATTTTCCACCATCTTTGTTCTTGATCTAAGGACACCACTTCTCCCCAAAGGGAGTCCGGCAAGGTAAAATCCCCATCCTGCACATCCACCAATCCCCAATACCAACTTGAAACCTCCTGAAGCACCCCTGATTTTTAATTGTATTATCTTCAAACTGGTTTTCAACCCCCAAGCTGACTGTAACCTTCTGGGACCAATTTCTCAATTGGATGTACTTCTGTCTTGCAAGGTTTCCTCCTGTCCGCTCCGAAAGCTCTTCCCAAGATAACAACAAACCATTGCTAACTAAATCCCCCCAAAATTGGATCCCCGCTCTCTTGAGACGCAAAGTCAATACATCTGTAAGACTCACAGGTGTTCCCGGGGAATACCAAACCGGAGCTCAATGACTATGATACTCAATTTTAGCCACTCGCCGTACCCTAAACCAAACTTTAGCTGCATCCTGTGAAATTTTCAAACTTAATTTCTTGAAAAACTTGGGATCTCTGAACTTAAATAAAAAGTATGTAGCTGCGCCTTTTTCAGTTGCTAGCATACAATTAAGCATTTCTCCAACCGCCGAACAATCTGGGCCAGAGAATAACATTCTAACATTCTTAAGATAAAATGCCCATGTAAATCAGGAAGATTAAGGCCCCTGTCTCTTTTCTTCTGTGCAGTTTCTTCCATGCAATCCTAGGACCTTTTCGTGCCAAAATAAAAGAGTTAATCTTCTGTTGAAACATAATCAGGAGTCTATTATCCATTAATAGGGGAATAGAGTTATAAAGAATGTTCAACTTAGGCAAGATTATCATTTTAACCAAATTCACTCTTCCAATTATCGTAAGAGGAAGGTGTACCCACCCTAACATTAACTTACTACACTCTGTTAATACAGACCTAATATTAACCTTATCAAGTTAGTGTAAACTAAAAGATCATCAGCGAAAAAAGCCACTTTCTTCGTCCACCCCTTACCACTATAGGGAGAGATTTTTGGGTCTTGCCTAATCCTTCTTGCAAAATGCTCTATATACAAATCAAGCAACAAAGGGGAAAGGGGACAGCCATGTCTAGTACCCCTAGTAATCTCAAAGGGATCAGTAAGCCTCCCATTCACCAAAACCCTAGCCTCTGCTGCCTGATAAATCAATCGAATTGCCCAACAGAATTTACTTTCCAAGTTATTCCGTTCAAGAACTAAATTTAAGTAGTTCCAGTTAACTCTGTCAAACACTTTCATAGCATCCAAGGCTATAACTGCTAAAGGTTCTTGATATTTGGTAGCTAAGTCAATAGCACCAATTAGGTTGAATGTTTGTTCATACATAAACCTGATTCTTATAAAACCTTTCTGGTCTGGATGAATCAGTTCACTAATTACCCCAATTAACCTATTTTCCAGTATCTTAGCATAGATTTTATAGGTGCTGTTCAGCAACGATATTGGTCTATAAAATCCACATCTTACTGGGGATTTCCCTGGTTCTAAAATAAGAAAATGGTAGCTTTGCGCCAAGAAGCTGGCGCCGAAGCGCCCGCCTCAAACATCTCTGAAAACAATTGAGACATTAGAGGAATTATAGATTCACCCAATACCTTATAAAATTCAACTGAGATACCATCAGGTCCTGCCGCCTTCCCTTTACTTCTCTTTTTTTAGGACTACTCTTATTTCCTCCTCTGTGATAGGTCTGATCAAATAAGACTGCTTATCCTGTGTGAGGTGTGGGAGAGCATCCATATCTAACCAGTTCTCAACTGCCTTAATGTCCACTTCCCCCTTCTCCATATAGAGAGAAACAAAAAACTTTTGGAAGGCCTCTTTTATATCATCAGGGGATGTCAAACTAACCCCCGAATAACTATCCACAAGCTCCTCTATACTATCCCATGTCTGATCTTTCTTGATTTTCCAGTTATTTCCCCTTATTTTCTCCATTCTCAAATTGAGCCTCTTTATTTGCCTCCTATCTTTTTGCTATCTTTACTTGTAAAAGCGATTCCAGCTGCAGCCGCAACTTCCTTCTCTTGTTATTCAGATACTCCTTGTCACCTCCCTCCTCCAATTCAGAGTTACATAACCGAATTTGCTTCTCTATACCCTCCAATTGCTCCCTGTACTACTTCCTTCTACAACTAGCAAGACTTATGAACTTCCCTCTCATTACAGCCTTAAAAGTGTCCCAAGCTATACTTGTAGGGGCTTAACCCTGATTAATCCTAAAAAATTGCTCGGCATCCTTACGAAGGTGACCTATGACCTCTTCCTCCAGTAACAAAGTCCTATCCAAAGTCCATCTTCTCCCCCTTATCTCCTGGGGACCACTCATTCTTAAAGTTACTGCTGCATGGTCAGAGAAATGTACGGGTGAGTAGATAATATCCTTAAGCAAACCACACACAGACTTATCGACTAAAAAATAATCTATTTGTGACGCGTGACTGTACTTTCTGTTATAAAAAGAAAATCCCTGCTCCTCGCCTGCTCTTAGTCTCCACAGATCGCATAATTGAAAATCATTCATCATTAATTTAAGAGACTGTTGGGATTTTGGCGTACCCACTGACCTACATTTAGCTGACCTGTCCAATTTATTATCTAAATCCCACATTAAAATCCCCAACCATAATAACAGGGTCCGAAAACTGCAGGAGATACAAAAAAAACCTTTGCAGAGGTTCTATTTCATTACAATTTGGGCCATAGAAGCCTACCAGTGTAAATTTCCTTCCTTAGATCAGGAGAGTAACTATAATCCATCTACCTAGTTTATCCTTTATAGCCCTTGCCAATGTTGCATTTACCTGCTGCTTGACTAGAATCGCTACCTGTCAACATCAGGGCAGTGCACGCTCTACGGGCGACTAGAATGCAAAAACCAAACAATTTCAATCTAACATAATTTATGCATTGTGCTGATATGATGTTGCTTAAGCTTTTGCATTGCAGAGTTTAATCTTGAAGACTTATGTTCAGCATGCATATAAATACTGTTCACATGTAATGTACTGCTGCAGGCTTTCAGACTGTGTCAGGGTGTGGTCCCTTTCCAGGGCCTTCAATAACCTTTCCCTGCAGCATGCCTGGGTGAGGTTGGGGGGCTGGGCTAAGACTCTATAAAAGGGAGCCTTCCCAGCTCCACGTGCTCACTATTCAGAGGTCCCGGTGCAGAGCAGCAGCAACTTCCTGAGCTCCTGTTCCGGTGGCCTTCTTTGATCTTCCAGGCCTCTGCCCTTCATTTACATTGGTGATTCTTGATCATGGCGGTAAGACGGCGGTCGGGCTGGGCCCCCGATCCCGTTTTTGAAGACATCCGAGTTCTTGGGCCTAATTTTCATATTGAGAGATTTTACCTTGTGTGTGTGAATGTGCTCTGGGTTTTTCTGGCAGTTTCATGGTGGCATTCGAATCGGCAAGACGCGTTATTCGTTTCTTGTGATTTAACCCTTGATATTCATTGTGCGCTACCATTTCTTGGCAGTTTCATGGTGGCATTCGAATCGGCAAGACGCGCGATTCGTTTCTCGTGATTTAACCCTTGATGTTCATTGTGCGCTACCTTTTCTTGGCAGTTTCATGGTGGCATTCGAATTGGCAAGATGCGCTATACGTTTCTCGTGATTTAACCTTTGATATTCATTGTGCGCTACCATTTCTTGGCAGTTTCATGGTGGCATTCGAATCGGCAAGACGCGCAATTCGTTTCTCGTGATTTAACCCTTGATATTCATTGTGTGCTATCATTTCTTGGCAGTTTCATGGTGGCATTCGAATCGGCAAGACGCGCGATTCATTTCTCGTGTGAAATTCATGTTATTCTTTGTACGTTACCATTTCCTGACAGTCATATGGTGAGATTCGAATCGCCAAGTCGCACAATTCCTTTTCTTGTGTCTAATTCATGATATTCATTGCGTGTTACCATTTCATGATATTTACTGGCTGACATTCGAATCAGCAGAAAGCGTGATTCATTTCTTGTGCTTAAAATCACGGTGATCATTATGCGCTAACACTTCATGACATTTACTTGGTGGCTTTCGAGTTGGCAAGGCGCATGATTTATTTCTCTAGTCTATTTTATGTTATTCATGGTGCACAATCACTCCATGGTATTTACAACCTTTGTGAACATCTGCAATGTGCGCAATTCATGTTCCTGCAATTTTGTGAAAGCAAAAAATGCTAGAGTTTCTAGATGTAATGTTGTATGTACATAATTAGTTTCTCAAACACGATTCATATGATGGTGTAGAAATTATTTAGATCATTTCCTGATCCTCATGCAAAAGATAATACTTGAATTTGAAAGTTGCATTTAACCTTTCTTGATTCCGTCATAGGTATCCAGTCATCTTGAAGCCTAGTTATTTAAGTCTATGCTTAGGTTGTCCATGTTTTTTCAGAATGACAATGCTTAGAGTCATAGCCTAGTACTGATTAATATGAAATAATTTTGATATTGTATGTCTTAACCTTTTTGCTTCCTACAGGTCTCCTTCCCAGCTGCTCCCTTCCTAATCCCCTTTTCCCCACTTGGACTTTCTTAGACTCTGTGACAATTCCAATCAGAGTATTGGAGCTGTCTTGTGGTGGAAGTGTTGGGAACGTGCACAGACCCCAAGAATCTGGTGACTCTGACACTATCCCCTGGTATTAAAATTATGATCTGTTCAAACATAACATTGTATCCATTTGTGATTTTTAAACAAACTTAAAGTTTCCGCTTTGGTTAAATGTATCTCTTGCAGTATTATTATATGTGTCGGACACTCCCTAGGGAACAGCAAGATTTTGCTAGCCCTAGCCTTAACCCTTAAACTATTGACATTCCAAGACATTATTTGCAATAATCTTGCCCCGTCTCCCTGACACCCTATAGTCCTATCTAATTATACCTGAGTAGCCTGAGGTACTAAGAACATTTTATTGCTTCCTCCCAACCGCTTCCCACTCCATGCAATCCCAATCTCCCCTATCATGATCCCCACTGTGACCCACACCACACCCTCCCAACCCGGGGAAACCCCCCTCCTATTGACAGACCCTTAGGTCTCATTTAGAGCTCCTTTGAGCTCCCCGGCGTAGACTGTATACTATCTCCCTTCATTATGCTGGATCCATGATATTGTGCATTCTCCTATTGTGCATTACACAAAGAGTTGCTGGAATTTGAGGTGAGCTACTGCACCTACACTTTTAAATTCTTCCAACCATTTCCCCAACTCCCACCTTCTATTTAATGTTGCACTAGAAAGATCAGACCTGATCTCAAATGAAAACTCCTCTACTCTTAAGGGTCCCAACTCCAATGCCTTCATAAATATTTTCTCTTTCAACAGATATGTTTGAAAATTAACCAAAATCTTCAGCGGCTTCCTCTTGTTAGGGTTCCTCCTGAATGGATCCCTGTTGATCCTCTGAATATCCTTCATGATCTCAGCTTCACTTTCCTCCAAGGCCATTGTTTTCTTAAGAAGAGAAACTACATATTTTTTTAAGTCGTCTCCTTCCACACCATCTGGTACATTTCAAAGTCTTAAGTTATTCCTCCTTGAAGAATTTTCCAAATGTTGTAATTTTTCTTGTAAATTACGTTCACTTTCCTTTAGTGATTTAGCCGGTTATTATGAACATGGTGGGAAAGACTGCCGACCGCTGTGTCGGTGGTGAACAGAATCCCGCCGGTGGCGGCGAATGGAAACCCGCCATATAATGATAGAAAAACCCAACTCTGCCAAAAATTCCCAGACCACCACTCCCCGCCAGGACCCTGTCGGTGGGAGTCCCGGCCCACCCCAACCCACCCCGCCACCACCAAGCACACCCACATCCCGCCCTCCAAAGAATGATGCACAAATCACATCAGCGGACAGTGAAGGCCGAACGACTATTGACGGCTCCAACCGCCACGGGCGGCAAGTGGACACAACAGCAACAAGTGCACACATTGGCTAGGCCTATCACCCAGACACCTGACACACATCCAAAACACCATAAAACACCCCCATACACACCCCACAATCCCTTGCAACGAAACCAGGACCAGAAGACAGAGAGCCCAGAGCCAGACAGAGAACACCAGCATACAGGACACTCATAGCGACCCACAGAGGAGCACCCATACCCTGTCCCCAGTCACTCTGCCATCCACGACCCTCACCATGTCCCCCCCCAAAAAAAAACACTCTTCACCAAAAGGGAGTTAAGGACCATGGTGGACGAGATCCTGAAGGTGGAGCCATAAATATTCGGGTCAGAGGTGCAGCACACACCCATTGCGCGGAAATTGGAGCTGTGGCAGACCATTGTCAACAGGGTGAATGCAGTGGGACACCATCCACGCACCAGGGATGACATCCGCAAGAGATGGAACGACCTGCGGGGGAAGGTCACGGCCATGGCAGCCAGGCACCACGTCGCAGTGCAGAAGACTGAGGGAGGACCGCCACCAACACCACCCGACTACACCGACTGGGAGGAGAAGGTAGTCGCCATCCTGCACCCAGAGGGACTCACTGGAGGAATGGACTCGGGTAAGTCATCTACAATTACCCCATATACAACACATCTGCAATGCTTGCACCACCCCACCCCACCCACCTCGACCCACACCCCACCCAGCCATTACCCACCACATCCACCACCCTGCATTACCCACAACCCACTACCCACTACAAGGCCCACATCACTCCCGCTGTACACAGCCACCTACCCCTGCACGTACCCACAATGTAATAATACCCCCACCGCAATGTAACCCCACCACTGCCACTAAATGCAATGCCTACCTCACAAAGGCACCCTGGAAGGCCACTGAAAGTTACACCAGCACAAAATTGCACAGTTCTGTACACCTCAAACCCTGAGGCATATGTAACGGACATGTCTATGTCCCCAAACAGGCACCACCACCCATGCAACCCTAATGGAGGGGACAAGGAGTACCATAGCATTCCATGGAGGCAGAGGCACATCACAAGACCTTGGCGAAAGGACCCCTGGACACTGATGAGCAGGCAGGCCCCTTACACAGCCATTGATGCTCACCATGCAGCAGCCCAACCCAGGAAACCACTGTCACCCCTAACATCCAGTCAAGACCAGCAGGCCAGGGAGGCCTACCCACACAAGTGGACCCAGGGCACATACAGGTGGAACCCAGCTACAGGCGCCACAGTCTCCCACTCCCAACATGCAGGAAGGCGAGGGCACCAATACAAGTGGCACGTCAAGACCTGCGCAGGGGACACAGGCACAGGGGGCTAGGGCAAGTTCAAGTGCCCCAGTGAGTCAGGGGGTAGGGCACCGGATGGATGCAGCAGCCCAGGACGTCATTGCAGAGGTATTGGGGGCCTACCAACATACCCAAGACAGGTTGGCACAGATTCTGTCCATCCTGGAGCAAAGTCAGAGGATGCAGCAGCAACAACACCAACAGGCCATGGAGCAGTGGAAAGAACACAATTCCACAATGGCCACCTTTGCTGGAGCACTGCTGGGGAAGTCCTCCCAACGTGGAAGGGTTGCCCATCGGGCACTGACCCCCCTCATGCGAAGGATCCTGGCAGTGGTGTACCGAGACCTGGATGGGCGCTTGAAGGCTGAACAGCAGTCACAAGGGGGTGAGTACTCACAGACCGTACTTCAGCCTGGAAGGATGAGTGTGTGTGCGATAGGGCTCATGGTGCTTACAGCAGGGAATTTGACTGGTGTCCATCTACTGTATGTTCCCCAAAGGGTGTAGGGGTGTCCCTGTCAGGTTTCACCTACCTCAGCTCCAATACTATTTCAGGGGATGGGTGTAGGTCAGTATACTGCTCAGTAGTCAGGGGCATGGCCATGGGCATAGTGCACGGTGGTGCCTGTTGGTTGTGTCTGCTGGGTAGGTGTATGTCTGGCCATTGTGTATCAGCATTCAGCTATTTACAAGTGTCTCTCCTGTTTTGTCTCCCCATCCCTGTTCTCTTGTGTTGGTTTGGTACAGCATCCACATCAGGTGAGGGAGCTGAAGCACTGGCAAGTTGGGAGGCAGCGGCCCACGGATCATCAGAGGCAGAGACAACAAACGCCCAGGGGACCAGTGGGTGGGAGGGCGAGGGGACTTCCACGGGGAGGCTACTACCACAGGAGGTAGTGACTGTGAGACCCCCTCCGATGGGGGTCCTCCGGCGGTGGCGGACCCTAGTGGACATACCACTACCGTGAGATCTTCTGCCACCCACATACCATCAGAGCCCTCCCTTCTGCTCCCCACTGAGTTGCCCGTTCCCACCCACCCAGAAAGGTGGGCATCTCCTTCGCCCCAGGCACCTCTGCCCCTGCCCCAGTCAGCACTGCTGCCCTCACAGAGGAGGCTATTGACCTCCTGAGAACCATCTCTGTAGGGCAGACAACCATCGTCAATGCCATCCAGGGTCTGGCATCCGAGGTGTAGCAGACCATTGCCTATCTAGATGGCATTCACGGTGCTGCGTCTGCCATACAGAGATCTTTTCAGACTTTGGCCTCCTTTTGCATGGCAGCCAGTTTCCCTGGCCATTCCGCCCCCTCCAACCTCCTCTACCCCTTCCAGCACCCCACTCCCTTTACCCGTCCAAAGCACACAATCAGACCCGCTTACAGGCACATCAGCACACAAGAAGCACACTTCCAAACATAAGCACCACACCTCCCACCACAAGCATTCACACAGCCAACAGACACCTGCACATACAACAACGTCCACTTCCCCCAGTGTGCCCGCGTCTTCCACCTGGATATCTGTCCCCTCTACATCCACACCCTCATGCACTGCACCTTCACTCACTGTTACTGCTACTCTTCCTGCACTCACCACGATAGCAGACAGGCATACATGCACCCCATACACCACACCTGCACTAACCAACTCTACTGTAGTTGGCACATGCAGCACACTCACCAGACTTGCAGACACCCACCCAACAAACATCCACACTAGCTGTCTGTCTTCTCCCACTGTGTCCACCCCCCACCTCCCAAAACACACAAACGCACCAAGACACCCACCCGTCTGACATCCACCACACCACAGCATACTGAGCAGTCACCTGCACCCACTACATGCACACCTACACCCCACACATCAACTCCCTCTGCCTCCTCTCCCACGCCCTCATCCTCGCCCACCCCAATTGCTCCCAAGAAACTTTTCCTCTCCCGTGCAGACCTGTTCCAACCCACTGGCCCACCCTGTCTTGTCCCCAAACGTGCCCACCTCCTTGCCTTTTCTGCTCCTTCTACATCACAGCCCACCCCAGTCCAGCCTTCCTATTCCTGTGCTCCTTCCCCGGTGAAGAAGAAGGTCCGGTCAGAGCCTAGGCCATCCAGCTCCACCTGAGCCAACAGCCCCCACCCCCTTCAAAGGAGAAGCCCACCCCCAACCTCCTCACGCAAGTCAAAGTCCCACCCCTGTCGGAAATCCCCACCCTCACCCCTCCCAGCCGCCCTTCCAAGAGGTGCCTGGATCCCCATAAGGTGCCCCGTTCAGTGGAGTACCCAGCACTTGTTGGAGTCAGGTTGTGGCCAGTTGTGGCCAAGGACAATTTGCATTTTATGGACTGACCATTGGCCCTGTTTTGCTCAGTGAGCTACAAATTAAAGTTTCTGTGTGGCCTATGTTTGGGCTGCACGCAGTTCCACCCTGGTGTTTGTTTTAATTTTTTATGGGTGTGGGGCTATTGTATGTACTATGGTCAAGTTGCAGTGGCCTTCGGTCGGGTAAGTACCACTTGGTGTGGGGTGTCTGACTTCTGCTGCTGGGAAGGGGTTGGGGGGCATTGCAGAGTGGGTGGAGTGGGTGGGTATGTAACTATGCGCTTTCCTCCCTTGTGTCGTAGGTTGCGGTACTTACCGTTGTCGTCTTTGTTGGCGGTCTTAGTTGTATAGGTATATGGCATGGAGCAAGGATGGCATGATCAGCAGCTCTCTGTCCATGGATGCCGCTGCACGTTTTGTGGAACTCCGTTGAGTCTTTGCTTCTATTTGTTTCATTTCTGCCTGGCTTTGTGTGGCGATGGTTCCCGCCCCCGAACTGGCAGCGGAATGATGGTTCATATTTTGATGGGCGGGTTGGGCCTTTCCGACGGCCTGTGGGCGGACTCTGCCATCGTCAGCCGGACTCCTTTCCTGGTGGTGGGTAGTGCGCAGTATGCGTGTGTTTTGTTTGGTTCATCATTTGGCGGTCCGGACCGCTCCTCTGTTGGTGGTTTCTACCGCCACCGCCAGTGGAGCAGAATGGGCCACCATGTTCATAATGAAGGCCTTAATTTCCTCTTTGTTCCTACTTATTTCTCCTTTAATGGTCTCAACCGATTCCTCAAGGGCTTGAATCCTAAGCGCTAGAAGATCAAACTTTTTTTCCAATGACTCACAAGCCAGCCTTATCTCTCCTTGGTTTGCCTCTGAGACCGCAAACCCCTTAGATATATTTTCAGTGAGTGCCAAGAACATGTTTCCAATTTACCAGGCTCTGGTAGCATAACCTGCCCCTGATTATCCAGAGGGGGGGAAGGTTCTGTAATCCCCAAAGGCCCCACAGTGTCAGGAGAATCAAACATCTTCACAACCTCCACACTCACCCTAACCTTGCGCTGACTCTCGCAATAGTCTCCATCCTGAAGTGCTTCCTCGAGTCCCGGAGATGTAATCAATCCCCCCTCGCCAGTTCCCCATCCTGCGAGAGTGAAGCAGCCTGCTCCATCTGGCTACTGGGAGTAGGGGTTACCAATGGAAAAGCCCTACAATAGGCTTGTAAGGAAGGAGTCACTTTGGCTTTGCCAATGCTTGCTTTCTGCTTTATTTTAGCTCTTTTTGAATTGCTCCCGACCTCCTCACTGAAGAGGCTTCTACCCTGAAGTTTGTCTTTCTCTTCCCCACCTTCCCCTCCTAAAGGTAAACTTAACTTTATTATTTTGTTAATTGTATCCTCCTTCTCATTGCCTCCTCGCCTGGCTTTTACCAGAATGGAGCCTCTTACCATCCAGTTGTTTTCTCCCACCTTTGTTGGTGAAAAACGCCTTACTCTCCCTCCAGTCGTCTTCACGAACTCGTCAGGCTCCACAATCGTGCCCCACACCAAAGGCTGCTCAGCAACCCGACTGGTGCTGACTCTACTCGCGCTCCCACGGAGGGGAACGGGCGATACTGCCCGACGGCTCCTTTGGAGCTCCAGGGTGGCGAGGGCCCAACCTGTGGCCCCACCCGAGCCGTCCGTCTTCGTGGGGCTGGTGCCAGAACACATGTACCTACTACAAGGTACCTACAAGATAGTCGCCGCTAAAGCTGAAGCTGCGTCCGCTAGGGGAGCTCAGGTAGTACGCTCAGCGTGCAGCGATCCTGCCGCCCGCCATATTCCCCCGCTGTTTTCTTCCGGATTGTTACCCTCCATGGGGTATTGTTGAGGTTATGCATGCCATGTAATTTTATTTTCTACCATCATCAGTGTGGTCTTATGTGGCTCCAAAGCCCATGACTAAGATATGCATGCTGAATGTTCCTTCGAGTTGTGTACAGAACTGTTATGTGCATAGGCTATTGTTTAGAAAATGCACAGTCAAAGACACATTTGTAGTTTTGAATAGACATGTGATGTTTGTGTTCCACTCTTGCCGATTCCTTATCTTTCTCAATCACAGATTGGCTGTTTTGTTCATCCTCAGTTGGCATTGTCAAGCAGTGTTACAGGCAGATGGGATTTTGCAGACTGACATGAGCAATGGACATGGATTGGACCAGGTAATGTTTTGCATGAGATTTGTGGTGCGTGGATTCTATGTCCAGACTGTCAGGACAGTGGTTTGGAATTGTCCTTTTCCACCAAATAGATCTGTTTTGTATTGGAGGTGGCTCAAATGTTGGCATATGTATGTCCATTTGTGTCTAACACGTGATAATGTTGTATCCAGGCACTCTACCACCATTATGGTTTGTGTTGTATGTGACCTAACTTGTGCATAGCTGTCAGTGTGTTTCCTCATTGCAGACCAATATGCATGTGTCTGAAGACTGACATAGGTGAATGGAAAGCCTACTGTTACCTGACCATGGTGAGTGGAAAGTTCCATGACTTGGGAGATTAGTACTGACCTCTGTCTGTTTCATGGGGTATGGTTATTTTGGAGGATAAGGTATGGATATGTGATAAGGCTTTAGCTGATGATACACTGAGCAAATCTGTCTGCCTCTTGGGAGGGTGATAGACTGACATGTCCTTAATGTCTGTCTTCTGTGGGTTTGTAGTGAATGACACCGAAGCTGAAACACTGAAATCCACAGCAGGATTTCACAATGTGCTAATTGCCATTCTACAAATAAATATGTGGAGATGTACAATGCAGGTGACGTCTGTCATGTGTATGTTACAGTCCCAATGCAATATGTATCCTGGTTGTACAGTACATGTGGGATGACAATAACAGAGGTGTAACATTGGAGAGGAACATTTTGGTACAATAGTTGTCAGACATGACAGTCATATATGGTTGATACATCACACTTACACAGGATCTGTGATTAAGTGATGTTTATTGGGGAATGAACAACAAAATGAGTGAATTGAAAAGAAATTAAATAAAGTTAACAGTAAAGAGTTCAGTCATGGTGGATGAAATCATCAGAATATCACCATTTGTAAACACAAGTCCAGTGTCCTTGCACCATAGGAACATGGAGTTAGGTATCAGAACAGTCAACAGGGTGTATTAGTCACACACAGGAGGGACCAATCAGGAGAGGTTCAATTCCTGACAGTGGGTTTAGGCTTGGCATCTGCTTCTCCTGGATCTCTGGGTGGATGTCCACATTTGCAGGGTGGTTCTTCTGCTACAGAGGAGTGATGTGTCTGTAGCATTCCCTACCCCCAGCAGGGCCTCAATTTCAATAGCAGCCACATATGTTGAGGGGCCTGATGACTCGTAAGTGAAAGAGGCCTGATGTTGTGTGCCAAAGCTACTCAGGGTAGTGTTGATGTCTCTCAGCACCGCAGCAGTGGAAGCCCGAATGGCATTTTGGGCCTGCCACTGCTGCATGGCTTCTTCGTGGTTGTCCCACTGAAGCTGTCTGATCTCCCCCATCATGGTCAGTACCTGGCCCATCATACCTTGGGAATTTTGGTAGGCTCCCAAGACTTGGGAGTTGATCTCCTGTTCTGTTGTGTCTCTTGGAGTCCCGGTCCTCTAGCTCTCACCATCCCTTCCACGCACCCTACTCCCACGTACCTGTGCCCCGGGCACAGTGTATCCACTCTCACTGGTGGCAGGACCATCATTGTCAGGGGTGACATTAGGAGCTCAGGTACCTGTACTGGAGGGTACATGATAGAATAAACTGTCCTTGGGACACAGGTTTGGGATGAATGGTTGCCTGTGATGTAGTTGCAACAGGGCTAGAAGAAGCCGTTGTGGGCAGAGTGAGACAGACAGTTGTTGACTGACCAGGTGTCCTTGATGGGCCAGCTTCGTCCTCAGTGTCCAGACATCCAGGGCTGTTTTCCTCACTGGGGCCTTCATCCAGAGGGGTAGTGTCTGTCTCAGGTATATTCTCCATCTTGGGGATGGCAAGGTTACCTGTAGGAAAAGTGGAACACACAATTGGTGTAAGTGATGCAACAAGTGATGTATAAATTAGACAACTAAACATGGTATGTGAGATGCACACACTGCCTTTACATGATCCCCTGATATGATAATGACAGCTGCTACTTAACCTGGGTTAGTGCAATGTGGGACACAGAGATTTGCAATTGCATACAGCATGCTCCGTGCTCTTGGGGTGTGTTGGTATTTAAGTGGCTGCAAGTAACCTCATATCTTGTCTGAGTGAAGACATGACAATGTACATTTCTCGCCTAGTAAGGTATATGGTAACATTGATCCAAGTACAAGCTGAACAATGCACAATTGTGTCAGAGCTGGCACACAAAATTGGTGCTACCTTTGGCCCTGGGCCGATGTCTGGGTGCACTGCAAGTCTGTCCAGTTTACCATTTAGATGTCTCCCCCAGGTGAGTATATGACAGTATTAGGAATGTTTTCTCTGAGTCCAGTTTGGGATGGGCAACAGGTGTAGCTGTGCTTTGCTTGTAATGGTACTGGTAGTGGTCCATTGCATAGCTGTCATTGCCATGAACTGTTGAATGATGGACCATTCAGGTTGGTTTACTTTGATTGTTAGTTTTACATGCAAGTAATTTAAAATTTAGTGCACGCTTCTGGTTTTGACAATGTTGGAACAGTGCCTTCCGGTAGTTGTGGTGCTGTCGGTTCCCAGGACGTCACATGCCCTTCCCAAACACTGTGGCCGAAGGTGAGTTTACTTGACATGTGGCATGGCAGTGAAGGTTGTTTGGAGCTTTAAACAGAGGGGTGGTGGGTGGTTTGGTCACTGGGGTGGGGAAAGGTGATGAGCGACCGTGCTAGTCAAAACTATTTGGTGACTTGAATGTTGTGGTGACTTACCCAACTACACTCCCCCAGGTATTCCTGTCAGGCCCTAAGGATGCAGGATGTCCGAGACCTTCTCCTCCCATGATGTGAACTATGGGGGAGGTGGTTGGGGCCCACCGCCAGTCTTGGGAACTGCCAGCTGGTACCTGGATGCCATGCAACAAACCTTCCCCTGAGGTTGTTCTACTGTTTCCTGATGTCCCCCCATGTATGTGGGTAACTGCCTACTGCATTCACCCTGTTGGCTATCCATTGTTACATCCTGGCTATTAATGTTTGCTAGACATGTGCTCCAAATAGATATCGCTCTACCCAGACAATTTCCACAATCGTCCACCATCAAGCTGAGCTCATCATCAGTGAAACGTTATATGTTTTTATGGGGACATGGTAGTTGTGGAAAAGATGGTGGGGCAGTGAATTAAAGGATGATAAATGTTTGTGATGAGGTATGGGTGCTGTGATGTGAGTGGGTGACGGTGGTTGTGTATTTTGTGGTTTTGTAAATTGTGTTGTGTATGTTGTGCAAATGTGGGATGTATGCTGAGTGTAACGTATAAGGGTGCCTATTGTTTGTTTAGCTAGTTATATTTTCATGTCTAGTCTCTGTGTGTGACGTTCTGGTTGTGGGTTGTGTAGGGGTGTGTTTTATAGTGCATTGTGTAGGTGTGTCAGGTGTGTGAATGTGTGTCAGGTCTGGCGTATTAGAACTATCCAATGTGTTGTTGCATTCTGACTGATGTGTGTTCTGACCGCCACTGTTCACACCGCCAATGGTTTTCAGGCCATGGAAGAACTGCTCTCATGATTTGTGGATCATAAGTAGATTGGTCGATTTTTGTCAGGCTGGCGGTGCTGGTGGTCGAACCACCTTTTTTCCATCCGCCAGTGTCCTGGCAGTTTCTGGAAATTGACTGGTTTTTGGTGGTCTGTGCTGTGTATCTCTTAATACGGCAGTCAGATGACCGCCAACATGATCTTACTGTTAGACTACCAAACTTGTAATAAGGCTCCTTGTGTGTCCGTTGCTATTACGTAAAATAATTTCAAAACAACTGTTTGTGTTTTTGCAGATGAATGCTCTCTATATGATGTGAACATTACAACTCAATGTCAACAGAGACTTAACAATACAAAGAGAATTAGTTGATAGTAAATCTAGTATTTAAAAGCATCACTTTTAGTTGACATTAATGATGTTTGTAACATTGCTGCTTGTTCAAGCCCATGGCCGGATAGCACAATAACCACGATAAGAGTGTTAATCACCAATTGACCTTAATATCACTGTAACATAAATTCAAAAGCTGCTGTCATTTTTATATTGATGTACGCAGTGCTTAGTTTCTAAAAGAATGCCTTCTGTTTTTTCCCTTTAGTTTACTTCTTATGATGTCAAAATTCTATATCCTTTAATACTACCTACATTCTTTTCCGACTTGACATCACTTTTGTTAAACCATAGGGTGCTTACTCTAAAAAACACTATGGGCCAGATTTACAAGGCACTAGCGCCACTGTTGGCGCTTTTCACTGCACCATATTTACAAAGGGGCGTAAAGCCAATTTCTGTGGCTTAACGCCTCCTTGCAGATATGACCCCGATGCAGTTTTCTGCAGCCGAGGGCATCCAGTGGGTGTTGGTGTGGGCATTCCACAGCAACACTCATTGCTTTTCAAGCTGCCCCAGATTTGCAACACGGAGTAAATCTGAGGAAGTGCCAAAAATGAATGCCACCCTAGGGGTGGCATTAGCATGGCACAACGAACATGGCAACTGGTCCTGTTGGTGGCAGTTTAGTCTCCCACAGACAGTGGTTTTATCAGATGAGTAGTGTCACACTCATCTACATCTCCTGAGACACAGTGGTGAATGGGGGCACACCCTGGTTTTGTGAGTGCATTTCCTTTTTGGTTTACTTTAAAAATTCCCAGAAGCTCTTATTCAATCTGGAATTGTTCTGGCTGTCACTTAGCCACACCCTTTTCACATGAGATGTACGATCATTTGCTGCATGTTTAAAGGGAATCTGAGTAAAGAGCTAATGAGATTAAAGGATGTGCTACTAAAAGGCAGTATGGCAATTCCGGCGATATTGTATGCAGATGGGGCAGATCTTATGGCTCACATGCCTACTGCCCTGTACAGAATTGAAGGTTCTATATCAAAGAATGCAAGAAGAAAATTAATGGAATGAAGCACACATATCCCCTTTTTTTTAGAACAAGCCTGTTGTAAAGGTGTGACGGTGCGAATTAAACATCATGACTGGGTGACTTGTTTTGTAACCTGCAGGCCAGAGGCCGGAACTCCATTAAGATAAGTTTATAAGATGGGGGGAAGGAAGGATCTTCATGGGGGTTCACTGAACTGAACTACAGCTCCAACCCACACACACCTGTGTGACCATCCACAGCCTCAGCACACCAGGAGGTACCATAACAAAAGACGCTGAGGGCTCCCATGGAGCAGGAAGGAGGGATCATCATGGGGGTGCACCCGAACTGAACTAAGTCTTCCAGCCACACATGCCAGAATGATCAGCCACAGCCTCAGAACACCGGGAGGTGTTTTGGAGGAGGCACATTCTGGTTGGCAGAGGCGAGGCCCTAGCCAAGCAGCATTGACCACTCCCATCAGGGGTGGGTGATTACACTCACTGTATAACCTGTGCTCTCCTTTTAGTTGCTTGGCACAGAGCAGTCAGGCTAATCACAATGGCAATGTGTAAAGCATCAGCACAACACTACCACACCATCAATACAATGAGTGTCATAAAGGGGACTTTACATGAGGTGTATTCAACACACACAATAATTAATACAACATAAACATCATGTAGTTCTGGGCATAAATCACATTTCGAAGCATCACTAGCAGTACTAGGTCCAACTGTATCAAAATGACATTAGAAATATGTACACATGAGAAAAATAATAATTTCCCTCCCAGCACCCTCATGCAGTGCCAACCCTCTGTCAGCATAAGACCAACCCCAAAGATTAACCCAATTCAATGTGACACAATTCTTGGGTGTACGCTGGTTTACAACGATAGCAGCAATGTGTACTTACATACTTACAGCAACCATCTTCACTTTTAGATAGTTCCACAGCCTAGGCTGCATAAAGGAATCCCAATGCCAACTGTGATAGTCCTCAGACCAAGAAACAAAGTGAACACCACACCGCCATGCAGTGTAGTTTGTCATAGGTGGTTGCTTCCGCTCACTTGCTTTGCACCGCTCCGCGGTGTCACAGATATCAGACAGGCTAGTATAACATGCACTCACTCACACTCACTCCAAACACCGGCCGGCTAGTTGGCACTGCACTCGTAGACCCCCCCCTTGGGTCCAAATCTTTCTCCACCCTCCAACCAGTTCCTATTACCCCATTCTCTCATGAGCTGGAGAGGATAGCAAGCTTTCCCTGAAGACTAGGCTTCTCTCACGGCCAGAATTACACTTTTTTAGGATCCTGAGCAAAGGTGAGTGGGGAAACAAAGAAATAATGGCTGATTAGGAAATAGTCCACAAATGGAGGTCCGGCCACCACTCGAAGAATGCAAACAGGGGTCTCTGCACCGTGCCTTCTGGCCTGTGCCATGGCCTGCCAAGCATGGGGGGAGGGTCACTCTGGGACACACGTTGTTTACAGTGGCACCCAGCCCAGCCAAGCGCTCTGACATACAGATAGTTACCAAATATGCACCTCCCTGGTCGGAGGCACAGTGTCTGAGGCGCAATGACTTGAGTTGTCCCAGACAGTCCCGGTTGCACACAAAGAGTTACAAAATCTGCACCTCCGTGGAATGAGGCACAACATCTGGTGCACGATGACTTGACTCTCACCAGACAAATCTGATCCCACATGGAAAGTTACCACTGCTGTATCTCACTGAAATGAGGCACAACATATGGTCCACGTTGACTTGAGTTACAGTAGAAAGATCAGATAACACACACAGAATGTTACCAATGAGATACCTCCCTAGAATGAGTCACAATGTCTCATGCACAATGATTTCAGTCACACCAAACAAATCCAATCACACACGGAAAGTTACCAATGCTGTGCCTCCCTGGAACTAGGCACCACGGCTGGTGCATGATCACTTGAGTTGCACCAGATGAATCCGATCACACACGGAAAGTTACCAATGCTGTATCTCCCTCAAATTTGGCAGAGTGACTTGAGTCCCACGAGACAAATCTGGTCACACACAGATGCAAGTTCAGCAGTGCCACATGAGGTAGAATGCAATACTGCTCCGGGTACCCCCCCACCCCAAGGGTCACAACCAGCGAATCGGACACCGCACAGAATGAGCATGCAGTCAGATGATGCTCGACAAAGGTAGGCCACACGGAGTCCAGCAACTGGTGAATCCACTCACTATCGACCAGATGCTTATGCATGTGATGGCCCCAAGATGAAGGGCCACATGCCTTGAATGTGGGTAGTACCATGAAGACTCCACCTGCACCGCTTCTACCAGGTGATGTCCAGCAGATGATGTAGACAGTTAAGAAGGCAGCACTCTCCAGATGACACCATAGAAGGTGTGGGTCCCTTACGGGAGGCCTTTAATGTCCCTGAGACCTCCACAGAGAACAAGGAGCCCATCAATAAGCCCTTGGAGGGCACACTTCAGAGTGCACACAGTAGCAACCAATTTGCTCAGGCCAGCCATGATGCAGGAAGAGTGCGTGGTCCCTTCATAGGGCAGTAATTACTCCTTGTGCACAACAGGTTCTTCTTGCAGTTTGCACCACTTTCCTTCAAGTATATCGCTACTTTGTTGCAGTGTGGCACCAGTAGTTATACTGTAGTGTACCTTTGAAGTTGGAGAAGGATTCAGAGGGTTCCCCTTTGAACCACAGATGTCTCCCCTAAATTTCAGTCCCTTTTGCCATTGGGCTGTGAAATGCAGATCTTACTCTCTGGTGGGGCCAAGATCTGGCTCAAAGAGGCCAAGTGCCAGAACATCACCCTCAAATCTATCCAGTCAAGCCCAAAAATGGCAGAGGTCTTCATTCCAGTTGTGTGCCCAGCTTTATAGTTGTCACTGGGTAATGCACAGATGTGCTCCCCCATCCTCCACTGTGGACTAGAATCAAATTAGAAAGCACACAAAGTATTTTAGGGAATGGAAATGTCCACTTTCTATAAGCAGCATTTCCCCATGACTATTGACAAAACCACCTTTACCATAGAAAAGGGTTTCTCAAGACACATCCAATGATAGTAAACAACATGAGGCTGCTCTGCTGCAATCCACTGTAGCAGGTTGGAATCATTGTAGCACTTGTCCCACATTAACCTCTAGGCAGAGCAGCTCTCCTATGCAGTGAAAACAGATATGGGTATTCTTCATTGTGTGGGCATACATGCCTTTGCGCACATACAAGCCTGCATTGGCAAGATGGACACATGTTTAAAAACACCACAGGTGCAAGTGTGCATACAGGCCTGCTAAGCCAGACAAGTTACATGTTTAAAGCACCACAGATGCTAGTGCGCACACCTAGACTTGCAATGACAGGCTAGATACATACTTAAGACCCCCTAGATGCTAGTGTGCACTCACTGGTGTGCTACGGCAGGCTGGGTGCAGGTTTAAAGCACCATCAGTGCTATTGCGCATAGCCAGGTCTGTTATGACAGGCTGGATTCATATTTAGGCATGCCATGGCAGCAAGTGCACACCCAGGCCTGCCAGGACAGGGCCAGCACATGTTTAGTGCACCAATGGACACGGGAACACACTGGCCAGTGTCAGGTCCTCATATAGGTGAGAAGGTGTGCCCATTTCTACACTGTATTGACGGGGGAAAGGGACCAGGGCCCTAAGGCCACCAAGTAAGGAATCAGCCCAATCTTAGGGGAAGAACCGATCCCCCTAGGTAGGGAGAACCCACGTGGGGGGTTCTTCTCTACCTGTTATAGGGCACCCATGTGTACTTGTCCAGAAACCCATCTACCACCTGCCCCACCCTTTAGGGGGTGCTCTAGGGGTAGCTTCAAGATTGGCTATAACATTA
The DNA here is from genome assembly GCF_031143425.1 of Pleurodeles waltl. Classification (NCBI taxonomy): domain Eukaryota; kingdom Metazoa; phylum Chordata; class Amphibia; order Caudata; family Salamandridae; genus Pleurodeles; species Pleurodeles waltl. The sequence goes on along the minus strand of NC_090451.1, from coordinate 385,269,968 downwards.
GTAGTGCCATCAGAAGCCTGATCACAACTGCGTCTCTGCAGGCCTGCATTTGAAAGCCAGCTACATGCTTCACAGGCTACTCTGGTGTGGGGCATACTCTGTGCAGCCTCCCAGCAGTAGCCAGCACTGTACCCACTCCTGGTATGGGGTGTACCTTTTTTACAGGGTCCTCAAGGGTACAGCACCTGAACCATTCATGTAAGAGCCCCCTCCTACCATGTGTAGGCATGGCACGCAAACTTTCCCTCTGCAGTACAATAGGAAGGTACCCAGATTCCCAAGGCCTCCCAAAGAGAGTCAGCAAAAGACCAGGAGGAAAAAGCAAACATTTCAGGTTAATCCCCTAAGAAGGGCCATTTCCAACAAGGAGCTGTAACAAAAGTCACTAAGGGCTCCCATGCCGCAGGAAGGAAGGATCTCCACAGGGCTGTGTCTGAACTGAACTACAGCTCCCAGCCACACACGCCTGTGCAACCACCCAAAGCCTTGGCATGCCAGGAGGTGTTGCAACAAAAGCTGCTAAGGGCTCCCACGGCGTGGGAAGGATGGATCTTGATTGGCTGCACTTAAACTACAGCTCCCAGACACCTGTGCGACCTCCCACAGCCTCAGCAGGAGGTGCTGTAACAAAAGCTCTTAAGGGCTCCTGCGATGCTGAATCCATGTGGGATACACCCGGGCAGGTGTCTGGGCCAAGACCAGGCCCATCTTCACCCGTCACTGTCTGGAGGAGGCTGGGCCCTGCCTCTTTTGATCTTGACTTTCCAGGGTTCACACCAGGTCAGCTCTATTCTATTCTACATATCTGACTTTGCCCTTTGCTTTTCTTGGTGTATTATTCACTAACATTTTGACCCCAATCTAGCTGGGGTGTCTGGGGCCCAACATGGGCAAGCGTAAACTGCTGGGGGATAAAGACAATGTCCCTAAGGCCAACTAGCAGTACCACCCTTGATTCCATTTGGCCCAAGCGCTAGTGATGTTAACAAAATAAATTAATTTGGTGGAGCTCAGACTATCTCCGGATGCAGAGGTGGGTTCTAGTACTTTGTCACTTGCCCCACCAGCTCAACCCATTTATGCAGCTCCTGACCCTCAGCCAGGTCCTGATGACTTGTATAAATCCCTAGCATATCCTCGTGGCCCATCAGCAGCTGATTAGAAATGCCTCCGCTGAAGCTCTTAACAATAGCTCCTGTGCACCATCAGCTAAGAGAAAGCGCAAACCAAAACAAACTGGCTATACTGTGGGTCTCTTTTACAAGGCCCTAGTGTTGCATAGGTTCTTATTATAGGAATGAGGCTACTGGATTTGGGTGGTAGAATCGCCTGGGTTGAGGATACTGAGTACAATTCCACACCAGGTGACACCTGTCTGCGTAATCAGGGTTTTCCGGCTAACAAGCAGCTCCTCATCTCTGACCAAGATGATTGTGGCAACTGGGCACATCGCAAGATGGACTCCTGAGGGAATCATGGTAAATCGTATCGCGCCCCTTAATCTCAGTTACCAAAATCTCACTCAGGCAAAGACAACAGAGGCAGAATATAGTTCAATAAGCATTTATTGAAGCAACTGTATCTTAGATAAAAGCATGTGTGTAGCAATAACTAGGATGATAGAATAGAAGCAAGCATATGACTAGAAGTGTAAAACACAGAAACAGTCCTACCATACTTTCAGAAAAGGGGGATGGACCTATAATCCTGCCTACGCTAAGTATGAGAACAGCATACTAAGCCCAATTTGCCCTTAGAAAGGCACCATCCCCATATGGATCAGGACCTCAGCCTCTAAGGAGGTAGCTGTAGCAAAACATTCAGCAATCAGCATACAGTCGTGGTCATCTGGCTGGAATCTCCCTCTAACATGCCTGGGACAAAGAGGTGTTCTTATAATAAAACTACTAACATTCTCAGTAATAGTCGCCTGTTTCTGTGAATGTTAAAAACACAGCATACCACGTTGTTGGCAATCCTATCTGACTGTAGCCTTAGAAGTAGCACAGAGTCTCTGCTAAGAACACAGTATTTTCCTATGCGAAAGGTTAATGCGATAGAAATAATAAAAACAGCACTTCAAAAGTGGCTCTTGCCAGAAAAATAAAACCATGCTGATGAAAACGTATCTAGGTGAAAGTGCACAGCTGCAGGCCTAGGTAACAAAATAACGACTATAAAATATGGCTACAATAGCTACACAACACCCTCCCCTTGCCAGCCAAAGGTGGTTCAAAGCTAAAGCTAAAATGAGTCATATAAACCCTAAACTAAAGCAATAATTAGGACGTCAGTTATGACAAGTTAAGAAAGACAGGCCGTATGAAAGGACAATTTTAAATATCTCAGAGTGGCACAAGGAAATGAATTTAAAAGTCAGTCATTTTGGAAATCGCCACTTATATCCAGGACAATTGAAGCCAGGAGATGTTCTACTTCGGCAGGTGGTAACATATCCAAATCATGTCCAAAGAAGACTATAGAGCACTTGTGTTCCAGAGCCTGAGCTTCAGCTGAGGCAGCAGCATTCTGTGTATTGCCCATCAGTGAGCCAAGAGTCGCAGTATCCACAAAGGGCAACTCATAGGCAGCCTCTCGCAGCAGTCGTACCCTCAACACGCATGTCTGATAATGAGCCCTCTTCGTGAACATCAACAGATCAGCGTCCAATGAAAGTAAGTGCTGCGTTGCACATTCAAAGAAAGACCAAAGGCATCAAAACACGGGCTGCACACAATCCAAAACCAGTCAAAATGTCAACGACCAGTCACACTCCAACTGTTGCAGGAGTGGTGCTCAGAAATACTGCATCATTCCTTCATGACACAATTGCGCTAGCAGCAGCATTCTCAGTACTCCATGTTGTAAAGGGACAGCCATTGCGCAGAAAAAGTAGCAATAGCAGAATGCCACCAATTATAGCCAAACTGATAGGAAATCCCAAAAAATTGAGTATATGGCTGAAGGTATTAAACCAAATATGGAGGACAAGGTGTGACCAGAACCAATAGCCTTCAAAAAGTAGGCAATTCCAGTACTACTGGACACATTGAATGTTCGTCCCATGAGTTCACCAAAGTGTCTTGGAAACGTTAGTTCTTAAAAGGTTCTGAATCTCCGCTGATGACCTCACAACTTGAAGCGCATATGACTCGTGGGCTGATGTGAGCGCCACCTGTGTTTGGAACAATCAGGCCTTTAGGCCCTGATTTATACTTTTCGCTAACGCAGTTTCGCGTCAAAAAGTTTAGCGCTGACTAGCACAATTTTTTACTGCCACCTGGATGTCATATTTATACTTTGACGCTGGGTGGTGCTAAAAATTGGTTAGAGTAATTTTTCCCGACGCTAACCATTGCACCTTCTTGTTAGGCAAATTGACGTTAACGGAGGAAAAATTACTCATATCCATTTAACGACATGTAAACACGTCGCAAAATGGAAAAACACAATGTTTACCCACAATAGCATCAAATACAGACGTTAACGGAGAAAACAGTGCAAAAGAGAGGCAAAATGGAGCCAGGACAGACATCAGGAAAACCCCATTCATCCAGCAACCAGCCAGGAGGACACAGACAAGAACCGGGGGGTAGAAGAAAAAAGAGAACGTGTTGTTTCAGTGCAGAGGAGCACGAAATACTTGTGAGATAGGTGACAGAGCATCAAAATCTACTCTTCGTCACCTCAAAATTCCCAATTGGAAGGAGAGAGGCTATTTGGCAGCAGATAGTGTACAAGATTAACAGTGTGGCAGAGGTCAGGGGAACTGTAACTGAGTGCAAGAAATGCTGGCATGGCAGCAAGCAAAGGACAAAGGAAAAAATGGCAAGGAACAGGAAGGCAGCACTGCAAACTGGAGCTGTGAGTCCAGCACCACAAGGGGACTTGGGCGAGATGGAGGAGATGGTTGCAGTGGTCATTATGGAAGAAATTGTCACAGGAATTGCAGGAAAGAACAGCCTAGACTACCAGGAAACACCACAAATGCAGGGTAAGTTTCATGGAGGAAATTTATGCTAAAACGTCAAGTGCAAGAAGGGGGAGGCACATAGGACTCACTCAATGCAAATCAAAGGAGCACAGGGGGGCACAGTGCACATTAAGCAGGTTGCAACATGCTGATGTAAGCTACACATGTACCTACGCCTTGGTAGTGCCATGCACCATAACACATACGCAACCTGGACTTATGTTGAACACCAGGCCTAAATACCTCCATGTACATATGCAGCACATAGGATGGATGGCATGTATAATCACTTTGTCACTGGTTGTGTCATCACTACATCCCTTGCATATAGTCATATCAACACTACCAACGCAACCAGACTTCTGAGACTAGGTAGCCAGTCAATACCATTCCTGGGGTTACGTCATAGTGGTGTTCCTTGCAGTAACACCTTGCAACTGCCTTGCCTCTTTGCCCAAATGCATGTGCGCTGCATCTCACAGCACACAAGTCATTGCAACTGTCCCAACAGTACCCAGACATGTGCCAGTAGCACCACCACACCGCACAATGACAACACATTCACATGAGGCAGCCACCACTCCATCATGCAGTCTGGGTGCCCCCTGAGTGCATGGAACAATTAACTGAATAAGCGCTGGGGGAATAGCAGGCTAGTCCTGCATCATTTGTTACCTGCCAGCACCCAGACCAACTAAACTGCAGTAGTTTTGAACCACACATCTTGATGCTGAACTGAAATGTGCCACTACAGAAAATATGTACCACAGATAGCAAACAGTAGGTCACAACTGTCACAGCCTGAGCTCACAACTACTCTGACATAACCATGTCAGATATGTGAATGGGGAAATAAACACACACATACAACACATGGGGTCTACTGTGAACATAATGGCGTATAATTCCACATCGACGGGTGGGGGATGGTACATGGGCAAGTCCGGTGTTGGTAAGACTGCCAGTGCAGTGTACCCTTTGTGGTTGCCAGTATGAGTCACACGTTGGGATGGCGGCTGGAAATCTGTCTGCTCAGGGTAGCTCTGTGGGGCACTTAGTAAATATTCTTGATGGAACACATAGACTCAGTGCCAGTTTTGGGGTGCATTGGGTGTGACAGGACACGCTACACTCAGCTCTGCAAATCAGGCAGTGGAAAGGGCAAAGGGCCAGGGCATGGGCTGTGCAGGGGCACCCAGGGCCACACCACACCATATCACAAACAACCTTTGCATGGGGGTTTCACCACCATGGAAAGGGTTGTGGAAATGCGGAAACAGACCTAGAAGATAGTGTTAAATGTAATTCTGGGGTGGTGTCACTGGACAGCTGGCAGTGCCAGTCCGTAAGCTACTGGAAACCTGCCAGTGCCAGGCCATTGGCCCATGGGGCATTCCACATTGACAACAGTTGCCACTACCACCTGTGCTGTTGGGGGTGGTCAAATAGATAATGGCAGTCAGGTGCCCATAGAACTGATGCACTTGAAATGAGGGACCAGGATGACTACCTGCAGAATCAGCTAAAAACTAGCTTCAGGCCCTGACCTAAGTACAACTCCTGTTAACTGGCTATGTCCATAGACTAATTTACCATCAGGCACTGTAACATACAGAATCATGTACACAGCAGAAATGTCATACCCATGCTGGCCATTCCTGGGTCCAACCCTGTGCTTGTGTCAAATTAGCTGCACTGCCACCATGCTACACTCATGTACCGTAGTGCAAGAAGGGCTGCATTGAGGGGGAGGACATAGGTGTGTAGGAAGGCAAACACAATTTCAAAGACAAGATGAAATTGAACTCTGCCAGGTCCTTGAGTGCCATGCAATGTAGCACACATACATAAACAACATGAGGAGCCATAAATGGTAACAAGAACATAGTGCCCTGGCAATGCCATCCCTGGGGCGATGCAAGGTCTCAGGACCGCATGGGTATATGTGAAACATGTAACACTGTGAAAGGTGAAAATTGCCATGTGTGGTGCTGTGCCACAAGCACAGCAACACCCATTGCCAGGCCTCACCATGCAAATGAATGCATAGGGAGGGTTGACAACGACAAGATGATGTCAAGCCACAAAAGGGATAGACATCACACCTAGAAGATATAATGCAGCCAATTGAGCCAACTGGGCTTCCCTTCATGTGACATGTAGGTGGGGCATAGGGCTGTAGACTGCAGCCATGATGTACTGGAGCAAGTTTTGGTAATAAGGGGCATAATTATCAGCCCCTAGCACCACAGGAGCATCTGTTTTAGTGATGCTCCCGTGGCGCTAAGCACTGTGCCATATTTACAAGGTGGCGTTAGGCACATTTTTGTGGCTTAACGTCACCTTATAAATACGGCCCCTTCCCACGTCGCCCTGTGGGTGGAAGGGGCGTGCAATGGGTGTTACTGTGGGCATGCCACAGCAACACCCATTGCATTTTCACGCTGACTCAGAGTTATGAAATTTAGTAATCCTGAGGAAGTGCCAAAATCTAATGCTACCCCGAGAGGTGGCGTGTAGCAGGGCGCAACGAGGAGGAATGCTTTTATTCCTCCTCATTCTTTGCTTTTCCTATGTGTGCTGTATTGTGCAGCACGCATAGAAAGAACAAAATGCCAGAAATTATTATTTATGTGTGGGAAGGTGTTCCTTCCTGCACATAAACAATCATTTGAAAATTACGCTTTGGCAATTCTGTGTGTGCTGCATTCTACAGCTCACACAGAAGTGCCAAAGCGCCATTTGTGATTAGTGATTAGTGAAGGGACACCTTCCTGCACATAAACAATCACACCCCTCAACGCAGATATCCTTGTACGATGGTGCAAGGATGCCTGCGTTGGCAGCTGAATTTAGCACCAGTGCAGGGGACAACACAGGGGTGCACTGTATTCACTTAAATATGACACATCCCTGTGTTTCTAAAGATTTTCATAAATCTGGCCCTAAGATGACAATGAGCCTCAAATATCAAGTCAGTGACGTGACATATCAACTGCCACAACACAGATAAACTGATATTACACCATCTCATTGCAGAGGATGATAGCTCTCCTGCGGATCTGCCTGTCCTGGAGTACCCCAATGACCTGAATGACCAGCTGGCAACCATCAGCCAAGAGACGCTCCAAGAAGGTCATGTAAACCTCCAGACGCCACCTCCAGTCACAAGGAGGAGTACTGAAGAAGCAGACATCCCACATGCCCCACTTACCACCCCAATAGTATGACCTGCCAGCACTGACACAGCTGAGGACTCCGAGGACCCAAAGTCCAGCTTTGAGAGGACAATGGTAGGAGTCCAGCGGGAGCTGGCCAAGGAAGTGCAGATGGGGATGCAAACTAGGGCAGCCAGCCTAGAGGATATGCGCACATACATGGTTATGGCTACTGAACAGACTGCAGCCAACTGATGCCCACGCGCCCCCTATGTGTGGAGTCCAGTAGTGTCTGAGGGACATAGCTGCTGCCATGAGGGAGAGGCTACAACAACTGCCCTTCCAAACTGGCATCAGCTTGCTTGAGGACAAGATGGACTCCATGCACCTGGAAATGGTCTCCCTCAGGGCAGACATGGCTGCCTACCACAGGGATGTTGCTGCTCTACTAAAAAATCTGCAGTTCCTACTTGCTGCAGTGATGCCATATGTAGTTCCACAGATGGGAGCTGCCGGGAATTGGGAGTCCACTTCTCCAGCCACTGAAGTGTATGTGGCCCCCTCTGACTTCCCACTACCACCATCAAGGGCAGAGGAGACACCACACACAACAGAGGATGAAGATGTGGAGCAGATCATCTTTACCCGTAGGAGTTTCCGGTAGCACCAGCCCATGCCACATGGGCAGTGTTTTCCTTTGTCCTGTGCTTGACACCATGCCAGTGTTAGCACAGTTGCAGATATGCCTTGTTCAACACACTGTTGACCTTTCTGTTATGGACTGCAATTGTCTCTCACTTTTCAATTGGCAATTTATATTCCATTGCAATGAAAGACACTTTACCCAAGCATGTCCCATGACATGGCCCTCTATCCTGGACTTGTGTTGTGTCATAATCGGATGGATTCCACTAATGGGGTGACAGACATGGACATTGTAAATATTGCACTATGACACCTACACAACCAGCATGTCTTTGTGTATTGTGACACATCTACTATGCTTAGGAATTGTGATGTGTGTAACATGTCTTTAGTCACAGAGTGTCAGTACAATAGTACAGGAATATGGAGACACATATCTACCCACAAGGTACATACATGATGAACGTCGATGCTGGTCTCATCCCCTACAAGCAATTCACTAAGTATGTCAAAAATGTTGGACACATGTATGTTTCACTCACTACATGCGGCAGGAATGGCTGTGAAACAATTCTCTGGCAATATCGTCAGCTGGGAGTACCAGTAGAACATATTGGTGTGAAACAGAGGTACTTAACCTCATCTGTAATTGCCACTGGTCAGTTTAGCCGTATAGATATGAAATGTAGGCTGTTGTCAGATGTCCCACAGTGCCTAGCATTCCGACACAGGACCCAAAAAATTAGAGCTGAATTACCACACCTACCTGTCCAATACATGGTTAACCTAGTCACCTTTAGTGGTGGGTACACTGGATGGCAGATGCACAGACAAGTAGATGTGTTGTAGCTGCCAATGTGACAGCTCAGTTGCAAGAAGGTGATGGACATGTCAAGAGAGGTATCTGGAGGCAGGACAGAATCCCATGGCCAACACACAATTTTCACTTTACACCCATGCGAAGACCCTGAGACCCAAGCATATGACTCATGAAGTAAGGGAGTACCCAAAGATTTTTTATTAGAATTAAACTAAACTAAAAAGAATGAAGAACACCTATCCTAACCTAACCTATCCTAACCTAACCTAACCTATCCTAATTATACATAACCAACAACTGACCCTAACTACCCCATGCTAAACTTAACTAGCATATTTAACAACACACCCTAAACGTTGCCCCCCCCACCCTCCTTATATCACGAGGCACATGTAGGACAACATATACTAAACTACACATATACTACAAATATCTGAACAAATATATATTTTTGATACTTTAATTTGTTTTATATATATATATATATATATATATATATATATATATATATATATATATATATATATATATATATATATGTATATATATATATATTTTTATTTTATACAACACATAAATGCCCCAACATCACCCCTCACCCACCCACCCACAAAGAAACATGTAAAAAGTAGAAAACCCAACCTCCAAACCTAGTTATCCTAACTAAGCTACTAACATGATCAAACCTGACACTAACCTCCTAAAACTCAATATAAAACATTAAAACAAATGAGTTTGGAGGGGACTGAACTGGGGGTGAGAGTCATTAAGCCAATTACAGATTGGCCCTCTTGAGTTTCCTCTTGATGAACTTCAGCCTCTTAGTGTTCTTCACCACCTCCTTCTCAAGCCTGTCCAACTTTTGGAGGACCAGTGTCACATCCCTCTGTAGGGCCTTTATTGCATTCATGTCCATGGCAGCAGGTGGGGTGGGCTGCGGCACAGATGTTGAGGGTGTAGCAGCTGGGGCTGTTGTGGTGGTTGAGACTGTGCCCCCTGCACAGCTGTGGTGCTTGGTCCTCTCTGTGTGGCCAGTGTGGGTCCCCCTTGGGTGAATGCCAGCCATTCCTCGGTGGATCGCTCCATAGGATAACAGCGTGCTATCCTCCGGAACCCAGATTCCACTGCCAGGATGTGCCTATAGTGGACTGCCCTCTTCTGAAAAGCCCCCAGTTCCTTTTTGTTCATGTTGGCAGCTGTTAAATTGAGGCAGGCATCCATCAGTGTCAGCATTGTGCGGAGTATGTACAGATTATTACCTTACACTCTACATCTAATTGCACATGCATTCCAACTCACATTCTGGATAAAGCAATGGCCCTGACGAATGAAACAGCAACGCTGTCTTAGCATCATTTCATTGACACCAAAACTACGCACAACAAGATTAGGAACCAAACCAAATAAGGTGTGCATTGATTTTGTGCCATGTGTAACAATGCAAAGGCAGCGTCAACTTCACATTCTAATCCTCATCATCTGTGGCAATTTTCAACCATACATCACCAGTAACTTTAATCTGTTATTGGGAGTATGGGATGCTGTTGGTAACCATAAGGGGTCAATGGTGATAGATGCACATGCAAGCCTGATCAAAATGACTGTCACCTACACTGTGAGCACCACATCTACCTTCAAATTTGTTGTTCCTCACCCCCCTGTGTCTCAGGGGGACGGCCATGCAATCCATCTTCTCAACTGTCCAGGTCATCTACCAAGACATGCGACTCATAAATTGAGTCAGGGACTGGACCATATGTTAGGAGGGCTGCCAACTAGGAAGCTGCTATCCATAGGTCTATCACATCTACATTCATGTGTCCAGGTGTAGACACTCATCAATACCTGATCTGCCACTACTATTCCTTACACACCCATATCCATGCCAGCACCCGTCTGGCCTTGACCTGCATGCATGCCTATTACATACCATCTAAGTGTTACGTAAATGGAGTACAAAATGTGGGGCACCATGCTGGGGACAATTGCCCACCCAGTCCTACATGTACATTACAATACAGGTATGCACCAATTTGTGTTCAAAATGGTGCATCACTGTGTTGTGAGAATGACGGTGTGTCCCAGTGCCAATATTCTCGCAGCCGTGCACTTCTAAGTCACATTTGGGCCTACATGTGACTTGTCATCACCTTGTTCACACAATGCTGCCCATTGAGCACCTCAAGCCTCACAAGATATTACTCTCTGCTCGTGCATGGGGAACCCTTAAATGGGAGACAATGTCACCATCCAACCTACTTTGATAGCTGATCATTTGACAGCTCATCACTTCTAGCATTGTGTGCAACACGCATGAGGAACTCACACAAAAGCCTAGATCACTACACAGGACAGACATTATCACACTTACTGGATACATCTGGGTCCTCAAATCTTGCCACTTCGCCGATGGTGCAGGGGGCAGGTCCTCCTGTAAGATATGGATGGAAAACCATGCTTAGTGTCATATCACTGTCACTACTAGTAGACAACATATTGCAGTGCGTTCTATTTTTAGAGGAGTGAGCTAATTATCCAGGTTGAAGACAGTGCAACAGACACACCACTGCAAACTCACAATGACACTGACACTCAGGTAAGTGAGAGCCAAACATCTGCACACTTACACTGGGCCTGCGACTCATGTAGTGCTACACCCTGCAAAAACCATATGTGGGCAATCTATAGAAGATCATACTCCATTGTATGAGGGGGAGTTGGGTGACACTACCCTGGTGCCCTACAAGACAACTGACTCAGGTATTCCGTCTTGTCCTGTAAGGCACACAGAGGCACTGTGTGATGGACAAGCGACTCAATTTTTAGTCTGCAATGATCATGTGTTGAGTAATTCATGATTGATGTGTCAAAGTTGTCTGATGGTATCAAATGCCCAATTGTCAGTGCTCTCTAAGGTGGCTACGCCCCCTTTGCTAAAATAATGGCAGTGATCATGTGTGTGAAATGATGACAATGTAGCACTATAGATGGATTGCCCTACTTTGTTGTCATAATCCAGTTACATATGGTATTATGGGTGTGTCTTGGCTTATCATACATGACACTATGCTGGGGCACAGGTGTTGCCATGGCCCCTGAAATGTGTGACTTAGTGATGGTTGTGCATGACTCACCAAACATCTGATCTGCATTGGTAAAAAAGTAGGACATGTGAACTCCATGTCTAGACTGATGCAGTTACACTTCTTTCTTGTTGCATGCAACCTGTCCACAAGCATTGCGTACAGCACGCTAACACATCTCCTACTGTCATTTAAGAGCAGTGAACTGTAAATAGTATGCCAATGGGAGACTCGACATCAGGGCCACCAATCACCACACCAAGATGGTCAAGCAGATCCTGCTCCCTGGCCACCAGATCTGCCCAGTGATGCTTCAGCTGGTGCTCATTGAGGCTGCTGCGGAACACCCTCTTTAGGAGGTGGAGCACCTTGCCCCACCAGATCCACCTCGTCCCTGTCCGGTAGCCCTGGATCACACGGCCCCCCATCTCCAACATTGATGGCAGGTAGTGGGCTACCAGCCACACAAAGCCTCCCAGCTCCTCGTCCCCCATCCTTGTCAACCTCCCCATACCAGACATATCTATCAGGTACAGGTTGAAAATAATAATGAACATGAACAAAATTAATAAAAAGGAAACTTAAGGCCCAAACAAATTATCCCAAGTAACCCAACTTAACAACTATCCCGGACAGACACCTCACAGTACAAGTACAATGGTAGATACAAAAAACACACAAAATTACAAACACTGGGACAAAGTACAGTCACAAATACAAAAATCACAACAGGACACAAGATACAATACAGAGTAAGAACACACCACCAACTCCAGGACACAACCACACAGTCAAAAGAGACACAGACTGTAAAGAGAAAGTAAAAATACACCCACTGTACCATGCCTGTAAACAGGATTTCCTATCACATCACTTCCTGTCCCTGTGTGTCACATGTTCTGTTATCTGTGTATTTATGTGATGCTTATGATATTTGCGTGAGTATTTCAGACGCATGACCTACATGCGTGTTTTATTTTGACGCATTACCTTTATGCGTCGAATGAACAGTAACTCATCATTGAGATGAGTGCGAAGGTGGAATCCACGCTACGTGTCCATGGGTCCTATACTTTGCATTTGTGGATGTTTTCAACGCATTTGCATCAATTATTTTGACTCTATTCCTCATTGCGTGATTTTGTTCCATTGACAATGGATGCAGCCTGTATCAACATACAAATGGAATGGGATGGACTGCAGTGTGGCATTTTGTGTATGGACACTTGTTGTAGTCCATGCACTAAAGTGATTTGGGTATGATTGGTCTATTACGCCGATGTGTGTGTTACAGAAACAACAGCATACAGATATTTGCATGTCATGCATATGTATGCATGTGTGACAACAGTGTATCCACATATGTATGGCAGTCAGTACTATACAACAATTATATTATATTATTGTGAATTGTTTTAACTTATGTGATGTGTGTAGTTGTATTACAGAGCATAACATTTTAGATGACATACACAGCTTGGACATTGTTGATGATGGCTGATGAATGTTATCTAGGAAATGTTACCCTACAACTGTCTCTTTATGTTGATCTTAAGCTTATGGTGACTTGTGTGTGGACTACATATATGTATGACATGTGCACGTATTTGGTACATACTGTGATTGACACACTACATTTCACCCATATCATGTTTTGAATACAAAATTCAGATTAAGCTCATTACATTTAGCAATGGTTGTTGTTTTTGTGTGGTAGACCTGAAGCCCTAGCTGCATATGTTCTCATCCATTCTGATGTGCATTCCACAGCTGAGTCTGTGCAAAGTGTGAGGTCATGTGTACCCTGTGTCAGGATTGGGCTCAATAGCAATGTCAGTACTGATTTCCATGGATGTACTGGGCAGGCCAAACTTCTTCCATTGCTTGTCATAACTGGGCTAATCATTATGACCATTGTCACCAATGATGCCCCCCCCTTGTCACACATGTTCCATGCAGCCATTGCAACTCTCACACTGAGTTGTGTCAGTGGTCTGTTCAAACATTACAGTCTCACCATACTTTGACTTCCACTGCCTAATGTGTTGGCCCTTGTTTACCTCCTATTTGGACATTTTGTAGTTGTGTGTGATGAGCTATTTTTGTACAAGTTGGCAACGTGGATGTAAATAATATGTTGTGGTCCATAGATTGTGTCCTTCAGTAGTCACATTCAAGTGATGAGGCTATTGGTGATGTGTGTGATGGTGGCAGTTCAATCTTACGCATCACATATGATGTTGCTACAGTACTCTTCAGAGTAGTGTTTGTAACATGCTCCCTGAGGTTATACTCGCAATCCTGATGTATATGTTGTGGAGACTGAAGAGACCAAAGCAGTATTGTGTGAATAAGTGAGGTGTTTATTGACAAAATGTACAAGGTGAGTTACGTGATTATTAAGTGAAGAATTTCTCAACAATGTACAGTCTGCGGCATATCTCAGCAGCTGTGTTGTGCTGTTTACCCTCATTTTCTTCTCCACCATCCTCCTCATCGTCCTCAGGCAGGTCATCAACCTGCTCATATAAGGGGACGTTCATCCGCACACATATGTAGTGCAGGATAGCACATGTCATTATAATCTTGCAGATGATTTGTGTGGCATATAGGAGGCTGCCTCCTGTGATGTCCAGGCAAATGAATCAGGACTTCAGGATGCCAAATGCTCTCTCCACAATAGTCTGTGTCCTGCGATGTCCCTCGTTATATGCACGCTCTGCTGCTGTGCTTGGGTTGGGAAATAGGGTCATTATCCATGGCTGTATTCCATAACCCTGATCCGCTGCAAAAGATTAAAGGAGTAAGTTGTTGCTAGGGCTTGAAACAGGTTCGACATGTAGCATGGCAGTTGCTATTTTGAGTTGGTTGTGACTCATATGTGTTTGTGGTATGCTGTGAGTTCCAACCCTTGTTTAATGTCTCCTCAGCATTGGGTTGTTGGACATGACAATCTTGTGTTTGGTTCAAGGACCTGGGACATATGATTTGGATTCCAAACTGATGGTCATAATATATGTACCATCTGTTGTGTAGTGCACCTTTGCATAAGTGTGCTATCACTGGAGGGGACATGACACATCCTCACAACACAATGAGGTCAGATTTGGTGGCAACATGGTAGCACTAAAGAGCCTGGACATCCCATCCATGTTTGACGTGTGTCATTGCAGATGATGTGCGACACTTAGGGCCTTTGAAATTGGTAAGTGACAATGCACAACACGTCTCCAAAATTGGCTGCACTGTCTAGCAACATTTAGACTATCCAAGAATGCCCCATGTGTGACATGTTACTAGGCAACCCTTTGTTGTCCCCTACGTCAGTTGTTCACATGCAGCTGTGCACCTACACTACCACCCTTGCACCAGGGTACTTGGCTAGCTACCTCGTGGAAGTAGATGTATCTGTGCAGGAAGGGACACCGCCCTATTCATATTCTGTTTTGATGGCCAATTGGCTTTTTCGGTGTGTGCAGCAGTATGCAACATGCATTGGTGGCACAATCATCTGAGTTCAAAGCACAGTCTACTTCCTTATTGCAACCTGCACACAGCACCCCTGGGGTGGTGTTTGCTGTTGGCACTGCCTCAGGTTTTAGGTGACAGACCTGCAGCGACACACATTGCACACTCCTTCCATACTACATACAGCATGGGAGGGTGGCCGATTTATAATGTGGCTTCAAGTCATTATGAAGTGTTGTTCTGCCAAGTTGTACATACAGTGCAGGCCATGACAATGGGACTGTGGGCTTTTACATAGGTCCCTTGGTGATCCAGAGTGGCAGCTAATGTTTGTGGCAGTCATGAGGTGTCCAAGTGTGTGTATCCCATGGTTACAGGATGATCAACATAACTACCAGTGCCTCTCATATCTTCCAGCACATTAATCAACACTTATAGTGTCAACACATGCACAGTGCAGGCTATGGGATGGAGCTCAGCTACTTAGCAAATGTGTCCCTTGGCACAGTGCATGTGAGGTCAGTGATGTCCTGTTTTCTCCTGCAGGGTTCCACAATGGCATCCATAATCTGCATTGTCTGACAGTGCCTCTGCCCCATGGTGGACCATTTATTGTATCTGGTACAGACATGATGGTGTTGTGAGTCAGTAAGTGTTGCATGGAGGTGGCACTACAGAAGGTGTGGTGCCACTTATCATACAACTGGAAAATGGTGTGTAATGGGCTTTGATCTTCTATTCCAATGTGTGTGAGCCAATGCGTCAGGCAAATGTCTCTGCATACTACATTTAAGTCAGGTATGCGTTGATGAGATGCAGTTGGTATAGGCAGCAGTTGTCTGGTATTTGATGTTTGTTCTGGCATGACTTGAGGGATCTGTGCCTATATGGAACATACATGACATGAGCATGGTGTATGCCATTGACATGGCTGTGCTATTCTTTGTTTGGTGTACTGTGTGTGAAGTGTTCTTAGTAGGCAACCAGTGGGCACTTGTAGTGGCCTGTGTGGTTCTTCTGTTAGCAATGGTTACATGTCTGTACCTGTCCTTCACATGGTGTACTTGTCAAGTTGTGGATGTGTTACGTACATGTGGGTGTATGTGTTTGTCGCATGCACTGATTGTGCTGTACTGCAGCATGGTTCATATGTGTTGTTACCTGCACATGTGTGTTACCTTGGCCATGTGTTAATGTAGTGGTGTATGTCTTGTGTGTCGTACAGGGTTAGTGTGTTGTGTGTATATTGCTAGGTTTGTTGACTTACTCACAAGTAGGCTATTTCCAAATTTTCCATCCTCGAATTGTTCATTGATCCTATTGTGCTGGACTATGTAGGCATCTTGGACACTCCCAGGATACTTGGCCAAAATGTTTATGAATAATCCCCGGTGGTCCACTATGGCCTGCACATTAATGGAATGCGTGTGTTTGCGATTCTGGTATAAGTGCTTGGTTGCTGCAGGTGCTAGGAACCGGACATTGGTGCATTCATTTGCACTGAGCACATGTGGGAAGCCATGGATTTGATAGAACTCCTGTTTGTTCTCCATCTGCTTTTGCTGGATGTTGGGGAAGCTGATGTGGTGGGGTGTCAGGGAGAAAATAGCGTCTAACACCTTTGGCAGGAATGCAGAGAACGATGGCTGTGAGACACCAGCAACCAGGGAACCTGTTGTTTAGAATGAGCCATTTGCCAGCATGTGCAGGACAGCTGGCAGCTTGGTCACAGGAGGTATGTTGTGTGGGGACTGCAGGCTAGCTGTGATTTGTGGCTCAGTGTGATGCAGCAGGTGTAGTATGGCTTGCCGGTTCAGTATGTAGGTCCTAATGATGTCCTGGTCCCTGAGGCCAAGGAAGGTTGTCCTGGTTCTGAAGATCCTCTCCTGCCTTTTGCGTAGCCTTTGTGGGCCGCGTTGTAGTGGTGGTGATTGCTGTAGTTGTTGCTGTCCTCTGTGTCGACTCACAAGTTGGATCAGTATCACCGCCATCTTCACCTGTGGGTTGGTAATGTTGCTTCTATGTATTCTCCTTAAGTGGTGATGAATTTTCCTCATATTAATGCCTGCCATGACCCAGGCATTACATTTTTACGCAAAACAGTGTTAACGTCATTTTTTGGGTCACCCGTGCGTCATTTTTCCCCGGGTGGATACATATGGCGCTAGGGGGTTTGAGTAATATTTTGGACGGGAACGTCTACCTTTCATCTCATTGATGCAAGGAGGTTTCACGCATCCGAAAAATGATGTTAACACCAATATTTTGACACTAGAAGGGTCTAGAGTCAAAATATAACTATGACGTTGCGTTTGCGCTGTATTAGTGTAAAAAAACGTTACTTCAGTGCAAACAAAGTATAAATATCCCCCTTAGTCTGCTCAACAAAATTAACATCAGAAGTAGCAATATGGGGCCAGATGTCCGCTACTCCTTTGAATTGTGCAGTGAGGAGGGAAGAACATTCCCGTAACATGTAACAATTTGGGAGACCAAAGCAACATAAGGTATTCCGGCTCGCATTCCACAACAACTCTCCCTGTTAAGGAGCACCTAGCTGCCATTGGAGAGCACCTAGAACGCAAGTCTAATCAAGGGTACCGGGACTCCCTTCGGATAACAAGCCAAATTTGCCCCGAAGGCATTTCATGACTTGTGCAAGGATAGCTGTTTACAAACCATTGAATGGCTCACAGAAGTCTCACATTCGCTGCCTCTAAGAAAGACCTCTTTCATGCCATTGAAACATTTGTAAGAAAAGGGAAGCTCCCACACCTCTTGTATGTAACCATCTCCCAGCCTTTCATATCTACCTACTGTAGATTTGTTGCTGTCGCGTTAAATTAAACGTTGAGAAAATCTCCCTTGTGTTTACATGTTGCCAGGGGACGCAACCTGCCTTTAGTGTTTGTAATGTCCAACCTAACTGCATGATGGATCTCAGCTGACTTTGTCCATGTTGCAGAAATGACACAGCACTCTGTACTATATCTATTATTCCATTATCCTCTATGGCTAATTCTTACTGTAAATTCTTAGGATATATTTGCCTTAAGTGGGCAGCTGCTTATTTTTGGGAAAGTTTCCAAATTTCATTATATGTTTCATATATGAAGCATTTTCTGCGTTGTCTTCTGGGGCCTAACAGGAAGTTCAGTAAATCTGTATTATTGGAAAGGAGACTAAGGTGTTACTTGACAGGATCTAGTGAGGAGACCTTCATCCATTGCTGGCATAGTTTTTCTACACTATGGGGGTCATTCTGACCCCGGCGGGCGGCGGGAGCCGCCCGCCTGGAGGGAACCGCCAGAAGACCGTACCGCGGTCAAAAGACCGCGGCGGTCATTCTGGGTTTCCCACTGGGCTGGCGGGTGACCGCCAAAAGGCCGCCCGCCAGCCCAGTGGGAAACAGCCCTCCATGTGGATGCCGGCTCCGAATGGAGCCGGCGGAGTGGAGGATGTGCGACGGGTGCAGTGGCACCCGTTGCGTATTTCAGTGTCTGCAATGCAGACACTGAAATACAAAGTGGGGCCCTCTTACGGGGGCCCCTGCAGTGCCCATGCCATTGGCATGGGCACTGCAGGGGCCCCCAGGGGCCCCACGACACCCCTCACCGCCATCCTGTTCCTGGCGGGCGGAACCGCCAGGAACAGGATGGCGGTGAGGGGGTCGGAATCCCCCATGGCGGGATTTCCAGGGCAGCGGAAAACCGGCGGGAGACCGCCGGTTTTCCTGTTCTGACCGCGGCCGAACCGCCGCGGTCAGAATGCCCAAGGAGCACCGCCAGCCTGTTGGCGGTGCTCCCGCGGTCCCCGGCCCTGGCGGTATTTACCGCCAGGGTCGGAATGACCCCCTATATGTTTTCACAATTCCCGAGTGTTCTAAGCATATATAGCGAGGATCTGGCCTAACAGTTCTAAAACCTCACAAGGAGTTTACAAGATGCGTATGGCACCCTTGGTGTCTACAGGACACAATGACCACCAACCAGGACGTAATAATGACTTGTTATATGTTCCATTCTGGACCCATTCATCAAGCTGATCTTCAGATTCATTATTATACTTGTGCCATTTGTTACATTTTGCTTGGAGAGGAATTCTGAGCGCATTTAATTCTTTGATGTTTGCTAAGCCTAAAGAGCTTGTTTGTTGTACTGTTTCATTCAAAAATATAATTTGAACCGGAACTATACACACTCTAAATACAGCTTCTGTTTGTCTACTTTGCCAAATTTAAATCATTTGAATTTAACCAATGGTCATAACCTTCTATGGCCAATCGGGAAAAAAAGGAATCAAAATATATTCATTTTCTATCAGTCAATAAAACATACAAATCTTCCATGACAGGCAACTTAAAATAATATGACTCAGCATTCTTAACATTGTGCCCAGAAAAATATGCAAACTTTTCAGTATACATTTTTTAACTGCCCACTGGTGGAGTCGGGCAGTGTTCCCAATGTGCATATTTAAAAACCGTCTTTGGGATACTAGCTCTGTGAATGAAATGATGTCCATAATAATTATAAAAGAACATATTTCCATAATTTCCTTTAAAATTTCATCATTTTCAAAAACTGTATGATACTGCAGATCAGACATGATAGGATCAACTGTTTTTACACCCCAATAATCAGAAATCACTCTGGGTGTAATTACATCAGTCAGTGAAAGTTTGAATACATATGGAATTTGAATGACCTCTGTAGGGCCATATATTTTGAATTTAAACGTTATCCCAAAAAATCCCATCAGGAATTAGTATAGCTGTAATGTTCACTAGGGACAAGTCTCTGCGTATTTTATGTGAAGAAAAATGTTGTTTTAAAACTTCATCCACCAGTTCAACTGTGGAGCGCTCGGGACAGTAATGATCATGTATGAGTAGAAAGAAAACAATGACAAACCTAATCCAAAGAAGAAGGGGAAACACAGTTAATGAAAACCATAAATAGTTCCATGGCCGAGTGAAATAGTTTTTTTTTAGCCAATGTATTAGCTTATGTGCTCTTGACAGTTCTGTTACAGCTGAGGCTGATGAGTCTGAGGAAAAGTCGACAAAATAACCAGAATCTGTACATGCAAATGCTGGAGGTGTATTTTGAAGAGCAGAAGCTACAGAAGATTCCCTCTGTGATGTATAATAGGTTACAACATCCGTTTGTGTATAATTTGTAAAAGGTTGCGCCATAGAAATCACAGAAAACAGTATGGAAGTAGTTGTCAGTGGAACTAATGTAAGCTCATTTTCCACTCTCCCCAAGCTCAGAGAGGTGTCAGCATTGCTGTTGATGACTTGTAGGGGAACATCCTTGTTGGTAGTGGGAGGGGTTCAGGTACTACCTTGGATTCCCCTTGGTCTGCTGTGCAGGATCAGGCACATGTTGTAGTTTGATATTGTCCATTGAGACAAAGCGATTCTCTTTCGAACCCGGCAGCGGTGGTGGAATGACAATTCTGGTACAGTGTATCTCCAGGACTGGTAAAAGTGCACAATAAAAAGGACCAAACTCCTTTTTCACAGCAACCTTTTCACGTACTAGATCCCCTATTTTAGGAATCCAGCCCGTAGATGTTACTGGTACATCCCTAATTCCAGAGGAGGCAGCACTGGCAGATGCGTTGTCATCACAGAATTGTTGTAACTCTTGCATGTTAGTGACATGTTTATTTATGTCAAAAGATGTATCTGCCGCCTCCATGCCAGGATCATCAAGATCTGGAACATACTTTGAGTTCCAAACAGCACTCGTATGAAATACACCCCCCCGGGACCTTCTGGGCAGAATATTAAGTGCTCTCTGAACTCCATACAGGTGTGTAAGCCAACTACGACCCGTTCCTAATCCTCTAGCTGTTAAGGATTGCTTTAAATCACAGTTTCGTCGCTCCACAACACTATTTCGCTCAGGATGAAATGGAGACGAGCAATGCAGTTGGACTCCTAATGAAGCCATGGTGTCACTGTAAGCCCTTGAGGCAAAAGCAGGGCCCCAGACCAAGTTGAAAGCTGCAACAGCATATGTACCGACAAAGACGTGCAAATCTTTAATAACAGTTTGAGCGTCAGCCGAGTATTGTGGCCAAACCCATAGAAATCTGGAGCATGAGTCAAAAGCAACTAAAATGTATTTACATGTACTGTCTGGTGTCAGGGGACCACAATGCTTCAAGTACACACATTGTAAAGGTTTTTGGAAATTAAGAGGGGTGTCTGTGGTGGGTATTTAGCACAGGAGCCTTTGATTTGTTGGCAGATGTCACAACACAGGACATAGTGCTTGGTCTGTTTGTAGAAACCTGGCCACCAATAGCGTGATTGCAATATACAAATTGTAGCTGCCACACCAGCATGTGCAGAATCAACTCCGTCATGCGCTGCTTGTACTAACTCACGTCTTAGGACTTTATTGGGAATCACTCAAACTCCCATGCCTGGTATCTTTACTTCTGCATCAAACTTGCCTCCCATCTGGTAGGAATATTTAGCAGGATAGGCTTTAGGCAAAGGTGTGCCTTCAGCCGCAGCTTTCACAGCTTCTAGTGTTTCATCATCCACGTTTGATCTAGAGCGAGTTACTGCTGCGAGAGAAGCCATTGCAACTGCCGACTTTGCTGATTCATCAGCCAAAGCATTGCCTTCCTCGTATATTCCAACACGTTGGTGTCCTAGTGTATGTACAACATGGACATTAGGTAGGTTTTCTTTCAGATTTGCTACTTTCCCCCACAGAAGTCTGTGTTTAATGGCATTGCCTTTTGAATCTCTGAACTCATTTTGTCGCCAGTAATGCAGGTATTCATTGAAGGCTGGACAGAGTAATATGAATCGCAGACAATCAACGTCATCTGATCAGGATCCGTATGTTCCAGTGCCATCACTAGAGCCTTGAGCTCTGCCAGTTGTGCTGTACAGTTCCCTAGAGTCTGTGTGTATGTATTTTGTGGATGGAACTTGCCATCCTTCATGTACCCACTCACGACTGCACAAGCAGCTGAGTATTGATGTTTGGTGCCTATAGCAGGTTTAGCTGAACCATCAGTGTACAAGATGGTCTAGTATTGTTCAATAGGTAGCATATTTGCTGGGACTGTACACTCAAGTTCATATTGTAGGAGATCTTGGGTCTGAAATTTGGAGTCAAAAACATAATCAACATCAGTGGCCGTCAGAGACGATGCCCATTGAATCCAACGTGGATGTTATGCTTTAGCATTATGAACACTTGCTTTGGTAACGGCCTCAAGGGCTGGAATAGGGGATACAACAATGATTTGTTTCCCTTGGGCCAGAGGTCTCTCTTTAAGGACTGCCATCTGAACGGCATTGAGAATTTTCTCAGTGGGAGCAAAGCGTTGTTCAGCTGTGAAGTATGTGTAATTTATATGCAATTGGGACTGTCTCACCCTCGTTGAAAGTCACGTAGGTGAAACCAATGGAATCAGCAATTACTTTGATGACCAAATGTTCTTATTGTCCCTTGTGTGTAAGTGTTATGCTTCAAGCATGTCTTTTTGCAACGCTCTGAGAATGCACGTGTGTTCAACTGTCCAGAATTTGCTGGTAAAGTCAGGACGTATTAGGTCATATAATGGTTTAATGCGTTGTGCATATTCTGGAATGTAAGTTCTGCCAAAATTTAGAAACCCCAATACTGACTGAAGCTTTTTTATTGTATCTGGTGGTTGTAGTTGCGCACATTTTTAAAAAAATTGGGGCGCCAAGCTCTTTCCTTAATCTGACAACTAGTATGCCAAAAACAGGACACTGAGAAAGGCTATTTTTGTTTTTTTAAGTTGAATTTGTAGCCGGTTTCAGCGAATCCTACAACAATGGGGGCTACCTGTTTTAAAGGTTGCATGAAGTCATCATCCATGAGGTAGATATCATCCACATAGGACAATTCCTCAGAGTTTATGTTGTGTAATATGGATGTCACACAAGCTGAGAACAGAACATTCAATAATAATGGAGCACTCAAACTTATATATTAAATCATTAATATAGTACCTAATAGGACCATCCAGGGAAATATCTTCAAATGAGTGATAGGTGAAGAGAGAAAGAAAATCAAGCATAAGAAGATGTGGAATCATATGGGTGTCCAAATTCATTCAATCATTAATAACTTTAATAATGATACATTTCTATATTCAATCATTAATAACTTTAATAATGATACATTTCTATATACAAAGAAAAAAGCAACAAATTGCTCATTGAATCCAAAGTTCATATGGTGATATGAGAAACCGAAAACAGTTTTTACTTCTTGGTAAACACAATAAGAAGCTAATGTCCATTCATGTGAAGTTCCATTCAACAATGAAATGCAAAGTGTCCAATTTTTGTAAGGCATCAGCCAATAAAAGTGACTTCAGTTCATGTAATGTATAGCCAATTATCCAATCTCTATAGGTCTTTCATTGATGGTGATAGACTTCAGCCCATATGATGTTTCTAGCCGACACGTGTTTCATCCCAATCCGGGACTTTATCAAGGCGGAGAGAAAATATTTTGTCATCTATACCATATATCTGTTGACTAATCCGTGTTAACAACCCCAAGATAGTATGTGCTGAGTTAGCAACCGTCAAAGATGCCTTGTAATGTATACCACAGAATCAGTTTAGAAAATCATTTATCCCAGAATTATAGTGCCATGTCTATGTAAAAAGAAATGCAATGTGAATATAGTACAACACCCATATATTCAAAGAGAATTAGTAGCCACAAGTCAACCTATCAGTAATCCCTTATCATGTGACACATGCTTTATTGGTGAAGATTAAGAATCAGAGATAAAAAATTCTCACAAGAACCCCTGCCAAGGAGGTTACTGATTATACCTTATATTCTGTTCCTACTATACTCCAAAATCCGATTTCTTAGAATGCCACTCTGTAAAATATTACCCAAAGATTTTATACGATATACCACCTTCATTTATAAACTGTGTAACGCACAGACTCTGTGTCCACATATGCCACGTAAGCCAATTGTATAACTTGTAACTCATTTGCTTCTTAATCTACTGTTCAAGCTCCTCATCATTACTTCTTCACCCATATTTACAAAATTGGAACTCTCTATATACACAAATATGACACATAGGTGGTCATTATGACCCTGGCGGTATTACTGCTGCAAGGCCAAAACGACGGGAGCACCGCCAACAGACTGGCGGTTCCTCCCGGCGTATTATGTCTGTGGCGGTAGCGCCGCGGTCGCACCCCGGCGGATGTAATCCGCCAGGGCAGCGCTGCTTGCAGCGCTGCCCAGGGGATTACGACTCCCCGACCGCCAGCCTTTTTCTGGTGGTCTGAACCGCCAGGAAAAGGCTGGCGGTACGGGGAGTCGTGGGGCACTGGCATGGGCAGTGCAGGGGCCCCCTTACAGGGCCCCATGCTGCTTTTCACTGTCTGCTGTGCAGACAGTGTAAAGCGTGACGGGTGCAACTGCACCCGTCGCACGGCCGCAACACAGCCGTCTCCATTTGGAGCCGGCTCCCATGTTGCGGCCCACATCCCCGCTGGGCCGGCGGGCGGAAACTTGGTTTCCACCCGCCGGCCCAGCGGGGATGTCCTAATGGGCACCGCGGGAGTGCGGCGGTTACCGCCGCCCGCCAGTGTTGTAATGAGGCCCATAGTGTGTCTTATGTACATCTCAAGATAGTAAACCACTTAAGTGATTTGACTAAAAGCAATAACCGATGGCCAAAAGATTATGGTGGTCATTCCAACCCCAGCGGTAAAAGGCACTTACCGCCGTTCAGAAGACCGCCATAACACCGCCGCGGCCACGGTAAACCGCCACGGTCATTCTGACCCACAACAGGCAAACCGCCAAAATACAGACATCCACAAAAGTCCGCCACACCAAAGGGCAGCGAGAAACTGGCGATGACCAAACCTCCACCGCCACGCCAACAGAAATACGCCCACACTATCACGACACACGAATCCACGCGGCGGTCTTTCAACCGCGGTATTCCATTGGAGGTACACAACGCCGCGCTCAAAATACACACACACTTACAAAATACAACCACATTGGACAATTCAAAATACACACACCTGAGACACATACACACACCACTCCCACACACCCAATTAAATATAAAATACACACCCACATCACCCACAAACCTCCACTCCCAGAGATTCGTGAACACGCACCAAGAAAAGACATCCGAGCACCCAGACGCCCAATTCACTGTCACCCAGCAATATTTGCACGCACTTCACACAACACAACAATACACATCACCGCACTTAGCACCACACAATTCACCCTACACATCACCCATACCAACCCATGGCACCGCAAAGACACCCCAGGTTCTCTGATGATGAACTCAGGGTCATGGTGGAGGAAATTGTAAGAGTAGAGCCACAGCTGTTCGGGGCACAGGTGCAGCACACCACCATTGCCAGGAAGATGGAGCTATGGAGCAGAATAGTGGACAGGGTCAACGCTGTGGGACAGCACCCAAGAAATCGGGACGTCATCAGGAAGAGGTGGAACGACCTACGGGGGAAGGTGCGTTCCATGGTATCCAGGCACAACATCCCGGTGCAGAAGACTGGCGGCGGACCCCCACCTCCTCCCCCAGAATTTACAACATGGGAGGAGCAAGTCTTGAACATCCTGCATCCTGAGGACCTTGCAGGAGTAGGCGGAGGAATGGACTCTGGTAAGGCAAATCTTAACTACTTCTTCCCCCCACCCCACCTGCATGCCAACTCATACCCCCACCCTCACCCCCATCACATCCTACTCCTTGCAACTGTCTCACCATCACAACCCACCCATCCCAACACCTAGCCCTGCATGCGTCCACAAAGCATGGACACCCATCACCTAAGCATGCCCACTGCACATATACATACAACCCCCCCCCAACCACCGTCACAGCAGCCCCCACAAAGGAATGCCAGCACTGGGGTACACGGGCACCCACCCATTGCACGCTATGACACACACAGAAGCAATAACCATACTTTTATACCCCTGCAGGACCCGAACGCCACGTCACCACGCAGGAGGGTCCACAAATGTCCACTCCACCCCCAGAAGAGGCCCACAGTGAGGACAGCAGTTCTGTCTCCCTGGATCTAGATGACCAGCCCGGTCCATCGGCGACCTCGGGACAGTCGGTTCCCCTCACATAGCCACAGGCCACAGTAGACCTTCCCCCCTCTGGGAACACCAGCACAGCACCCACCCAGCAGGCCCATACCTCTATCCCCAGGACACGTCAATCAGCGGTGTGTCCAATACTACAGGGAACCCAGGCTAACCCACCACCCCAACAACAACAGGGACCTGGGGCCAGTGGTAGTGGGCACACGGTCCAGGGGACAGAGGCCCAGGGAAACAGGGGAAATGGGAGGGCTGCTGTGCGACGGGGGGGGACAGGCCCAGGGAACCCACTCTCCACGAGGCCCTCTCCTCCATCATGGGAGCATACCACCGCTCCCAGGAGACGATGGCGACGGTCCTGGCCAGGTTTCAGGAGATCCAGCTTCTGCAGGAGCAACAGTATATAGGGTTCAGGGAGGAACTAAGAAACATCAGTTCCGCCATGGGTACCATCGTAGTGGCCCTGAATGAGGTAGTCACGACATTGCAGGACACTGTGGCACCTCAAAGGGCCCCTGACACTAGCATGCACCAAGAACTGCCTACCACCTCCGCCGGCGCTAGTGGACAGGAGGCCCCGACACAAGACCAACAGGCCACCAGAACCCCACCCCCTGCAGAAGGAGAACCACCCCGCAAGCGGGCCCTGAGATCCAGGAAGAAGACAGAGTAAGATGTCAAGACCCCTGCCAGCAAAGGATACCGCCCTGATTGTCATCCCACTGTCCCACATTGTCACCCTGTCCAACCTTAAACTGCCCCTGCTCCACTTCCCATAGGCATTTGGACAATGCACCTGTGAAACTGATAGTCTGGACTCTGCCATGGACAATCCTCCACCATCACCCCTCACCGATTTGCAACCACCCATCCAATTTAGAGCACTTGAATAAAAACACTTATTGCACAAAACAATCTGGAGTCTGGCTGTGATTTAGAACAAATGTATTAGACATGACCGTGCCAAAATGTTCATTCACATTGTGATGCTAACAAACCGCTGTCACACAGCTGTAGTCCATGGGGAAACAAAGCAGATGTCACGCAGTGGGGCCCACATCTCTGAAAACGGAAGGGAAAGTCACAACACAGTTATCATACACTGGGGGAAAAAGTCAGACAGTAGAGAGGTAGGAGTCATTAAGTAAATGTAATATGCCGGTGTCTACTCTTACCTGTGTGTCAGTGAAAATACTGCTGTATTACTGTGTTCCTGTTCTCTATGTCGTCCTCTTCGGCTTCCTCCTCTTCACTCTCCACAGGCTCCACAGCTGCTACAACACCACCATCTGGACCATCGTCCTGCAGAAAAGGCACATGGCGGCGCAAAGCCAGGTTGTGAAGCATACAGCAGGCCACGATGATCTGGCACACCTTCTTTGGTGAGTACATTAGGGATCCACCTGTCATATGGAGGCACCTGAACCTGGCCTTCAGGAGGCCAAAGGTTCGCTCGATCACCCTCCTAGTCCGCCCATGGGCCTCATTGTACCGTTCCTCTGCCCTTGTCCTGGGATTCCTCACTGGGGTCATTAGCCAGGACAGGTTGGGGTAACCAGAGTCCCCTAATAGCCACACCCGGTGCCTCTGGAGTTGACCCATCACATACTGGATGCTGCTATTCCGCAGGATGTAGGTGTCATGCACTGACCCAGTGAACTTGGCATTAACATGGGAGATGTACTGGTCAGCCAAACACACCATCTGTACATTCATGGAATGATAACTCTTCCGGTTCCTGTACACCTGTTCACTCCTGCTGGGGGTGACCAAAGCAACATGTGTCCCATCAATGGCACCAATGATGTTGGGGATATGTCCAAGGGCATAGAAATCACCCTTCACTGTAGGCAAATCCCCCACCTCAGGGAAAATGATGTAGCTCCGCATGTGTTTCAGCAGGGCAGACAACACTCTGGACAACACCTTGGAAAACAAAGGCTGGGACATCCCTGATGATATGGCCACTGTTGTTTGAAATGACCCACTTGCTAAGAAATGGAGTACTGACAGCACCTGCACTAGAGGGGGGATCCCTGTGGGTTGGCGGATGGGTCTGGCTCCAGCTGGGCACACAGTTCCTGTATAGTGGCTCGGTCAAGCCTGTATGTCAGTATGACATGTCGTTCCTCCATTGTCGACAGGTCCACCAGCGGTCTGTACACAGGAAGATTCCTCCATCTCCTTGCATGTCCCAGCGGACGGTGCCTATGAAGGACAACAGCGAGCACAGAGTCAAGCAACCCACAGGTACGTAACCACAGCTTGCACATAACACGATTCCCAATGCATTGAATGGCTTGTATGAGTGTTGGTGCATGGCCTAGGTATGTGTGACGCAGTTGGTAATTAGGCCATGTGGGCCCTTGAAATGGCGGCTGCCTGACCGGTGAAGTGCGACAGTGGGATGTGAGGTCAATGCGCTGGCGTGGCACACCGCGGCGGTAGGCGGTCGAAGACCGCGGCGCTAAGCCGCATTGGTTAACATTGAACCCTATGGGTTTCAGGAGCCAATGACGATGTGCGCTGGCGGTCGCGGTACGCACTGCCGCGGTACGCACCGCTACGGGCGTGACCGCCATTTTCTATCTGCTTAATCACTCGATACCTGATCTTCGACAGGAGAGGACCTACACTGCAAGTGCTGCTGTGACCTCGGTCTGGAAGAGACAATGGCTCATGGGACTGGGGAAAGGGCCCCTGCCTTCACTGCGGAGGAGTTGGAGAAACTTGTGGATGGGGTCCTCCCCCAGTATGCGCTACTCTACGGTCCTCCAGACCAACAGGTAAGTACACTGGGACCATGCCTGGGTTGAGTGGGGTGGATGAATGATGATGGGGAGGGGAGCGATTGATGCATGCATCAAATGACAGATGAGAGCATGTGCTACATGGCAAGGGTGGGGATGGGGGGCCACTCACTTCGAGCATTCAGAAGGTGATGACAATTTTTCTCTCCCTGTACATGTCACATAGGTCAGCGCCCACCAGAAAGTTGCGATTTGGCGTGCCATCACCAAGGACGTCCGGACCTTTGGGGTCCACAACAGACGGGGCACCCTCTGCCGGAAGAGGTGGGAGGATATCCGACGCTGGAGCAGGAAGACGGCGGAGGCTCAGCTGGGGATGGCCTCCCAATGTAGGAGGGGTGCCAGTCGTCATTTGACCCCCCTGATGTTCCGGATCCTGGCGGTGGCCTACCCCGATTAGGATGGGCGCGTGAGGACATCACAGCAGACACAAGGGGGTGAGTACAAATACATTCTGCTGACTTTGCGCACAGTGGAGGTGTCTGGGTGGGGGAGGAGGGCTGTGGGTATCCCTAGGCCAGGGCGATTTCTGTAGGCTAGGCCCCTCCGTAAGGCATGGCCCTGTGTCCCCGCCCCCCACCTCTGTAGGGTGCCAAGTACAGGTATCCATGGCCCTGTGTCATCTATGTGTGCAGTTGTCGTCCATAGGCTTGTAGGCCATGTCCCACGGATTGCGTAGTGGACCCCAAGTGCGCGGCGTAGTGCAGGGGGCTTCTGTGTCTGTCTTGTCCGCCAACGGTAGCGGTAATCCATGCACTCAACATGTCTTTATTTCTCCTCCCCCCCTTTTTTGTGGTCTTCCTGTTCATGTGTGCATTAGCATCATCAGGCGGAGGAGAAGTGGCATTGGTGCACGAGGGAGCTGCATCTCACATGGCCATGGCGGGCCATGCAACTGACTCGGATTTCACCAGTGAGACGGAGGGCGAGGGGAGCTCCACAGCGGGGACTCGTGCTGATGTCAGTGACAGCGACTCGTCCTCTGAAGGGAGCTCCCTGGTGGTAGCGGCAACATCCGTGCCCCCCGCAACAACAGGTACAGCCGCCACCCAGCGCACCAGCACCGCCCTCCCAGCAGCCCCTCAGCGTTTTCCCCGTGCCCGCTCACCCAGGAAGGTGGGCATCTCCTTCGCCCCAGGCACCTCAGGCCCTGCCCCTGTCACCCCTGCTGCCCTCAGTGAGGAGGTCATTGACCTCCTAAGGACCATCATTGTTGGGCAGTCTACCCTTTTGAATGCCATCCAGGGTGTACAAAGAGAGGTGCACCAGAGTAATGCATACCTGGAGGGCATTCATTCGGGTCAGGCTGCCCATCAGCGATCGTTCAACGCTCTGGCCTCAGCACTGATGGCAGCAATTGTCCCTGTCTCTAGCCTCCCCCCTCCAACTTCCTCCACCCAGACCCAATCCCCTGTACCTCTGCCTATCCCAGACACACCTACAGACCAGCCTGCACACACCTCAACACCCAAGGGAAGCTCATCCAGACATAAGCACCACACATCACACAAGCATTCACACAAGCAACATCCACATGCAGACATACCAACAGCCACTGCCTCCACTGTGTCCCCATCCTCCTCGTCTCCCTCCTCCCTCCCTGTGACGTCTCCACTCACACTTGCATGCACAACATCTTCAGCCACTACGTCCATCACCAGCACACCCACCAGAACACTCCGCACACGTGCAGTCACCACCCCCACTACCATTTACACGTCCCCTGTGTCCTCTCCAAGTGTGTCTGTCACCCCCTCCTCCAAACTACACAAACGCAGGCAGCCACCCACCCAACAGCCATCCACCTCACGACAGCCTCCAGCCCAAGCACCTGCACCCAAAGACACCAGACTTCACACTCCTACAACCACATCCTCTTCCTCCACTCCCATACCCACTACACCTACCCGTCCCTCTCTTTCCAAATTGCTTTTCTTTTCCAAACGTGACCTCTTTCCTACAACTCCCCCACCCCGTCCATCTCATAAGACTCCAATCAGCACCTCAGCCACCACAAAACCGGGACCTGTGAAGACTGTTGTCCATGGACTGTGGAGTCCCCCACCCTGAAGGGCATCCAGTTCAGCTAGGAGCCAAGGCACGGCCAGCCCACCACCGGAAAAGCATCCTAAGATTGCCAGTGCCCGGCGCGAGCGACCAAAGACCCCAGGGACAAAAATCCCTACATTGGCTCCGGCAGGAAGTCAGGTGCCACCTGGCACACCGCCAAAGGTGGGAAAGGGCCACAAGCGTGCAGGGAAAGGTGGGAAGGGCAGCACGCCCGACAAGTCCGGCAAGCAGGCCAGCTGGCCAGGAGGGCCCCACCAGCCCCATCCCAGGTGTGCAGGAGGACACACACAGGCCCGGTACTGCAGCCCAGGAGGGCCCCGCAAGCCACGTCCCAGGTGGGCAGGAGGACACCCACAGGCCGAGAACTGCAGCCCAGGAGGGCCCCGCAAGCCACCAGACAGATGGGCAGGAAGGCCCCGCCAGCCACATGTCAGGTGGCGAGTGACATCCATGCCTGGGCCGGATCCGCTGACCAGGACACTCATCTCAAACACCGCTCCGCTGGGCACCGCCGTCTCAAGCACCGCTGAACAGGGCCCTTCATCTCAAGCACCGCTCCGCTGGGCACCGCCGTCTCAAGAACCGTTGAACTGGGCCCTTCATCTCAAGCACCGCTGAACTGGGCCCTTCATCTCAAGCACCGCTGAACAGGGCACCGCCGTCTCAGGAACCGCTGAACTGGGCCCTTCATCTCAAGCACTGCTGAACAGGGCACCGCCGTCTCAAGCACCGCTGAACTGGGCCCTTCATCTCAAGCACCGCTGAACTGGGCACCGCCGTCTCAAGCACCGCTGAACTGGGCCCTTCATCTCAAGCACCGCTGAACTGGGCCCTTCATCTCAAGCACCGCTGAACAGGGCACCGCCGTCTCAAGCACCGCTGAACAGAGCACCGCCGTCTCAAGCACCGCTGAACTAGGCCCTTCATCTCAAGCACCGCTGAACTGGGCCCTTCATCTCAAGTACCGCTCCGCTGGGCACCGCCATCTCAAGAACCGCTGAACTGGGCCCTTCATCTCAAGCACCGCTGGCCCATTGGCGGAAGGGGCAGGCCCGCATCTGTGTCGGGCAGGGCTGCACGAAGCACTCTGGGCACTAGTCCCCCTCCAGTACCAGTGAAGACTGTTATCCACTTCAGAGACTGTGGCTTTGCACTCCCCAGGATGGCACAGTGGGCAACCCACCCACTGTAGAGACTTGAGAGACTGTGGCTTTGCACTCCCCAGGATATGGCAGTGGGCAAGCCACCCACTGTAGAGACTTGAGAGACTGTGGCTTTGCACTCCCCAGGATGGCACAGTGGGCACCCCACCCACTGTAGAGACTTGAGAGACTGTGGCTTTGCACTCCCCAGGATGGCACAGTGGGCAACCCACCCACTGTAGAGACTTGAGAGACTGTGGCTTTGCACTCCCCAGGATATGGCAGTGGGCAAGCCACCCACTGTAGAGACTTGAGAGACTGTGGCTTTGCACTCCCCAGGATGGCACAGTGGGCACCCCACCCACTGTAGAGACTTGAGAGACTGTGGCTTTGCACTCCCCAGGATGGCACAGTGGGCAACCCACCCACTGTAGAGACTTGTGAGACTGTGGCTTTGCACTCCCCAGGATGGCACAGTGGCCATGGAGGCCCCTCGTGGATCTGGCATCGTGGACTCATCTGGCTGAGGTGCACCCCCTTCCTTTCCCCCTGAGGTGCCTGTAGTTTTCCTATCTGATGCCCCTGCAGTGTTCTCTCCGTTGGAGGCAGGTATCCTGTGTGGGCTTTGCCCATGTGTTTTGGCCCAGTGGCCCACGAACAATGGCTGATAGACATATCGGACTGGACAATTTATGTATATAAAGTTATAGACATGTGGTATATTTTATACTCAGTCTTACAATATAATTCTATATTTATAATCATTTCCTTTTGCCTTTGCATTCTTCCAGGGGGCTTGGGGGTGTAACTGTCATGTGTTGCTATGCATTGATGTGTGTGTGTTGTAGTGGTTGAGGGTAAGGGTGGGTGTGTCGCATATGTGTGTCCCCGTAAATTTTTGCCTCCCCTCCCCTGTGTCGTAGGTGCAGTACTCACCGTTGTCTTCTGCACCGGCGTTCGTGCTCCTGGTAGAGGAGCAGGAAGACAATAGCTGGTAGGATGTGTAGTTCGGGTTCCATGCTGTCCAGATTCCTCGTGGGGTGTATGGAGGTGAGCGTTTTCCGTTTGAAATGGCTGTTTCCACCGTGTTTTTATCGGCGGGGCTACTGCCCCGGAAAAGGTGGCGGATTAGTGGGTTGTGATAGGGTGGGCGGTACATTGTCTCCCGCCTGTCTGTTGGCGGTGACCGCTGCGCTGTTTGTTTGTCCCGCCGTGGCGGGCGGTGTGTTAAAGTGGCAGTCTCTGTTGGCGATTTCCGCCAGGGTCGGATTTGCATTTTTTTTACCGCCAGCCTGTTGGCGGTTTGGCCGCCGCTTTAACACCGACCGCCAGGGTTGGAATGACCCCCTATATAATAAATAGAGAATGTCGATAAGTTAGTGTAATATCTTAACTAAATGCGCATCCATCCAACAAAAGGCATAGAATACAATGTGCCACTCAGTTTAGATTATATATACAGAATCATAAAAAAGGGCAGGACCATTGTGAGCACATCGAGAAAAAATGTGGTAATTAGTCAAAATGTCTTCAATTATATGACTTCACACTTTGAAGTGAACTACAGACCACTTATAGGTTCTAATATCTTCAAAGGAACCTGTATGATTCATCCTCAAAACACCTGTTCATTTATGTAAAAGTTGCTAGCGCCACAATCCAGAAAAAGCATATCATGTGTATAATCAAATTGCTCAAAGCAGGGACACATAAACGACAGATGGCTGTATTTATTTTATTCTACTGTAACTAAAGGACTAACTTTTATTTAGAAATGCATGTATATACCATAAAACTCACAATCAAGGTTTTCTAAATCAATCTTACCTATCAATCCTGACTTACCCATTTCTTCATAAGAAGTATCTCATGTACAAACAAAACCCAATTGTTAGATGAGAGCGGATTTAAAGAGCCGCTAACCAATCCATGGTCTGTTAGATGTCAGGTGTATGAGCAGCTTGAGCGGTACCCTTGATATCACGGCGGCCATTTTGTAATGGCAAAAGTGACAATTCATAATTTAAGGACACAACAGTATATATGGCTCATCAACCAAAAAGTTTAAAATTAATCCCCGGATTGTTTCATACTCAAATCTGTTCAATGTTGTATGAGTAAGCAACCCAAACGGTACTTTTAACATTGTGGCGGTCTTTTTATAATTACAAGAATGGCCGTTCGTAATTTAGGAACACAGCAGTGTAAATGGCTAATGACCCGAAAAGTTTTGGATTAGTCCAGATTTATTTTTCATACTCATATTCTATAGTTAAAGCAATCTTCGCCTTTGTTTGAAACATCAATCAGACTTGTCAAGAAACCTCATGCCTGGACTGTTCTTGTAGCCTTGTGGGAGTCGGTAAAACTTTTCTAAAAGCCTAAAGCGCTGAAACTTGTTAAGTCCCTACTCAGGTGCTATGTTTTGGCAAAAAAAAAAATTGGATAGATTCAGGGTTGTTTAGTATTTTCTTCGAACAATGTTGTTCATTAGTGCTGTACTGTGTGCATTTTGAATAGCATATGTTTTGTGTGTGACTGTTTAAGTGTCTATAATCTAAGACTATTCTATATAAGTGGTCGGTTCTAGCAACTGGAAATGATTGATTATTCATTGATGAGTTCAAGGGTTCAATGACACTCTGTCACTCCAAATGTGTGAGGATTTTTCTCACTGGGGAATAATCCTTTTAAGGTTCAAGCTTGAACAACCTACAGCTCAAGATAGGTCCTACCTACCTAGCTGAGGAGGAAATCCTCAATACCACGGACGTTGCCGTATATAGTATTGAGGTGTCTTTGGCCTTCAGTGAGACAGACATACTAAGGAGGATCCGAAAATTAATGCCTGACCAAACGTCGGGCACCATGGATTTGGGCGGAAGGATTGCCTGGGTTGCGGGTACTGGGTACAATTCCACAGCAGGTGACTCCTGTTAGCCTAATCCCGTTTTTTTTGGCTAACTAGCAAGCCCTCAACTCTGACCGAGATGATTGTGACAACTGGGCACATGGCAAGATAGACTCCTCAAGGAATCGTATCGCAGATCGCAAATCAGATCGCATCCCTTTCTCTCAGCTACCAAAATCTCACTCATGCAAACACTACAGAGGCAGAATATAGTTCAATAAGCATTTATTGAAGTAACTGCATCTTAGATAGAAGCTTGTGTGCAGCAATAACTAGGATAATAAAACACAAAAGAAGCAAGCATGTAACTAGAGGTGTAAAACACAAAAACAGTCCCACCATACTGTCAGAAAAAGGGAGGTGGATCTATAACCCTCCTGCCTATGCTAAGAATGAGCACAGCATACTAAGCCCAATCTGCCATTCGGGTTTCCCCCTGGAGAACATCATCCCTCATACCTGGAGAAGAGGCATGAAGTCTAGAAAGACACCTTCCCCATATGGATCAGGGGCTCGACCATCTAAGAATGTAGCTGTAGCAAAGCATTCAGCAATCAGCATACAGTTGTGGTCATCTTGCTGGAATCCCCCTCTAATGTCCCTGGGACTAAGAGCTGTTCTTGTAGTAAAACTACTCACATTCTAAGAAATAGTGCCCTCTTTCTGTAAATGCTAAAGACACAGCATACCACGTTTGTTGGCAATCCTATCTGACTGTAGCCTTGGAAGGAGCACAGAGTCTCTGCTAAGAACTCAGTGTTTTCCTAGGCGAAAGGACAATGCAATAGAAATAATAAAAACAGCACCGCAAAAGTGGCTCTTCCTAGAAAAATAAAACCATGCAGGCCTGGGTAGCGAAAATAATGTGTGTAAAATATGGCTAAAATACCTATACAAAAATAGCGGCACACTGTGCCACTGTAGTGTTATTTTATTTTACGCTCCAGTGGTGCAGCGTGCCAGCCCATATTTACAAGGCCACGAAAAGCCACCTTGCATGCCTTTTCTTGGCCTTGTAAATATGGACCCCTTAACATTGCATGAAAGGGGAGTTCCATGGGTGTTGCTTGGGGTGTTTCCACACAACACCCATAGAACTGGGAGGAATCTGATGCATTCCCAGAATGATAAGTCTGGGAATGCGTCAGATTCCTATGCCACCTCGGGGGTGGCATAAGAATGACGCAACAGGGAGAAATGTCTTTATTTCTTCCCATTTTTCCTCTTTATGTGTGTTCTGCAGCACACACAGAAAGAGGAAAACACTTCTTGTGATTGTTTTTGTGCAGGAAGGTCCCCCTTCAAAAAAGGAATCATCCTGCAACTCAAGCATCCTTACACCATGGTGCAAGGTTGCCTACGTTGCGCTAGGCAGCAAGTGGCGCGCCAGCACCGGGGGAGAGGACAGAATTGTGCTGTATCTTGCAGAGATACCACATTGCTGCCCTTTCCTGGTGGTGAAGGGTGGCGCAGCAAGGCAATGAGGCCCTGAGTGCCCTGCCTATATCCTAAGCAAATGTGATTCTCCAGGACGCTTAGGCAATTACTAAGCTAGAGTGGGACTGCATTTTTTGCAGACTTAAGAATGCCATTGTACAGTGTGTCACCCCACTAGTGGAAAGGCTGTATAATTTAGAGTCTGCTCTGCTGGATTTGATGAAGTCATTTGCCACTGTCAATGCTAGCATTAACATGCTTTCTTGCTCAAGCATAGCTAAATCAGTCTTTCCTGATATTCCCAATATAGTTGGTAGCATGAATAGGCCTCATAGAACCCACCTTGACTGCCCTTCCCTAAGCTCCTCTCCAACTATCACAGTCATTCAGTAGCCCCACCCACCACCTGTGAAGGATGCTTTGGCACCCTCACATGGAGGAGGGCAGCCTAATGGTTTTCAAACTTGACAGCTTGATGCTGCATCTGCCAGGGGGCTGTGGGAAGGTCACCAGTCTGACAAAGGTCTGCCTAGCCTTAATTTGCCACTCAATTGCAGCCGTTTTGTAACAATCATAACTGGGGTCCCTCAAATTAGTTCCAACGCTGGGGAATCAACAGCTGAGTTGAAAAACAAAATTTGTCACTAGCTGTGCCGTAATACCAATTTTAACATCAGTGAATATAGTGATATCTTATTTATGAGGAGGGTAGGATGGGTGGGTTCCATGACCAAAACCCTTGAAGGGGACTGTGTGGTAATTAATTGTAAGTCACCTAGTCTGGCCAGGTGTTTGATCTGCAGCGCCGTCATGCAGCACACAAGGGACATGGGTAGAAACATCCTCCTGCTTGGTTTCTTCTACAGGCACCTGCTATCTAAGTCTTCATCGGTACCCTCAACCGGCTCACGGACCACGGAGAAATCAATCACGCCCACATCAAATAGATTTCTCCCTGTCAGACTTAGAACTCAATGATTGACTCCTGGCTACCACCCCTTTATCCACTAGTCCCAAAACCAGTTGGCTGATATTGTTCACACACTCCACACATTCTGCTGAGGTCATGCCCATTTACCATTCAGAACCAGCTTTAAGACTTCTTTCTTGGAATGTTGCAGGCATCAGACCGTGCCCCCAGTACCTTTAGAATGTGCACAGTTTGCATTTTGAGGGTGCTGACAGGGGGACCCTGCACTGCCCATGCTCTGGCCATGGGCAGTGCAGGGACCCCTCTCGTGGCCCCGTCCTTGCTTTTCCATCAGCCTTTCCATGCCAGAGTCCCCGCCATTGAAAGGCTGATGGAAAGACAAGTCACAATCAGCACGGCAGTGCCAAACTCGGCCCCGCTTGCACCACAGCCAACCCGTTGGGATCTCTGATCCTGGCGGTGGTGGTGGTTTGCTAATGTGGAGGTCGAACCACCAAGGTAGCAGCATTCTGACTGCCACTGTCGGTACGGTGGTCCATGGGCTGCTGTATTCATTATGAGGCCCTAAGCTCCTGGAAACCGCATTGCTTAAATTTAGCACCCAGTTTAACATAGTCATGTTCTGGGAAAATTGGGCTCAAGAGATGGTCATCTGGAATGGCTTTGAATGGTTTGTCATGGCAGCGACCCCATCCCCTGACCATAGAGCTTGAGGAGGACAAGACACCATGGTCAGTATCTCTTCACAACTTAGGGTTATTCCAGTCTCCTCCGGTCATGTCGGGAATGGATTGTTGCCTCCTGTGAGTGCCATTTCTTAATAAACTTTTATAACTCAGTTGGTAATCTAGGGTGTCAGATTGAGGTTTTATTTAAAACATTGGCTGTTCTTGCGGGTAGGTCCCTTTCCAATTTCAAGTGTTTTAATGTAATGTAATAATCTCATTTTCCCTAATCGTTTTTTGGTTGATGACTCTTTCTTCTGTTTCTCAACTTCTGACTCCAGCTGTATAATGCCTGAGGGTAAGCAGGTTTGTGTATTGTGATGATCAGGGGGTAAACCGTCCAGTTCAACAACCTACCTTTGTAGGTTGGGGTAAGGGGGTCCACCATTGACTATGTGCTCATTTACAGGACTCTTGCTGAGATTGTCAGTCCGGGGAAGGTGTACAAAACATGTAGCAAACACAATCCCATGTCAGTATGGCTCTACCTGCTAGCAACTCTCCCTACTCGGCCTAATTGGCTTGACTGCAAAGGACAAGGGTCTCGGGGTACAATGGAATAGTGTGCCAATTCCTACTTTATTAAAAACCTTAGACGGTTCTAACCTGGACCTTATCATAGAGCCTTTGCTAACTTCTGAGGCCTCCTCTATGAAAGGTCTTAGATGCATTTCACCGCTTAAACAATTCCATCAATGCTATTATGCTGTAACTGTCAAGACTACTTAGAGCTGTTCAAAAGGGCTGGTTCAATAAATCTTATAGGGTGGCCAGCAATCAGCTTCATGAGGTC
The DNA here is from genome assembly GCF_031143425.1 of Pleurodeles waltl. Lineage (NCBI taxonomy): Eukaryota > Metazoa > Chordata > Amphibia > Caudata > Salamandridae > Pleurodeles > Pleurodeles waltl. The sequence continues at coordinate 385,230,849 of NC_090451.1, read as the reverse complement.
CTTAATGCCAGGCCCAATAACAAATGTGGGAGCGTCTAGTATCCACCTGCAATGCAGGTTATGCCAGGGGTTTTGGGCTATTGTCAATGGGAATCAGCTTTGTGCCGCTGCGCCCAATGACATAGGCTCATCCATTACTCCTGCTCAATGGGTGGCCCACTTTAAAGGTTTATGCACTGGATGGGGCTGTGTCCCAGACTGCCACTGAAGGGTGCCAACTGTTTCCACTTGAGGCAGATTTGACCCAGACAAGGTAAGCTCTACAATTTTAGAAAGATCCTACAATAAAGCACCCAGCCCAGATGGGGTACCCAAGGACCTCTGTAAGGCAGAGCGCTCCCTTTGGGTCCCCTTCTTAGCTAACACCCTAAATGCAGCTGTACAGGTTCACATCCCCCGTTCTTAGAAGTCTGCAGTCATGGTGCCTGTTTTCAAAAAGGGGAAGAGACAGTACCCTAGTTGCTTTAGACCCATTTCCCTATAAGACTCAGTTGTCAAGGTGGTGGGGTGCATAATTTTACAGCTCATTGAAGACTGGACCCAACTTAATAACATCCTTTGCCTGGTTCAGGATGGTTTTAGGGAACTTAGGGGCACATGGAGCAGTGCCTAATCTAAACCTATTGATTGGGAAGTATGTGGTTGCAAAGCAGGGGACTATTCATTTAACATTCATGGACCTAAGCAGTGCTTTTCATTGGGTAAATAGATCCAAGCTCTGGAGTAATCTTGTGGCTCTTGGGCTACTTCTTCCACTGATTGATTTTATAAGAACTCTTCATATGGATGTGAATGCCTCGGTAAGTTATGATGTGGGTGGGGAATGTACGAACTCCTTTCACCTCACTAGAGGTGTTAGGCAAGGGTGTGTCCTAGCGTCCAAATTTTTCTTGTTATACATGAATGACCTTGACACCTTTTTGGCAACCAATACCAATGACCTGCCCAAAGTAAAGTCCATTGTTGTACCCTCCCTGCTACATGCCGACAACGCAGTTGTACTGCCTCACACCGCCAATAGCCGTAAAGAACTAGTAGATTTATTTGTCAGTTTCAAGGATGATCTGCAACTGGACATTTGTATCTCCAAAACACACTATGGGGGTCATTCTGACCCTGGCAGCCGGTGACCGCCAGGGTCACCGACCACGGGAGCACCGCCAACAGGCTGGCGGTGCTCCCGAGGGCATTCTGACCGCGGCGGTTCAGCCGCGGCCAGAAAGGGTAAACCGGCGGTCTCCCGCCGGTTTACCACTGCCCTTGTGAATCCTCCATGGCTGCGGAGCGCCCTCCGCAGCCATGGGGATTCTGACACCCCCTACCGCCATCCTGTTCCTGGCGGGTCTCCCGCCAGGAACAGGATGGCGGTAGGGGGTGCCGCGGGGCCCCCTGCAGTGCCCATGCCCATGGCATGGCATGGGCACTGCAGGGGCCCCCGTAAGAGGGCCCCGCAAAGTATTTCAGTGTCTGCTTTGCAGACACTGAAATACGCGACGGGTGCAACTGCACCCGTCGCACCCCTGCAACTACGCCGGCTCAATTCTGAGCCGGCGTCCTCGTTGCAGGGGCATTTCCTCTGGGCCGGCGGGCGCTCTTTTGGAGAGCGCCCGCCGGCCCAGAGGAAATGTCTGAATGGCCGCCGCGGTCTTTTGACCGCGGTGCGGTCATTCAGCGGCGGTACCTTGGCGGACGGCCTCCGCCGTCCGCCAAGGTCAAAATGACCCCCTATATGGCTTGTGGGAAGCAGTCTTTAATTTAAAAACTAGACACATCACCATCAAGGGGAAGGTGATTTCGAAGGGTGGCTGCTTTCTCATATCTAGGAGTTATATTTGAGCATCAGAACAAATTGTTCACTTGATTTACTAACTGCTGTGCATGATTTATGCAAACTTGCAGTGTTCTTTTTAGGTTTGCATCTACGGTAACCAGTAAGCCTATTTGATCTCTTTTGCAAATATACACAATTAAATGCCTCCCTGTGCTGTTGTATGGTGCTACAATTTGGGAGTATCGAAATTGTATGGGTGTCCAGCAGGAAGAGAAACAACTTTGTAGGAAACTGCTTGGCTAGGGCCCAAATAGTTCCTGTTTTTTTGCATGAGAACTTAAGCCTTGATTATGTGGAAGACTAAGCTAAACTTGCTCCGCTGCATCTGCGTGGTGAGCATACCACCTTTAGCAGGGATGTGATTGAAGACTGCCTTGGGTGCTTGTATGCCCATGAAACACCATAGCTTAACTAAATTAGGTTTGCTGCTCAATCTTTAGGAAGCGCTGATTTGTTTAGCAGCCCCCAATTCTTAAAAAGGGGGGGCAGACGGTTAATCGGGGACTTGTTCCTAAATCGTGCCAAAGAAAACAGGGAATGCAAGGCATTAGAAAAATCAGCTTTGAGATCTCTTTTGCTCCTGAAATCTAATTTTGACCCTGAGCCTTCCCTCTGCTCTGTTAGGCACCCCTGGGAGAGATCCCACTTTACTAAGTTTCATTAGGGTTCAAATCGTCCTTATATTTGTTTTCCTTCCAGCCACTTTGACCCAAAAGCAATAATAGTATGTCCCTGTGACAGTTGCTCACCCCATACATTTGAGCATTTGGTAATATTTTGCAGATACTATGATTTCCTGCGTCAAAGGTACTTTTTACCAATCTTAAAGTCCAGGGGCTTTTGTCAATATAGGTTGGTTTCCTTTATTTCCACCTTGGGCTCTTTCAAAGCATTTCTTAAATCGGTCATGGATTGGATGAATTTCAGTTTTTTAAAAACTTACCTCACATAACGTTTTTCTGGCACCAAATCCACCCCAGACTCTGGCCTCTGGTGGCCTGCAGAGATGGGGCCTCCACCCTGCCCTTCCCCAGTTGTTAGGAACCTGCATGTCAATTTTGACTCAGAGCTTACTGTTGAACCACAGATTAAAGCTTTTTCTAGTTCCTGCTTTTTGACCACGAGATCACTTATGCGTATGCTATACCTCATTCCAGAGGACGATCAAAAAACTATTATGCATGCCCTGATTACTTTGAAATTGGACTATTGTAATAGTCTGTATTTAGGGCTCCTGAATGTACTGATCCAATGCCTACTAATTATTCAATACATAGTGGCCAGTCTGATTTTTAAGATTTCCCCTTGGATCTCAATTTCCAATCATCTGCTGCAACCCTACCGGCTTCCTATTAAAAGTAGAATACAATTCAAGGCTCTCATTCTTGCATTTTGAATTTTCAATCAAAAAGGTCCCAGCTACCTTCGGGACCAGTTTAAAGTCTTGATTCAAGTACGCACACCCAATCACCGCATATTATTTTTAATTCCTATGATACACAAGTCCAGAAGCAGTGGTCTCTCCTTTTCTTACTTGACAACCAGATTGTGGAATGCGCTGCCTTTTACCGTCAGAAGCTCTCTGTCTGAGTGGATCTTAAGGTAGGATCTTAAAACATTTCTGTTTGATTCTTCCTAATGCTTATTCTTCTTTAAAGTGCCTCACAATGGAACAGTCTTCAGCACAAGTGCTGGGGCAACTTTTTGGAAGCTGTGTTCTAAAGAAGTGCTTTGTATTGTATACTGTATTACCTGACCACAGTGTGATGCTGGTGGCTCTTCCTTTTTGAAAGTAGCCCTGTATTGGAACAAAATCATGAATTCCAAACTTGAGATAGTGTCTTTCTAATCAAAGGGCTGTCTGGATCTTTTAGAAGGCCTAAAGTGTTATCTATTTTTAACTGTATGGCTGTAAATCCATATTTTTTGCAGTAGAAGTTGTCATCTGTATGATCGTGGTGGATTTTTATTGCATTCTTAATAATGTGTGTGGTTTTTTATGCTATTTCCATCTATTATGATTATATTTTATAATCAAAAAAAGATTCAATCAATCAGACAATCACTCAACAGCACTAACAAAAGTGTTGGACTTTGAAGGAATTAGGTTTACTTTTCTAACTCCAATTGAATCAAAAGTATGGACTTTGGAGGGTTTAAATTTACTATTTTCTCTCGAACATATGCAAAAACACGGAAAGTGTTGGACTTTGGAGTGATCAGATTTACTGTTCCCACTTCAATCTATGCAAAAGAAGGGGAATTGCTGGACTTCTGAGTGGTTAGATTTATTATTCCCACTCCACTCTAAGCAACATTTGGGAAAGAGTTGGACTTTTATTCAAACATAAGCACAATCAGGGAAAGAGAAAATGTTAGTCTCTGGAGAGTTACATTTACTATTCACACTCCAGTCTAAGCAACAGTGAGGAAAATGTTGGACTTTAGGTAGGGGCGGATTTACTATTCTCTGTCCTATGTAAGCAAAATCAGGGAAAGAGATGGACTTTGGAGTGGTTATATTTCCTACTGCCACTTAAATCTAGGCAACTTTAGGGAAATCTTTGCACGTATGAGGGGCTAAATACATAATTTAAATACATACCAAAATATAAGTATGCAAACATTGAAATTAAAAAAGTAAGCTTTGTAGATACATTAAGTGAAATGTAATAAAAACTCATTATATAGTCTAAAACATTTTCAGTTATTTAAAACCAAAAAAATATTTTAAACAAATACATGTTCCTGTGTTTTATCCAAAAGAAATCAAGGAGATAAAACAGGTATAAAACATATAAATAAGATCATATTGCTATTAAATATTATTAAAAGATAACAAGCAAAACTAAAAGAAATAATAAATATTAAACTAATTTCTAAAAAGTTAGAATGAAATACACTTACCAACTGATTAAAAATTAATTAAAAATAGCATATATTTAATATAACAATTAAGCAGTGATTTCATTGAGATAGTTAATTATCAATTAATTGTTTAACTAACGTAAAAGGTGTATTAGAACTAGAAAATAACTTCCCGACATAAGACTGACAAACCCAAAAGTCAACTACTAAATTAAAAATTATTATTACACTGTAGAAAATATAGATAAAAAATGAAAATTACCAACTATACTGAAAAAGTCAAAATAGCAATCAAATAAATAATTACCTTAAAGACCAATTAAATATTTAATGAACATAAATAATAAAAAGTGAAAAATACTTCATATTTAAAATAGCATTTCACCCCAATCCCTTGCATACTATATTATTACTATAACACATTTTGTAATTTTGAAGTTTCATTTTTTTAAAGTAATTAATTATTTCTTTATCATTTAATAGTGTGTTGTGGACACACTATTAAATGATAAAGTAATAATTAATGACTTTATAAAAATGAAACTTCAAAATTACAAAATGTGTTATAGTAATAAAAAGCAATTAATTAAATATTTTACATTCATTCTTTATTTAACATTAAAAAGTATTAAAAAATTTAAGCAAAAATGTATATTTAAAATAACTTTCCATCGTAATCCCCACCACATCCAACAACCCACTCCTACATTAAAAATTACCAACTAAATCTAAAAAAATATATATATATACACATTAAAATGAATACTAATTGTACTAAAAAGTGTTAATATAATAATACTAACACCTAAACAGCATATAATAAATAATATATTTAATTATTTAAAACAATACTTAATACAACTTTGATAAAGAAAACAATATTGTATACATAAAATTAAAAAACAAAAATTTTATACACTGAAACGACAATAGTTTCATCTTCAATATTCTGTTCCAAGATATTCTTGACTTCATAATATTTATGGCACAATATTGCTATAACACAATATTTCTGAAAACAATATTTTGGTCAGTCACCAGTACACATTGTTGCCCACATGGGAGGGTGTCTGAAATGCAAAGCGGAGCATGTGATAAATTAATGTTGGCATGTTCCTCCAGTAACTAGACCCCAAAAGCTATTTCTGCTGGTGGGGTGTAGCTACATCCTAGAAAATGTCAAAGCACAAATTATAATTTTTAATCTGGAGCTTTTGACTATAAATTACAAAAATAGTCATTCAAAGTTTATTTTTCATATTTATTAAAAGTCCAGTTCATAACTTTTAGAAAGTTACCTTTCCCTGCCTGAAGCTCCTGTAGCTAATTTGCACTAGCCTACCAGCAGCTGTCAAGGCAGTACTTGACTTTTATGAAGTGTGAAAACTGCGTCCAGAGCAGAACATTATGTTGGTCATGGTGAAGGAGATCTGGGTGTGGAGCATGTAATCCCTATCAGCTCAAGAAAGAGAGTTGTGGGTGGGTCACACAGTAAATTCATACTTTAGTGTAAGTGGAGGCCGAAAGAAGGGAATGGATTCGTTCCAAAGGTTCGCACTAGCCAGGCTGGCTCAACACCCAGTGGAAGGGAAGTAACCCCCAGAAGACGTTGTGAGTGGACGCAAGGGAGGGGACATCTCATTCCCTTAAATAGACTGATGATTAACACATAAACTTCCTCCAAGGCAAAGGGTCTGTGCCATCCCTGACTTCCCTTAGAAAGGAGAATTATGGGATAGTTTGCAGTAAGACAAACAGGATGTGCATCAAATATGGGGAGGATTTCCCCTTGGATCTTCATCCCTATCGGTTAGGATGTATCCAGGAGTCTCCCCCACCCACTGCCTAGTGCAAACCAGAAATGTAGCAAACCAAGGAGCCCTCCTGAGAACATTTTCTGGACCTGTGGAAGAATAGAAGGACTGCACCTGTTGTATGAGACCAGTGAGGAGACCTGATGGGCTAGTATTGAACTTGAAGAAGTTGACTACAAGGGACAGTTGGCGGAACTCTGTGGCTACATGGGCACAAAGATCTGCAAGAAGCCTTTTTCTTGAAGAGCTCATCCGAAATATTGCAACTGGGCAATGGTCGGTATTGCAACCCTTAGCTGTGTCTCACTGGACTTCAACAATCTTTGAAGAGCTCTGGGAATTCTGAGTTACAGCTTCTGGAAGACCGGGACCAGGCACTCGAGCTAAGGTGTGATTTTACTGGGCTGAAGAAACAGGTGATTCCTACTGGGATCACAGCAGCAAATATGTGTCAGTAGGCCCTCGAGGAGGTGTTCAACTTTAAGGTAAGGAACTCATCATCGGGTACAACCTGCAGCCTTCTTACACTAGAGGATTCTGAGCTCCGAACAGGGGACTAAGGGCAATCTGAGTTTGGCAGTCTGTGGACTGCTATGGCGGTGTTGACGGTCTGACAGCTGTCAGGTTGGTGGCCATTCCACCGTATTACGAGTCATGCTGGCTTATAGAGCAAAGACAGCTACAGTACCGCCAGCACCTCCAGGCACTACAGACCGCCGTGGTCACGGTCAGCACGAACTGTCCGGCGGAGCCTGTTTTGCTGCCGGACATATTATGAGACTGCACACCACCAGTGTAACTGTGGCGATCTAATCACCACATCTCAGCAGGTGGAAATGGGAAATATAAATGGGAGACACTCATCTCCAGTGGGAGTCACACTACGGGCACCAAGTACACTTGTCACTGTGTCCCGGGTCAGAATAATTCAGAAATAAGGATACATTCACAGTCACAATAAGTCTCCTAATGGCAGGTCACTCACACAGTAACACAACACTACACAAAAACACCCATCTGCTAATCTCAGACACAGGGACAGTGAAATGTACACAACATTGTCTCAAACAACGCCAACAACACAGCAACATCACATCTACAAATACAACTAGCACACTCATATTGCACACATGCCATGGACTGTTGTCACATTAAAAACATACATGTATGGATATGGCATGGAACACAAACACCACTACCATTAAACAGCCCTGCAATGGACATTCACATCACCGACATTGCAAAACAATGGAAGGACAATGGAAAGAGAGACAAATGTACAAAGCTCACTATGCAAACAATACCTGCGCAATAGGGGTGGGGGCATCAGGAGCACTCAGGGAAGGAGGCTGCACAGGGACACATATCACTTTGCACATGCCCCTTAAACAACATTTGCACAGGAACTGGCCCTACATGTATCTCAGAGACAAACAATACTAGAGCCAGATGACATGCCTATCTGTACAATGTGGAAGTGCAAAGCACCCACAACTATATTTGCATGGGGCACACATCTACATGAAGTAGCTGCAAGGTACACACACATAAATGAACACATGCACAGTCAAATGCAAATAAAGGTAGCACAATTGAACATACTCCATGTCTGCACACACAAAACTCAACTCCACACAGATGCATCTATAATCCCTATCAGGGGGACAAGTCTAACAACATACATGCTCACATTGGACAACACAAAATGAAATACTTACTATGCCAAACAGTACACAACTCCATTGCAATTATACTCATATTTCCATGCAGTCAATATGTACCCTTGTCTTGGGGGACACCAACACTGCCCGCAAAGTCAAATACTGCAAACAACAGCAAATGGATCAGCAAGCAAGGTAAAAAACACACAACTGTAGGTAGACAACACAAGTTGCTGAGAAACAACATAAAGGTAGAAAAGGCATTGCATGACAAATGTGTACCCGACAAAACAACTGTTGGGGTTTATGTAAAACCAAACTTGAAAAGTCCAAGGCCATTGGCCAGTCCATTTGGAAATGTACATGCACATCACTGTGCTATCACTTGACTCCAAACTGCCAGGGAAAGTCCACCGAAAGAGGTATCAAGTGAGCTGGCAGGCACCTCAAGGATCTTCTTTGGGGGGCAGATTTGTGATGTGTGGGTTTAGGTTTCAGTTTGTGATGGGCTGATGGCTTCTTAGGAGGGGTGGGCTTCTTCTTGGGGGAGGGGTATGGGTGCTTGCAGGGGGGCAGGTGTGACAGGAGAGGACTTGGAGGTGGGAGGGAAGGGTTGGGAGGTGGGTCAGGCCTCTTGGGTTTGGGACCGGGAGGAGGGAACAGGGGAAGGGCAAGCACAACACAAAGCAGACTTAGGAGTGACGGGGATGGTCATCAGGAGGGGGTGGGATTTTGGAGGTTGAGGGAGTGGTTGTCTGCTGAGTTGGTGTGGCTGTCTTGGGTGTGTGTGTGTGTGGGAGGTATGCCTGTGATTGGGTGGTGTCTGTTGCGTGCGTGCGTGGGTGTTTGTGTATCTTGGGGGGCTGGAAGGTGGAGGTGCTGGGGATGTGGCAGTGGAGGATGTGTGTGTCTGTTGGGGTGGTGTCTATAGGTATGGTGGCTGTGGTGGATGTCTGTGTGTTTACTTAGTTTGTGTCTGCAGATATGGTGGGTGTGCCACTGACTGTGGTTGTGGTACATGTGGGTATGATTGATGTTGTGTGTGGTATGGTGGGGGTTGTGGGGATGTCTGGGGAAGTGGTGACTGATGTTGTGTGTATGGGTGTCTTTTGTTTGCTTTTATGCCAGGGTGTTTTTTGGTGCTTGTGTCTATGTGTGCTGTCATGTGTTTTGAAGTTGGTGCGTGATGGATCGGTATGTGTGGTTCGGATAGGTAGGAGAATGGGGGACTTGGATTTGGAGGAGGGGGTGGAGGAGGGTTGGGAGGAAGGGGGTAACTGGCTATTCTCATTGTGGAGGCCAGAACCTGAAAAGATCTCTGTAGGCGAAACATTGCACTGTGAATGCCTTCCAGGAATGCATTGGTCAGCTGTAGTTGGGTTGTCAATCCCTGGATCACATTCACAGTGACTGTCTGTCCCACTGAGATACTTCTCAGGAGGTCAATAGCCTCCTCACTGAGGGCAGCAGTGGTAACAGGGGGTGGGGCAGACGTGCCTGCGACAAAGGAGATGCCCACCCTCTTGAGTGAGTGGGTACGGCGAATTGGGTGATGTGCAACAAGGAGGTTGGTGATAGAACTGGATGTGGTGGACAATGATGGCACAGGGGTACACCCGATGGGTCTGGCACCACTAGGAACTGGCCCCTGGAAGAAGAATCGATGATGAAGAGGATGGTGATCCGGTCTCTCCGGTGGCACTCTCCTCACCCTCCAGGCCACTGGGTTCCTCTGTGTCAGTGGTGTTTTGACCTGCGGTCTCGTGACCATATGCGTTCCCACTCAGCTGTACTCTGTCTCCTTTGCTACCCAGGGCTGATGCTGCAAATACAAAGAGAAATAGGGTCATCACATGTTCATGATCACACTTGAACAACAGCTGTGATTAGCAAACATTACCATGATATCAAGTAGGCCCCAGCAGCAAACTCCACCTAATTGGCCCATATGTGTCTCATAGCATATGCTTGCATGCTAACTCAACGAACTGTCTACAGTTGCCCACAGGAAAATCAGGATCTCAGACAATTACAATTGCATAGCTGAAGTTGTGCAATCACAGTAAACATTGAGCTGGAATGCGACCTCATCACCCTCAATGCTGTGCCCAAGGAGCATACCTCAGTTACCTGCTTTCATACAATAGTAGGCCATTGCCAACTGCATTCCCACAGATCAGATACAAGGTCATGCTCACATCTATTTGTCACATACATAATGACCCAACAAAAATAACTGATGCTCCAAAGTCCTGCCATGTTGTTGACAAAAGTACAATTGCCTGCAGAAGGTGACATGGAAATACTCATGTCACACTGGAAGCATTTCCACAATGCATACTTCACCAAGGTGGTATTTGTCCCAAAGGAGTCATGGAGGTAGTACTAATGTTGCTCAGATAGGCCACACATTTGGCATGGAAATTGACACTGTAGACATCCTGTGCAATATGTCAGATAGATATGTCTCCACAACACAATGAATCAGCAAGCCCCAGGGAAATCATCACTAATGTGTGGCATCACTTACAATGCCAATGCTCTGAGTGTATCAGTAGATATCATTAGTCCCCTGGATGTTGGAGAGGCCCAGAGATTTGCAAGTACTTGTTGAAGACCCTCAACATGTTGCCCAATTGAAAGCTACATCACTATCTCCATTTAGGTCATGCAAACCCAGATGTCTGTGGATGAATGCTTGTACCCAAACACATGTGAGCTCAACATAACTGCAAGTCACACCAAGATGCATGCCAACGGTCAGGTGTAGGAGGCTGGACTGGCTTGTAGTGAGTACCAAGGGGTACTTGCACCTTGCACCAGGCCCAGTTATCCCTTATTAGTGTATAGGGTGTCTAGCAGCTTAGGCTGATAGATAATGGTAGCTTAGCAAAGCAGCTCAGGCTGAACTAGGAGACGTGTGAAGCTACTACAGTACCACTCAGTGTCATATGCACAATATCATAAGAAAACACAATACACAGTTATACTAAAAATAAAGGTACTTTATTTTTATGACAATATGCCAAAGTATCTTAGAGTGTACCCTCAGTGAGAGGATAGGAAATATACACAAGATATATATACACAATAGCAAAAATATGCAGTATAGTCTTAGAAAACAGTGCAAACAATGTATAGTTACAATAGGATGCAATGGGGAAACATAGGGATAGGGGCAACACAAACCATATACTCCAAAAGTGGAATGCGAACCACGAATGGACCCCAAACCTATGTGACCTTGTAGAGGGTCGCTGGGACTATTAGAAAATAGTGAGAGTTAGAAAAATAACCCTCCCCAAGACCCTGAAAAGTGAGTGCAAAGTGCACCAAAGTTCCCCTAAGGACAAAATAGTCGTGTTAGAGGGAGAATGCAAGGAAAACACAAATCAGCAATGCAACAACGATGGATTCCTGTCTGAAGGTACCTGTGGAACAAGGGGACCAAGTCCAAAAGTCACAAGCAGCTCGGAGATGGGCAGATGCCCAAGAAATGCCAGCGGTTGGTGCAAAGAAGCTCTTACTAGGCTGAAGAACTGTGAATACTGCAGGAACGACAAGGGCTAGAGACTTCCCCTTTGGAGGATGGATCCCCCACGCCTTGGAGAGTCGTGCAGAAGTGTTTTCCCGCCGGATGGACGCCAACAAGCCTTGCTACACGCAAATCGTGCGTTTGGCGTTTTTGGACGCTGCTGGGGCCCAGGAGGGACCAGGAGGTCGCAAATTGGACCTGCAGAGAGAGGGGACGTCGAGCAAGACAAGGAGCCCTCACTGAAGCAGGTAGCACCCGGAGAAGTGCCAGAAACAGGCACTACGAGGATGCGTGAAACGGTGCTCGCCGAAGTTGCACAAAGGAGTCCCACGTCGCCGGAGACCAACTTAGAAAGTCGTGCAATGCAGGTTAGAGTGCCGTGGACCCAGGCTTGGCTGTGCACGAAGGATTTCCGCCGGAAGTGCACAGGGGCCGGAGAAGCTTGCAAAGTCGCGGTTCCCAGCAATGCAGCCCAGCGAGGTGAGGCAAGGACTTACCTCCACCAAACTTGGGCTGAAGAGTCACTGGACTGTGGGGGTCACTTGGACGGTGTCGCTGGATTCGAGGGACCTCGCTCGTCGTGCTGAGAGGAGACCCAAGGGACCGGAGATGCAGCTTTTTGGTGCCTGCGGTTGCAGGGGGAAGATTCCGTCGACCCACGGGAGATTTCTTCGGAGCTTCTGGTGCAGAGAGGAGGCAGGCTACCCCCACAGCATGCACAAGCAGGAAAACAGTCGAGAAGGCGGCAGGATCAGCGTTACAGAGTTGCAGTAGTCGTCTTTGCTACTATGTTGCAGGTTTGCAGGCTTCCAGCGCGGTCAGCGGTCGATTCCTTATCAGAAGGTGAAGAGGGAGATGCAGAGGAACTCGGCTGAGCTCATGCATTCGTTATCTAAAGTTTCCCCAGAGACAGAGACCCTAAATAGCCAGAAAAGAGGGTTTGGCTACCTAGGAGAGAGGAAAGGCTACTAACACCTGAAGGAGCCTATCAGCAGGAGTCTCTGACGTCACCTGGTGGCACTGGCCACTCAGAGCAGTCCAGTGTGCCAGCAGCACCTCTGTTTCCAAGATGGCAGAGGTCTGGAGCACACTGGAGGAGCTCTGGACACCTCCCAGGGGAGGTGCAGGTCAGGGGAGTGGTCACTCCCCTTTCCTTTGTCCAGTTTCGCACCAGAGCAGGGGCTAAGGGGTCCCTGAACCGGTGTAGACTGGCTTATGCAGAATTGGGCACCTCTGTGCCCAACAAAGCATTTCCAGAGGCTGGGGGAGGCTACTCCTCCCCTGCCTTCACACCATTTTCCAAAGGGAGAGGGTGTCACACCCTCTCTCAGAGGAAGTTCTTTGTTCTGCCATCCTGGGCCAGGCCTGGCTGGACCCCAGGAGGGCAGATGCCTGTCTGAGGGGTTGGCAGCAGCAGCAGCTGCAGAGAAACCCCAGGAAGGGCAGTCTGGCAGTACCAGGGTCTGTGCTACAGACCACTGGGATCATGGAATTGTACCAACAATGCCAGGATGGCATAGAGGGGGCAATTCCATGATCATAGACATGTTACATGGCCATATTCGGAGTTACCATGGTGAAGCTACATATAGGTAGTGACCTATATGTAGTGCACGCGTGTAATGGTGTCCCCGCACTCACAAAGTTCAGTGAATTGGCTCTGAACAATGTGGGGGCACCTTGGCTAGTGCCAGGGTGCCCTCACACTAAGTAACTTTGCACCTAACCTTTACCAGGTAAAGGTTAGACATATAGGTGACTTATAAGTTACTTAAGTGCAGTGTAAAATGGCTGTGAAATAACGTGGACGTTATTTCACTCAGGCTGCAGTGGCAGGCCTGTGTAAGAATTGTCAGAGCTCCCTATGGGTGGCAAAAGAAATGCTGCAGCCCATAGGGATCTCCTGGAACCCCAATACCCTGGGTACCTCAGTACCATATACTAGGGGATTATAAGGGTGTTCCAGTAAGCCAATGTAAATTGGTAAAAATGGTCACTAGCCTGTCAGTGACAATTTGGAAAGAAATGAGAGAGCATAACCACTGAGGTTCTGATTAGCAGAGCCTCAGTGAGACAGTTAGTCACTACACAGGTAACACATACAGGCACACTTATGAGCACTGGGGCCCTGGGTTACCAGGGTCCCAGTGACACATACAACTAAAACAACATATATACAGTGAAAAATGGGGGTAACCTGCCAGGCAAGATGGTACTTTCCTACACAACCCCCCCCCAAACGAAGGACAATAAGACTAGCCATTACCTGATGAGTCTTCATTGTCTAAGTGGAAATATCTGGAGAGTCCATCTGCATTGGAGTGGCTACTCCCAGGTCTATGTTCCACTGTATAGTCCATTCCCTGTAGGGATATGGACCACCTCAACAATTTAGGATTTTCACCTTTCATTTGTTTTAGCCAAAGTAGAGGTTTGTGGTCTGTCTGAACAATGAAGTGAGTGCCAAACAGGTATGGCCTCAACTTCTTCAGAGCCCAGACCACAGCAAAGGCCTCCCTCTCAATGGCAGACCAACGCTTTTCTCTAGGGGTCAACCTTCTACTAATAAAAGCAACAGGTTGATCCTGGCCCTCAGAATTAAGTTGTGATAGGACTGCCCCTACTCCTAATTCAGATGCATCAGTTTGGACATAGAATTTTTTAGAGTAACAAGGGCTTTTCAGGACAGGTGCAGAGCACATGGCCTGCTTCAGCTCCTCAAAAGCTTTCTGACAGTTTGCTGTCCATAATACCTTTTTAGGCATTTTCTTGGATGTGAGGTCATTAAGAGGGGCTGCAATGGAGCCATAGTTCTTAATGAACCTCCTGTAATACCCAGTGAGGCCTAGGAAGGCTCTCACCTGAGTCTGAGTGGTAGGGGGAATCCAATCAATAATAGTTTGGATTTTCCCCTGAAGTGGTGCAATCTGTTCCCCACCAACAAGGTGTCCCAGATAAACCACCTTACCCTGCCCTATCTGGCACTTTGAAGCCTTGATAGTGAGGCCTGCCTTTTGCAGGGCCTCCAAAACTTTCCAAAGGTGGACCAGGTGATCATCCCAGCTGGAGCTAAAGACAGCTATATCATCCAAATATGCTGCACTGAAAGCTTCCAGCCCTTGCAGGACTGTGTTCACCAACCTCTGAAAAGTGGCAGGTGCATTTTTCAAACCAAAAGGCATTACAGTAAACTGGTAATGTCCTCCAATGGTAGAAAATGCAGTCTTAGGTTTAGCATCTTCTGACATTTTGATCTGCCAATACCCTGCAGTCAAATCAAAAGTGCTTAGATACTTGGCAGATGCCAGTGTATCTATTAGCTCATCTGCCCTGGGTATAGGGTGAGCATCTGTTTTGGTTACCAAGTTGAGACCTCTATAGTCTACACAAAACCTCATTTCCTTCTTTCCATCTTTAGAATTGGGTTTTGGTACCAGTACCACAGGAGAAGCCCATGGACTGTCAGAGTGCTCAACCACTCCTAGTTCCAACATCTTCTGAACTTCTTGCTTTATGCAGTCCCTGACATGGTCAGGCTGCCTATAGATCTTACTTTTGACAGGTAAACTGTCTCCAGTATCTATAGTGTGCTCACACCAAGAAGTGGTGCCTGGCACAATGGAGAAGAGTTCTGAAAATTGTCCTAGGAGATTTATGCAATTATCTTTCTGCTCAGCAGTAAGACAATCAGCCAAAACTACACCTTCCACAAGAGCATCTTGTTCTGTGGAAGAGAAGAGATCAGGTAGAGGATCACTGTCTTCTTCCTGTCCCTCATCTGTTGCCATGAGCAGGGTGAGATCAGCCCTGTCATAGTAGGGTTTCAGGCGGTTGACATGGAGCACCCTAAGGGGACTCCTGGCAGTGCCTAAGTCAACCAAGTAGGTGACTTCACCCTTCTTTTCAACAATTGTGTGTGGACCACTCCATTTATCTTGGAGTGCTCTTGGGGCCACAGGCTCCAAGACCCACACTTTCTGCCCTGGTTGGTACTGAACCAAAACAGCCTTCTGATCATGCCATTGCTTCTGGAGCTCTTGGCTGGCCTGAAGGTTTTTACTGGCCTTTTTCATGTACTCAGCCATCCTTGATCTGAGGCCAAGTACATAGTCCACAATATCCTGCTTAGGAGCTTTTAAAGGTTGTTCCCAACCCTCCTTTACAAGTGTGAGTGGACCCCTAACAGGGTGTCCAAAAAGAAGTTCAAAGGGGCTGAAGCCCACTCCTTTCTGGGGTACCTCCCTGTAGGCAAAAAGGAGGCATGGTAGAAGGATATCCCATCTCCTGCGGAGTTTTTCAGGGAGTCCCATAATCATGCCTTTGAGAGTTTTATTAAATCTCTCCACCAGTCCATTTGTTTGTGGATGATAGGGTGTTGTGAACTTGTAAGTTACACCACACTCCTTCCACATGGCCTTTAAGTATGCAGACATGAAATTGCTTCCTCTGTCTGATACTACTTCCTTTGGGAAGCCCACCCTGGAAAATATTCCCAGGAGGGCCTTTGCCACTGCAGGAGCTGTAGTGGTCCTTAAAGGAATAGCTTCAGGATATCTTGTGGCATGGTCCACTACCACCAAGATAAACCTATTGCCTGAAGCAGTAGGAGGGTCAAGGGGGCCAACTATGTCAACCCCTACCCTTTCAAAGGGAACCCCAACCACAGGCAGTGGGATAAGGGGTGCCTTTGGAGTGCCACCTGTCTTGCCACTGGCTTGACAGGTTTCACAGGACTTACAAAATTCTTTTGTGTCCTCAGACATCCTAGGCCAATGAAACAGTGGTACCAATCTGTCCCAAGTTTTCATTTGACCCAGGTGCCCAGCTAAGGGAATGTCATGTGCCAGTGTTAGGAGGAACTTTCTGTACTCCTGAGGAATCACTAATCTCCTGGCAGCTCCAGGTTTAGGATCCCTTTGCTCAGTGTACAAGAGGTTGTCCTCCCAGTAAACTCTGTGTGAGTCACTGACATCCCCATTAGCCTGTTTGACAGCTTGCTGTCTGAGACCCTCTAATGTGGGACAGGTTTGCTGTGCCACACTCAGCTCCTCTCTGGCAGGCCCCCCTTCACCCAAAAGCTCAGCAGTGTCTGCTTCCAGCTCCTCTGGTGTAGGTTCTGCACAGGGAGGGAATTCTTCTTCCTCAGAATTAGAATCCACTGTAGAGGGAGGGATAGTAGGAAGTGGTTTGCTTCTACTAGCCCTAGCTTTAGGGAGCACTTGGTCCATTGTTCCAGGATCCAAGCTTCCCTGTCCTTTTTGCTTTTTGGCCTGAGCCCTTGTCAAAGCAAAAATATGCCCTGGGATGCCCAGCATTGCTGCATGGGCCTCCAACTCCACATCTGACCAAGCTGATGTCTCCAAATCGTTCCCTAATAGACAGTCTACAGGTAAATCTGAAGCTACCACAACTTTCTTTGGACCAGATACCCCCCCCCAGTTGAGATTTACAACAGCCATGGGGTGGCTTTGTGTTATGTTGTGAGCATCGGTTACTTGGTACTGGTGTCCAAGTATGTGTTGTTCAGGGTGCACCAGTTTCTCAATCACCATTGTGACACTGGCACCTGTGTCCCTGTAGGCCTGGACCTCAACACCATTTATTAGGGTTAGTTGCTTGTACTTCTCCAAGTTATGGGGGCAAGCAACCAAAGTGGCTAAGTCAATAGCCCCTTCAGAGACTAAAGTAGCCTCTGTGGTCTCCCTAATCAGACCAACCCCAACTAAATTACCAAAAGTGAGCCCAGCTACTCCCTTGGATTGGCTATTAGTAGGTTTGCTCCCACCACCACTGCTATTAGTAGGGACACTAGGTGTAGCAGTAGGGGTTGTAGTGGTAGGAGCTGTGGTGCCTTTCTTTGGACAACTGGGATCTGTTGTCCAATGGCCTTTTATCTTACATAAATAGCACCATGGTTTCCTTTCCTTGTTCTGATTAGAGGAAGGTTTGGGCCCACCACCCCCACCAGAGTGTTTTTGTGGGCCTGATGAAGACTCATTTTTAGATTTGTCCCCACCCTTGTCAGAAGACTTACCATCCTTCTTTTTGTTGCCATCTTTGTCACCCCCTGTATGAACTTTTCTGTTCACTCTTGTTCTGACCCATTTGTCTGCCTTCTTTCCCAATTCTTGGGGAGAGGTCAGATCAGAGTCCACCAAGTACTGGTGCAACAAATCAGACACACAATTATTAAGAATATGCTCTCTCAGGATTAAGTTATACAGGCTGTCATAATCAGTAACTTTACTGCCATGTAACCACCCCTCCAAGGCCTTCACTGCCTGGTCAATGAAATCAACCCAGTCTTGTGAAGACTCCTTTTTGGTATCTCTGAACTTGATCCTGTACTGTTCAGTGGTTAAGCCATAACCATCCAGGAGTGCATTCTTAAGAACTTGGAAATTGTTAGCATCATTTTCTTTTACAGTAAGGAGCCTATCCCTACCTTTTCCAGTAAATGATAGCCATAGGATAGCAGCCCACTGCCTTTGAGGGACATCCTGTACAGCACAGGCCCTCTCAAGTGCAGCAAACCACTTGTTAATGTCATCCCCCTCCTTGTAAGGGGGAACTATCTTATGCAGATTCCTGGAATCATGCTCTTTTGCAGGATGACTATGGGGAATACTGCTGCTGCCACCATGGGTATCTAAACCCATGTTCTGTCTTTCCCTCTCTATTTCTAAAGACTGTCTATCCAAATCCAGCTGTTGCTTCTTGAGCTTCAGTCTGGTTTGCTCCACTCTCAATCTATTGAGCTCCCTTTCTAACAATCTGTCATCAGGGTGGGTGGGAGGGACATTTCTAGATACAGAGGTATGATGGGAATGAACAGAAGGAGACCTGTCCCTTACAGAGGGCACCCTAACAGCTTGGCTACCAGTATAATGTGAGAGCACATCATCAGTATGATGTGATTCAACCTCTGTACCAACTATGCTAGACTGTCTAGTAATGGGCAGGCTGAGAAGTTTCTTTCCTGAACCTTTTCCTGGGGGAGTCCCTGGATCAGATTGAGAACCATTAGCTACTTTTTCTACAGATTGGGCACTTATGGCCTTATCTTGTACTCTAAGCATATTAATTAACAGTTCTAAAGAAGGATTCTTCCCTACACTCAAACCTCTCTCTATGCAGAGACTCCTTGCTCCTTTCCAGCTAAGGTGATCATATGCAAGTTTGGACAGTTCAACTTTTTGGCCTGTGCCAGACATTTTTTAGAGAGAGTTAAAGTGATAGACAAAGAGAAAAAAGTTTTCAGAACTTTTTGGAAAGACAGAAAAAAAACTTTTTAAACTTTTAAGAACTTTTTGAAAGTTTAGAAGTACTTTTCAGCACTTAGAAAAGAGTGAAAAGAGGAAATGCAAAACTTTTTGGCTATGTGTATATACACTGACCTTGTTTTGTATATTTTTCTCTTATGAAAAGTACAATGACAAGAGTGGTAAGTAGTCTCAAAGCACTTATCCCACCACTGCACAACCAATGTAGGAGGCTGGACTGGCTTGTAGTGAGTACCAAGGGGTACTTGCACCTTGCACCAGGCCCAGTTATCCCTTATTAGTGTATAGGGTGTCTAGCAGCTTAGGCTGATAGATAATGGTAGCTTAGCAAAGCAGCTCAGGCTGAACTAGGAGACGTGTGAAGCTACTACAGTACCACTCAGTGTCATATGCACAATATCATAAGAAAACACAATACACAGTTATACTAAAAATAAAGGTACTTTATTTTTATGACAATATGCCAAAGTATCTTAGAGTGTACCCTCAGTGAGAGGATAGGAAATATACACAAGATATATATACACAATAGCAAAAATATGCAGTATAGTCTTAGAAAACAGTGCAAACAATGTATAGTTACAATAGGATGCAATGGGGAAACATAGGGATAGGGGCAACACAAACCATATACTCCAAAAGTGGAATGCGAACCACGAATGGACCCCAAACCTATGTGACCTTGTAGAGGGTCGCTGGGACTATTAGAAAATAGTGAGAGTTAGAAAAATAACCCTCCCCAAGACCCTGAAAAGTGAGTGCAAAGTGCACCAAAGTTCCCCTAAGGACAAAATAGTCGTGTTAGAGGGAGAATGCAAGGAAAACACAAATCAGCAATGCAACAACGATGGATTCCTGTCTGAAGGTACCTGTGGAACAAGGGGACCAAGTCCAAAAGTCACAAGCAGCTCGGAGATGGGCAGATGCCCAAGAAATGCCAGCGGTTGGTGCAAAGAAGCTCTTACTAGGCTGAAGAACTGTGAATACTGCAGGAACGACAAGGGCTAGAGACTTCCCCTTTGGAGGATGGATCCCCCACGCCTTGGAGAGTCGTGCAGAAGTGTTTTCCCGCCGGATGGACGCCAACAAGCCTTGCTACACGCAAATCGTGCGTTTGGCGTTTTTGGACGCTGCTGGGGCCCAGGAGGGACCAGGAGGTCGCAAATTGGACCTGCAGAGAGAGGGGACGTCGAGCAAGACAAGGAGCCCTCACTGAAGCAGGTAGCACCCGGAGAAGTGCCAGAAACAGGCACTACGAGGATGCGTGAAACGGTGCTCGCCGAAGTTGCACAAAGGAGTCCCACGTCGCCGGAGACCAACTTAGAAAGTCGTGCAATGCAGGTTAGAGTGCCGTGGACCCAGGCTTGGCTGTGCACGAAGGATTTCTGCCGGAAGTGCACAGGGGCCGGAGAAGCTTGCAAAGTCGCGGTTCCCAGCAATGCAGCCCAGCGAGGTGAGGCAAGGACTTACCTCCACCAAACTTGGGCTGAAGAGTCACTGGACTGTGGGGGTCACTTGGACGGTGTCGCTGGATTCGAGGGACCTCGCTCGTCGTGCTGAGAGGAGACCCAAGGGACCGGAGATGCAGCTTTTTGGTGCCTGCGGTTGCAGGGGGAAGATTCCGTCGACCCACGGGAGATTTCTTCGGAGCTTCTGGTGCAGAGAGGAGGCAGGCTACCCCCACAGCATGCACAAGCAGGAAAACAGTCGAGAAGGCGGCAGGATCAGCGTTACAGAGTTGCAGTAGTCGTCTTTGCTACTATGTTGCAGGTTTGCAGGCTTCCAGCGCGGTCAGCGGTCGATTCCTTATCAGAAGGTGAAGAGGGAGATGCAGAGGAACTCGGCTGAGCTCATGCATTCGTTATCTAAAGTTTCCCCAGAGACAGAGACCCTAAATAGCCAGAAAAGAGGGTTTGGCTACCTAGGAGAGAGGAAAGGCTACTAACACCTGAAGGAGCCTATCAGCAGGAGTCTCTGACGTCACCTGGTGGCACTGGCCACTCAGAGCAGTCCAGTGTGCCAGCAGCACCTCTGTTTCCAAGATGGCAGAGGTCTGGAGCACACTGGAGGAGCTCTGGACACCTCCCAGGGGAGGTGCAGGTCAGGGGAGTGGTCACTCCCCTTTCCTTTGTCCAGTTTCGCGCCAGAGCAGGGGCTAAGGGGTCCCTGAACCGGTGTAGACTGGCTTATGCAGAATTGGGCACCTCTGTGCCCAACAAAGCATTTCCAGAGGCTGGGGGAGGCTACTCCTCCCCTGCCTTCACACCATTTTCCAAAGGGAGAGGGTGTCACACCCTCTCTCAGAGGAAGTTCTTTGTTCTGCCATCCTGGGCCAGGCCTGGCTGGACCCCAGGAGGGCAGATGCCTGTCTGAGGGGTTGGCAGCAGCAGCAGCTGCAGAGAAACCCCAGGAAGGGCAGTCTGGCAGTACCAGGGTCTGTGCTACAGACCACTGGGATCATGGAATTGTACCAACAATGCCAGGATGGCATAGAGGGGGCAATTCCATGATCATAGACATGTTACATGGCCATATTCGGAGTTACCATGGTGAAGCTACATATAGGTAGTGACCTATATGTAGTGCACGCGTGTAATGGTGTCCCCGCACTCACAAAGTTCAGTGAATTGGCTCTGAACAATGTGGGGGCACCTTGGCTAGTGCCAGGGTGCCCTCACACTAAGTAACTTTGCACCTAACCTTTACCAGGTAAAGGTTAGACATATAGGTGACTTATAAGTTACTTAAGTGCAGTGTAAAATGGCTGTGAAATAACGTGGACGTTATTTCACTCAGGCTGCAGTGGCAGGCCTGTGTAAGAATTGTCAGAGCTCCCTATGGGTGGCAAAAGAAATGCTGCAGCCCATAGGGATCTCCTGGAACCCCAATACCCTGGGTACCTCAGTACCATATACTAGGGGATTATAAGGGTGTTCCAGTAAGCCAATGTAAATTGGTAAAAATGGTCACTAGCCTGTCAGTGACAATTTGGAAAGAAATGAGAGAGCATAACCACTGAGGTTCTGATTAGCAGAGCCTCAGTGAGACAGTTAGTCACTACACAGGTAACACATACAGGCACACTTATGAGCACTGGGGCCCTGGGTTACCAGGGTCCCAGTGACACATACAACTAAAACAACATATATACAGTGAAAAATGGGGGTAACCTGCCAGGCAAGATGGTACTTTCCTACACAAGGTTACAAACCTTACCCATTTCACATGTGCTAACCACTTTGCTACATGATTCTATGTCAATGGCATAGAAATGCATACAGTGGCAAAACAAAGTAGGCTTGCTTGTCATGTCCCTCATTGCTACTGCAGTTGTACATGCCAAATAACATGCTATGACGCATTAGGGTATGTGTCAGCCAATAAACAATGGTGACACAACATAAAATGTACCCTCATTGTAAATGTCTTATCCCACACACAGGTTGCAATGCACATATATGTGAGGGAATACAGACATCATCCCATCAGCACAGGTAGACCATGCATGAAACAGCATCTTATAAATGTTTTGCTTATGAGAAAGGTACACATGCTGACATGTAGGCACAAGGAATGTTGGCAACAGTGATGGCACATAAATCAATCATGTCAATGGAGATTCCCCACTTACTAAGGGAAAGTACTGATCTGTAGCTGCACCCAAAGAACAATGTATGCTCTGTCACATGTATGATGACCATCTTCACATTACAGATAGTAGTGAAGCATCATCACCCGCCATATGCTGAAGACAACTAGCCTCTGGGTGGCAGATGCCAAAATGCTCTTTTAACCAGACACATGGCTGAAGACAGTGATCCATCACTTACTTACCTTTGGCCTGTAACACTGAGGAGTAGAAGTCTATTGCATAGAATTTACAACCTCTACAACAATAAACAGTACTTGATTGGTCAATATGCACAGCCATATGTTGCCCCTGGTTAGCGAGTTGTTTGTGGATTGTACACATTTGTGTCCTAGGTCCCTGGGCCAATAGGCAAAGCATTTCAGTATACAACACATGTCATGTCTACGCAAACAATCACCCTTCTACTGTGTTACATATGGTTCATCCTTAATCGTCAGGGGGAGCTGTCAGAAACTAAGACATTCACTTGGCAATGTGACAGGCAGGAATATGCTCTGTACTCACCCCCTTGTGGCTGCTGGGTGGTCCTCAAACACCCATCAAGGTCTGGGTGGGCCACTGCCAGAATGCGGGCCATTAGGGGGGGATCATGGTCTGATAGCACCCACCCATGTTGGGCATCTGTGATCTTCTGGGCCCAGCGTCTCAGGTCCTCCCACCTCTCCTGACAGTGGGTGCACCACTGGCTGTGGACGCCCAGGGTCTGCACCTTCTTGGAGATGGCTTTCCATAATTCCTTTTTCTGATGGGCATTGACCTGCATTGATGCAAAAGACAAATCAAGAGATTACAATTGCACGTTTTTCACAAATGGTTGAGTCACATATATGACAGTAACAGCAAGCTAGGAATTTTCTATTCATTGCTACTCCCCAAGTGTGAAACACACAAGCCAATAAGTACAGGGACCTGACCACAGACATATATATTTGCATCTGCAGAATAACCCACTACCCTCCTCATGGCCTACAGTAACTAAGCAAGCTTACTGACATCAGTAAGCAACCTGTACTATGATGTGAGCCACAATGAAACACTACACACCTATGCAACTTCTGAAGGGTAAACACCTGAGGCATGAATGGACCAACACATTCACACTCTTTGCGAATGACTCACTGCATATACACACTTCAACATTACCCATGAGTGACAATGAAGGGGCTAGCACAGTGGGTACAGAAAGTGTCTTCCTTGTCCATGTGTGGACATGTAGAATAACAAATGCAGACTCATGCCACATCAGTGGGTGGGGATCAGTGGAATATACCTGTGCCACAGAACACTACTTTGGACGTATGAGTCTATCCTACAGAGATATCATCCAACAAACAAAGGCATTCACTGTACAGTTTCTGCTATATGACCAATCTACTGAGTCACATATCATGGCCTCCCAGGAATCAACCTCTGTCTGCACTGTAGGACTGTCAGTTATGCAATATGCCTGTACAGGAAAAATATGACCTGTGTGAAGGTGACAACAGAGCCGTGGGAGTAAGGAACACGTCATGACAATAATGCTAAATGCACATATGGACTAGATTAATGATTTATCTCTGTATCCATTCATAATCAAGTCAATGGAATGAGGCATTCAGGACATGTTTTGCCACTAGAGCATCATATTGGCCACATGTCGGGATATGCTGAGATACAGATAGTGGGCACAGTGCCACAGTTGCATAGCCACAGTGACACTATCACCTGCTGGACATGGCATGATTTCTCCCAGAGGTGGCACACAGAGGCGCAGACCATGGAGGTGTTACTGACAGCAGTGTCAGGAGTCAAGTAAGTGAATCTGCGGAAAATGGCAGTCACCTCTGCCTCGTATGTGGTCATCACCGGCGGCAGACACAGCCATTGGCTCGCGACTACCACTGGCAACAACGTTAGCCTATGGCAGTGTCTGCCACAGTTGCAACCGCCTACCGCCATCATGACTTCCGCCATCTATCGCATGCGATTCCTAATGTCCAGTGGAGTAGGTCAGACAGCCACCTTTTTGCCACCCTGAAATGCTGTATTGTGCTTTATAAACTGTGTCACACTTGCAAAAAAGGTTTTTTGATCTCAGAAATATCCTTATCCTGTCCTACTACACAAACACCATTGTAGTATGTTGCAGAGCCCAAATGGCATTTAACAGTGGGGCACAGTCCATCATTGCTGATGGTCATTTTGGTGATCGGGATTTCCTCTCACATTTAGAGGGGCAATTGTGTTGCACATCTTTGAGTTTGGTCCATATCCATGTTGTGGACACGTGTTGAAAACCATGGGGGGCACCTGTGTCCCTTGTGTTATTTTCAGCTTTGATGCAGCTGTCATGTGTACTATGTGCCATGTCTGTCCAGTCACAAATGCTTTGTCACATGATATCATTGACATGCATCATGTATGTTGCTGTGGACCCATTGACTAATGTTAGAAATAATGTCTTGTCATACATAGGTACTCAGGAAGAGGTAGGATGCAACAACCTCCTATCTATCATCCACTACCAGATCTTAAGACCATGGATCAAAGGCACATAATAACATATTACAGCCTGGATAAGCAAACAATAGTAGACTTATGTTGTCAGTTGAAGGCATATCTGATGCCAGCTAATCATTATCCAACCAGCATACCACCCATTGTACATCATGTCAGTATTGCACTTCCTAGCCATAGGGTCCTTCCAACATACAATGGCCCCATCTGCTGGCATGTTCCAACCTATGTTCAGTCTGGTATTGAAGGATGTCCTCTCAGCAATGTTGAACACCTTGACAGCTATATTCTGTTTCTCCAACGTGAGGATTTAGCCCATGTGAAGGCTGTCATTTATGGTCTTGGTGGGGGCTATTAATGGCACACATTTTGGCTTGGTCACACTGCAGGCCAATGAGCAAGTTTATCGCAACAGAAAGAACTTCCATTCCATCAATGCACAAGTTTGTCTGTTTGGAGGATCTCTACATGTCACATGTGTATGCCAGTTATCCGGGTTCTGTCCATGATTCCTTCATAATGCAGAACAGCACCATACCCCAGCTGATGTCACAACTGTACCCAGAGAGGTCCTGGCTGATTGATAAGTCACATCTGTCCTGATCGTGTGTGTGCAATGTCAGGTGCTACAATCATGAAGTGAATGACTCATTTTTGCACATATGTCCCATTCCTTTACAGGAAACTCTGCATATCCAAACTGTCCTTGGTTGTTGACGCCACTAAGGAATCCAATTATTCCAGTGGAAGTCTGCTTCAATGAGGCCCATGGAAGAACCCAGTGTATAGTGGAGCGGGCCTTTGGACTCCTGAAGGCCAGATTTAGGTGTCTGGACAGGACTGGTGGAACTCTCCTCTACTCACCCGTAAAAGTGTGTCAGATCACTGTGGCATGCTGCATGCTTCACAACATCATCCTGCGGAGGAATATCCCATAGATCCCAGAGGAGGCGAAACATGCAGTGCCACCGGGAATCCTTAAATGCCAAGGGTGGGTGACAGTGGTGAAGAAGGAGGAGCTGAATTGCGGAAAGATCTCATCAACAGCTACTTTTCATGAGTGTAAGTATGTCACATGATGTAATAACTGTGACTGTACAAGGAACTGTAGTTGTATGAATGTGTGGAGTTGAATGTTTTAGCAACAACTAGGGAGCAGATACTCTTGCAATGTTCAGCCAAAGCCTGCTTGAAGAGTTTTCCTTTGAAAAATCCCCACCTTGATGATGTTGCTTTGGTTGTGCCAGTTTCCTTGCAGTGTAATTACATTTCCAGTTGCTTTCACTGAGATTTGTGTAATAGGCATGTATTCAAGCCTAGACTCCTTGTTTTGTCTTTGTACAGGTACCTTCACCATGGCATCCTAATGTGGGCATTCCAGAGTTGTGATATTGACAGGTATCTAATGTTGTTCTGACATACAAAGTGGACATGGATTGTTCCAATTCATGTAGGTCACAGGTTTGGGGTATATGAGACCTGTACCAAGGCAGCATGCACAGTGTTTGGGTGGAAGGTCAGAAGTGCACATTGAACTTGTTTTTTGTGCTGTGTTGGGCCAATTGCATCATGTGTGTCATCATGTAGTCATGAAATATGTAGTCATAGATTGCGACCAAGTCATTCACCCTCCACATTGGCTAAACACTATTCTTGTATGACCTGTATGTAGCTGTAGATGTGTTTTATCATTGCAGGCCACAGTCCTTGAGCCACAAAACTGGCATATGTTTGTGTCATACCACCAGATGCATGGCCATTGGGTTGTGATGGGCATGTGATCAGAGACTGTTGTACTGCCATCTGTCTGTATCTTGGATTATTTGATATTGGAGTACTTTGGTGTGGTATGTGATAAGGATCAAGCTACTAACATCACCCACTTTAATGTTTGTCTAGTCTATAGGACAATGTCTGACAAATCCCTGTAGCAAAGTCCTCCTGTTTGCCCTCGTAACCCTCAAACTATTTGGACAGATACTGGTAGTTACTCACTCTTGGCTGCGCCTAGGGTACTGCTCGCTTGTCCCAGGGCCAGTGCTCTGTGTAAAGTGTATATGCAAACTAGGCTGATTATAATGGTCAGTGTCAACCTACCTATAAGTGCCTAGTATATGGTAGGGCATGTAAGTTTAGAGACCCCAACATAGTTAGTGCACCCATAGGTTCACTACTGAGGTACCCAGTGTCATTTTAAAGGCAGATCTTCCTTGCTGGCTGTTTTTAAATTAAAGTCACCTTCAAATTCGACTTTGGAATTAAAAGTACTTCCAAAGTCTTAAACTACCTTATTGTTACATATAAGTCACCCTAAGGTGTGACTTAGGTGCCCCCAGGGTTGGGTGCAGTGTACCTATAAGCAGGGCCCTCATAGAAGATGTTTTCTAAACACTGATGAGGGAAAATAGCCAAATTTGTTTTCCCTCATTGTATTGAATGGGCTCCATAGGCTAAAATGGGAAGACTTTATTTTTAATTAATAAGGTCTCAAAAGGAGCTAGATATTTCAAGTTTGATATCAAACTGATTGTGATAATAAATCCAACAATGTTCCATTGTTTTAGAACGTTACCTGACAGTTGCCAGCTGCCTGCCTCAGCTCTGTGGTCCCATTTTCTGATTGGCTAGCCTCTGGCAGCCTGGCCAGGCTGCTTTGATGAGGTGTGAAGTGGTCTGTACTGATGACAAAGGAAGTGTTTGGGAGAGGAAATCTGCTTCAGCAAATGGTGAAACAGGATGGGGGAGAGCAACCAAACTGGACTTCAAAGGAGGGAAGAACATTTTGAGCATCTCAGGACCTCCCCCATTTCCTGCAAACCCAGACAACAGGTGCCCCCTTGTTTAGATTAGGAGAGGGCAGGAAACGGCTGTGTTAAGGAATTTTTGCCACACCAGTGGGTGGACTCAGCCAGACCTAACCTCCAAAATTGAATTCTGCCATTTTGGATTTTTAAAGAATGTTGCTCTCTGAGATTGATTTTTGCCACACATCCCAGGGAGTGGTCATCCAAGAGGGTAGTGGCTTGCTGGTGATCGGACAGTTGCCTCCCCTGCTTTCCACACCATGAGAAAAGATAAATATGGCAGAGCTGCTCCTACACTTCAGATCCCTACCAGGAACAAAGACAAGAGGAAGAAGGATTGCCCTGCTGGACCCATGCCCAGCACATGGACACTGCACTTTAAAGGATTGCACCAGATGCACTCTTGGGCTTCACCACAAAAATAACTTTGCCTGGCTTCACCTGATTCAAGAAGGGACATCTCTTTTTGGTTTAGGTAGAAAATAGCTAACCATAGTCCCCTGTATCAAAGTCTAAAGAAACTGACTAGCTGGCTACTGTCCAGTGGTCATTTCTGAGTTTGAGCCAGGTGCATTCTGGGACTTGGGTGGTCATTACAACCCTGGCAGACGGTGTTAAAGCTGTGGAAATACCGCAAACAGGCCGGCGTACAAAAAAAGGGAATTATGACCCTGGCGGAAACCGCCAACAAAGACAGCCACTTTAACACTCCGACCGCCACAGCGGTACAGACAAGCAGCGCAGCAGTTACCGCCAACAGACAGGCGGGAGACAATGTACCGCCCACACTATTACAACACACCAATCCGCCACATTTTCCGGGGCGGATTCACCGTGGATAAAAACACGGCGGAAACAGCTTTTGCTATGGGAAAACGCTCACCTAAACACACCGCACGAGGAACGACGACTCCATGGACCCAGAATTACAAATACTCCCTGCCCTTGTCTTTCTGCTCCTCTACGAACAACAGCTACGTAGGCGCAGAAGACACCGGTGAGTACTGCACCTACGACACGGGGGAGGGGGGGAGACAAAAGTTAGGGGGACACCCACCAAACACCCCCACCCTCGCATATCACAACATACACACCAATGCATTCACAAAAATAACAGTAACAACCCACAATCCCCCCGGAAGAATGAAAACACAATGCGAAATTCGGTCAAACATTATAATGTGCCAATATACATGTCATACAAAAATATACAGATATATATTAGAAAATCACTCAGAATTATATACAATACGAGAAGTAGTGCAGATATGTACACAACAATGTCCGTGCACCAACCGTCCAAAAATGCATGGGCGAGGCCCACTAACGATACCTGACCACAATCGGAGAGAACACTGCCGGGGCATCAGATAGAAATACTACAGGCACCTCAGGGGGAAGGGAAGGGGGGGCACCTCAGCCAGATGAATGCGAAGCCAGATCCACGACGGGGCTCCATGCCCATTGATGTATTCTGGGGAGTGCAAAGCCACAGTCTCTCAAGTCTGTACAGTGGGTGGTTTGCCCATTGTGCCATCCTGGGGAGTGCAAAGCCACAGTCTCTCAAGTCTATACAGTGGGTGGTTTGCCCACTGTGCCATCCTGGGGAGTGCAAAGCCACAGTCTCTCAAGTCTATACTGTGGGTGGCTTGCCCATTGTGCCATCCTGGGGAGTGCAAAGCCACAGTCTCTCAAGTCTATACAGTGGGTGGTTTGCCCACTGTGCCATCCTGGGGAGTGCAAAGCCACAGTCTCTCAAGTCTATACAGTGGGTGGCTTGCCCACTGTGCCATCCTGGGGAGTGCAAAGCTACAGTCTCTCAAGTAGATGCAGTTCTCTACTGGTACTGGGTGGGACTGGTGCCCATACTGGATGAGTCTCCATGTGAAAGTTCATGTCCTGTCACTGTCCCAGCTGCACATGGGATAAGGATGCCTGATGTGGCGGTCCATTCATTCCTACACGGTGCTTGCCCTGTTCAGCGGTCTTCACCATGGCGGTCTTTGCCATGTTCAGCGGTGCTTTGCCATGGCGGTTCTGGACTGTTCAGCGGTGCTTTGCCATGGTGGTCTTTGCCCTGTCCAGCGGTCTTCACCATGGCGGTCTTTGCCCTGTTCAGCGGTGCTTTGCCATGGCGGTCTTTGCTCTGTTCAGCGGTGCTTTGCCATGGCGGTTCTGGACTGTTCAGCGGTCTTCACCATGGCGGTCTTTGCCCTGTTCAGCGGTGCTTTGCCATGGCGGTTCTGGACTGTTCAGCGGTGCTTTGCCATGGCAGTCTTTGCCCTGTTCAGCGGTGCTTTGCCATGGCGGTTCTGGTACGGACATTGGCGTGTGGCATGACGTTCCCTACACTGGGCATTGGTGTGTGGCATGACGATCTCTACACTGGGAATTGGTGTGTGGCATGACGATCTCTACACTGGGCATTGGTGTGTGGCATGATGTTCCATCATTGCCCAGCGGGGCTGTGGCAGCTGGGGCCCTCCTGGGCTGTGACTCTGGCGGTGGACTCAGGACCAGTGACAATACTTGGGCCCTCCTGGGCTGTGACTCTGGCGGTGGTCTCTGGACCAGTGACGATACTTGGGCCCTCCTGGGCTGTGACTCCGGCGGTGGTCTCTGGCGGTGGTCTCTGGACCAGTGACGATACTTGGGCCCTCCTGCGCTGTGACTCTGGCGGTGAACTCAGTACCAGTGAAGATACTTGGGCCCTCCTGGGCTGTGACTCTGGAGGTGGACTCAGGACCAGTGACGATACTTGGGCCCTCCTGGGCTGTGACTATGGCGGTGGACTCAGGACCAGTGACGATACTTGGGCCCTCCTGGGCTGTAACTCTGGCGGTGATCTCTGGACCAGTGACGATACTTGGGCCCTCCTGGGCTGTGACTCTGGTGGTGGACTCAGGACCAGTGACGATACTTGGGCCCTCCTGGGCTGTGACTCTGGCGGTGGACTCAGGACCAGTGACGATACTTGGGCCCTCCTGGGCTGTGACTATGGCGGTGGACTCAGGACCAGTGACGATACTTGGGCCCTCCTGGGCTGTAACTATGGCGGTGGACTCAGGACCAGTGACTATACTTGGGCCCTCCTGGGCTGTGACTCTGGTGGTGGACTCTGGACCAGTGACGACGGTGCTGACGGTTGTGTCTGGACCGTCGGAAATGATGGCGCACTTCTCCGCCGTGACACTCACAACAGGCTGGCAAGACTTCCTCTGGACCTTCCCCACCTTTGGTGGAGTCACAGCTGACTCTCCAATCCCCTTCGAACCCAGGTCAGTTGTTGTCCCGCCAGGAGTCTTAACACGGTCCAGTCGTCCACTTTCCAATTTTAGGTCCTACTGCCTGCCCTAGTGGCTGGTGCACTCCACAATCCCTGAACACGCACTACTGGTATTGGAGGCTTTTTGGCTGAGGCGCTATGACGGGACTGATGAATTGGAGGTGGGGGGTGGGGGCAAAAAGGTCAATTTTACACAGGGACAGTTTCTGACGAACACTGGGATAGGTAGCTGGAGGGGGTCTGGGAGTGGAGGAAGAGGAGGTGGTTGTAGGAGGTGTTACTTTAGCTGTTTTGGGTGCAGGTACAGGAGGCTGTCTTGAGGTGGATGGATGTTGGGTGAGTGATTGCCGGCGTTTGTGTACTTTGGGAGGGGGCGTCACAGACACACTGGGAGAGGACACAGGGGACGTGTAAATGGCAGTGGAGTTGGTGAGTGCAGGTGAGTGGCTCGTGGTGCTGGGTGTCCTGGTGCGATTCCTGGTGCCTGTAGATGTGGTGCTTGCAGGTGTGTGTGTAGACGAGACTGGGAGGGAGGAGGGAGTAGAGGAGGAGGGGGAGACAGTGGATCTTGCTGTGTCTGTATGTGTGTGATGCTTGTGTGAGTGCCTGTGGGATGTGTGGTGCCTATGTTTGCTTGAGCTACTTTTGGGTGTTGACTTGTGTGCATGCTGGTCTGTAGGTGTGCTTGGGATGGGCTGGGGTACAGGGGATTGGGTCTGGGTGGAGGAATTTGGAGGGGGGGAGGCTCGACACAGGGACAATGGCTGCCATCAGTGCTGAGGCCAGAGATTGCAGGGTTCGCTGAAGGACAGCCTGACCAGAATGAATGCCCTCCAGGAATGCATTACCGTGTTGTAACTCTCGTTCTACACCCTGGATGGCATTCACAATGGTAGACTGCCCAACAGTGAGTGACCTGAGGAGGTCAATGGCCTCCTCACTGAGGGCAGCAGAGGTGACTGGGGCAGGGGCTGAGGTGCCTGGGGCGAAGGTGATGCCCACCCTCCTGGGTGAGCGGGCACGGGGCGAACGCTGAGGGGCTGCTGGGAGGGCGGTGCTGGTAGGGGAGGTGGCGGCTGTACCTATAGAAGTGGGGCACACAGATGGTGCCGCCACCACAGGGGAGCTCCCATCGGCGGATGAGTCCGTGTCGCTGGTTGGTGATCCGGTGGCCGACGTGAAGCTCCCCTCGCCCTCCGTCCCAATGGTGCTTTCAGAGTCCGTGGTGTGGCCCTCCATGGCCATGTGGGATGCAGCTCCCTCGTGCTCCGGTGCCACTGTACCTCCGCCTGTTGATGCTGATGTACAAAAGGACAGGGAGAGCAGGAAAAGGGGGGAGACAGAAGAACGAGAGTTTTAGTGCATGGTATTCCGCTACCGTTGGCGGACAAGATAGACGCAGCAGCCTCCTGCATTACGCCGTGCTCCTGCACTCTGCACACGCAATTTCTGGGTTATGGCCTACATGGCAATGGTGGACATCTGTGGACATGGATGCCACTGGGGCAAATATACCTCGACTTGGCACTCTGCTGAAGCGGGGTTGAGTGCCACATGGCCTACATTACTGAGGGGCCTTGCCTACCTAACTCGCCCTGGCCTAGGGACACCCACAGCCCACCTCCCCCACTCAGACACCTCCACTGCACGCAAAGTCCGCAGAATGAGGTTGTACTCATCCCCTTGTGTCTGCTGTGATGTCCTCAAGCGCCCATCCAACTCCGGGTAGGCCACCGCCAGGATATGGAACATCAGGGGGGTCATGGTGCGACGGGCACCCCTCCCACGTTGAGAGGCCATCCCCAGCTGAGCCTCCGCCATCTTCTTGCTGCAGTGGCGAATGTCCTCCCATCTCTTATGGCAGTCGGTGCCCCGTCTCTGGTGGGCCCCCAGGGTCCGGACCTTTCTTGGCGATGGCACGCCAGATGTCCCTCTTCTGGTGGGTGCTAACCTACATCACATGCACAAGGGAAGAGGAACAGTCATTACCAACTGCACCATCAATGTGAGTGGCCTCCTCCCTACTCTGGCCATGTGGCCCATTCATTCCCATGCATTAATGTTCAATCAACTCTGCCAACTTCCCTCTTCCACCCAGCCCTCTCCACCCAGGCCTAGCCCTGTGTACTAACCTGTTGGTCTGGAGGACCGCAGAGTAGCGTGTACTGGGGGAGGACCCCATCCACAAGTTTCTCCAACTCCTCCGATGTGAAGGCAGGGGCCCTTTCCCCAGACGCAGCAGCCATCGTCGCTTCCAGACCGAGGTCACAGCAGCACTAGCAGTGTAGGTCCTCTCCTGTCGAAGGTCAGGTATCTAGTGAGTGAACAGATAGAAAATGGCGGTGACGTCCGCGGCGGTGCGCATCATCACCGCCTGCGCACCTGTTCATTGGCTCCTGGGCCCCATAGGGGCAGTTCGAATATGGACTGGGTAACAAAGTGGGACAGTGGGAGGACAATCAGGGTGGTCTTATTTCCTTGTGGGGGTCTTGCCATCTTGCTCTGTCCTGTTCCTGGATCTCAGGGTCCGCTTGCGTGGTGGTTGTCCGTCTGCAGGGGGTGGGGTGCTGGTGTGGTCGTCATGTGGCGGGCGTCCTGTCCACTAGCGCCGGCGGAGGTGGTGGGCAGTTCATCGTCCTGGCTAGTGTCAGGGGCCCCTTGGAGTGCCACGGTGTCCCTCAAGGTCTGCTGTATGTCCTTCAGCACCCCTACGATGGTGCCCAGGGCGGAGCTGATGGTTTCGAGCTCCTCCATGAACCCCAATTACTGCTCCTCCTGCAGCCACAGGGTCTCCTGCAACTTGTCCAGGACCGTCGTCATCGTCTCCTGGGAGTGGTGGTACGCTCCCATGATGGAGGAGAGGGCCTCGTGGAGAGTTGGTTCCCTGGGCCTGTCCTCCCTCTGTCGCACAGCAGCCCTCCCAGTTCCCCTATGTTCCAGTGCCTCCGTCCCCTGGACCGTGTGCCCACTACCACTGCCCCCAGGTCCCTGTTGTTGTTGGGAGGGTGGGTTACCCTGGGTGCCCTGTAGTGGTGGACACACCGCTGATTGACCTGTCCTGGGTAGGGAGGTTTGGGCCCGCTGGGTGGGTGCTGTGCTCGTGTTACCCGAGGATGGAAGGTCGGTGTTGGGCTGTGCCTGTGCAAGGGGAACCGACTGTCCTGAGGCCCACAATGGTCCGGGCTGGTCATCAAGATCCAGTAGGACAGAGCTGCTCTTGTCACTGTGGGCCTCTTCTGGGGGTGGAGTGGTATTGTCTGGACCCTCTGGTGTGGTGACGGTCCTTCGGGTTCCTGCTGGGGCATAAGAGCATGATTATTTCATGTGTGTGTGTAATGGTGTGCAATGGGTGCCTGTGCGTGAACCCCAGTGCAAGCATTCCTGTGTGGGGGCTTGTGTGATGATGGTTGGGGGGGTGTTCTGGGTATGTGCAGTGAGCATGCTTTGGTGAGGGGTGACCATGCTTAGTTGTGTCATGCAGGGCTTGGTGTTGGGATGGGTGGTTTGTGTTATGGGTACATTAGTGATGAGTTGAAGTGATAGGGGAGGGGTGAGGGTGGGGGTGTGTGATAGCATGCAGGTAGGGTGGGGGATCTGATAGTTAAGATTTGACTTACCAGTGTCCCATCCTCCACCGACTCCTCCGAGGCCCTCAGGATGCAGGATGGTCAAGACTTGCTCCTCCCATTTTGTTAGTTGTGGGGGAGGAGGTGGGGGTCCGCCGCCAGTCTGCTGTACCGCGATGTTGTGCCTGGAGACCGTGGAACGCACCTTCCCCCGTAGGTCATTCCACCTCTTCCTGATGTCATCCCGATTTCTTGGGTGCTGTCCCACTGCGTTGACCCTGTTGACTATTCTGCGCCATAACTCCATCTTCCTGGCTATTGATGTGTGCTGTACCTGTGAGCCAAATAGCTGTGGCTCTACCCGTACGATTTCCTCCACCATGACCCTGAGCTCCTCCTCTGAGAAGCGGGGGTGTCTTTGGCGTGCCATGGGGTGGTGTGGGTGATGTGTGGGGTGGTGTATGTGTTGATGAGTGTGGTGAGTGTAGTGGTGTGTGGTGTTTTGTGCGTGGATGTTGTGTGGGTGATGGTGTTGTGTGCCTCTGTGTGATGGGGTTGTCAATTGCTGTGCTGTCTCTCTGGCCTTCTTTCACAATTTGTGGTCGTAGGGGTTTGTGGGTGATATGGGTGTGTGTTTTATATTGTATTGGGTGTGTGGGAGTGTTGTTTGTATGTGTGTCAGGTGTATATATTTCAAATTGTCCAATGTGGCGGTGTTTTGTAGATGTGTGTGTATTTTGAGCGCCAATGGAATACCGCGGTTGAAAGACCGCTGCGTGGATTCGTGGGTCGTAATAGCATGGGCGTGTTTCTGTTGGCGTGGAGGTGGAGGATTTGTTTCCGCATGTTTATCGCTGACCTTTGGTGTGGCGGTGTTGTGTGGGTGTCTGAATTTCGGCGGATTCCGAGATGTGTGTCATAATAGCTGTGGCGGTCTACCGTGGCCGCAGCGGTGTTTTGGCGGTCTTCTGCACGGCGGTAAGCAACTTTTACCGCCAATGTTGTAATGACCCCCTTGGTGTCCTACCCCTCAAGGAGCAACTTAGAGATTCTGGAACCTCGGGGTGAGCCGTGGACTCCTAAAGGACTTTCAAAGACCTTCTGGAAGAAGATCCAGAAATTTGGAGAAGATTGGAGAACTTTTGGTAAAAAGCTCCATCAAGGGACCGACTTGACATCGTGAGTCAAGCCGATTTACGTCGACTATAACCTGGCGTGACATGCAGGTTTGTCCTGCTGAAAAGCTCCGGGGCCACAGACTTCAAGGATTTCAGCGGGTGGTCCTTGAAAGCCCATCCAACAACATCAACTTGAAGTCAGTTTGCTGTGGAGCGGCATCTGACATCTGAGAGAAAAAGCTCTAAAAAGTGACAAAGTACAAACGTAAAAGATGGACTGGGACTTTCCACACAAAGTATCCGAGGAGGGCTACAGGGATGTCAGATCTAAATTCAACTTCAGCCCGAACAAAGATTTAGATCCTTAAAAATTTAATAAGCCCGAAGGTATAATTCTTCATTGAGGTCTCCTGTGAAGTCTATCCAAAGAGGGCTCCAGGGAGTTTGGATCCAATCTGTGACTTCACCCTGGTGAGGAAATTTTTCAAGAAAAAGACTAGAAAAAACTGTTTTTAATTTTTAATTTGTACTAATTTCAATTATTGCATTTTTGTGATTTTTCTAAATGCTTGATTCCAATTTTTGCAAAAAGGTAATTTTTTGTGTGACACAAAAACTAGGGAACCATGAAGCTTGATCTCGCTAGCCTACCCACATTAACAGTAGTCCAGATTAGTGGGCTGTGTACTGAGAGGGAGTTGCCTGCAGCCACTAATCTCAGAAAGAATGTGTTAATCAAATCCCTAACAGCCTGGACTGAGGCCCAAGAGGTAGGCACAGAAGAAGCCCCAGGGGAGGAAGAAGTAGGAGAAGATGTCAGCTCCAACCACTCAGGGGAGGGAGTGCATCTGAACCTCAGTGAGGAGGAAGAAGACCGGTCCTCACTACACACAGTCAACAGGGCCATACCCAAAGCTAATTGGGGGATGGGGTCCCTTCAGAAGCGAAAACGTGTCCCTCAGAGAGAGAGAGAGCTGGAAGCCCAGCTGGCATATATAGCTTTGGAGGCCGAGAGCTGGCCTTAGATAAGAAAAGGAAGGCAAGAGGAGATAAAAGAGATGGTGGCAATGGAGAAGACTCAGAGATGTCCATGGGTGGTGGGTTTTGTCCCAGGTTACCCAAGGAGGTGGTTTCTGTGTACCAGGAGGGGGATGATATAGACAAGTGGCTGGAGGCCTTTGAAAGGGTTCTCCAGAAGAGAAGGGTTACTCCCCAGTATTGGTGTTCACCCCTATCGGAGTTGGTCCTAATATCTGGGAGGGATACGCTCCTGACCCTAAGGGGGAGGCTATAGATTCCTATCCGAGTAAGAAGAGGTGTTTAAACAAGAAGTTTGGTCTGACCCTAGAGCAGTACAGGCCCAGGTTCAGGGACACCAGGAAGACAGAAACTAGTCCTGGGTTAATCTTGTGGACATCTCAGTAAAGGCACTAGAGGGTTGGAGACAGGGCAACCAGGTAAGTACCTTTGAGGGGCTATACAATTTGATTATGAGGGAGCACCTTCTGACTAATTGTGTCCAAAAAAGGTTGCACCAGTATCTAGTTGACTCTTAGTTGACCAACCTCAGAGAGCTGGGGGAAACCGAAGATGACTGGTTGAGAACCAGAGTTAGACAGAGACCCCCAGGGGGTGATCAGAAAAAGGGAGGACAAGGGTCTTCTCAGGGGAAGAACCAAGGGAAAGATGATAAAAAATCCAAGAAGTCCTCACAAGAGTCCTCAAAACTTTCTCAGGGTGGGGGAGCCCTGGGACATGCCACTTCTAAGGAATATCAGTGGTAGCATTATGATACTGTTAAGGTAGGAAAGTTTCAGGAACTTGCTAAGGCCGACAAGTGTTTTGAGCGTCACCAGCCTGGACATAATCCACTTTCCAAAAATACCTTCTTATGTTGTCTGGGCGGCGGTACCTTGGAATATGTACTCTGACTCAGTATGAGACACACATTCTTGTGTCCAGACATATGGACAGCCTATGTGTTGTACACTGGAATAAAAGTTGGTGTGACCAGACACTCATACATATATGTTTGTGTGTAATGGTTGCAATCCTGGGCAGGACACTGTGTACCTGTAACATATCCCTCCTTGCACAAGTAAGTTATGTCTTCATCATATGGTTCATATGGTCTTACATCTCTATATAGCAAAATGTTGAAATTAGGCACCGAGACAATGAGTTTGTGATGGGTGAATTTATTACAATGCTGATGCAGTAAATGCAATTTGGACAGAAAAGAAGAAAACAATAAAGTGAAGGTGTCAGACATGGTGAATGAAATAATTGGAGTAGATGCCACACAATTGGGAGTCCAGAGTACCCCTCCCATTGGAATTTGGTAGGTGGTTGAGGATCAGTGAACAGAGTGAATACGTGGCACACAAAGAAGTTGCTTTAGGAAGAGGTCACTTGCTGGCAATGGTGGGTGTCTTGCCACCCGCACCTCCTGGATTCTTCACTGGATGTCCCCGCTTGTTTGGTGGAGGGAATCTGCTGCTACAGAGGCAGGGGTGTCTTGGGCAGGTTTCCCCACTGGCAGAGCCTCCCTTCCAGTGGCTGGCACCAATGTAAATATGCCTGATGATGATGAGCCAAAGGAAGGGGAAGATTGGTTTTGAAAAGCCCTGTTCAGGACTGCATGAATGTCCCTCATCACCCCTGTTAGGGAGGCCATGTTGGTATTGTGGGCCCCCATCTGTTCTCGCATGTCCCTATGTATATCCCTCTGTATCTGCTTGATTTCCTGGAGTTCGGTCAAGACCTGGCACAACACTCCTTGGACTCCCGATAGACCCCAAGACGTGGCTGATGGTGTCCTGCCAGAAGCAGCCCAAATGGCCTCTTACCACTGCTCCACATCATCCCTCCCACGCACCCTACCCCCATGGCCCTATGCCCTTGCCACAAGACGCCCTCTCCCACTAGTTCTTGAACCCTCATTTTCTGAAGTGTTGCGTTGCAACTCAGGATCAAGGACTGGGGGCACATGATGGTAGACACTGTGCTCGGTACACAGGTTGGGGTGCGAATGGTCGCCTGTGACGTTGAGGCAACTGGGTTTGGAGTTGTTGGTGTGGCCACAATAAGACTCACTATTGGTGTCTGACCAGGTTGCCCACATGGGCCATAACTGTTCTCCACGTCCAGATGTCCAGGAGTGTCTTTTTGCACTGAGGGCTTCCTCCAGCGGGTAATGGCAGTCTTTTCTGTGGCCTCTGTGTCACCAGTGGCAGCTCGACCTGTTGATGTGAAAGATACAATGTCACTGGTTGTATTGTGACATCTACCTCCAACAATTTATTGTTACATTAAGCATACACCTTGCACAAAGTTAATTTACAGTCAATCCTATTGTGACAAGCACCCATGGTATTGGTTGCATTGGCCTGACATTTGTGAAGCATGACAATTCCATGTAAGTCAAGCAGCTGCTGAAATCTGAAGATCATTAGCACTTCGGAGGATGACAAGTATCAAGTGTATGAAGTAGAGGGAGTGACATGACTGCTAAGGACAGGAGGCTCTGTCTCTCTAACTGCAAACAGAAGCCCAGTATTCACATGCCCTGGGTCTTAACTCTCAATTGAAGCTTACTCATCTGGGAGGATAACATTTGTATGGTGGTAGGAAGTACAGGGAGTGATTGAAATGTAAAGCCCAAAAGACCCAGGCCCATGTTTATACTTTTTGACGCACAACTGCATCAACGCAGTTGTGCGTCAAAAATTTTACAGCCGGCTAACGCCATTCCAACGCGCCATGCCGGCGCCTTATTAATGGAATGACGTTAGCCGGCGCTGCGCACTGGTGTGCGTAAAAAAAAAAGACTCACACCAGGCAGCGCCGGCGTATGGGAAAATGGGGGTTGTGCGTCAAAAAACTGTGCAAGTCAGGTCTGAGGCAAAATTCAGGCCTCAAACCGGATTTGCGCCATTTTGTTTGACACCCAGCCTCCATTGACATGACTCCTGTCTTAGCAAAGACAGGAGTCATGCCCCCTTGCCCAATGGCCATGCCCAGGGGACTTATGTCCCCTGGGCATGGTCATTGGGCATAGTGGCATGTAGGGGGGTCCAAATCAGGCCCCCCTATGCCACAAAAAAAATCGGGAAAAAATACTTACCCGAACTTACCTTTACTTCCCTGGGATGGGTCCCTCCATCCTTAGGTGTCCCCCTGGGGTGGGCAAGGGTGGCAGGGGGTGTCCCTGGGGGCAGGGGAGGGCACCTCTGGGCTCCTTCCGAGCCCACAGGTCCCTTAACGCCTGCCCTGACCCAGGCGTTAAAAAACAGCGCCCATCAGGCTGTGCGCCGTTTTTTATGGCCTGCCCCCTCATGTGTGTCAAAATGACGTCAGAGTATAAATAAGGGGCGCAGGCCTTAAAGTCATTTTTTGGAAGGGAACGCCTACCTTGCATATAATTAACACAAGGCTGGTTCCCCCTTCCAAAAAATGACGCACATGGTGGAATTTTGACACCCACGGGGTCGGACGTCAAAGTATAAATATGGGGCAGGGTTTGCGCCGATTGTGCATCAAAAATTTTGACGCACATTCGGCGCAAACAGAGTATAAATATGCCCCCCAATGTCTCTAACTCCAACCACAAAACCAGTGCTCACATGCCCAAATTTGTGAACTCTCAATGGCAGTTCACTCATCTGGAGGACAACATTTGTCAAGTGTGTGTAGAATGGAGAGTGACAGAACTGTAACTCACAGGAGGCTCTGTTTTAGTAACTCCAAACACCAGACCAGTGGTCACTTGTCCAAAGGCCCTTGCTTGCTCTCACTTGAAATTTACTCAGCTGGGAGTGACCAAGAAACAGATCATGCTCAACTCTGAGATGTGGGTGGCGGTCAGCGGTCCTGCCAGTGTAACTCATAATAGGGCAGTCTGTAAGGCTTCCAACATGGCGGTCTGGCGGTCCGACCGCCAAAGTCATAATGCAGAAATCTTAACCAGATGAAGATGTGAAAGTATCCATGCAATGAGAGGACTTCCCTGGGAACAAAATTTAGACTTTTCCGACTCTGAGCTTTGCCTGCCAGAACTAAGGGCTTCAGTGGGACAATGCCCAAGGAATATCTGCCTTCAAGAGTAGTTGCTTTGATGCAGCCTGCACATTGCCAGGCTGGAGGTTTTCAAATTCTATTTCAGAAACTAGGCCCTCAGGCAAAACCTTTGTCTGGGTTGAACCTGCTTGGTGTCTGCAACCCACACTCCATGATGGCCAGCATGAAATCATACCTAGGACCCAGTCATATGAGAACAGTGACTGCTGCTTTTTATTTTTTCTTGGTAATTTCGTCTCTTAAAGCTTTAAAAAGATATGGTTCCCATTATATGATTTTTTTCATTTTGGCTTTATTTTGTTTATTAAATTTGTAAATATATTCATAAATTGGATTTGATTTTTTTTTTTTTGTGTTTCTGACTTATTATCTGGTTTGGTAATTCTAAGTACTTTACACGTTCCCTCCAAGTTAAGACAGGACTGCAACTTTTTACGTGTTGCATTAAAATTATGTTGCACTGATATAATTATAGCCACATGTTCCTGAACACTGAAGAAAAATAAGTATGTGTGCAGTGTTCCTTATTTTTAAAAACATATCATATATATAAAAGTGTCTTGACACAAACTGACATAAACAATTGCTTTCTGATGGATCTTGTGTCATTGACTACCAAGGGCTTGAATTAAGTAGAAGCATTCATGCACCATCACTTGATCCATACATTTGTGGGCACTAGAAAATGATTTATCTTTATCCAAAGAGGGGATCATATATCTTGCTGACCTGTTATTAATACTTTGATAGAAAATAATTGAACTCCTATAACATTTCTTCAGGGAAAGCTTGCAATTCGGACAAGACAGTGCAGCAGGAAATCATGGTCCCAAGTTTTGTAGTCTGCTGATAATTCTAGTAAAAGTAGGAGCAAAGTGAGTGTGCTGTAGCTGTGATCTCAATTTAAATATTGGTTTACGAGCTAAAACTTACCAACTCATGACAGAGAAATCCCCACTTTCTGGGGTGTATGGGTCTTTGACTGTAGAAGAGATTAACCAGGAGGTGTACATAAGTTAATTTATCATCACAGATTCAATTTATTTTCAGTCAACAGGGAGAGCTAATGTGAATTCAAAAGCTTTATTAATCAAATCTTTTAGGAGCTCATCTTTATTCAGCCAATATCAAATTCACTATTAGCAATCATCAGTTTAGTCAATTATCACAAATACATACTCAATAATTCATAAGCAATTCATGAAGTGTATGCCATAAAGGAAGAATACCTATTCTAAGGTTGAAGATGGTTAGGGAAAAAGAGAAAAAGGTTTTAGTCAGAACCCCTTAAGATTATAGAAGTCAAAACATAAAGCTTCAATGTCAAGTATCAGGGGCAATCAAAACAGAACTTCCCAAAAAGAGAGGTTCAAGAAACTCAGTAGAGTCTCAGCATGAGCAGCACAGATTAGACAGCGAAAAGTGGCAAATACAATGGTTGAGTTTGACCTCATCTAGGAACACACACTATTATAGATAGTATAATCTAAGCATTTGCAACAGGTTGCTCCTTCATTCTACAGCCAGTCAATGAGCTTTCGATGTCTTCATGGGAACAGGCACACTCCTTTGTCTTCTCACCAGAAATAGTCCTCAGACAGCAATGTCAGTTTTATCAGATAAATTGTATAGCTTTCTCATATTTCTTTGCCTTCAGAAGTTACATTTTGGGGGTTATTCTAACTTTGGAGGAGTGTTAATCTGTCCCAAAAGTGACGGTAAAGTGACGGATATACCACCAGCCGTATTACGAGTTCCATAGGATATAATGGACTCGTAATACGGCTGGTGGTAAATCTGTCACTTTTCCGTCACTTTTGGGACGGATTAACACCTCCTCCAAAGTTAGAATAACCCCCTTTATGTTTAAGCTTCTACGTTACCTCACTAAAATACAAGCTTCTTATTCATAAATTCTACAGCTTTCTTTGTCTAAGCAGAAACATTTTCAGGGTTAAACAACAACATCTTAATTCAGTGTAAATATTGTATATTATGAAAATACACATAACTACGAGTCCCTAGTACATTTTTCTGTAGGCTGGCTCACTCACATGTACTCATTCATTTATATATAATGTTTATTAATATTTGTAGAGCACTGAAGCACTCCCCTAAATGGGGAGCAGGATACAACTTACAGGATATGTGATTGAAAGGGTGTTGTATTTGTTGTCTTGTGGGAAGTCTTTCTTTAAGAAAGAGAATGACTAGTTGGGGTGGACGGTAGTCCACCACAAGTAATAAAGTGACTAATCTGTTGGGTTGAGGCAAACATTTCAGTAATCCAAGCCTGAGCTCAACTCCTGGTAGCTATGACCCAAAGCACATACTGCCACTTTTTGATGAATTACCCACACCACTAAACCCTAAATATGACAGTAAATATCATAATCTCCCCACACTGTAACTAACATTTCTTGCCTCTTCCTGGTGCCCCTTGAAAGGGTATGGAAGCATTTCAATCCACTTATCTAGTACTTCCTGGGGTCTTCCTTGTGACTTTGACTTAGGGCCTTATTTAGAGTTTGCCAAATGGAGTAAAGGCATTCATGGTGGCAGAGGATTTTATGTCCACCCACCAAATTTAGACTTTCCTGCTGGCGATGCAGTGAACACTATGAGTTTGTATGAACTGCTATCACAGCGGTTCTTAAAAAGCCATTTAAACAGCTGGTGTCCATCATTGGTGAGAGCAGCTTATACATTTGTACATCTGTAATTTTCCAAAAATAAACTTCAAAAGTGGGCTCCTAAACCTTGGGAGTTTTCTCCAATGGCCTGGGCTTAAATATGCTGTCCTTCACCCTCAGGATATTCCTGGTGGACAATGACAGTAAAAAACACAAGCCACCTGACCATCCACTTAAAATAGGGTGGATAATCAGATGGCTTAACTATAACGGCTTGTACTCTCTCGGACTGTTGGAGGAAGGTTTATGGCAATGGAGTAACTTTTATTCTATCTGTGTCATTATTATGGCTGCCTCACTCAAAAATTGGAAGAGTGGATTGATAATTTGGCAGACAGGGTACTCCAGACATATTACTCTGCCTGCCAAACTCTAATTCAGATCCTTAGTCTTGTTTCTTTGCCTTGGACTTTATTATTGAGAAATA
The DNA here is from genome assembly GCF_031143425.1 of Pleurodeles waltl. Classification (NCBI taxonomy): domain Eukaryota; kingdom Metazoa; phylum Chordata; class Amphibia; order Caudata; family Salamandridae; genus Pleurodeles; species Pleurodeles waltl. Next base: position 385,186,733 of record NC_090451.1, on the reverse strand, counting down.
GTCACAGCTAGCCTTTAAACTCATGTCTTCTTTGGCCCTCATTATGACCTTGGCGGTAAACCCCACTTACCGCCATGCTGACTACCGCCAACATACCACCGCCGCAGCGGATTACCGCCACCCATATTATGACCCACACATAGCAATCCGTCACTCTACAGCCACACACAGGTCTGCCAGACCAAAGGTCAGTGATAAACTGGTGGTACCAAAACCCACACCGTTACGCCAACAGAACTACGCCCACAGCATTATGACCCACGAATGACCACGGCGGACATTCAATGGTGCTAAACCATTGGCGGTAGATACCACTGCGCTCAAAATACACACAACCTAACAAAACAACACCACATTGGACAATTCAAACTATACACACCTGACACCCATACACACACCACACCCACACACCTACACACACACCACTATAAAACACACACTCGCATTACCCACAATCCTTTACCATCACAAACAAGTGCCAGAAGAGAGATAGCAAGACCACAGACAAGACCACAGACACACACCACCATCACCTATACACCATCCACGCACCTCACATCACACACCCCAACACAGCACCCCACACACCCTCACTCACACCACTCACACTGCATCCATGGCACCGCAACAACACCCCAGGTTCTCTGAGGACGAGCTAAGGGTCATGGTGGAGGAAATCATCCGGGTAGAGCCATAGCTATTCGGATCACAGGTGCAGCAGATGTCCATTGCAAGGTGTATGGAGCTATGGCAGAGAATCGTGGACAGGGTCAACGCCGTGGGACAGCACCCCAGAACAAAGTATGTCATCAGGAAGAGGTGGAACGACGAACGGTAGAAGGTACGTTCCACAGCAGCAAGACAACAAATAGCTGTACAGAGAACTGGCGGTGGACCCCACCTCCTCCACCACAACTAACAATATGGGAGGAGCAAGTCTTGGTGATCATTCCTCCTGAGGGCCTGGCAGGAGTAGGAGAAGGACTGGACTCTGGTAAGTCAAATTTCTATTACTATCGCCCTCTACCTGCATACATCACAAACCCCTACCCTCACTCCCATCACTTCACCACCTCCACATGGTTGTACGACAGAATGCCGACTGACAAAACAACGGGTGCCTAAACAACGAGGTCGGAACACCGACCTCGTTGTTACTACTAATGCCTTTACCACGAATGCCTTAACAACGATATTTTGTTGTAAAGGCATTCCTGGTAAAGTCATTAGTAACAGGCACCCATTGATCCTGCATGCCTCACCCCACACCCCCAACCCCACCCCAAAACCTAAAACCCGACCCCCCACCCCTCCCCAAAACCAAAAACCCCCGACCCCCCACCCCCTCCCCAAAACCAAAAACGCCCCACCCCCCAACCCCACCCCAAAACCTAAAACCCCGATCCCCCACCCCCTCCCCAAAACCTAAAACGCCCCACCCCCCAACCCCACCCCAAAACCTAAAACCCACGACCCCCCACCCCCACCCCAAAACCTAAAACCCCCCACTTACCTGAGTCGTCGCCTCATCTGCGTCGTCCTCCTCAGCCGACTCCCTTGTTTGTACCTTAACCATGCATGTTCGTTGTTCAGGACATGCGTGGTTAAGGCACAAAATAACTAAGTCGTGGTTAAAGAAAGCGTTGTTCCGCTTTCGTTAACCAGGACTTTGTTATAAAAAAGTCGGCATAAAGGATGTTTCCCCCTCCACATACCCCCCAACACACTCATCCCAATACCAAGCCCTGCATGTAACACCAATGCATGGACACCACTCACAGACCCGCAGGGACACCCATCACTAAAGCATGCACATTAAGGCCCATATTTATACTTTTTGACGCAAAACTGCGCTAACGCAGTTTTGCGTCAAAAAAAGTAGCGCCGGCTAACGCCATTCTGAAGCGCCATGCGGGCGCCGTATTTATTGAATGACATTAGCCGGCGTTAGCCGCCGGCGCTGCCTGGTGTGCGTTAAAAAAAACGACGTACACCAGGCAGCGCCGGCGTAGGGGAAAATGGAGCTTGGGCGTCAAGAAATGGGGCAAGTCAGGTTGAGGCAATTTTTGCGCCTCAACCCGATTTGCGCCAATTTTTTTTCACTCCCAACCCCCATAGAAATGACTCCTGTCTTAGCAAAGACAGGAGTCATGCCCCCTTGCCCAATGGCCATGCCCAGGGGACTTCTGTCCCCTGGGCATGGTCATTGGGCATAGTGGCATGTAGGGGGCACAAATCAGGCCCCCCTATGCCACAAAAAAAATTAAAAAAATTTACCTGAACTTACCTTAATGTCCCTGGGATGGGTCCCTCCAGCCTTGGGTGTCCTCCTGGGGTGGGCAAGGGTGACAGGGGGTGTCCCTGGGGGCATGGGAGGGCACATCTGGGCTCCTTCAGAGCCCACTGGTCCCTTAACGCCTGCCTTTTGCAGGCGCTAAAAAACGGCGCAAAAGCGGCCGTACGTCATTTTTTTTGACCCGCCCACTCCCGGGCGTGAATTTTGCCCGGGAGTGTAAATACGGCGCACATGCCGCGGAGTCAATTTTTTTGACGGGAACGCCTACCTTGCATATAATTAACGCAAAGTAGGTGTCCACGCTAAAAAATGACGCTAACTCCATGGACTTTGGCGCTAGACGCGTCTAACGCCAAAGTATAAATATGGAGTTAGTTTTGCGTCGGAATTGCGTAAAAAAAAACGACGCAATTCCGGCGCAAACGGAGTATAAATATGCCCCTAAATCACCTAGCCCATAAAATCATTACTCACACAAGGCAAATCTGGCAGGACTATAACAATTATACCGGGCAACACACCCATGCACAAGATGACACAGACAGAAACAATAGCACTGCATTTACATCCCCACAGGTCCTCCACCCAACATCATCGGAGAAGAAGTGCCAGCAACTTCCAGTCCACCCCCAGAAGAGGCCCACAGTGATGACAGCAGCTATGGACGTCTGGATCTCGATGACCATCCTTGCCTATCAGGGATTGCTGAACAGTTGGTTACCCAGGCAGAGTCCCATACCACCACAGAGCCTCCCCCTCAGGAAACACCAGCACAGTACCCACCCAGAGGGCCCATACCTCTGTCCCCAGGACACATCATTCAGCAGTGTCTCCACCACTACAGGGCCCCCAGGCCACCCCTCAAACCCAGGACGATCAGGGACCCGGGGTCATTGGCAGTGGACACATGATTCAGAGGACAGAGGCACAGGACAACAGGGAATCTGGGAGGACTGCTGTGCGACAGGGGGAGACAGGCCCAGGGAACCTACTCCCCAGGAGGCACTTACCAACATCCTGGGAGCATACCACCATTCCCAGGAGACGATGGGCCACATACTGGACAAGTTGCAGGAGACCCAGCGGCTGCAGGATTGACAGTACCTGGGGATCAGGGAGGACTTGAAGGACATCAACACCACCCTGCTCACCATTGCAGAGGTGCTGGCTGACATGGCCAACGTCATGAGGGAGGCAGTGGCACACCAACGGGCCCCTGACACTAGCCCAACCGATGAACAGCCTTCCACCTCCGCTGCCGCTAGTGGACAGGAGGCCCCGCGACAGGACCAACAGGCCACCAGCACCCCACCCCCTGCAGAAGGAGAACCACCCCACAAACGGTCCCTGAGATCCAGGCAGAAGCCAGAGAACATTGCCAAGACCCCCACCAGGAAATAGGTCTCTCCTAAACATCACCCTTGTGTCCCCCTCTGTCACCCTGTCCTCCTTGAACTACCATTGCTCCCCTTCCCATGCCCCCTTGGCAATGCACCTGTGATACAAATAGACTGGACTCCATCCTGGACTTTCCTCCATCATCAACCCAGCCCATTGCACATCCCCCTCTAATCATTAGCACTTAAATAAACACCATATGAAAAAATACATGGATGGAGTCTGACAAATCATCTAACCATGTATTGGTTTAACAAGCTTTAAACACTGCAATATAACTGTACAGTATTGTATACATAGGAATGACCTGTGGATAGCTGCAGTCACCACACCAGGAGCGATAGTGGGACACAAATATATGAAAATAGAGATGCCAAAGGGTACAGTATGTGGGCATATAATTTTGAATATTAGCCTGCCAGTGACAATGTAAAATACAAAACTGTTAATGTAAAGTGTAATTACAGTGTCTTACCTGTGTGTCATTGGAAGTACTGTCTTACAATAGCACTTCTGTTGTCCTCATCCTCTGCCTCCTCATCTTCACTGTACACAGGGTCCACTGCTGCCACACACCCATCTCCAGCCTCATCCTCCTGCAGAAAAGGTACATGGTGACATAAGGAAAGGTTTTACAACATACAGCATGCCATGATGATCTGGCACACCTTCTTGGGTGATTAGTGCATGGATCCACCTTTTAGATGGAGGCAACAAAACCGGGCCTTCAGGAGGCAGAATGTCCTTTCAATTATTTTTTGTGTTCGCCCATGTGCCTCATTGTAACATTCCTCTGCCCTTGTCCTGGGATTCCTCACAGGGGTCAGTAGCCATGAGAGGTTGGGGTAACCAGAGTCACCTGAAAATATTGAGGGCCAACTGTTAGACACATACACTAAGCCTTAGAGCACACACCATACCCATACACCAACATCCACTGGGTGAGAACCAGGGGTCACCTATTAGCCACACCCTGTGTCTCGAGAGTTGAACCATCACATATGGGATGCTGTTATTCCTTAGGATAACGGCATCATGTACAGACCCGGGATACTTTGCATTGACATGGGAGATGTACTGGTCTGCCAGGCACACTATCTGCACATTCATGGACTGAAAGCTCTTCCGATTTCTGAACACCTGTTCATTTCTCCGGGGGGGCGGACAAATGCAATATGTGTACCATCAATAGCCCTAATAATGTTGGGGATATGTCCCATTGCATAGAAATCAGCTTTCACTGTGGCCAAATCCTCCACATGGGGGAAAACAATGTAGCTGTGCATGTGTTTAATCAGGGCAGACATCACTCTGGTCAGCAGCCAAGCTCACTTTCACTTGGAAGGAGGCACTTGCCAGGAAATGGAGCACAGATAGGACTTGTGCAAGAGGGGGGATCCTGGTGGGCATGGATAGCAGATATCAGGTCAAGTTCCAATTGAGCACACAGCTCTGTGATTGTGGCCCTGTCCAGTCTATAGGTGAGGATAATGTGCCTGTCCTCTATTGTTGCCAAGTCCATCATGGGCCTGTACATGGGGGGATGTCTCCATCTCCGATTCATCCGCAGCGGTTGCAATCTAGGGGGCAAACGGTGAGTAGCTGGTCAGTATCCCATATTTCAAAACACTACATGTTGTGACTGTAACACAAGATTGTTGTATAGGCTCAAATGTTGCATATGTGTACTGTAGTGCAGTTAGGTGCCATGGCCTTCCCTCCACCCTCAAATGGCATCCACCTGTCCTGTATGTCGGGACATGTGGAAATGAGGTTATTCCACTGAAATTGTGCGCTGTTGTGGGAGGTTGTCAAAAACCACCGTGAAACTCCTCATTGGATCCCATTGGGGCCTATGAGTTACAGTGGCCAATGGTGATGTACGCCGGAGGTGACGGTACGCACCACCGCAGACATGACTGCCATTTTCTATCTGTTCAACCACTTGCCACCTGACCTTCAACAGGAGAGGACCTACACTGCAAGAGCTGCTGTGACCTGTGTCTGGAACCGACCATGGCTCATGTGACTGGGGGAAGGGCCCCTGCCTTCACCACTGCGGAGTTGGAAAGACTGGTGAATGGGGTCCTATCCCAGTACCGAATGCTGTATGAGCCTCCAGACGAACAGGTGAGTACACTGTGAGCACGATGCATGTAGCATGAATGCATGGAGTGCTCTGAGTGAGGGCCTCGTGTAAGGGGGGGTTGGTGGAAGGGTCCTGGGCAGCGTGCTGCATGTATGGTGGGCAATGTCTGTGCGTAAGAGGATTGGAGGGCTATGGTGGGACATGAGTGTAAGAGGCCGAACGGTTTGACTGATACCTTTTTTCTATTTTTCTGCAGGTCAGCGCCCATCCCAAAAAGGGAATATGGCGTACCATCGCCAAGGACGTGCGGACCCTGGGGGTCTATGGCGGGCGAAGCACCCACTGTATGAAACGGTGGGAGGACCAGAGATGCTGGGCAAGGAAGACAGTGGGGGCCAAGCTGGGGATGGCCTCCCAACGAAGAAGGGGTGCCCATTGAACGCTGACCCCTCTGATGGCCCGCATACTGGCAGTGGCCTATCCGGAGCTGGATGGGCACTTGAGGGCATCACAGCAGGCACAAGGGGGTGAGTACAGTTTCCAAATATACTACTTGTGTGTTGTGGGGTGGTCTCCGGGTGGGGGATGTGGGCCTGTGGGTGCCCCTAGGCCAGGCCGGACATTGCAGGGTAGGTCCAATGTTGGGCAGGTATGATGTGAACCAACTCCAACCAAGCTAGTAGGCATCCACTACTGGGCAGGGGTCTGTGGGTCTCTGGTATGCTGTTAGTGGCATTAGGTATTACTGTCCATGGGCTGGTGACTAGCATTGTGACTGGTAGTGCATTGCCTAATACGTAGGGCTGTTCCCTCTGTGTGTATGTGTGTGTGTGTGTTGTGTATGCCAACGGTGGTGTTGGAGCAGCCATTGACCCAGTGTGACTTTTTGTTTTGTCACCCTGTCCTTCCGTGTATTAGCATCATCTGGCGGAGGAGCAGAGGCACGGGCAATGGAGGGAGCTGCATCCCACAGGGCCCAGGAGGGCGAAGCCACCAACAGTGAGGGCACCAGTGGGACAGAGGGCGAGGGGAGCACCACGGTGGAGAGAGGAGGGGACAGTTCAGACAGTGATACTTCCTCCGATGGAATCTCCCTGGTGGTGGCAGACACCTCTGTGGCCACCCCAACTACAGGTACAACCGCCACCCCCGTAACAGCGCCACCCTCCCAGCAGCCCCTCAGTGAGTTTCCCGTGCCCGCTCACCCAGGAGGGTGGGGATCTCCTGCGCCCCAGGCACCTCAGGCCCTGCCCCAGCTAGTCATGTGCCCTGAGTAAGGAGGCTATTGACCACCTGCAGTCCATCTCTGTAGGGCAGTCAACCATTGTGAATGCCATCCAGGTGCTGGCAGGCCTTTTGCAATAAACAAATGCATTTCTGGAGGGCATTCATTCTGGCATGGCGGCCCAACAGAGATCAATCCAGGCTCTGGCCTCCTCTCTGATGGCCACAGGCCACCCCACAAACCCAGGATGACCACGGACCTGGGGTCAGAGGCAGTGGGCATACGGGTAGGGAAGAGAGGTACAGGACAATAAGGAAGCTGGGAGGACTGCTGTGCGGCAGGGGGAGGACAGGCCCAGGGAACCGATTCTCCACACAGGAGTCATTCAGGCAAACACTAGCACCACACATCATCCCACAGGCATTCACACAAACACCATCCAGATGCAGACATACCAACATCCACTGCTTCCACTGTGTCCATCTCCTCCTCCTCGTCCACCTCCCTCCCAGTAGCGTCTACACTCACACCTGCATGCACTACATTCTCATCCACTACCTCCATCACCATCACGCCTATCACAACACACCCCTCAATGGCAGTCACCACCCCCACATTGATGCACACGTCCCCTGTGCCCTCTCCCACTGTGTCTGTGCTCCCTCCTCCCAAAGTACACAATCGCAAGCACTCAGACACCCAACAGCCATCCACCTCACAACAGCATCCAGCCCATGTACCTGCTCCCAAACACAGCAGACAGACACCTCCTACAACCACTTCATCTTCCTCCACTCCCAAACCTTCACCCTCTTCCTGCCCCAATGTCCCTAAGAAGCTTTTTCTCTCCACCGATGACCTCTTCCCTACCCCTCCCCCAGTCCTTCACGTCGGGCCAGGGTGGTCAGAACCCAGGCAAGCACCTCAGCCACCCAGTCCACGGCCACAGTAGTGTTGACAGCTACTGCAGGTGGGAGAGGATCCCGGGATCCAGCCAGCAGTACTGGAAGTGTGCATGCACCAGGCGCATCAAGGAAGGGCAAGGAGGCACCACCAGCTGCCAAAGGGAAGGGCAAGGAGGCACCACCAGCTGCAAAAGTGAAGGGCAAGGAGGCAAAACCAGCTGCAAAAGGGATGGGCAAGGGGCCAGGAGGTAGGAAGGACAGGAGGCCTGGTGTTGGGACTCATTCGGAGCCCCCACCACCAACCATGGGGGTTCAGCCGTCCTAGGTTGCAGGGGAAGGGCTGAAGCCTCCCCCCCACCACTGCCAGCCCTGCCACCAGCACCACTGCCAGCAGCACCGCGACCAGCATCACCATCTGCACTGCCACAAGCAGCAGCAGCCCCAGTGGGCAGCCGTCCGAGGCTGCAAGGGAAGGGCTGGAGCCTCCCCCCACCACTGCCAGCACCGCCACCAGCATGGGCTGTAGTGTGTCCTGGACTCTGCAAATCCTGTAGGTGTGACACCCAGGTGAGAGACTGTGACCTTGCACTCCCCAAGATCTGCATCACAGGGCACAATGCCCCCTCCAGAACCAGTGCAAGAAGCCATCCACTCACCCCATCCTTCCCAGGATGAAGCACACTGGGCACCAGGCCCCCTCCAGAACCAGTGGAAGAAGTCATTCACTCACCCCATCCTTCAAAGGATGAAGCTCATTGGGCACAATGCCCCCTCCAGAACTAGTGGAAGAAGCCACCCACTCACCCCATCCTTCCCAGGATGAAGCACACTAGGGACAAGGCCCCCTCCAGCACCAGTGGAGAAGCCATCCACTAGAGAGATTGTGGCCTTGCATTCCCCAGGACCAAGCAGTGAGCAAACCACCCACTTGAGAGACTGTGACTTTGCACTCCCCATGACCAAGCAGTGGGCAAACCACCCACTTGAGAGACTGTGGCTTTGCACTCCCCAGGACCAAGCATTGGGCAAACCACCCACTTGAGAGACTGTGGCCTTGCACTCCCCAGGACATTGCACAGGGCATGTAGCCACCTCCATGCCCAGTGGCATTGTAACATCTTCCAGCTAATGTGCCCCCCCATTCCCCGTCCCCCTGAGGTGCCTGTGTGTTTTCGACCTGATGCCCCTGCAGTGTTCTCTACGTGTTGTTGCAGGAGTGAGGTGGGGCCTTGGCCTATGTGTTGTGGCCCTGTGACAAAAGGACATTGAGGACTGGGCAGTGTCCCTCCATTTGTAAATATGTATATACGTTTGTATTTTGATGCATTCATTCATGTTATTTTATCGTATTACACTCACTTTCTTCCAATCTTTCTGTCCTTGCATTATTCCTGAGGGGTAGGGGTTGAATATGTAATGTTACTGCATCTGGTTGTGGGGGTGGTGTTGGGGGTAGTGTTGAGGGTGGGCATGTTGTGTGTGTGTGTGTGTGTCACTCTCTTTTTCCTCCCCTTCCCTTGTGTGCTAGGTGGCAGTACTCACTGTAGTTGTCTTCGCCGGCGTTGTTGCTCGTAATGCAGGAAGAGGTCGACGAGCATGGGGAAAATGTGCAACTCGGGCTCCATGGCGTCGTGGTTGTTCCCTGAATGTCCAGAGGTGAGTCCTTTGACTTCCGTGTTCTGTTTCCGCCGTGCTTTTGATGTCGTTGGTACCACCCCAGAAAAAGTGTCGGATAGGCCTGTCTTAATACAGTGGCCGGTACATTGTCTTCTGCCTGGCTGTTGGCGGTTACCTCTGTGGTGCTTGTTGCTACTGCTGTGGCGGTCAGAGTGTTAAAGTAGCTGTCTGTCTCAGCAGTTTCCGCTGTGGTCATAATTCCATTTTTTTTACAGCCGGCCTGTTGGGGGTATTACCGCCGACTGCCAGGGTTGTAATGAAGGCCTTAGTGTTGGTTAAGTTCTATCCTCAAATTCGATCTGTTGACCTTTAATTTCTATGTTTACCCAGAGGCATTCTCACCTTCTGTACTTAGGGCCTAATTTATATATTGGTGGAAGGGTGGAGGCATAGACTAACTTACTCCATTGCCTGGAAGAGGTCCCAGCCCATCACATCTAGAAATGATTGCTAATCGAGCAGTCACTTCTGGAGCATTGGCAGGAACTGCTGTCACAGTGGTTCCTGTCAATGCTTTTTAAAAGTTTGATGCATGGCTCCATCAGCATGATGGAGCTATCCACCAATCTTATTTTGTTATTTTCAAAAAGAAAACCCCAAGCCAGGATTTCCTTTTTTGAAAATAAATTAAAAAATCAATGCCCCCTCACCATGGGCGTTATCTCCCTTGGTGAGGAAAGCATTGGACATACTTCCCTTCCCCTTACCGCACTGGTTTTTCTGGTGTTGATGGGCAGAGAAAACTGACCTCTGTGTCTGTGTCTAATTTAGGTGGTGGACATAGCGGCCAACCTCTGCAGACTTTATTCCATCGAGCTGTGAAAAGAGTGTAACCATGGCAGAGATGGAGTAATCTCTGCCATGATTATACCAAAGATCTGCCCTATTTGAATGTGGGAGGGCAGACCATTATGTTCGCAGTAAGGATACTTCATCGCTGTTGCAATGGAATATCCTTAACACTTAGGCCCTCATTCGGACCTTGGCGGGCGGCGGAGGCCGCCCGCCAAAGTCCCGCCGTCAAAATACCGTACCGCGGTCACAAGACCGCGGCGGGTATTTTGACTTTTCCCCTGGGCTGACGGGCGGCCGCCGAAAGGCCGCCCGCCAGCCCAGGGGAAAACTACCTTCCCACCATGAAGCCAGCTCGTAATCGAGCCGGCGGAGTGGGAAGGTGCGACGGGTGCTACGGCACCCGTCGCGTATTTCACTGTCTGCTATGCAGACAGTGAAATACTAGCGGGGCCCTCTTACGGGGGCCCCTGCAGTGCCCATGCCATTGGCATGGGCACTGCAGGGGCCCCCAGGGGCCCCGCGACCCCCCCTACCGCCATCCGGTTCCCGGCGGGAGAACCGCCGGGAACTGGATGGCGGTAGGGGGGGTCGGAATCCCCTCGGCGGCGCAGCTAGCTGCGCCGCCTTGGAGGATTCCAATGGGCGGCGGTACACTGGCGGGAGACCGCCAGTGTTGCCGGTCCGACCGCGGCTTTACCGCCGCGGTCGGAATGCCCATTGGAGCGCCGCCGGCTTGTCGGCGGTGCTCCCGCGGTCCACCAACCCGGCGGTCATTGACCGCCGCGGTTGGAATGAGGGCCTTAGTGTCTTTCTGTATACAAATGGTTTTGCCATATTGTAAGGTAGGCACAATTTGCTGGAGCAGGGACCTCAGTTAAAAATCAAGTGTATGGATTTTGGCTTACCAACTCATCAGGGTAGAAATCCCCGCCGCGTCACAGGCTGACAGACCTTGGACGATGGCTGAGATTATTGTTTTGAGTCAATACTAAGAGTTGGTGTGAGTCCAAAAGATTTTTAAATGCTCAATCTTTAATTAATTCTGCATAGAATGTCTTCAGTATCAATCTATAAGTCATAATCATTCCGTACAGAAAAAATGCATTAAGCACCTTGCACAAAGGAAAAGGTCCCAAATCAGTTTGAGCAGGACGAGAAAAAGGTGTCAGTCAAAAGCCTTAAAGAGCTTCAAATAGAGAGGTTAAAGCATCAAATCTCAATGATCAATCAGAGCAGAACTTCCCATAAAGAAAAGGTCATGAATTAATTAGAGTGTCAGAGCGGCGTAGATTCTTTTGCAATATGTTTCATTTTCTTCTTCTCGTCAACCAATCAGCAATGGGTATGTATATTCGTGGGAACAGGAGCATTTCATCATCGTCTCACAGTGGAAAGAATAGTCCATAAGCAACATTGTTTAAATGCAACCTTTTTATCAAAACTTTGAATACGTCTCTGAGGACCCTTATCATTGACTCTGCTTGAGAAAACTTCAGTTGAAGTTTGATTTTTACATCACTTTATTAAATCACAAGCTGCCTACTGACTACTGACTTCTTCCACTAAGCCGCTGTATGCTTTGAAACATTTTGCAGAGTTAAGTTAAACATTTTAATACATTATTATATTCTTTCAAACATATGCCTTTGGGAAGATTAAAACTAACTTTGTTTACGTTAAATCATCATTTTCACTGTCTGTTAGCTTGTTGAAAGTTTAAAATTTGACCTTCCTAACCTAGGTCTACTTTATAAAAGGGCAGTATCAGCTTTTCAAACCCAGTAGGTGTAAATGTGACCACCTAGTGCTTCGACTTGAGTTAAAAGACATTGGCCCATCATTATGACATTGGCGGCAAATGCTGCCTACTGCCACGGCGACTGCCACCAACATACCGTCGCCGTGGCTACCAGTCACCAACCGCATTATGACCGTAGCCAGAAGGCTGGCGGAATTCCGTCAATGGTCATGGCGGCGGATGGTGGTAAGGTGGTGCTGCTGCCAGCTGCAGCGCAATGCCAGCAAAACACTGCTGACCGTATCATGTTCCATGATACGTCCTGGCGGTGTTTTGCTGGCGGACGCTGCTGCTGGCAGCAGTGCGGCATTCCATCTACTGCTGGGGGACCCTCTGCAAGCAGGTAAGTCAGGTTCTCCAACAGGAGAAGGGGTGGGGGATGTTGTGTGCGTGTGTGGGGGTGTGTGTGACTGTGGGGTGTGTGTGTCTGTTTTTGTATGCGTGTATGAGCGTGTGAGTCGCGTGGAATGCATGCGTATATGACTGAATGTGACTGTACGTGTCTGTTGTGTGTTGTGAATGCATGTGTGTGACAATGTATGTTAGTGTGTGTTGCGGTGTGTGGGTATGTATGTGTGCATGCGTGGGTGGATGTGAGTATGTGGGTGTGTATGAGTGTGTATGTGTGCGCGTGTGGGTGTGTAGATGTCGGGGGATCAGGAGGGGGATGGTGGGGGAGGACGCTGGGGAGGAGGGCAGGGGCGATCTCTATCAGTGTCAGGGAAGGAACTGATGGTGCCTACCACTACGGTTTTTGTGGCAGTAAGATTGCCACGAAAACCATGGCGGTAGGCGGAGTCATAATCCCAAGGGTGGTATTGTGACGGACGCACGGCTGGAGACCGAAGTCTCCAGCCCGGCGGCTGTTACCACCCGGGAGGGTGGAGCGGTACATTGGCGGTTTGGCTTGAGCCAAACCGTCAATGTCATAATTTGGGAAAATGTACCGCCAGCCTGTTGGCAGTACCTTTCCCCAAATGACCACCGTCCGCCAGGGTCGTAATGACCTCCATTGTATTTTCATCTAAAGCCTACATGTTAATTCTACACATTATATTAATTTTTATTATTTTAAAAATACTTCTGCAGCTTTATAAAGTGCTAACCAGCTGGTAAAATGTATCCTGTGCTTCTGAACTTATCACAACAAAAGGTATGAGCACAAATTAATAATTAGGCATGGGAATCACAGAAAGGCCGCTTACGATGTGCAAACAGAGGTGCATAGACTAAGCTTTCACAGCTGCTCATCCTTAACAATACAGTTCTTGGTCTGACAGACTTTATTACCTCCCAGCTTGTAGAAAGTTTATCTTCCTTGCCTACCAGTTCTGATCGGATTAATTGTCAGATATTAGCCTTAAAACGTCCACTTCTTAAAATACTGCAAATACTTATCAAGCGAGAAAACAAGCAGTAATCATTTTATTTAGGGATTAAAGGCTCTAGCGATAGCAAAGTTATTAGAAAATTGAGTTCCACCAGGCAAGAATAGATTAGAAAATGGACGCTTAAGCCATCTGATTCCTCATATTGTTTTCTGTGTTTTTTTTATCCTCTGCTCTCACTCTCAGTGCATTAAAAGTGTTTATCTACATGAGAAAAATGACAATTCCATTTGTTGGCGGGTCCTTTCTTTTAATCCTATCTCAATTTCAAATATAAATCCTCGTTCCCACACTGGCCCGATGTCCTATCTGCTGACATACAATGTCTAGGAAATCATTAATTCATAGATAATCCTCTTTTCTGTAGGTCTTACATTCAATAATAATTTGAATGGTGGAGGGGAAGAGTGTGATTTTTCCCTCAGCTGTCACACTGAACCCTTTTATTCCTGTAATGAGTTTTTGAGAGCACATGGCCCACTTTCTAAAAGCATATGCACTTGTGTGTCCTCCAAGTCTATCTTTTCACAGTGCCTCCATATGTTCTGGTCTTCTGCAAAATCTAGGGCAGCCCCCTCCACCTCATTGTACCAGTGCATAAGAAAGCGCAGTAAGCGTGTTAGTTAATAAAAAGCTGTTGCTTACCCTGTCAGTTGAGCTAAACTGCACACGTCTGATCTCGAGACAGAAAGCAGTACCGGATGTTGATCCCATTAACGTGAGGAGATCTGCAAATCACATTCTAGTGCAGAGGGGAGGGGCCGTCAGGAGCTGCGAGATTGAACGTGAAAGAACAGCATCGAGGATGGGGTGGCGTAAGTGATCAGATGGTGCTTAGCACAAGATTAAATATGGAATTAGAATACGTGTTTTAATGTGTTTACAGAAATAATTCGAAAACCACTGGTTTGATGAATTTATCACAAGAAAACAGATCAGCTCAAGAACTGTAGTTGTTATGTAATGTTGAGTATGAAATGTTCCTTTGTAGGGTCTGTGAAGCCAGACTGTGTAATGTGGCCCAGAGAGATAGAGTTTATTAAATAATACAGTTCTCGGTTTCTAATACATAGGAGACACAGCTTACTGATGGAGCCTTTGCATGAACGTTCAGAAATAAAGTCCTCTGGATATGTAAACACTATGGGATGTCTGGCGTGCAAGTTAGTGAGGCTGAGTGGATGTGCTTTAATGGTCAGAACCTAGCTCCTAAAATGCACGGGGATCGACAAAGTGGACCATTTAATTTCTGTGCCAACTTTCTAATTGAGTCAATTCGCAATTTAGGAAGTCACAGGAAAAAATTCAAAGGGGCATATTTATACTCTGTTTGCGCCGAATGTGCGTCAAAATTTCTGCCCCCCCTTCGGCGCAATCACTGCCCCATATTTATACTTTGACGTCCGACCCCGCGGGCGTCAAAGTTCCACCATGTGCGTCATATTTTAGATGGGTGAACCAGCCTTGCGTTAATTATATGCAAGGTAGGCGTTCCCTTCCAAAAAATGACTTTAAGGCCTGTGCCCCATATTTATACTGTGACGTCATTTTGACGCACAGGAGGGGGCAGGCCTTAAAAAACGGCGCCCAGCCTGATGGGAGCTGTTTTTTAACGCCTGGGTCAGGGCAGGCGTTAAGGGACCTGTGGGCTCAGAAGGAGCCCAGAGGTGCTCTCCCATGCCCCCAGGGACACCCCCTGCCACCCTTGCCCACCCCAGGAGGACACCAAAGGATGGAGGGACCCATCCCAGGGAAGTTAAGGTAAGTTCAGGTAAGTATATTTTTTCGATTTTTTTTTGTGGCATAGGGGGGCCTGATTTGCGCCCCCCTACATGCCACTATGCCCAATGACCATATCCAGGGGACATAAGTCCCCTGGGCATGGCCATTAGGCAAGGGGGCATGACTCCTGTCTTTGCTAAGACAGGAGTCATTTCAATGGGGGTTGGGCGTCAAAAAAAATGGAGCAAATCGGGTTGAGGCCAAAATTTTGCCTCAGACCTGACTTGCCCCATTTTTTGACGCCCAAGCTCCATTTTCCCCCACTCCGGCGCTGCCTGGTGTGAGTAATTTTTTTTGACGCACTCCAGTCCGCAGCGCCGGCTATATTTATCCAATAAATAAGGCGCCCGCATGGCGCTTTGGAATGGCGTTAGCCGGCGTTAAAATTTTTGACGCACAACTGCGTTGGCGCAGTTGTGCGTCAAAAAGTATAAATATGGACCAAAGTTCATTGTAAGCTGGAGAAGCACTTTGATTCCCCCTACTTCTCACCTGTCCGTAACCTCAGAGTGAGACAAGCATTGGTTGTAATGCGAAAATAACAAATCACCAACACAGACTAATATAAAAAAATATCAACAGCAATATTTTCGGCAAGGAGATTGTTGCTGTTGATATTGCCATGCGGATCAGATGCGAGAGGTCACACCTCTTTTGAATCCTTCGTATTATCTGTCAAATATCTGGTGGCACTTCTAGTTAAAGCCCCTTAGTCCTTTGCAGAACTCACCTAGTGCACAGGAAGGAGTAGAACCTTGAATTGCCTACGCACTGTAGGTCAGACACAGAACTAGTTCACCAGTAGGATCAAGTTGCCCGCCATCTTGGGGTACTGGAATTAACCTAGAGAACACTGCTCGACTGAGGAGTGAGTCACAATAAACAGTTGGACTGTGACTGCACCACTCCCCCTCAGGAAGGGAGAGTGTGAGCCATTGCACGGGATAGTTGTCACACTGACGGGAACCTAACACCTATGCTGAGAAGTGATATGTCTCTGGTTATGTTGTGTGGCAGAAGGCATTCGCATCACTGCAATAGCAAAGTTTGGTGAATCAAACACAGGTCTGTATCTAAATTATGATTTATGTATTTGGTCACAATGAATTTGATGCAGGCAAATAAGATATGAGTTCACGTAAGCATTCGCATGTGTGTGGCACCCTCAGAACGAAGACTGAAATTGCTGATGTATGACCAGAAATAAATTGAAATCACAGTCATGGGATCAATGACAAATGCGCCGTTTTTTTACCTCGTTCACTTTGTATTACAACACCAAATGTCCTGATTCGTGGCTCTTTTGTCTTCTCAGCAATTATGTTCTGATGTCGTTGGTACTCTTCAGATTAACTTGACCAACTTGACCAAAGTCAAATTCCGAGTTAGAGGGTCTGGACAGATGAACTTTAGATTTTCATAGATCTTTACCTAGCTATGTTCTCAGTGAGAGATAATAGAACATCTGTTATGGTGTCCTTATTGAATTTAATCAAGGTGTAACAGGTTGATGTATCCTGATTCTTTTGTAGGATTGGTCCTTAATATCCATTGCAAGTACATACATTACTGAGTCTATCCATTCTTTACTAGTGGGAGATACTTTTGAAAGCCATTGTCTGTAAATGTCTCTCCTTGCTAAGCGAATCAAATAGAGCAATAACTTACTTATGTCTTTGCTTAGTGAGTCTGGCTTGTTGGGACTGTCAAAAAAGATTACTAGAAGGCTTACCTTAATTTCTCTTTGTAGGATGTTTGTTACAATCTTACCCACACTCTCCCAGTGCATTTGAATCAAGCTGCATTCCAAAAACATGTAGCTATCATCTGCTTTTGCTTAACCACATTTCATTCATTTTGCTGAGTTTCCCTTCCCCAACTTTGCATTGCTGTAGGGCATACAGTATACCATCTGTAAAGTAAACAAACAATTCCTTCTTGAAAAAGCAGGCTTAACAGTACTATAAAGTGTGTACTGTGATACTTGTCATTTGTTTTTTAACTCCGTCACTAGCAAGTCTCCTCGCCATTCCTCCTCCTGGAGTTTGAAGTCAGTAATATTAAAAAATCAACCAGCACCAAATTGAGACTTCGTTTTTCGTTGGGACTGTTTCAAAATTGTCCCTCAGAAGTGTTCACATTTGTTCCTCTAGACTACAGTGCCTGAAACCAACACCTCACTTGGTAGTACTTATACATTGAGAGTTTCCCATCAGAAGTCTTATTCAATGTGTCCCAAGGGAGAAGTCTCCCACCCTTTAGCGACAGTCACTATCAATAACTCCCTGCTGCTTTCAAGGGAATTGCCAATTTATCTTTCACACACTCTGGGGAGTCTGTTGAGTCCCAAATTGAGACATGGTCGCTATAATAAGGTAAGTCTGAAAGCTTTTCTTATCAAAAACCATAATTGAGTGGCACTTGCAGTACTTTCAGCCTTACTTTTTTGAAGTCTCTTTGGCCCTCATTCTGACCCTGGCGGTTCTCTACCGCCAGGGCCAACGGGGGCGGGAGCACCGCCGACAGGCCGGCGGTGCCCCCTTGGGCATTCTGACCGCGGCGCTTTGGCCGCGGTCAGAACGGGAAAACCGGCGGTCTCCCGCCGGTTTTCCACTGCCCGTAAGAATCCTCCAAGGCGGCGCAGCTCGCTGCGCCGCCGAGGGGATTCTGACAATCCCTACCGCCATCCTGTTCCTGGCGGCTCGCCCGCCAGGAACAGGATGGCGGTAGGGATTGTCGTGGGGCCCCTGGGGGCCCCTGCAGTGCCCATGCCAATGGCATGGGCACTGCAGGGGCCCCCGTAAGAGGGCCCCGCTAGTATTTCACTGTCTGCGTAGCAGACAGTGAAATACGCGACGGGTGCAGTAGCACCCGTCGCACCTTCCCACTCCGCCGGCTCGATTACGAGCCGGCATCCTCGTGGGAAGGGAGTTTTTCCCTGGGCTGGCGGGCGGTCTTTTGGAGACCGCCCGCCAGCCCAGGGAAAAACTCATTATACCCTCCGCGGTCTTCTGACCGCGGAGCGGTATAATGGAGGGCGGAATCCTGGCGGGCGGCCTCCGCCGCCCGCCAGGGTCATAATGAGGCCCTTTGTCTCCAAATTTATGCAAAAAAGTGGTTACCTCAATCTTATGTCTTTCAGCATCACCATAAACAAGAAATCTAACTCGGAAGAGTCTGGTGTAGTTATAAATATTCTACAGTTTTTTTGTTGGAAGGTGTAGGAAAGTATCATCTTGCCTGGCATGTTACCCCCATATTTCACTGTATATATGTTGTTTTAGTGTATGTGTCACTGAGACCCTGCCAGACAGGGCCCCAGTGCTCATAAGTGGGCCCTGTATGTGTTCCCTGTGTGATGACTAACTGTCTCACTGATGCTCTGCTAACCAGAACCTCAGTGGTTATGCTCTCTCTTTACTTTCTAAATTGTCACTAACAGGCTAGTGACCAATTTCACCAATTCACATTGGCATACTGGAACACCCTTATAATTCCCCAGTATATGGTACTGAGGTACCCAGGGAATTGGTGTTCCAGGAGATCCCTATGGGCTGCAGCATTTCTTTTGCCACCCATAGGGAGCTCTGACAATTCTTACACAGGCCTGTCACTGCAGCCTGAGTGAAATAACATCCATGTTATTTCACAGCCATTTACCACTGCACTTAAGTAACTTATAAGTCACCTATATGTCTAACCTTTACCTGGTAAAGGTTGGGTGCTAAGTTACTTAGAGGGTCATTCTGACCCTGGCGGCCGGTGGCCGCCAGGGCCACCGACCACGGGAGCACCGTCAACAGGCTGGCGGTGCTCCAATGAGCATTCTGACCGCGGCGGTTCAGCCGCGGTCAGAAGCGGAAAGTCAGCGGTCTCCCGCTGACTTTCCGCTGCTCTTTGGAATCCTCCATGGCTGCGGAGCGCGCTCCGCAGCCATGAGGATTCTGACCCCCCCTACCGCCATCCAGTTCATGGCGGGAAAGCCGCCATGAACAGGATGGCGGTAGGGGGGGTCGCGGGGCCCCTGGGGGCCCCTGCCGTGCCCATGCCAATGGCATGGGCACGGCAGGGGCCCCCGTAAGAGGGCCCCGAAAAGTATTTCAGTGTCTGCCTTGCAGACACTGAAATACGCGACGGGTGCCACTGCACCCGTCGCACCTTCCCACTCCGCCGGCTCGATTACGAGCCGGCATCCTCGTGGGAAGGTCGTTTTCCCCTGGGCTGGCGGGCGGTTTTACTGGAACCGCCCGCCAGCCCAGGGGAAAACTCGTAATACCCGCCGCGGTCTTTTGACCGCGGCGCGGTAATTTGGAGGGCGGGATCCTGGCGGGCGGCCTCCGCCGCCCGCCAGGGTCATAATGAGGCCCTTAGTGTGTGGGCACCCTGGCACTAGCCAAGGTGCACCCACATCGTTCAGGGCAAATTCCCCAGACTTTGTGAGTGCGGGGACACCATTTCACGCGTGCACTATACATAGGTCACTACCTATGTATAGCGTCACAATGGTAACTCCGAACATGGCCATGTAACATGTCTAAGATCATGGAATTGTCACCCCAATGCCATTGGGGAGACAATTCCATGATCCCCCGAGTCTCTAGCACAGACCCGGGTACTGCCAAACTAGCTTTCCCGGGGTTTCACTACAGCTGCTGCTGCTGCCAACCCCTCAGACAGGTTTCTGCCCTCCTGGACAAAGGAAAGGGGAGTGACCACTCCCCTGACCTGCACCTCCCAGGGGAGGTGCCCAGAGCTCCTCCAGTGTGCTCCAGACCTCTGCCATCTTGGAAACAGAGGTGCTGCTGGCACACTGGACTGCTCTGAGAGGCCAGTGCCAGCAGGTGACGTCAGGGACTCCTTCTGATAGGCTCTTACCTGTGTTGCTAGCCTATCCTCCTTCCTAGGTAGCCAAACCTCCTTTTCTTGCTATTTAGGGTCTCTGCTTTGGGGAATTCTTTAGATAACGAATGCAAGAGCTCATCAGAGTTCCTCTGCATCTCTCTTTTCACCTTCTGCTGAAGCATCGACCGCTGACTGCTCAGGACGCCTGCAAAATCGCAACAAAGTAGCAAAGACGACTACTGCAACCTTGTATCGCTGATCCTTCCGCTTTCTCGCCTGTTTCCTGGTGGTGCATGCTCTGGGGTTAGCCTGCCTCCTTCTTGCACCAGGAGCTCTGAAGAAATCTCCTGTGGGACGACGGAATCCTCCCCCTGCAACCGCAGGCAACAAAAGACTGCATCACCGGTCCTCTGGGTCCCCTCTCAGCATGACGAGCGTGGTCCCTGGAACTCAGCAACTCTGTCCAAGTGACTCCCACAGTCCAGTGACTCTTCAGTCCAAGTTTGGTGGAGGTAAGTCCTTGCCTTCCCACGCTAGACTGCATTGCTGGGTACTGCATGATTTGCAGCTGCTCCGGCTCCTGTGCACTCTTCCGGGATTTCCTTCGTGCACAGCCAAGCCTGGGTCCCTGACACCGTAACCTGTAGTGCACAACCTTCTGAGTTGTCCTCCGGCGTCGTGGGACCTCCTTTTGTGTCTTCGGTGAGCCTCGGTTCACTCCTCTTCCAAGTGCCTGTCCCGGTACTTCTGCGGTTGCTGCCTGCTTCTGTGAGGGCTCCCTGACTTGCCGGGCGCCCCCTCTGTCTCCTCATCCAAGTGGCGATATCCTGGTCCCTCCTGGGTCACAGCAGCATCCAAAACCCTACCCTTGCAGCTAGCAAGGCTTGTTTGCAGTTTTTCTGCGTGGGAACACCTCTGCAAGCTTCTTCACGACGTGGGACATCCATCCTCCAAAGGGGAAGTCTCTAGCCCTCTTCGTTCATGCAGAATCCACAGCTTCTACCATCCGGTGGCAGCTTCTTTGCACCCTCAGCTGGCATTTCCTGGGCATCTGCCCAATTTCGACTTTGTCGCGACTCTTAGACTTGGTCCCCTTGTTCCACAGGTACTCTCGTCCGGAAATCCACTTTGGTTGCTTTGCTGGTGTTGGTCTTCCTTGCAGAATTTCCCTATCACGACTTCTGTGCTCTCTGGGGAATACAGGTGCACTTTACACCTACTTTTCAGGGTCTTGGGGTGGGCTATTTTTCTAACCCTCACTGTTTTCTTACAGTCCCATTGACCCTCTACAAGCTCACATAGGTTTGGGATCCATTCGTGATTCGCATTCCACTTTTGGAGTATATGGTTTGTGTTGCCCCTATACCTATGTGCTCCTATTGCAATCTACTGTAACTTTACATTGCTTGCATTACTTCCTTTTGCTATTACTGCATATTTTTGGTATTGTGTACATATATCTTGTGTATATTTGGCATCCTCATACTGAGGGTACTCACTGAGATACTTTTGGCATATTGTCATGAAAATAAAGTACCTTTAGTATATCTGTGTATTGTGTTTTCTTATGATATTGTGCATATGACACCAGTGGTATACTAGGAGCTTTGCATGTCTCCTAGTTCAGCCTAAGCTGCTCTGCTATAGCTACCTTCTATCAGCCTAAGCTGCTAGAAACACCTCTTCTACACTAATAAGGGATAACTGGACCTGGTACAGAGTGTAAGTACCCCTTGTTACCCACTACAAGCCAGGCCAGCCTCCTACAGAAGGCCCAAGGTAAATCTATTCCACCCTTGTCCCTTTTCCTACAGATCATTTTCCTAGAATCCTAGTCCTTTGATGCCCAAATACAGCTGGTGAGTCTCCCTTGAAGTTTATCTATCCAATCCTTTTTAAAGGTCAGGACTATAGGATTAAAAATAATAGTGAACTTGGGCAAGATGAACATCTTTATCAAGTTTGTTCTGCCCAGGACAGTTGGTGGAAAATATGTCCAGAACCATAGAAATTTGCCTTTCTCTGTTTAAGCTTTTTTAATTTATCTCCACTGTTTTATTTAAGTCTTGGGTAATGGTCATTCCAAGATATCTCTTCTTCTTCCTACTTTTTTTATTCTCCTTAGGTAAGTTTTGGACCATGATCTCTGTTTTTGTGAAATTTACAGGATATACAGACACAACCCCAAAGTCTTGCTCTAGTTGGTTTATAACTGATAGCGCCAATTCTGGGTCTGTTGTTAATATCATGAGATCAACAGCGTATAGAGCTACCTTTTTCTTGCAGCCAACAATGTCCTGTCTTTTAACGATAAATGAAAACGCGTCATTAATAGTGGTTAAAACCCTGACAATATAAATTGCAGGCATACTTATTCTTACATACCGCCTAGGAGTAAATAACCAAAATCTTCCTGTGTGTACTGTTATTGGCAATATTTTATTGATCTCTATCAAAAGCAGTATGTCTGCAGAACTGTGGGCTCCTGCATGTGTAAAGGCAATATGTGATGGTGCAAGCCAGCTGCCATCCGTTACTTGTATGTAATTTTCTATTTTCCATGTACTTTATATGTCTATTTTGAGTGTTAACTGTTGTAAAAGCAAACTCACGCAATGTACCTTTGCTCAGTGCTAGCTCAACAAACGTATTCTTAGTTTTGCAGATACTGCAAGTTTGACCTGGTCACTTATCATCTGGGAATTTCTCAAAATCCTGTCGTTTTGTAGAGACATTCGCCATTCCCAACCTGAAGCCATAAATCTGAAAATAACTTATACTCCTGGCTGAATGTACATCAACAGCACTGTGTTAGACACAGAAGAATGAAACTGATGTAATTACGGAACATTTAGGCTAACCTCCGGCATCTTTTGCAGATTCAAACCCATCATCCTTTTGCCCACCATGCCATCTCAGATTAGACCCAGCCATATGCAAATTAGTCTTGACCTTGCTCCAATAGGCACATTGCAGCCCGAACTGCCAAGCCCCATCCTATCCAAACAGGAACATAAGCAATTCAGGACTGGTGCCTCCTGATTGTAGCTCTTCAGCCAGGTGTAGTTTGGTTCCAGTGAAACAGTGAGAAGAGACTCACATCTGGCCAGACCTTTGGCCTCTTAGGGTGGTACATAAAACACAAAAAAGGTGATGGGAAAATGCTTGCAATACGTTTAACCATTGGCAATCACTCTAACTGGGGCGAAACTCATCCTGCTTTGCTTGTGTTCTGGTTCAGGGAGAACATGATCTGGCAATTCAGGCTGGACTGTTCTCAATGCAGCAGGGTCAAGACTGATATGTAGATGGCTAGGTCCAAACTGACGTGGCATGGTGTGCAAAATGCTAATGGATTGGGATGATTACCAGTAGGTGATATTGATTCAGGCATTCCATCCATCACCTCTTTTTATGCCGATATAGGGCATGCAGAAGAATTCTCAAAAGGGACCAGGATTGAGAAGGACGGAGGCAGAATACATGTTTCAGGGTAGATGTATGACCCTGAAAAACAGACACCTGATGCTGGCTCCAATATGTTTAGTTTTGTGTCACTGCAAATACATTTAGAGTTATATTTCCTCACTTGTTCTTTTTGGTTGGGTGGGATGGAAGATGACCATTGTTGAATAATAGTGGTAGTACTTCCCCTTATGTCAACAGGATCACATTTCAGAGAAGGTTTCTTCTTTTACTATGTGGGGGTCTGGGTCTTGGTGAGATCAGAGAGAAAAGTGAATGTGATTCTGAGATATATATTGGGACACAGAAGGACAAAACGGATACAATTATGAAACGTTTAGTTTGCAGATTTGGGGCCAGATGTAGCAACCATTTTGCGAGTCGCAAACGGCGAAAATCGCCGTTTGCGACTCGCAAACGTGGGTTTGCAATGCACAAATGCATATTGCGAGTCGTTACCGACTCGCAATATGCATGTGCGACTCGCAAATAGGAAGGGGTGTTCCCTTCCTATTTGCGACTCGCAATGGTATGCAATACCATTTGCGACCGCATATGCGGTCGCAAATGGCATCGCAGTTACCATCCACTTCAAGTGGATGGTAACACAATCGCAAATTGGAAGGGGTCCCCATGGGACCCCTTCCAGTTTGTGATTGCACCCAAAAATAGTTTTTCAGGGCAGGGAGTGGTCCAAGGGACCACTCCCTGCCCTGAAAAAACCGAAACAAAAGGTTTCGGATTTTTTTAAAATGCAGCTCGTTTTCCCTTAGGGAAAACGGGCTACATTTAAAAAAAAAAAAACCTGCTTTATTGAGCAGCAGGTCGCTAACATGGAGGCCTGCTGACGTCAGCAGGCCTCCATGTTAGCGAGTGCCCATAGTCGCTATGGGGCCGCAATTTGTGACCCACCTCATTAATATTAATGAGGTGGGTCTTTGCGACCCCATAGCGACTTGCAGAAGGTGTCTGAGACACCTTTCTGCATTCCAAATTGCGACTTGCAATTTGCGAGTCGCAGAGACTCGCAAATTGCAAATCGCAATTTGTTTTTTTCGTACATCTGGCCCTAGGTGATTTGTTGTATTTCCTAATAGGATTTCAATTTCTAAAACACATAGCCCTGAAATTGAGACATGTATAAAGAGGTTGGGGAGTGGTAGGGGGCTGTCCTTTACATGTACATAAAGTTGTTGTTTGCGCACAGAAAAGATCTTTAACACATGCTCTATAGCTGTGATGCTTCCATTAAACCTCTTCTGGATACTTTGAACCTCAGAGTATTTGTCTTCATTCAGAAAGCTGTGTCTACTGTGCTGAACATTATCATAAGGAGCTGACTTATAGCCCAGTGAGAGTTTTGCAACAGCTGAACTCTCGCCAAAATTGACTAGTTGGATTCAGATCTTGCACACGCCCCAAGTAGGGCACCTAGTCTCACAAGACATCAGGACTGATAATGACGGGTTCAAGGTACAACTGTCAGGCAGGCAATGGGTCGAGGTATGACCCTAACACACGGATACATTATATGGGTTCCAATATGTTTAGTTTCTTATTATCAGAGATACATTTAGAGCTGTAATTCCTCAATTGTCATTGTTGATAGGGTAGAATAGAAGAATACCATTGTTAAATAATGGTTGTTGTACTTACCCTCATGTCGCCAGAGTCACATTTTGTGAAGGTATCTTCTTATACTCTGATCGGAACTGGGTTTCGGTGATTCTGAGATGTATATATCAAACATGATATGACACAATGAGGGGAAGAGAGTTGTCAAGTATGGTGGCACAGATTAAATGTAAGAGCATGTTTCAAGATATAGGGCATATGTGTTGTGCACTAGTATAAGAGACCCATCTAAATATGGAGGAGAGTATTAACATCTCTTAACATTAGAGGGGGTGCTACTTTTACACATCACACTCATTGTATGCTTGAGGTTGGGGATATGGGTCACATCGGCGACCCCAATCCCAGTGAGCCAGACAGTCCAATAGACCATCAATAGACAAGTTAAGGTGCTAGGGAAAGAGCTGGATAGCCTGGAAGGGGCTTTTCTAATTGTTATGTCCACAAGACTAATGATATCTCTTTTTATGCCAAACCTACTTATATCTGTAGGCAGTTTGAAAACAAATGCCTTTGTCTGTGGAGGCTAGTGCCAAAAACTCTCTGCTTTAGGCCTTCTTCAAGTAAGCTCACTTACTTGCTTTCAGGAAACATCTATAGACATGGCTTTCTAACCGTTCATTTCCCTGCCATACGTCATTTTTCTTTCAGTTGGATGTTTTACGTAATCCTTAATGTTTCACCATTTCTAGGGACTGTAGTCCTCTTTTTGAATGTGCTTTCATTTCCATTGTGTTTTCTTAGCACCTATTAGCCATGCAAACAAGCGTCCTCCAAATAAAATAGAACTTAGCAAAAGATGCATTGTTGCATAGTTCAAAGCCTGACATCTGTTTAGTACTGAGCTCCAGATCTTTGTGATTTTTGGTTTAACAGGCCAGAGCAATTCTTCAGACACTGATGGTGATTGACAGAGAAGGTTTTTTTAAAGTTCTTGGAATAGTCATTTCAGGAAGTGAGCTCTAACGTTTTCTTTTAACCAGGATGCACGCCTTCTATGCTTCCTTATTAGATGCATTACAGAAAATGTACCTTGCACAGAGGTGCAAATGTCACTTTAAATACGTTTGTAGGCATGTTATAAAAGAAACCCTTCCTGAAGCACATTAAACTGAAAAAGTTCATTGTGATTAGTTGATGTAAGCCACTTCAATTAAATACTTGAATATGGTAATATTACAGAACACAAGAGTTATGCTAGCTGCCACCTCTTAAAACAGTCAGGAAAGTTATATGCAAGTTTTAAATTATGCATGCTTTGATTTATAGAGATTGCAAGGCTGCCTCCACAGCTAAGCTTTATTGGGGTGTTTGTTAATGCTTCTTGCTGTCAATGAAAAATGCTCGCTCTTTCCTATCTGTAGCACTCTGCTCACTCACAAAGCCTTCACCTGCTTACCATTTGTTATTACAATCAGCCTATATTCTGAGGAGCATACGCGGGCAGAATAATGAGGTGCTTTTCATGCAACTGTTGAGAATTGTGCATGATTTTTCCCATCAGTGTGGGTGTTATTCACGCATTGACTACATCTCCTTGTAAAACGTTGTGCGTGAGGCAGTGATGTATTAAGCATCGGCTTTTAAATAATTGTGTATGCAGGTGCCTTATTATTTTATGGAAATGTAAGAGGGGTTTCATGTGAGTTTAGAAACTGGTTTAGCCATCCGCGGCCAACATTACGAATCAGGCGGCGGGATTTCCCCGGTCCGTCTGCTCACAATGGGCCCAGTGTTCCCAAATTTGGTTTTTCCCCTGCTGTGGGAACATTGGATCCGAATTTACCATCCGGTCATTCTAGCCAGTAAAATCACATGATGTTATGCCTGCAGCAACAGCCATGCCCTCATCCCCATTACATGTTTTTCTCTGCAAGGGAAAACGTGTAATGCTCGTTCCAGCCAGGACATCTTTCTACCCTTCCTTCACCTCCCCATACAACCCCTCCCCTCCCCACATACAGCACCTAGGCTCCAGTTTACAGTCACCTCTTCTTCAGTGAAAGTGGTAAATGTGAAAGTTAATCTACTGGGAATGGGAAAAACTATGTGGAAATCTGTATTTATTGTCAATTTCAGAGGGATTACATAATAATCGGACAGCACTGGTGGGGTGTCAGGGTACAGAAAAATTTATTTTGTGTGTGGAGTTTGCACCCCATCGGTACCCATAATGATGGCCCAAGTGAGAGAGAAAATCTGAGATGCAATAGGGTGAAGGTTTTGAATGGGGGCAGGTGATGGAATGGTGTCATGAGTTGGAATAAAGGCAGAAAGAAGAACAGACACAGGTGTGCTGGAAGCACTGGTGTCAGTGGAGGCACCAACAGAGACAGAAACTCTCTGTAAGGCAGAAAGGATAGAGGGCATGTCATCAAGGATGTCAGTAGCTTGTGAGATTTGCTGATTCACAATCTGAAGTACATGCAACAATGGAGATTGCCACACAGACAGGTTCTTTGGAACTTCCAGTGCCTTCTCTGACACCTGTTCTGCTGTGATGGAGGCAAGGAGAAAGGTGTCCGGGGCAAAGGAGATCCCAGCATGTTTAAGGAATGGGTACTGGCTTTGTACCGGAGAGACAGGAGTGAGGGTGGTGCCGGTGGTAGCGGTGGTGGTAGGCACAGGAACAAGTGGGGTTAGCCTAAGCAGGATGTATCAGACTTAATTGTGCTGGTCACATCGTGGGAATCCCCATCATCCTCATTGCAACTGGGCCCCTAAGTTTCAGTTGCTCCACCTTCCGACTCCCAGGGACTCTCCTGCTGGTACCCAAGAGCCTGGCCAGCATCTCCCTCGCTTGCTCTGATTGAAATTGAAAACAGACATATGCACACATCCGTTACATACTACAGAGTCAAAAGTAAAAGGTACACTCATCAAAGCAGGCCAAATATAAGGCATTTTACCATACCAAGCTCAACAGTGGGACACCATGAAGGTCCAAATGTTGATATTGGAAGACAAGTCCAAATTTAATAGATGTTCTGACTGCCTTTATTACAAGTGCATTATAATATCTGGCACTTGTAATAAGGCATATGGAATATTCATCACTTAGTGACAGACTACCCATCCTCAAAACTGAACATAATGCACTATGGGCCTGATTTAGATCTTGGAGGATAGAATACTCCATCACAAACATGACATATATCCCATCTGCCTTATTACCATCTCCTTAAAATATCATGGCATCGTAATGTGAGAAATGGCCTCTTTTTGACATAGTTAGCCCCACTTTTTTGCCTGATGTATGATGTAGCCTAGAAATTGTAGTGTCCAGAGCCCCTGCTAACCAGGGTCCCTGGTCCAGGGCTCTTTCCCTAAAACTGTTGTGATGTATTGGCACAACTGGATACACCTTTAGCTGCCACTAGAAGTCTAGTAAAAGGTACTCAGATACCGGGGGCATGGGGTCCTAAAGGTAGGCCCTGAGTGCAGCAGCACTGATTGTGCCACCCTCTAGGGCCATGCATCCAGGAGCAGCCAGTACTGCCACTGCAGTCTGTGTGTCCTGGTGCAAACCAAAAACACAAACTCGACATGGCACACAGCCTGTGTGCCCTGCCCACCATGCACTGCATATAATATGGGCAAGACACCCCTCTGGCAGGGTGTACCATAATATATGTGAGGGCATAGCAGTATGAGCAATATGCCCCCACTGTGTCCTTGCCCAACCTGGGACATAGTGAGTGAACAGAGTAGCCATTTTAATACATGTGCTGGACACTGGTCAATACAAGCTCCCCAGCTACATGATGGCCTCTCTGAACCCCAGGTTGCTTGGTATCAAACAACTCAGGATGATAGATCCAACCTGGTACCAGTATCAGATTTATCCCTAAAAGTACCCAGCGGTCACCTTAGAGGTGCCCCCTGCAAAAGCTAACTACCATGGAATGGTTGCTGGCTGGCCCTATCTAGCCTGCCACCTCCAGACACCCAATCTACAAACCCTGAGGGAGAGAATAGACTCTCCGGTTTGTAGAACAATGTCCTTCCTGGGTGGAGGTGTTAACACCCCCTTCTTCAGGAATGTGCACTGCCCTGGCAGCAACCTTCAAAGGGCTTACTGCCTTTGAAACTCGACCCCCAGGCCTGCTGCATGCAGCAGATGGTCAACCCCATTGCAAACCCCCCCCCCCCCTTTGGCGGGAGAAAAGGGGGAACTACTCAAAGGGTAGGAGGAGTGGCCCCACCTGGCATGCACCACCCCTAAGGTTTTGCCTGTGAGGTAGACACTCCATTTCATTTGCCTCCATCTTAGATGGAAGGAAAATAGCCAATCAGGGATAGGGAAGTGACCCTTACCACAGGAAATGGTCACTGTAGTGGGTGTAGCCACCCATAGGTAGGTACCGTCTTGGACACTACCTGGGTCCCCCTAAAACACCCACTAAATTCAGTATTTAGGGGATATCTGTAGACCAGGTAATCAGATTCGATGGACAAAAGAAGACCAGCACCAAGAAGAACCAAGGCACAAGAACTGTGGACCTGCTTCACAGAGAAAAAGGCACCAAACCATGCCTGCTGCACCCAGGACCGACAATCACCGCTGAGGAGCTGATGGACAACTAGAAAAACTCTAAGAGGACGTCCAGGCTTCAAAAACCGTCCAAAAACTCCCCCCAGAGTGGAGGCAGCACCTTGCAACAAGAAGAAACCAGTAAACCAGTGAGGGTCAAGTCACTGATCAGCCACTAACTCCTGAACCGAAAGTTGCAGCTGGATCTTATAACACATCAATGACCACGAGGAAAACCCCTGTAAGTGGGCAAAGTTTGGTGGCACTGCGCCCTCCAGTGGTCAAACTGTACCAATACCATGGGTATTAGTCAGCTGATGTCGGACACCAGGAAAATCAGCCTGCCCAGGGCTGAAAAAAGACCCGGAGGAAGCCCCAGTTGAAGGGCTTCAGGAACACCCTGGACATCCCGTCAGAGTTCCCCTGTTGTTCTGTGAACAACCCTTGAACTGACTTACCTCCAGATCCAAAGGGCATTTTTGCG
Source organism: Pleurodeles waltl (assembly GCF_031143425.1). Lineage (NCBI taxonomy): Eukaryota > Metazoa > Chordata > Amphibia > Caudata > Salamandridae > Pleurodeles > Pleurodeles waltl. Next base: position 385,156,420 of record NC_090451.1, on the reverse strand, counting down.
CACAGCTCTTGACTCACTGATTTGCTCTGCACCCAGACGCTCTGTGCCCTGCAAAAAAGACCCTGTTGTGCCGTAAGGGTCCCTTACCCCTTGCAACCTCGACTCTCCAAGGGGACCCCAAGGAACCACAACTGAACTTACCTGTGTAGTCCTTATCCAAGTGGTCCCCCGCAGTGGCCCTGCACCAGCTCCAGAGACATTTCATGGTTGCTCCCGCCGGAACCGGGAGCCACCCGAACTTCTCCAGCTGGCACAAAAGAAGAACTTGGTGAATCAAATGTACAATTTTATATGTGCTTTTTGAAGGTGACTTTCTACTGAATCCTGTGGTGCGTAATTACACACAAAAATAATATTTTTATTAAATTTCAAGAATTCATATCTCTAAAATTACTTAACCAATCTTAATAATATTTGTCTTAAAAATTACATAAAAGTATTTTTATAAATTATAAATGGGTCTCGAATGATTCTTTTGAGTGGGTAAGTTGCATGATTGAAAATGTGAGTACAACAAATGTTTTGCACTTCTCCAAGATTGGCCTAACTGCTCGAACAAGCTACCTTAAAAAGTAGAGCATTAGGTGATCTAGTTCTTAACTGTGTAAAACAACATGTGGTTGCGTGGACACCCTGCACGGTGTGCCTAGCTTTGTGCACTACATAGAAGGCCAGCCTCCTACATGCAAGAAGGCGGACAGGGTATGCGCCACATTTGTGATGGAGTATTCCCTTCCACCAAGATCTAAATCAGGCCCTAAATCTGTTAATTTTGACATGTGCCAATTCTCTAACTAGTTGTAATATGCCCATCAAACGTGTGAACAAGAACATTGACACATTGCACTCATATGTTGCAGAAATGTCCATCAACCAACATAAGGAAGACAAAGAAGGATATGTCAGCATAACAAACGTGTACAAAACAAGTCTGGATCTAGAAACCATGCATGAAGGGCACATCATAAAGAGGGGTTGTAAAACTCACGTAATTTGCGTTCGCATAATTATGTGAAAGTTTGAAAAATTACCTGTGGTCAGAGTGTAGGGAGGCTTGTTTGGCTGACAGTGAGGGTGTAGGACTGGAGGAGAGGGTAAAAGAGAAGAGGGGGTTGAAGTGACCATCATGAGAGTCATACTGTTCAGACGGATTCTGTGCCATGGTGAGCTAGGTATGCTTTGGCTGATGTACAAGATGCCAAGAGAATAGATTGATCTGAAGGAGTTGGTTATTCCTCATGACTCTTCTGTCATTAGTACAATTTCTTTTCTGTGAGGTGCATTACAGAAAGACAGACTGATTTCACCCTTAGCTTTCAGTATGACCAAATAGCCTGGAGGACTGGGATCTATTTTTAAGAAGGAGGTTTGTCAGGAATAGGATCAGTTAGTAAGATATTAGATGTATTTGCCTATACACTGTCCTTTTCTAGGGAGTACTACTAATCAGTGAGCTGGCATCTGTAAGACCTGAGTGACCTGTGTTTACGGAAACGTTGTTGGTATAGGGTGGGAGGATGAGAGCATAATGAGCTTGAACACCACCATTGCTGTCTTCTAGCCAGCTTAACGTACCCAGAAAATCAATGGCACCATGTCTAATAGCTAACGATAATAAATTGCACTACTTTAATTGAACTTCAAGCCAACACACTGCTGTCCAGAGTATCCTCATACTGATAAAATCCTCACAACTTTACCAATTGTTTCCGCTAAAACACATCAGAAGAAGGAAAAGCCACTTTCTGATATCCTTGTTTAAACTTCAGCTGTGACCTGACTTACCTGGACCCGTGCTCTAACTGGCCAAGACCCTCCAAGACCCAGCTCCAGTGTCTGCTCTCATACCGTGTCTCTGTCCACTACTTTGTCTCTCCTGAACTTCTGCTAGCTGCCTTTCTCAACTCTTTCTTCTCTTCCCTGCTGCCTTTTTTGATTCTGTATAATCTTTCATTTCACACTTTTTCTCAGCCTAAAGTTGCCTTTTGCTCTCTTTTGTCTTTGACTTCTCTTGCTTTTGCCTTTTCAGTCACCTTTGCCTTTCTTGTTTCCTTCTGCTCTCTTTTCGCTCTCTCTTATCCGTCTGTGGCCTCTCACTCTTTTCTCCTTCACCCTGTTTTGTGCTCTACCTTTTTTGGCATTTTTGCTCTTTCCCTCTCTTTATTTTGTGCCTCTTGGCCCTTTCCTCATACTTTCCTCTGTGCTGCGTTCTTTTTTGCCTCTCCCTTCTGTGCCTCTTTTCACACTTTTTCACTCTTTGCACACCTTTCTAATTCACTCCAAGCAGAACTCTCATATATGGACCGCTGGGAACTAGAGACATTTTTGCCAACAACGTAGCTGGCATCATTCCCCCTTTCACCATTGACTCCAGCAACTCCATTTCTCTAGGAGACTCCAACTTCCAGCTTGAAGACAAGAGTGACTGGAGCAACACTGGTCTCCTTGACAGCCTAGAGAAATTGGGCATGCCACAACATGTCAATGGATCCACACATTCCCCAAGACACACCCTCTACCCTGTTTTGACCACTTTAAACAACATGGAAATCACATCAGCCATGCTGCTCTCCAGGACTGACCATGCCATCGCCCAATCTGTATCAGCATTTCCCACCGAACAAGATTCAACACCTCGAACATGGCCAAACAAAGCTGGAACAACATTCAGGACTCCAACTGATAGACATTCTGCACCTAAATTAACCAAACACCACCAATAACCTAAACAACCACATCAAAAACCTAGACAAATGTATCACAAAATGCTCCAACTTCCTGGCACCCCAGAAATACAATGCATGAAGAACACATAAGCAAGCCATCTGGTACCCGGAGGAACTTAAAACAACTGAACAACACTGCAAGCCACTGCAAGGGAAATGGAGAACAAACAATCTGGAAGATGACAAAAATATTTACAAGTCAACCCAAAGACGCTCCCACCAACAAATCAAACAACAAAGAAGAATGACCTAGCGAGGCAAATAGACAACTGCTTCAATCGCAGAAAAGAAATCTTTGCAAATCATTAAGGACTTCAACTCTCCAACTGCAACAACCAACTGCATCACCCCTTGCAGAAATGATTTGTCATCCTATCAAACCTCTTCAACAAAAATCAAAATCATATACAACAATTTTGACCCTCAACCAGACCCCTGCACCATTACCTCCAGCCTCCTGTCAAACAACCACAGCAAAACCCTGATGAGCTAGAAAACACTCACCATGGAAGAAACAACCCGCATAACTAGAACCATTCATTCTAGGGCACTTATTGACCTGTTACCCCACCACATCTACCACATGGGAGCCGGTCCCATCAGCATAGTCTTCGTCCGCATCATGAACATTTCTTCACTTCTGAGATGTTCCTGGATGCCTGGAAACATGCAATGGTCAACCCAGTGTGCAGGAAACCCTCGGCAGACCCCACACATCTAGCAGGTTACTGCCCAATCTCCTTGTTATCCTATTCAGCCAAAGTATTGGCAAAACACATAAATACACAGCTTTCCTACCACTTCAATGCATACTAGCTCCTGGAGAAGTCACAATCAGGTTTCCAGCCAAACCACAGCACTAAGACTGCCCTCATCACTGCAACTGATGACATCACGATAATCCTAACCTTAGAGACACAGCAGCCCTCATACTACTTGACCTCTCTGACACTTCCATACAGTCTCAGACCCACCCTAATTAGAAGATTATACAAGACAGCCATACAAGGACCTGCATGCAACTGGATCTGTTCCTTCTTCTTGGAATCAACCGACCTCCTTACACATCAAAGGCCAAGAAACTCATGTGTGGAGTAACAATTGCTGTAGCTTTAACCACGTTCTTCATAGCCTCTTCGCTCTTTCCTTGCACCTTCTTCTGTGCAGCTTTTTGTGATTCTCTCTTTTCTGCCTCTTTTGCTTGATTTTCATGCTAGTTCACTTTTTCACTAGGAGACTTCAACTCCAACTTGAAGACAAAATCTACCTGAACATCACCTAGAGAACTTGGGACCATCACAACATGTCACTGGATCCACCCACTCTGTGGGACACACCCTACACCCGTTTTCACCACTTTCAACAACATGGAAATCACAGCAACCACACTGCTCACATGGACTGACCACATCAACCCCCAATTCCGTATCCGCATTCGCCACCTAACAAGATCCAGCACCTCAAACATGGCCAAACAAAGCTGGAACAACATCCAGGATTCCAACTGGATAGACACCCTGTGCCTAAATTGACCAAGTGTGAGATCTGTTGATGGTGGAAATTAATAGTACAACTGATGTCATAGCTTGTGGGAAGAGGGTTAGGTGATTTGATGAATGGGTGGGTAGGAGTTAGAGGTGATAGATAGGTAAGCACATAATTCTTCAAGTCTCTGAGTACATTGCTTCTGTTGTCGAAGGGTGAAAGTTCAGTCACCAAACATTCTATGTCTTTAGCAGCCTTAAACTCCAAAGTTAGCTAATCCTTACCTCAACTGGAAAAATGGAAAATAGGAATACTGTTACAATGGATGGAGTATTTGCATTTTTCTGGCATTGTGTGGCTTGGGTGCAGTGCTAAAACACAGGGCACGAGCAACAGGAGGTTCCTTGCAGAACAAAGGCCTGGGGAATGCAAAAATGATAAAGATAAAATTGTAGACTTTTGCCCCCCCCCACCATTTGTCCCCTTCTACAGATCAAGTATTGTGGCACAGTGGTACTCTTGGAAGGCACCATATCTTTTTAGAGCCATTGATTTGTGTTAAAGCAGAGGCTTAAGCTGTTGCCCAAAGCAGCTGCTTCTTTATTGTCACTGGTAAATATTTGTTCCCCCTTTTGCAGCATAGCTGATGGTAGTCTCCTCCTTGCTGACTTCCTGTGTCATAATCCCAAAAGACAGTAGCATTTTGATCAGGCACACAACTAACCCTTGTTTGTCAACCGCCATTGTCATGGCTTTGTCAGTTGCATCCTCCCTTCTTTGTAGGATGTAATCATTTAGAAGCTTGTACTGCTCAAACAGGAGTTTGCATTATGTAGGTGTAGGTCCAATGTGTTGGCAATGTATGAGAGATATTAAAGGGGCTCCGTTGGGATGCTGAACAATCCTCAGCTGCTTCCAATTGACTAAATGAGTGCAACTTCAACAAGGGAGCAGTTTGTTTGTGACATCCTGCACATTTAGGTTTTTGACATGTTCTAAACACAGGACTCTGAAGTGTTCTCTGTCAGCCACAGCTTCGACAATATTACTGCTGTGTTCATTGGTAACAAAGCTAACACTGAGACCTTTGGTTTGAAGCCAATCATAGACTTTGATATTAAGGGCCATATTTATACTCTTCGACGCACAACTGCGCCAACGCAGTTGTGCGTCAAAAAATCTAACGCCGGCTAACGCCATTCTGAAGCGCCATGCGGGCGCCGTATTTATTCAATGATGTTAGCCGGCGTTAGCCGGCGGAGCTGCCTGGTGTGCGGTAAAAGAAATGACGTACACCAGGCAGCGCCGGCGTAGGGGAACATGGAGCTTGGGCGCCAAAAAATGGGGTAAGTCAGGCTGAGGCAAAATTTTCGCCTCAACCCGATTTGCGCCATTTTTTTAGACTCCCAACCCCCATTGAAATGACTCCTGTCTTAGCAAAGACAGGAGTCATGCCCCCTTGCCCAATGGTCATGCCCAGGGGACTTCTGTCCCCTGGGCATGGTCATGGGGCATAGTGGCATGTAGGGGGGCACAAATCAGGCCCCCCTATGCCACCCAAAAAAAAAAAAAAATTACTTACCTGAACTTACCTTATGTTCCCTGGGATGGGTCCCTCCATCCTTAGGCATCCTCCTGGGGTGGGCAAGGGTGACAGGGGGTGTCCCTGGGGGCATGGGAGGGCACCTCTGGGCTCCTTCTGAGCCCACAGGTCCCTTAACGCCTGCCCTGACCAGACGCTAAAAAACGTCGCAAAAGCGGCTGGATGTCTTTTTTTTGGACCCGCCCACTCCCGGGCGTCAGTTTTGCCCGGGAGTGTAAATACGGCGCACATGCCTTGGAGTAAATTTTTTAGACGGGAACGCCTACCTTGCATATCATTAACGCAAAGTAGGTGTCCACGCTAAAAAATGACGCAAACTCCATGGACTTTGGCGCTAGACGCGTCTAACGCCAGAGTATAAATATGGAGTTCGTTTTGCGTCGCATTTGCGTAAAAAAAAATGACGCTAATCCGGCGCAAACGGAGTATAAATATGGCCCCAAATGTGTCCAAGATGTTGCCAGCTGTATGTAATTTGTCTATGGTGAACATCACAACTGTTGTATGTTGCCAATTGTCTCAGGAGAGAGACAAGCAGCTTGCCTTTGCTTCACTCCATTGAAGGAGATCCAGTGAGTGGTGATGCACATTATGGCCCAGATTTACTATGATTTTACTTCTGGGTTGGGTCACTTCTGCAGCACAGCCCTGATGCAAAATCATCCAGGAAATGAGGTTTGGGGCCCTGGAAAATCCATCACCAGCTTCCAGGGCCTCTTTGTCCTGGAAGCAAGGGAATGGGTTCTTTGCTTCAGTTTATTCCACTGCTTGTTGATGTCCTCCTGTGAAACTCTGGTGTTGGGAACAACATTCACCTTATTCATAATTGTGTCCCACAATTTCCTTCTCTGGTTATTGGTTGTGGTCTGGACCGATGCACCATACAACTGGGGCTCCACCCTAATCCACCATCACAGTTAACTCACTTTTAGAGATATTCAAAAAGAAAAAGGGAGCACACTGCCTTGCATTCAATCGGAAAATAGCCCCAAGGCATCATGGTAAATGCAGTCATTTAAATATAAATAGCGAGAATTTTTCAAAAAATTATTCACCCTAAGTAGGTGCAGCAAGTGCTGTATCGCTGTAGAAAGTCTTTCACCTAAGGTAGGTGCAGCGAGTGCCGTATCTCTGGACACATGTTTCTGGCTTTCGGCCGTCATCAGCAGAGAGCGTATGTAACTGAAGGGGTCGCTTGAAATGCCGCCAAACGTCTTCACAGGTTTTTGTACCACTCAGTAGGCGCACAGGTGCATCGCCAGTGCTCGTCAGCAAGAGGCTCACGGGAGCCGTCATTTAGACATTCAAAAAGAAAAAGGGAGCACACTGCCTTGCATTCAATCGGAAAATAGCCCCAAGGCATCATGGTAAATGCAGTCATTTAAATATAAATAGCGAGAATTTTTAAAAAAATTATTCACCCTAAGTAGGTGCAGCAAGTGCTGTATCGCTGTAGAAAGTCTTTCACCTAAGGTAGGTGCAGCGAGTGCCGTATCTCTGGACACGTGTTTCTGGCTTTCGGCCGTCATCAGCAGAGAGCGTATGTAACTGAAGGGGTCGCTTGAAATGCCGCCAAACGTCTTCACAGGTTTTTGTACCACTCAGTAGGCGCACAGGTGCATCGCCAGTGCTCGTCAGCAAGAGGCTCACGGGAGCCGTCATTTAGACATTCAAAAAGAAAAAGGGAGCACACTGCCTTGCATTCAATCGGAAAATAGCCCCAAGGCATCATGGTAAATGCAGTCATTTAAATATAAATAGCGAGAATTTTTCAAAAAATTATTCACCCTAAGTAGGTGCAGCAAGTGCTGTATCGCTGTAGAAAGTCTTTCACCTAAGGTAGGTGCAGCGAGTACCGTATCTCTGGACACGTGTTTCTGGCTTTCGGCCGTCATCAGCAGAGAGCGTATGTAACTGAAGGGGTCGCTTGAAATGCCGCCAAACGTCTTCACAGGTTTTTGTACCACTCAGTAGGCGCACAGGTGCATCGCCAGTGCTCGTCAGCAAGAGGCTCACGGGAGCCGTCATTTAGACATTCAAAAAGAAAAAGGGAGCACACTGCCTTGCATTCAATCGGAAAATAGCCCCAAGGCATCATGGTAAATGCAGTAATTTAAATATAAATAGCGAGAATTTTAAAAAAAATGATTCACCCTAAGTAGGTGCAGCAAGTGCTGTATCGCTGTAGAAAGTCTTTCACCTAAGGTAGGTGCAGCGAGTGCCGTATCTCTGGACACGTGTTTCTGGCTTTCGGCCGTCATCAGCAGAGAGCGTATGTAACTGAAGGGGTCGCTTGAAATGCCGCCAAACGTCTTCACAGGTTTTTGTACCACTCAGTAGGCGCACAGGTGCATCGCCAGTGCTCGTCAGCAAGAGGCTCACGGGAGCTGTCATTTAGACATTCAAAAAGAAAAAGGGAGCACACTGCCTTGCATTCAATCGGAAAATAGCCCCAAGGCATCATGGTAAATGCAGTCATTTAAATATAAATAGCGAGAATTTTTCAAAAAATTATTCACCCTAAGTTGGTGCAGCAAGTGCTGTATCGCTGTAGAAAGTCTTTCACCTAAGGTAGGTGCAGCGAGTGCCGTGTCTCTGGACACGTGTTTCTGGCTTTCGGCCGTCATCAGCAGAGAGTGTATGTAACTGAAGGGGTCGCTTGAAATGCCGCCAAACGTCTTCACAGGTTTTTGTACCACTCAGTAGGCGCACAGGTGCATCGCCAGTGCTCGTCAGCAAGAGGCTCACGGGAGCCGTCATTTAGACATTCAAAAAGAAAAAGGGAGCACACTGCCTTGCATTCAATCGGAAAATAGCCCCAAGGCATCATGGTAAATGCAGTCATTTAAATATAAATAGCGAGAATTTTTCAAAAAATTATTCACCCTAAGTAGGTGCAGCAAGTGCTGTATCGCTGTAGAAAGTCTTTCACCTAAGGTAGGTGCAGCGAGTGCCGTATCTCTGGACACGTGTTTCTGGCTTTCGGCCGTCATCAGCAGAGAGCGTATGTAACTGAAGGGGTCGCTTGAAATGCCGCCAAACGTCTTCACAGGTTTTTGTACCACTCAGTAGGCGCACAGGTGCATCGCCAGTGCTCGTCAGCAAGAGGCTCACGGGAGCCGTCATTTAGACATTCAAAAAGAAAAAGGGAGCACACTGCCTTGCATTCAATCAGAAAATAGCCCCAAGGCATCATGGTAAACGCAGTCATTTAAATATAAATAGCGAGAATTTTTCAAAAAATTATTCACCCTAAGTAGGTGCAGCAAGTGCTGTATCGCTGTAGAAAGTCTTTCACCTAAGGTAGGTGCAGCGAGTGCCGTATCTCTGGACACGTGTTTCTGGCTTTCGGCCGTCATCAGCAGAGAGCGTATGTAACTGAAGGGGTCGCTTGAAATGCCTCCAAACGTCTTCACAGGTTTTTGTACCACTCAGTAGGCGCACAGGTGCATAGCCAGTGCTCGTCAGCAAGAGGCTCACGGGAGCCGTCATTTAGACATTCAAAAAGAAAAAGGGAGCACACTGCCTTGCATTCAATCGGAAAATAGCCCCAAGGCATCATGGTAAATGCAGTCATTTAAATATAAATAGCGAGAATTTTTCAAAAAATTATTCACCCTAAGTAGGTGCAGCAAGTGCTGTATCGCTGTAGAAAGTCTTTCACCTAAGGTAGGTGCAGCGAGTGCCGTATCTCTGGACACGTGTTTCTGGCTTTCGGCCGTCATCAGCAGAGAGCGTATGTAACTGAAGGGGTCGCTTGAAATGCCGCCAAACGTCTTCACAGGTTTTTGTACCACTCAGTAGGCGCACAGGTGCATCGCCAGTGCTCGTCAGCAAGAGGCTCACGGGAGCCGTCATTTAGACATTCAAAAAGAAAAAGGGAGCACACTGCCTTGCATTCAATCGGAAAATAGCCCCAAGGCATCATGGTAAATGCAGTCATTTAAATATAAATAGCGAGAATTTTAAAAAAAATTATTCACCCTAAGTAGGTGCAGCAAGTGCTGTATCGCTGTAGAAAGTCTTTCACCTAAGGTAGGTGCAGCGAGTGCCGTATCTCTGGACACGTGTTTCTGGCTTTCGGCCGTCATCAGCAGAGAGCGTATGTAACTGAAGGGGTCGCTTGAAATGCCGCCAAACGTCTTCACAGGTTTTTGTACCACTCAGTAGGCGCACAGGTGCATCGCCAGTGCTCGTCAGCAAGAGGCTCACGGGAGCCGTCATTTAGACATTCAAAAAGAAAAAGGGAGCACACTGCCTTGCATTCAATCAGAAAATAGCCCCAAGGCATCATGGTAAACGCAGTCATTTAAATATAAATAGCGAGAATTTTTCAAAAAATTATTCACCCTAAGTAGGTGCAGCAAGTGCTGTATCGCTGTAGAAAGTCTTTCACCTAAGGTAGGTGCAGCGAGTGCCGTATCTCTGGACACGTGTTTCTGGCTTTCGGCCGTCACCAGCAGAGAGCGTATGTAACTGAAGGGGTCGCTTGAAATGCCGCCAAACGTCTTCACAGGTTTTTGTACCACTCAGTAGGCGCACAGGTGCATCGCCAGTGCTCGTCAGCAAGAGGCTCACGGGAGCCGTCATTTAGACATTCAAAAAGAAAAAGGGAGCACACTGCCTTGCATTCAATCGGAAAATAGCCCCAAGGCATCATGGTAAATGCAGTCATTTAAATATAAATAGCGAGAATTTTTCAAAAAATTATTCACCCTAAGTAGGTGCAGCAAGTGCTGTATCGCTGCAGAAAGTCTTTCCCCTAAGGTAGGTGCAGCGAGTGCCGTATCTCTGGACACGTGTTTCTGGCTTTCGGCCGTCATCAGCAGAGAGCGTATGTAACTGAAGGGGTCGCTTGAAATGCCGCCAAACGTCTTCACAGGTGTTTGTACCACTCAGTAGGCGCACAGGTGCATCGCCAGTGCTCGTCAGCAAGAGGCTCACGGGAGCCGTCATTTAGAAATTCAAAAAGAAAAAGGGAGCACACTGCCTTGCATTCAATCGGAAAATAGCCCCAAGGCATCATGGTAAATGCAGTCATTTAAATATAAATAGCGAGAATTTTTCAAAAAATTATTCACCCTACGTAGGTGCAGAAAGTGCTGTATCGCTGTAGAAAGTCTTTCACCTAAGGTAGGTGCAGCGAGTGCCGTATCTCTGGAGACGTGTTTCTGGCTTTCGACCGTCATCAGCAGAGAGAGTATGTAACTGAAGGGGTCGCTTGAAATGCCGCCAAACGTCTTCACAGGTTTTTGTACCACTCAGTAGGCGCACAGGTGCATCGCCAGTGCTCGACAGCAAGAGGCTCACGGGAGCCGTCATTTAGACATTCAAAAAGAAAAAGGGAGCACACTGCCTTGCATTCAATCGGAAAATAGCCCCAAGGCATCATGGTAAATGAAGTCATTTAAATATAAATAGCGAGAATTTTTCAAAAAATTATTCACCCTAAGTAGGTGCAGCAAGTGCTGTATCGCTGTAGAAAGTCTTTCACCTAAGGTAGGTGCAGCGAGTGCTGTATCTCTGGACACGTGTTTCTGGCTTTCGGCCGTCATCAGCAGAGAGCGTATGTAACTGAAGGGGTCGCTTGAAATGCCGCCAAACGTCTTCACAGGTTTTTGTACCACTCAGTAGGCGCACAGGTGCATCGCCAGTGCTCGTCAGCAAGAGGCTCACGGGAGCCGTCATTTAGACATTCAAAAAGAAAAAGGGAGCACACTGCCTTGCATTCAGTCGGAAAATAGCCCCAAGGCATCATGGTAAATGCAGTCATTTAAATATAAATAGGAAGAATTTTTAAAAAAATTATTCACCCTAAGTAGGTGCAGCAAGTGCTGTATCGCTGTAGAAAGTCTTTCACCTAAGGTAGGTGCAGCGAGTGCCGTATCTCTGGACACGTGTTTCTGGCTTTCGGCCGTCATCAGCAGAGAGCGTATGTAACTGAAGGGGTCGCTTGAAATGCCGCCAAACGTCTTCACAGGTTTTTGTACCACTCAGTAGGCGCACAGGTGCATCGCCAGTGCTCGTCAGCAAGAGGCTCACGGGAGCCGTCATTTAGACATTCAAAAAGAAAAAGGGAGCACACTGCCTTGCATTCAATCGGAAAATAGCCCCAAGGCATCATGGTAAATGCAGTCATTTAAATATAAATAGCGAGAATTTTTCAAAAAATTATTCACCCTAAGTAGGTGCAGCAAGTGCTGTATCGCTGTAGAAAGTCTTTCACCTAAGGTAGGTGCAGCGAGTGCCGTATCTCTGGACACGTGTTTCTGGCTTTCGGCCGTCATCAGCAGAGAGCGTATGTAACTGAAGGGGTCGCTTGAAATGCCGCCAAACGTCTTCACAGGTTTTTGTACCACTCAGTAGGCGCACAGGTGCATCGCCAGTGCTCGTCAGCAAGAGGCTCACGGGAGCCGTCATTTACACATTCAAAATGAAAAAGGGAGCACACTGCCTTGCATTCAATCGGAAAATAGCCCCAAGGCATCATGGTAAATGCAGTCATTTAAATATAAATAGCGAGACTTTTTCAAAAAATTATTCACCCTTAGTAGGTGCAGCAAGTGCTGTATCGCTGTAGAAAGTCTTTCACCTAAGGTAGGTGCAGCGAGTGCCGTATCTCTGGACACGTGTTTCTGTCTTTCGACCGTCATCAGCAGAGAGCGTATGTAACTGAAGGGGTCGCTTGAAATGCCACCAAACGTCTTCACAGGTTTTTGTACCACTCAGTAGGCGCACAGGTGCATCGCCAGTGCTCGTCAGCAAGAGGCTCACGGGAGCCGTCATTTAGACATTCAAAAAGAAAAAGGGAGCACACTGCCTTGCATTCAATCGGAAAATAGCCCCAAGGCATCATGGTAAATGCAGTCATTTAAATATAAATAGCGAGAATTTTTCAAAAAATTATTCACCCTAAGTAGGTGCAGCAAGTGCTGTATCGCTGTAGAAAGTCTTTCACCTAAGGTAGGTGCAGCGAGTGCCGTATCTCTGGACACGTGTTTCTGGCTTTCGGCCGTCATCAGCAGAGAGCGTATGTAACTGAAGGGGTCGCTTGAAATGCCGCCAAACGTCTTCACAGGTTTTTGTACCACTCAGTAGGCGCACAGGTGCATCGCCACTGCTCGTCAGCAAGAGGCTCACGGGAGCCGTCATTTAGACATTCAAAAAGAAAAAGGGAGCATACTGCCTTGCATTCAATCGGAAAATAGCCCCAAGGCATCATGGTAAATGCAGTCATTTAAATATAAATAGCGAGAATTTTTCAAAAAATTATTCACCCTAAGTAGGTGCAGCAAGTGCTGTATCGCTGTAGAAAGTCTTTCACCTAAGGTAGGTGCAGCGAGTGCCGTATCTCTGGACACGTGTTTCTGGCTTTCGGCCGTCATCAGCAGAGAGCGTATGTAACTGAAGGGGTCGCTTGAAATGCCGCCAAACGTCTTCACAGGTTTTTGTACCACTCAGTAGGCGCACAGGTGCATCGCCAGTGCTCGTCAGCAAGAGGCTCACGGGAGCCGTCATTTAGACATTCAAAAAGAAAAAGGGAGCACACTGCCTTGCATTCAATCGGAAAATAGCCCCAAGGCATCATGGTAAATGCAGTCATTTAAAGATAAATAGCGAGAATTTTTCAAAAAATTATTCACCCTAAGTAGGTGCAGCAAGTGCTGTATCGCTGTAGAAAGTCTTTCACCTAAGGTAGGTGCAGCGAGTGCCGTATCTCTGGACACGTGTTTCTGGCTTTCGGCCGTCATCAGCAGAGAGCGTATGTAACTGAAGGGGTCGCTTGAAATGCCGCCAAACGTCTTCACAGGTTTTTGTACCACTCAGTAGGCGCACAGGTGCATCGCCAGTGCTCGTCAGCAAGAGGCTCACGGGAGCCGTCATTTACACATTCAAAATGAAAAAGGGAGCACACTGCCTTGCATTCAATCGGAAAATAGCCCCAAGGCATCATGGTAAATGCAGTCATTTAAATATAAATAGCGAGAATTATTCAAAAAATTATTCACCCTAAGTAGGTGCAGCAAGTGCTGTATCGCTGTAGAAAGTCTTTCACCTAAGGTAGGTGCAGCGAGTGCCGTATCTCTGGACACGTGTTTCTGGCTTTCGGCCGTCATCAGCAGAGAGCGTATGTAACTGAAGGGGTCGCTTGAAATGCCACCAAACGTCTTCACAGGTTTTTGTACCACTCAGTAGGCGCACAGGTGCATCGCCAGTGCTCGTCAGCAAGAGGCTCACAGGAGCCGTCATTTAGACATTCAAAAAGAAAAAGGGAGCACACTGCCTTGCATTCAATCGGAAAATAGCCCCAAGGCATCATGGTAAATGCAGTCATTTAAATATAAATAGCGAGAATTTTTCAAAAAATTATTCACCCTAAGTAGGTGCAGCAAGTGCTGTATCGCTGTAGAAAGTCTTTTACCTAAGGTAGGTGCAGCGAGTGCCGTATCTCTGGACACGTGTTTCTGGCTTTCGGCCGTCATCAGCAGAGAGCGTATGTAACTGAAGGGGTCGCTTGAAATGCCGCCAAACGTCTTCACAGGTTTTTGTACCACTCAGTAGGCGCACAGGTGCATCGCCAGTGCTCGTCAGCAAGCGGCTAACGGGAGCCGTCATTTAGACATTCAAAAAGAAAAAGGGAGCACACTGCCTTGCATTCAATCGGAAAATAGCCCCAAGGCATCATGGTAAATGCAGTCATTTAAATATAAATAGCGAGAATTTTTCAAAAAATTATTCACCCTAAGTAGGTGCAGCAAGTGCTGTATCGCTGTAGAAAGTCTTTCACCTAAGGTAGGTGCAGCGAGTGCCGTATCTCTGGACACGTGTTTCTGGCTTTCGGCCGTCATCAGCAGAGAGCGTATGTAACTGAAGGGGTCGCTTGAAATGCCGCCAAACGTCTTCACAGGTTTTTGTACCACTCAGTAGGCGCACAGGTGCATCGCCAGTGCTCGTCATTTAGACATTCAAAAAGAAAAAGGGAGCACACTGCCTTGCATTCAATCGGAAAATAGCCCCAAGGCATCATGGTAAATGCAGTCATTTAAATATAAATAGCGAGAATTTTTCAAAAAATTATTCACCCTAAGTAGGTGCAGCAAGTGCTGTATCGCTGTAGAAAGTCTTTCACCTAAGGTAGGTGCAGCGAGTGCCGTATCTCTGGACACGTGTTTCTGTCTTTCGGCCGTCATCAGCAGAGAGCGTATGTAACTGAAGGGGTCACTTGAAATGCCGCCAAACGTCTTCACAGGTTTTTGTACCACTCAGTAGGCGCACAGGTGCATCGCCAGTGCTCGTCAGCAAGAGGCTCACGGGAGCCGTCATTTAGACATTCAAAAAGAAAAAGGGAGCACACTGCCTTGCATTCAATCGGAAAATAGCCCCAAGGCATCATGGTAAATGCAGTCATTTAAATATAAATAGAGAGAATTTTTCAAAAAATTATTCACCCTAAGTAGGTGCAGCAAGTGCTGTATCGCTGTAGAAAGTCTTTCACCTAAGGTAGGTGCAGCGAGTGCCGTATCTCTGGAAACGTGTTTCTGGCTTTCGGCCGTCATCAGCAGAGAGCGTATGTAACTGAAGGGGTCACTTGAAATGCCGCCAAACGTCTTCACAGGTTTTTGTACCACTCAGTAGGCGCACAGGTGCATCGCCAGTGCTCGTCAGCAAGAGGCTCACAGGAGCCGTCATTTAGACATTCAAAAAGGAAAAGGGAGCACACTGCCTTGCATTCAATCGGAAAATAGCCCCAAGGCATCATGGTAAATGCAGTCATTTAAATATAAATAGCGAGAATTTTTCAAAAAATTATTCACCCTAAGTAGGTGCAGCAAGTGCTGTATCGCTGTAGAAAGTCTTTCACCTAAGGTAGGTGCAGCGAGTGCCGTATCTCTGGACACGTGTTTCTGGCTTTCGGCCGTCATCAGCAGAGAGCGTATGTAACTGAAGGGGTCGCTTGAAATGCCGCCAAACGTCTTCACAGGTTTTTGTACCACTCAGTAGGCGCACAGGTGCATCGCCAGTGCTCGTCAGCAAGAGGCTCACAGGAGCCGTCATTTAGACATTCAAAAAGGAAAAGGGAGCACACTGCCTTGCATTCAATCGGAAAATAGCCCAAAGGCATCATGGTAAATGCAGTCATTTAAATATAAATAGCGAGAATTTTTCAAAAAATTATTCACCCTAAGTAGGTGCAGCAAGTGCTGTATCGCTGTAGAAAGTCTTTCACCTAAGGTAGGTGCAGCGAGTGCCGTATCTCTGGACACGTGTTTCTGGCTTTCGGCCGTCATCAGCAGAGAGCGTATGTAACTGAAGGGGTCGCTTGAAATGCTGCCAAACGTCTTCACAGGTTTTTGTACCACTCAGTAGGCGCACAGGTGCATCGCCAGTGCTCGTCAGCAAGAGGCTCACGGGAGCCGTCATTTAGACATTCAAAAAGAAAAAGGGAGCACACTGCCTTGCATTCAATCGGAAAATAGCCCCAAGGCATCATGGTAAATGCAGTCATTCAAAGATAAATAGCGAGAATTTTTCAAAAAATTATTCACCCTAAGTAGGTGCAGCAAGTGCTGTATCGCTGTAGAAAGTCTTTCACCTAAGGTAGGTGCAGCGAGTGCCGTATCTCTGGACACGTGTTTCTGGCTTTCGGCCGTCATCAGCAGAGAGCGTATGTAACTGAAGGGGTCGCTTGAAATGCCGCCAAACGTCTTCACAGGTTTTTGTACCACTCAGTAGGCGCACAGGTGCATCGCCAGTGCTCGTCAGCAAGAGGCTCTCTGGAGCCGTCATTTACACATTCAAAATGAAAAAGGGAGCACACTGCCTTGCATTCAATCGGAAAATAGCCCCAAGGCATCATGGTAAATGCAGTCATTTAAATATAAATAGCGAGAATTTTTCAAAAAATTATTCACCCTAAGTAGGTGCAGCAAGTGCTGTATCGCTGTAGAAAGTCTTTCACCTAAGGTAGGTGCAGCGAGTGCCGTATCTCTGGACACGTGTTTCTGGCTTTCGGCCGTCATCAGCAGAGAGCGTATGTAACTGAAGGGGTCGCTTGAAATGCCGCCAAACGTCTTCACAGGTTTTTGTACCACTCAGTAGGCGCACAGGTGCATCGCCAGTGCTCGTCAGCAAGAGGCTCACGGGAGCCGTCATTTAGACATTCAAAAAGAAAAAGGGAGCACACTGCCTTGCATTCAATCGGAAAATAGCCCCAAGGCATCATGGTAAATGCAGTCATTTAAATATAAATAGCGAGAATTTTTAAAAAAATTATTCACCCTAAGTAGGTGCAGCAAGTGCTGTATCGCTGTAGAAAGTCTTTCACCTAAGGTAGGTGCAGCGAGTGCCGTATCTCTGGACACGTGTTTCTGGCTTTCGGCCGTCATCAGCAGAGAGCGTATGTAACTGAAGGGGTCGCTTGAAATGCCGCCAAACGTCTTCACAGGTTTTTGTACCACTCAGTAGGCGCACAGGTGCATCGCCAGTGCTCGTCAGTAAGAGGCTCACGGGAGCCGTCATTTAGACATTCAAAAAGAAAAAGGGAGCACACTGCCTTGCATTCAATTGGAAAATAGCCCCAAGGCATCATGGTAAATGCAGTCATTTAAATATAAATAGCGAGAATTTTTCAAAAAATTATTCACCCTAAGTAGGTGCAGCAAGTGCTGTATCGCTGTAGAAAGTCTTTCACCTAAGGTAGGTGCAGCGAGTGCCGTATCTCTGGACACGTGTTTCTGTCTTTCGGCCGTCATCAGCAGAGAGCGTATGTAACTGAAGGGGTCGCTTGAAATGCCGCCAAACGTCTTCACAGGTTTTTGTACCACTCAGTATGCGCACAGGTGCATCGCCAGTGCTCGTCAGCAAGAGGCTCACGGGAGCCGTCATTTAGACATTCAAAAAGAAAAAGGGAGCACACTGCCTTGCATTCAATCGGAAAATGGCTCCAAGGCATCATGGTAAATGCAGTCATTTAAATATAAATAGCGAGAATTTTTCAAAAAATTATTCACCCTAAGTAGGTGCAGCAAGTGCTGTATCGCTGTAGAAAGTCTTTCACCTAAGGTAGGTGCAGCGAGTGCCGTATCTCTGGACACGTGTTTCTGGCTTTCGGCCGTCATCAGCAGAGAGCGTATGTAACTGAAGGGGTCGCTTGAAATGCCGCCAAACGTCTTCACAGGTTTTTGTACCACTCAGTAGGCGCACAGGTGCATCGCCAGTGCTCGTCAGCAAGAGGCTCACGGGAGCCGTCATTTAGACATTCAAAAAGAAAAAGGGAGCACACTGCCTTGCATTCAATCGGAAAATAGCCCCAAGGCATCATGGTAAATGCAGTCATTTAAATATAAATAGCGAGAATTTTTCAAAAAATTATTCACCCTAAGTAGGTGCAGCAAGTGCTGTATCGCTGTAGAAAGTCTTTCACCTAAGGTAGGTGCAGCGAGTGCCGTATCTCTGGACACGTGTTTCTGGCTTTCGGCCGTCATCAGCAGAGAGCGTATGTAACTGAAGGGGTCACTTGAAATGCCGCCAAACGTCTTCACAGGTTTTTGTACCACTCAGTAGGCGCACAGGTGCATCGCCAGTGCTCGTCAGCAAGAGGCTCACGGGAGCCGTCATTTAGACATTCAAAAAGAAAAAGGGAGCACACTGCCTTGCATTCAATCGGAAAATAGCCCCAAGGCATCATGGTAAATGCAGTCATTTAAATATAAATAGCGAGAATTTTTCAAAAAATTATTCACCCTAAGTAGGTGCAGCAAGTGCTGTATCGCTGTAGAAAGTCTTTCACCTAAGGTAGGTGCAGCGAGTGCCGTATCTCTGGACACGTGTTTCTGGCTTTCGGCCGTCATCAGCAGAGAGCGTATGTAACTGAAGGGGTCGCTTGAAATGCCGCCAAACGTCTTCACAGGTTTTTGTACCACTCAGTATGCGCACAGGTGCATCGCCAGTGCTCGTCAGCAAGAGGCTCACGGGAGCCATCATTTAGACATTCAAAAAGAAAAAGGGAGCACACTGCCTTGCATTCAATCGGAAAATGGCTCCAAGGCATCATGGTAAATGCAGTCATTTAAATATAAATAGCGAGAATTTTTCAAAAAATTATTCACCCTAAGTAGGTGCAGCAAGTGCTGTATCGCTGTAGAAAGTCTTTCACCTAAGGTAGGTGCAGCGAGTGCCGTATCTCTGGACACGTGTTTCTGGCTTTCGGCCGTCATCAGCAGAGAGCGTATGTAACTGAAGGGGTCGCTTGAAATGCCGCCAAACGTCTTCACAGGTTTTTGTACCACTCAGTAGGCGCACAGGTGCATCGCCAGTGCTCGTCAGCAAGAGGCTCACGGGAGCCGTCATTTAGACATTCAAAAAGAAAAAGGGAGCACACTGCCTTGCATTCAATCGGAAAATAGCCCCAAGGCATCATGGTAAATGCAGTCATTTAAATATAAATAGCGAGAATTTTTCAAAAAATTATTCACCCTAAGTAGGTGCAGCAAGTGCTGTATCGCTGTAGAAAGTCTTTCACCTAAGGTAGGTGCAGCGAGTGCCGTATCTCTGGACACGTGTTTCTGGCTTTCGATCGTCATCAGCAGAGAGCGTATGTAACTGAAGGGGTCGCTTGAAATGCCGCCAAACGTCTTCACAGGTTTTTGTACCACTCAGTAGGCGCACAGGTGCATCGCCAGTGCTCGTCAGCAAGAGGCTCACGGGAGCCGTCATTTAGACATTCAAAAAGAAAAAGGGAGCACACTGCCTTGCATTCAATCGGAAAATAGCCCCAAGGCATCATGGTAAATGCAGTCATTTAAATATAAATAGTGAGAATTTTTCAAAAACGTATTCACCCTAAGTAGGTGCAGCAAGTGCTGTATCGCTGTAGAAAGTCTTTCACCTAAGGTAGGTGCAGCGAGTGCCGTATCTCTGGACACGTGTTTCTGGCTTTCGGCCGTCATCAGCAGAGAGCGTATGTAACTGAAGGGGTCGCTTGAAATGCCGCCAAACGTCTTCACAGGTTTTTGTACCACTCAGTAGGCGCACAGGTGCATCGCCAGTGCTCGTCAGCAAGAGGCTCACGGGAGCCGTCATTTAGACATTCAAAAAGAAAAAGGGAGCACACTGCCTTGCATTCAATCGGAAAATAGCCCCAAGGCATCATGGTAAATGCAGTCATTTAAATATAAATAGCGAGAATTTTTCAAAAAATTATTCACCCTAAGTAGGTGCAGCAAGTGCTGTATCGCTGTAGAAAGTCTTTCACCTAAGGTAGGTGCAGCGAGTGCCGTATCTCTGGACACGTGTTTCTGGCTTTCGGCCGTCATCAGCAGAGAGCGTATGTAACTGAAGGGGTCACTTGAAATGCCGCCAAACGTCTTCACAGGTTTTTGTACCACTCAGTAGGCGCACAGGTGCATCGCCAGTGCTCGTCAGCAAGAGGCTCACGGGAGCCGTCATTTAGACATTCAAAAAGAAAAAGGGAGCACACTGCCTTGCATTCAATCGGAAAATAGCCCCAAGGCATCATGGTAAATGCAGTCATTTAAATATAAATAGCGAGAATTTTTCAAAAAATTATTCACCCTAAGTAGGTGCAGCAAGTGCTGTATCGCTGTAGAAAGTCTTTCACCTAAGGTAGGTGCAGCGAGTGCCGTATCTCTGGACACGTGTTTCTGGCTTTCGGCCGTCATCAGCAGAGAGCGTATGTAACTGAAGGGGTCGCTTGAAATGCCGCCAAACGTCTTCACAGGTTTTTGTACCACTCAGTATGCGCACAGGTGCATCGCCAGTGCTCGTCAGCAAGAGGCTCACGGGAGCCATCATTTAGACATTCAAAAAGAAAAAGGGAGCACACTGCCTTGCATTCAATCGGAAAATGGCTCCAAGGCATCATGGTAAATGCAGTCATTTAAATATAAATAGCGAGAATTTTTCAAAAAATTATTCACCCTAAGTAGGTGCAGCAAGTGCTGTATCGCTGTAGAAAGTCTTTCACCTAAGGTAGGTGCAGCGAGTGCCGTATCTCTGGACACGTGTTTCTGGCTTTCGGCCGTCATCAGCAGAGAGCGTATGTAACTGAAGGGGTCGCTTGAAATGCCGCCAAACGTCTTCACAGGTTTTTGTACCACTCAGTAGGCGCACAGGTGCATCGCCAGTGCTCGTCAGCAAGAGGCTCACGGGAGCCGTCATTTAGACATTCAAAAAGAAAAAGGGAGCACACTGCCTTGCATTCAATCGGAAAATAGCCCCAAGGCATCATGGTAAATGCAGTCATTTAAATATAAATAGCGAGAATTTTTCAAAAAATTATTCACCCTAAGTAGGTGCAGCAAGTGCTGTATCGCTGTAGAAAGTCTTTCACCTAAGGTAGGTGCAGCGAGTGCCGTATCTCTGGACACGTGTTTCTGGCTTTCGATCGTCATCAGCAGAGAGCGTATGTAACTGAAGGGGTCGCTTGAAATGCCGCCAAACGTCTTCACAGGTTTTTGTACCACTCAGTAGGCGCACAGGTGCATCGCCAGTGCTCGTCAGCAAGAGGCTCACGGGAGCCGTCATTTAGACATTCAAAAAGAAAAAGGGAGCACACTGCCTTGCATTCAATCGGAAAATAGCCCCAAGGCATCATGGTAAATGCAGTCATTTAAATATAAATAGTGAGAATTTTTCAAAAACGTATTCACCCTAAGTAGGTGCAGCAAGTGCTGTATCGCTGTAGAAAGTCTTTCACCTAAGGTAGGTGCAGCGAGTGCCGTATCTCTGGACACGTGTTTCTGGCTTTCGGCCGTCATCAGCAGAGAGCGTATGTAACTGAAGGGGTCGCTTGAAATGCCGCCAAACGTCTTCACAGGTTTTTGTACCACTCAGTAGGCGCACAGGTGCATCGCCAGTGCTCGTCAGCAAGAGGCTCACGGGAGCCGTCATTTAGACATTCAAAAAGAAAAAGGGAGCACACTGCCTTGCATTCAATCGGAAAATAGCCCCAAGGCATCATGGTAAATGCAGTCATTTAAATATAAATAGCGAGAATTTTTCAAAAAATTATTCACCCTAAGTAGGTGCAGCAAGTGCTGTATCGCTGTAGAAAGTCTTTCACCTAAGGTAGGTGCAGCGAGTGCCGTATCTCTGGACACGTGTTTCTGGCTTTCGGCCGTCATCAGCAGAGAGCGTATGTAACTGAAGGGGTCGCTTGAAATGCCGCCAAACGTCATCACAGATTTTTGTACCACTCAGTAGGCGCACAGGTGCATCGCCAGTGCTCGTCAGCAAGAGGCTCACGGGAGCCGTCATTTAGACATTCAAAAAGAAAAAGGGAGCACACTGCCTTGCATTCAATCGGAAAATAGCCCCAAGGTATCATGGTAAATGCAGTCATTTAAATATAAATAGCGAGAATTTTTCAAAAAATTATTCACCCTAAGTAGGTGCAGCAAGTGCTGTATCGCTGTAGAAAGTCTTTCACCTAAGGTAGGTGCAGCGAGTGCCGTATCTCTGGACACGTGTTTCTGGCTTTCGGCCGTCATCAGCAGAGAGCGTATGTAACTGAAGGGGTCGCTTGAAATGCCGCCAAACGTCTTCACAGGTTTTTGTACCACTCAGTAGGCGCACAGGTGCATCGCCAGTGCTCGTCAGCAAGAGGCTCACGGGAGCCGTCATTTACACATTCAAAATGAAAAAGGGAGCACACTGCCTTGCATTCAATCGGAAAATAGCCCCAAGGCATCATGGTAAATGCAGTCATTTAAATATAAATAGCGAGAATTTTTCAAAAAATTATTCACCCTAAGTAGGTGCAGCAAGTGCTGTATCGCTGTAGAAAGTCTTTCACCTAAGGTAGGTGCAGCGAGTGCCGTATCTCTGGACACGTGTTTCTGGCTTTCGGCCGTCATCAGCAGAGAGCGTATGTAACTGAAGGGGTCGCTTGAAATGCCACCAAACGTCTTCACAGGTTTTTGTACCACTCAGTAGGCGCACAGGTGTATCGCCAGTGCTCGTCAGCAAGAGGCTCACGGGAGCCGTCATTTAGACATTCAAAAAGAAAAAGGGAGCACACTGCCTTGCATTCAATCGGAAAATAGCCCCAAGGCATCATGGTAAATGCAGTCATTTAAATATAAATAGCGAGAATTTTTCAAAAAATTATTCACCCTAAGTAGGTGCAGCAAGTGCTGTATCGCTGTAGAAAGTCTTTCACCTAAGGTAGGTGCAGCGAGTGCCGTATCTCTGGACACGTGTTTCTGGCTTTCGGCCGTCATCAGCAGAGAGCGTATGTAACTGAAGGGGTCGCTTGAAATGCCGCCAAACGTCATCACAGGTTTTTGTACCACTCAGTAGGCGCACAGGTGCATCGCCAGTGCTCGTCAGCAAGAGGCTCACGGGAGCCGTCATTTAGACATTCAAAAAGAAAAAGGGAGCACACTGCCTTGCATTCAATCGGAAAATAGCCCCAAGGCATCATGGTAAATGCAGTCATTTAAATATAAATAGCGAGAATTTTTCAAAAAATTATTCACCCTAAGTAGGTGCAGCAAGTGCTGTATCGCTGTAGAAAGTCTTTCACCTAAGGTAGGTGCAGCGAGTGCCGTATCTCTGGACACGTGTTTCTGGCTTTCGGCCGTCATCAGCAGAGAGCGTATGTAACTGAAGGGGTCGCTTGAAATGCCGCCAAACGTCTTCACAGGTTTTTGTACCACTCAGTAGGCGCACAGGTGCATCGCCAGTGCTCGTCAGCAAGAGGCTCACGGGAGCCGTCATTTACACATTCAAAATGAAAAAGGGAGCACACTGCCTTGCATTCAATCGGAAAATAGCCCCAAGGCATCATGGTAAATGCAGTCAATTAAATATAAATAGCGAGAATTTTTCGAAAAATTATTCACCCTAAGTAGGTGCAGCAAGTGCTGTATCGCTGTAGAAAGTCTTTCACCTAAGGTAGGTGCAGCGAGTGCCGTATCTCTGGACACGTGTTTCTGGCTTTCGGCCGTCATCAGCAGAGAGCGTATGTAACTGAAGGGGTCGCTTGAAATGCCACCAAACGTCTTCACAGGTTTTTGTACCACTCAGTAGGCGCACAGGTGTATCGCCAGTGCTCGTCAGCAAGAGGCTCACGGGAGCCGTCATTTAGACATTCAAAAAGAAAAAGGGAGCACACTGCCTTGCATTCAATCGGAAAATAGCCCCAAGGCATCATGGTAAATGCAGTCATTTAAATATAAATAGCGAGAATTTTTCAAAAAATTATTCACCCTAAGTAGGTGCAGCAAGTGCTGTATCGCTGTAGAAAGTCTTTCACCTAAGGTAGGTGCAGCGAGTGCCGTATCTCTGGACACGTGTTTCTGGCTTTCGGCCGTCATCAGCAGAGAGCGTATGTAACTGAAGGGGTCGCTTGAAATGCCGCCAAACGTCTTCACAGGTTTTTGTACCACTCAGTAGGCGCACAGGTGCATCGCCAGTGCTCGTCAGCAAGAGGCTCACGGGAGCCGTCATTTAGACATTCAAAAAGAAAAAGGGAGCACACTGCCTTGCATGCAATCGGAAAATAGCCCCAAGGCATCATGGTAAATGCAGTCATTTAAATATAAATAGCGAGAATTTTTCAAAAAATTATTCACCCTAAGTAGGTGCAGCAAGTGCTGTATCGCTGTAGAAAGTCTTTCACCTAAGGTAGGTGCAGCGAGTGCCGTATCTCTGGACACGTGTTTCTGGCTTTCGGCCGTCATCAGCAGAGAGCGTATGTAACTGAAGGGGTCGCTTGAAATGCCGCCAAACGTCTTCACAGGTTTTTGTACCACTCAGTAGGCGCACAGGTGCATCGCCAGTGCTCGTCAGCAAGAGGCTCACGGGAGCCATCATTTAGACATTCAAAAAGAAAAAGGGAGCACACTGCCTTGCATTCAATCGGAAAATGGCCCCAAGGCATCATGGTAAATGCAGTCATTTAAATATAAATAGCGAAACATTTTCAAAAAATTATTCACCCTAAGTAGGTGCAGCAAGTGCTGTATCGCTGTAGAAAGTCTTTCACCTAAGGTAGGTGCAGCGAGTGCCGTATCTCTGGACACGTGTTTCTGGCTTTCGGCCGTCATCAGCAGAGAGCGTATGTAACTGAAGGGGTCGCTTGAAATGCCGCCAAACGTCTTCACAGGTTTTTGTACCACTCAGTAGGCGCACAGGTGCATCGCCAGTGCTCGTCAGCAAGAGGCTCACGGGAGCCGTCATTTAGACATTCAAAAAGAAAAAGGGAGCACACTGCCTTGAATTCAATCGGAAAATAGCCCCAAGGCATCATTGTAAATGCAGTCATTTAAATATAAATAGCGAGAATTTTTCAAAAAATTATTCACCCTAAGTAGGTGCAGCAAGTGCTGTATCGCTGTAGAAAGTCTTTCACCTAAGGTAGGTGCAGCGAGTGCCGTATCTCTGGACACGTGTTTCTGGCTTTCGGCCGTCATCAGCAGAGAGCGTATGTAACTGAAGGGGTCGCTTGAAATGCCGCCAAACGTCTTCACAGGTTTTTGTACCACTCAGTAGGCGCACAGGTGCATCGCCAGTGCTCGTCAGCAAGAGGCTCACGGGAGCCGTCATTTAGACATTCAAAAAGAAAAAGGGAGCACACTGCCTTGCATTCAATTGGAAAATAGCCCCAAGGCATCATGGAAAATGCAGTCATTTAAATATAAATAGCGAGAATTTTTCAAAAAATTATTCACCCTAAGTAGGTGCAGCAAGTGCTGTATCGCTGTAGAAAGTCTTTCACCTAAGGTAGGTGCAGCGAGTGCCGTATCTCTGGACACGTGTTTCTGTCTTTCGGCCGTCATCAGCAGAGAGCGTATGTAATTGAAGGGGTCACTTGAAATGCCGCCAAATGTCTTCACAGGTTTTTGTACCACTCAGTAGGCGCACAGGTGCATCGCCAGTGCTCGTCAGCAAGAGGCTCACGGGAGCCGTCATTTAGACATTCAAAAAGAAAAAGGGAGCACACTGCCTTGCATTCAATCGGAAAATAGCCCCAAGGCATCATGGTAAATGCAGTCATTTAAATATAAATAGCGAGAATTTTTCAAAAAATTATTCACCCTAAGTAGGTGCAGCAAGTGCTGTATCGCTGTAGAAAGTCTTTCACCTAAGGTAGGTGCAGCGAGTGCCGTATCTCTGGACACGTGTTTCTGGCTTTCGACCGTCATCAGCAGAGAGAGTATGTAACTGAAGGGGTCGCTTGAAATGCCGCCAAACGTCTTCACAGGTTTTTGTACCACTCAGTAGGCGCACAGGTGCATCGCCAGTGCTCGTCAGCAAGAGGCTCACGGGAGCCGTCATTTAGACATTCAAAAAGAAAAAGGGAGCACACTGCCTTGCATTCAATCGGAAAATAGCCCCAAGGCATCATGGTAAATGCAGTCATTTAAATACAAATAGCGAGAATTTTTCAAAAAATTATTCACCCTAAGTAGGTGCAGCAAGTGCTGTATCGCTGTAGAAAGTCTTTCACCTAAGGTAGGTGCAGCGAGTGCCGTATCTCTGGACACGTGTTTCTGGCTTTCGGCCGTCATCAGCAGAGAGCGTATGTAACTGAAGGGGTCGCTTGAAATGCCGCCAAACGTATTCACAGGTTTTTGTACCACTCAGTAGGCGCACAGGTGCATCGCCAGTGCTCGTCAGCAAGAGGCTCACGGGAGCCGTCATTTAGACATTCAAAAAGAAAAAGGGAGCACACTGCCTTGCATTGAATCGGAAAATAGCCCCAAGGCATCATGGTAAATGCAGTCATTTAAATATAAATAGCGAGAATTTTTCAAAAAATTATTCACCCTAAGTAGGTGCAGCAAGTGCTGTATCGCTGTAGAAAGTCTTTCACCTAAGGTAGGTGCAGCGAGTGCCGTATCTCTGGACACGTGTTTCTGGCTTTCGGCCGTCATCAGCAGAGAGCGTATGTAACTGAAGGGGTCGCTTGAAATGCCGCCAAACGTCTTCACAGGTTTTTGTACCACTCAGTAGGCGCACAGGTGCATCGCCAGTGCTCGTCAGCAAGAGGCTCACGGGAGCCGTCATTTAGACATTCAAAAAGAAAAAGGGAGCACACTGCCTTGCATTCAATCGGAAAATAGCCCCAAGGCATCATGGTAAATGCAGTCATTTAAATATAAATAGCGAGAATTTTTCAAAAAATTATTCACCCTAAGTAGGTGCAGCAAGTGCTGTATTGCTGTAGAAAGTCTTTCACCTAAGGTAGGTGCAGCGAGTGCCGTATCTCTGGACACGTGTTTCTGGCTTTCGGCCGTCATCAGCAGAGAGCGTATGTAACTGAAGGGGTCGCTTGAAATGCCGCCAAACGTCTTCACAGGTTTTTGTACCACTCAGTAGGCGCACAGGTGCATCGCCAGTGCTCGTCAGCAAGAGGCTCACGGGAGCCGTCATTTACACATTCAAAATGAAAAAGGGAGCACACTGCCTTGCATTAAATCGGAAAATAGCCCCAAGGCATCATGGTAAATGCAGTCATTTAAATATAAATAGCGAGAATTTTTCAAAAAATTATTCACCCTAAGTAGGTGCAGCAAGTGCTGTATCGCTGTAGAAAGTCTTTCACCTAAGGTAGGTGCAGCGAGTGCCGTATCTCTGGACACGTGTTTCTGGCTTTCGGCCGTCATCAGCAGAGAGCGTATGTAACTGAAGGGGTCGCTTGAAATGCCACCAAACGTCTTCACAGGTTTTTGTACCACTCAGTAGGCGCACAGGTGCATCGCCAGTGCTCGTCAGCAAGAGGCTCACGGGAGCCGTCATTTAGACATTCAAAAAGAAAAAGGGAGCACACTGCCTTGCATTCAATCGGAAAATAGCCCCAAGGCATCATGGTAAATGCAGTCATTTAAATATAAATAGCGAGAATTTTTCAAAAAATTATTCACCCTAAGTAGGTGCAGCAAGTGCTGTATCGCTGTAGAAAGTCTTTCACCTAAGGTAGGTGCAGCGAGTGCCGTATCTCTGGACACGTGTTTCTGGCTTTCGGCCGTCATCAGCAGAGAGCGTATGTAACTGAAGGGGTCGCTTGAAATGCCGCCAAACGTCTTCACAGGTTTTTGTACCACTCAGTAGGCGCACAGGTGCATCGCCAGTGCTCGTCAGCAAGAGGCTCACAGGAGCCGTCATTTAGACATTCAAAAAGAAAAAGGGAGCACACTGCCTTGCATTCAATCGGAAAATAGCCCCAAGGCATCATGGTAAATGCAGTCATTTAAATATAAATAGCGAGAATTTTTCAAAAAATTATTCACCCTAAGTAGGTGCAGCAAGTGCTGTATCGCTGTAGAAAGTCTTTCACCTAAGGTAGGTGCAGCGAGTGTCGTATCTCTGGACACGTGTTTCTGGCTTTCGGCCGTCATCAGCAGAGAGCGTATGTAACTGAAGGGGTCGCTTGAAATGCCGCCAAACGTCTTCACAGGTTTTTGTACCACTCAGTAGGCGCACAGGTGCATCGCCAGTGCTCGTCAGCAAGAGGCTCACAGGAGCCGTCATTTAGACATTCAAAAAGAAAAAGGGAGCACACTGCCTTGCATTAAATCGGAAAATAGCCACAAGGCATCATGGTAAATGCAGTCATTTAAATATAAATAGCGAGAATTTTTCAAAAAATTATTCACCCTAAGTAGGTGCAGCAAGTGCTGTATCGCTGTAGAAAGTCTTTCACCTAGGGTAGGTGCAGCGAGTGCCGTATCTCTGGACACGTGTTTCTGGCTTTCGGCCGTCATCAGCAGAGAGCGTATGTAACTGAAGGGGTCGCTTGAAATGCCGCCAAACGTCTTCACAGGTTTTTGTACAACTCAGTAGGCGCACAGGTGCATCGCCAGTGCTCGTCAGCAAGAGGCTCACGGGAGCCGTCATTTAGGCATTCAAAAAGAAAAAGGGAGCACACTGCCTTGCATTCAATCGGAAAATAGCCCCAAGGCATCATGGTAAATGCAGTCATTTAAATATAAATAGCGAGAATTTTTCAAAAAATTATTCACCCTAAGTAGGTGCAGCAAGTGCTGTATCGCTGTAGAAAGTCTTTCACCTAAGGTAGGTGCAGCGAGTGCCGTATCTCTGGACACGTGTCTCTGGCTTTCGGCCGTCATCAGCAGAGAGCGTATGTAACTGAAGGGGTCGCTTGAAATGCCGCCAAACGTCTTCACAGGTTTTTGTACAACTCAGTAGGCGCACAGGTGCATCGCCAGTGCTCGTCAGCAAGAGGCTCACGGGAGCCGTCATTTAGACATTCAAAAAGAAAAAGGGAGCACACTGCCTTGCATTCAATCGGAAAATAGCCCCAAGGCATCATGGTAAATGCAGTCATTTAAATATAAATAGCGAGAATTTTTCAAAAAATTATTCACCCTAAGTAGGTGCAGCAAGTGCTGTATCGCTGTAGAAAGTCTTTCACCTAAGGTAGGTGCAGCGAGTGCCGTATCTCTGGACACGTGTTTCTGGCTTTCGACCGTCATCAGCAGAGAGCGTATGTAACTGAAGGGGTCGCTTGAAATGCCGCCAAACGTCTTCACAGGTTTTTGTACCACTCAGTAGGTGCACAGGTGCATCGCCAGTGCTCGTCAGCAAGAGGCTCATGGGAGCGGTCATTTAGACATTCAAAAAGAAAAAGGGAGCACACTGCTTTGCATTCAATCGGAAAATAGCCACAAGGCATCATGGTAAATGCAATCATTTAAATATAAATAGCTAGAATTTTTCAAAAAATTATTCACCCTAAGTAGGTGCAGCAAGTGCTGTATCGCTGTAGAAAGTCTTTTACCTAAGGTAGGTGCAGCGAGTGCCGTATCTCTGGACACGTGTTTCTGGCTTTCGGCCGTCATCAGCAGAGAGCGTATGTAACTGAAGGGGTCGCTTGAAATGCCGCCAAACGTCTTCACAGGTTTTTGTACCACTCAGTAGGCGCACAGGTGCATCGCCAGTGCTCGTCAGCAAGAGGCTCACGGGAGCCGTCATTTAGACATTCAAAAAGAAAAAGGGAGCCCACTGCCTTGCATTCAATCGGAAAATAGCCCCAAGGCATCATGGTAAATGCAGTCATTTAAATATAAATAGCAAGAATTTTTCAAAAAATTATTCACCCTAAGTAGGTGCAGCAAGTGCTGTATCGCTGTAGAAAGTCTTTCACCTAAGGTAGGTGCAGCGAGTGCCGTATCTCTGGACACGTGTTTCTGGCTTTCGACCGTCATCAGCAGAGAGCGTATGTAACTGAAGGGGTCGCTTGAAATGCCGCCAAACGTCTTCACAGGTTTTTGTACCACTCAGTAGGCGCACAGGTGCATCGCCAGTGCTCGTCAGCAAGAGGCTCACGGGAGCCGTCATTTAGACATTCAAAAAGAAAAAGGGAGCACACTGCCTTGCATTCAATCGGAAAATAGCCCCAAGGCATCATGGTAAATGCAGTCATTTAAATATAAATAGCGAGAATTTTTCAAAAAATTATTCACCCTAAGTAGGTGCAGCAAGTGCTGTATCGCTGTAGAAAGTCTTTCACCTAAGGTAGGTGCAGCGAGTGCCGTATCTCTGGACACGTGTTTCTGGCTTTCGGCCGTCATCAGCAGAGAGCGTATGTAACTGAAGGGGTCGCTTGAAATGCCGCCAAACGTCTTCACAGGTTTTTGTACCACTCAGTAGGCGCACAGGTGCATCGCCAGTGCTCGTCAGCAAGAGGCTCACGGGAGCCGTCATTTAGACATTCAAAAAGAAAAAGGGAGCACACTGCCTTGCATTCAATCGGAAAATAGCCCCAAGGCATCATGGAAAATGCAGTCATTTAAATATAAATAGCGAGAATTTTTCAAAAAATTATTCACCCTAAGTAGGTGCAGCAAGTGCTGTATCGCTGTAGAAAGTCTTTCACCTAAGGTAGGTGCAGCGAGTGCCGTATCTCTGGACACGTGTTTCAGGCTTTCGGCCGTCATCAGCAGAGAGCGTATGTAACTGAAGGGGTTGCTTGAAATGCCGCCAAACGTCTTCACAGGTTTTTGTACCACTCAGTAGGCGCACAGGTGCATCGCCAGTGCTCGTCAGCAAGAGGCTCACGGGAGCCGTCATTTAGACATTCAAAAAGAAAAAGGGAGCACACTGCCTTGCATTCAATCGGAAAATAGCCCCAAGGCATCATGGTAAATGCAGTCATTTAAATATAAATAGCGAGAATTTTTCAAAAAATTATTCACCCTAAGTAGGTGCAGCAAGTGCTGTATCGCTGTAGAAAGTCTTTCACCTAAGGTAGGTGCAGCGAGTGCCGTATCTCTGGACACGTGTTTCTGGCTTTCGGCCGTCATCAGCAGAGAGCGTATGTAACTGAAGGGGTCGCTTGAAATGCCGCCAAACGTCTTCACAGGTTTTTGTACCACTCAGTAGGCGCACAGGTGCATCGCCAGTGCTCGTCAGCAAGAGGCTCACGGGAGCCGTCATTTACACATTCAAAATGAAAAAGGGAGCACACTGCCTTGCATTCAATCGGAAAATAGCCCCAAGGCATCATGGTAAATGCAGTCATTTAAATATAAATAGCGAGAATTTTTCAAAAAATTATTCACCCTAAGTAGGTGCAGCAAGTGCTGTATCGCTGTAGAAAGTCTTTCACCTAAGGTAGGTGCAGCGAGTGGCGTATCTCTGGACACGTGTTTCTGTCTTTCGGCCGTCATCAGCAGAGAGCGTATGTAACTGAAGGGGTCGCTTGAAATGCCACCAAAAGTCTTCACAGGTTTTTGTACCACTCAGTAGGCGCACAGGTGCATCGCCAGTGCTCGTCAGCAAGAGGCTCACGGGAGCCGTCATTTAGACATTCAAAAAGAAAAAGGGAGCACACTGCCTTGCATTCAATCGGAAAATAGCCCCAAGGCATCATGGTAAATGCAGTCATTTAAATATAAATAGCGAGAATTTTTCAAAAAATTATTCACCCTAAGTAGGTGCAGCAAGTGCTGTATCGATGTAGAAAGTCTTTCACCTAAGGTAGGTGCAGCGAGTGCCGTATCTCTGGACACGTGTTTCTGGCTTTCGGCCGTCATCAGCAGAGAGCGTATGTAACTGAAGGGGTCGCTTGAAATGCCGCCAAACGTCTTCACAGGTTTTTGTACCACTCAGTAGGCGCACAGGTGCATCGCCAGTGCTCGTCAGCAAGAGGCTCACGGGAGCCGTCATTTAGACATTCAAAAAAGAAAAAGGGAGCACACTGCCTTGCATTCAATCGGAAAATAGCCCCAAGGCATCATGGTAAATGCAGTCATTTAAATATAAATAGCGAGAATTTTTCAAAAAATTATTCACCCTAAGTAGGTGCAGCAAGTGCTGTATCGCTGTAGAAAGTCTTTCACCTAAGGTAGGTGCAGCGAGTGCCGTATCTCTGGACACGTGTTTCTGGCTTTCGGCCGTCATCAGCAGAGAGTGTATGTAACTGAAGGGGTCGCTTGAAATGCCGCCAAACGTCTTCACAGGTTTTTGTACCACTCAGTAGGCGCACAGGTGCATCGCCAGTGCTCGTCAGCAAGAGGCTCACGGGAGCCATCATTTAGACATTCAAAAAGAAAAAGGGAGCACACTGCCTTGCATTCAATCGGAAAATGGCCCCAAGGCATCATGGTAAATGCAGTCATTTAAATATAAATAGCGAAAAAATTTCAAAAAATTATTCACCCTAAGTAGGTGCAGCAAGTGCTGTATCGCTGTAGAAAGTCTTTCACCTAAGGTAGGTGCAGTGAGTGCCGTATCTCTGGACACGTGTTTCTGGCTTTCGGCCGTCATCAGCAGAGAGCGTATGTAACTGAAGGGGTCGCTTGAAATGCCGCCAAACGTCTTCACAGGTTTTTGTACCACTCAGTAGGCGCACAGGTGCATCGCCAGTGCTCGTCAGCAAGAGGCTCACGGGAGCCGTCATTTAGACATTCAAAAAGAAAAAGGGAGCACACTGCCTTGCATTCAATCCGAAAATAGCCCCAAGGCATCATGGTAAGTGCAGTCATTTAAATATAAATAGCGAGAATTTTTCAAAAAATTATTCACCCTAAGTAGGTGCAGCAAGTGCTGTATCGCTGTAGAAAGTCTTTCACCTAAGGTAGGTGCAGCGAGTGCCGTATCTCTGGACACGTGTTTCTGGCTTTCGGCCGTCATCAGCAGAGAGCGTATGTAACTGAAGGGGTCGCTTGAAATGCCGCCAAACGTCTTCACAGGTTTTTGTACCACTCAGTAGGCGCACAGGTGCATCGC
The DNA here is from genome assembly GCF_031143425.1 of Pleurodeles waltl. Classification (NCBI taxonomy): domain Eukaryota; kingdom Metazoa; phylum Chordata; class Amphibia; order Caudata; family Salamandridae; genus Pleurodeles; species Pleurodeles waltl. Next base: position 385,123,384 of record NC_090451.1, on the reverse strand, counting down.
CAGTGCTCGTCAGCAAGAGGCTCACGGGAGCCGTCATTTAGACATTCAAAAAAGAAAAAGGGAGCACACTGCCTTGCATTCAATCGGAAAATAGCCCCAAGGCATCATGGTAAATGCAGTCATTTAAATATAAATAGCGAGAATTTTTCAAAAAATTATTCACCCTAAGTAGGTGCAGCAAGTGCTGTATCGCTGTAGAAAGTCTTTCACCTAAGGTAGGTGCAGCGAGTGCCGTATCTCTGGACACGTGTTTCTGGCTTTCGGCCGTCATCAGCAGAGAGCGTATGTAACTGAAGGGGTCGCTTGAAATGCCGCCAAACGTCTTCACAGGTTTTTGTACCACTCAGTAGGCGCACAGGTGCATCGCCAGTGCTCGTCAGCAAGAGGCTCACGGGAGCCATCATTTAGACATTCAAAAAGAAAAAGGGAGCACACTGCCTTGCATTCAATCGGAAAATGGCCCCAAGGCATCATGGTAAATGCAGTCATTTAAATATAAATAGCGAAAAAATTTCAAAAAATTATTCACCCTAAGTAGGTGCAGCAAGTGCTGTATCGCTGTAGAAAGTCTTTCACCTAAGGTAGGTGCAGCGAGTGCCGTATCTCTGGACTCGTGTTTCTGGCTTTCGGCCGTCATCAGCAGAGAGCGTATCTAACTGAAGGGGTCGCTTGAAATGCCGCCAAACGTCTTCACAGGTTTTTGTACCACTCAGTAGGCGCACAGGTGCATCGCCAGTGCTCGTCAGCAAGAGGCTCACGGGAGCCGTCATTTAGACATTCAAAAAGAAAAAGGGAGCACACTGCCTTGCATTCAATCGGAAAATAGCCCCAAGGCATCATGGTAAATGCAGTCATTTAAATATAAATAGCGAGAATTTTTCAAAAAATTATTCACCCTAAGTAGGTGCAGCAAGTGCTGTATCGCTGTAGAAAGTCTTTCACCTAAGGTAGGTGCAGCGAGTGCCGTATCTCTGGACACGTGTTTCTGGCTTTCGGCCGTCATCAGCAGAGAGCGTATGTAACTGAAGGGGTCGCTTGAAATGCCGCCAAACGTCTTCACAGGTTTTTGTACCACTCAGTAGGCGCACAGGTGCATCGCCAGTGCTCGTCAGCAAGAGGCTCAGGGAGCCGTCATTTAGACATTCAAAAAGAAAAAGGGAGCACACTGCCTTGCATTCAATCGGAAAATAGCCCCAAGGCATCATGGTAAATGCAGTCATTTAAATATAAATAGCGAGAATTTTTCAAAAAATTATTCACCCTAAGTAGGTGCAGCAAGTGCTGTATCGCTGTAGAAAGTCTTTCACCTAAGGTAGGTGCAGCGAGTGCCGTATCTCTGGACACGTGTTTCTGGCTTTCGGCCGTCATCAGCAGAGAGCGTATGTAACTGAAGGGGTCGCTTGAAATGCCGCCAAACGTCTTCACAGGTTTTTGTACCACTCAGTAGGCGCACAGGTGCATCGCCAGTGCTCGTCAGCAAGAGGCTCACGGGAGCCGTCATTTAGACATTCAAAAAGAAAAAGGGAGCACACTGCCTTGCATTCAATCGGAAAATAGCCCCAAGGCATCAATGTAAATGCAGTCTTTTAAATATAAATAGCGAGAATTTTTCAAAAAATTATTCACACTAAGTAGGTGCAGCAAGTGCTGTATCGCTGTAGAAAGTCTTTCACCTAAGGTAGGTGCAGCGAGTGCCGTATCTCTGGACACATGTTTCTGGCTTTCGGCCGTCATCAGCAGAGAGCGTATGTAACTGAAGGGGTCGCTTGAAATGCCGCCAAACGTCTTCACAGGTTTTTGTACCACTCAGTAGGCGCACAGGTGCATCGCCAGTGCTCGTCAGCAAGAGGCTCACGGGAGCCGTCATTTAGACATTCAAAAAGAAAAAGGGAGCACACTGCCTTGCATTCAATCGGAAAATAGCCCCAAGGCATCATGGTAAATGCAGTCATTTAAATATAAATAGCGAGAATTTTTCAAAAAATTATTCACCCTAAGTAGGTGCAGCAAGTGCTGTATCGCTGTAGAAAGTCTTTCACCTAAGGTAGGTGCAGCGAGTGCCGTATCTCTGGACACGTGTTTCTGTCTTTCGGCCGTCATCAGCAGAGAGCGTATGTAACTGAAGGGGTCACTTGAAATGCCGCCAAACGTCTTCACATGTTTTTGTACCACTCAGTAGGCGCACAGGTGCATCGCCAGTGCTCGTCAGCAAGAGGCTCACGGGAGCCGTCATTTAGACATTCAAAAAGAAAAAGGGAGCACACTGCCTTGCATTCAATCAGAAAATAGCCCCAAGGCATCATGGTAAATGCAGTCATTTAAATATAAATAGCGAGAATTTTTCAAAAAATTATTCACCCTAAGTAGGTGCAGCAAGTGCTGTATCGCTGTAGAAAGTCTTTCACCTAAGGTAGGTGCAGCGAGTGCCGTATCTCTGGACACGTGTTTCTGGCTTTCGGCCGTCATCAGCAGAGAGCGTATGTAACTGAAGGGGTCGCTTGAAATGCCGCCAAACGTCTTCACAGGTTTTTGTACCACTCAGTAGGCGCACAGGTGCATCGCCAGTGCTCGTCAGCAAGAGGCTCACGGGAGCCGTCATTTAGACATTCAAAAAGAAAAAGGGAGCACACTGCCTTGCATTCAATTGGAAAATAGCCCTAAGGCATCATGGAAAATGCAGTCATTTAAATATAAATAGCGAGAATTTTTCAAAAAATTATTCACCCTAAGTAGGTGCAGCAAGTGCTGTATCGCTGTAGAAAGTCTTTCACCTAAGGTAGGTGCAGCGAGTGCCGTATCTCTGGACACGTGTTTCTGTCTTTCGGCCGTCATCAGCAGAGAGCGTATGTAACTGAAGGGGTCACTTGAAATGCCGCCAAATGTCTTCACAGGTTTTTGTACCACTCAGTAGGCGCACAGGTGCATCGCCAGTGCTCGTCAGCAAGAGGCTCACGGGAGCCGTCATTTAGACATTCAAAAAGAAAAAGGGAGCACACTGCCTTGCATTCAATCGGAAAATAGCCCCAAGGCATCATGGTAAATGCAGTCATTTAAATATAAATAGCGAGAATTTTTCAAAAAATTATTCACCCTAAGTAGGTGCAGCAAGTGCTGTATCGCTGTAGAAAGTCTTTCACCTAAGGTAGGTGCAGCGAGTGCCGTATCTCTGGACACGTGTTTCTGGCTTTCGACCGTCATCAGCAGAGAGAGTATGTAACTGAAGGGGTCGCTTGAAATGCCGCCAAACGTCTTCACAGGTTTTTGTACCACTCAGTAGGCACACAGGTGCATCGCCAGTGCTCGTCAGCAAGAGGCTCACGGGAGCCGTCATTTAGACATTCAAAAAGAAAAAGGGAGCACACTGCCTTGCATTCAATCGGAAAATAGCCCCAAGGCATCATGGTAAATGCAGTCATTTAAATACAAATAGCGAGAATTTTTCAAAAAATTATTCACCCTAAGTAGGTGCAGCAAGTGCTGTAACGCTGTAGAAAGTCTTTCACCTAAGGTAGGTGCAGCGAGTGCCGTATCTCTGGACACGTGTTTCTGGCTTTCGCCCGTCATCAGCAGAGAGCGTATGTAACTGAAGGGGTCGCTTGAAATGCCGCCAAACGTATTCACAGGTTTTTGTACCACTCAGTAGGCGCACAGGTGCATCGCCAGTGCTCGTCAGCAAGAGGCTCACGGGAGCCGTCATTTAGACATTCAAAAAGAAAAAGGGAGCACACTGCCTTGCATTCAATCGGAAAATAGCCCCAAGGCATCATGGTAAATGCAGTCATTTAAATATAAATAGCGAGAATTTTTCAAAAAATTATTCACCCTAAGTAGGTGCAGCAAGTGCTGTATCGCTGTAGAAAGTCTTTCACCTAAGGTAGGTGCAGCGAGTGCCGTATCTCTGGACACGTGTTTCTGGCTTTCGGCCGTCATCAGCAGAGAGCGTATGTAACTGAAGGGGTCGCTTGAAATGCCGCCAAACGTCTTCACAGGTTTTTGTACCACTCAGTAGGCGCACAGGTGCATCGCCAGTGCTCGTCAGCAAGAGGCTCACGGGAGCCGTCATTTAGACATTCAAAAAGAAAAAGGGAGCACACTGCCTTGCATTCAATCGGAAAATAGCCCCAAGGCATCATGGTAAATGCAGTCATTTAAATATAAATAGCGAGAATTTTTCAAAAAATTATTCACCCTAAGTAGGTGCAGCAAGTGCTGTATCGCTGTAGAAAGTCTTTCACCTAAGGTAGGTGCAGCGAGTGCCGTATCTCTGGACACGTGTTTCTGGCTTTCGGCCGTCATCAGCAGAGAGCGTATGTAACTGAAGGGGTCGCTTGAAATGCCGCCAAACGTCTTCACAGGTTTTTGTACCACTCAGTAGGCGCACAGGTGCATCGCCAGTGCTCGTCAGCAAGAGGCTCACGGGAGCCGTCATTTACACATTCAAAATGAAAAAGGGAGCACACTGCCTTGCATTAAATCGGAAAATAGCCCCAAGGCATCATGGTAAATGCAGTCATTTAAATATAAATAGCGAGAATTTTTCAAAAAATTATTCACCCTAAGTAGGTGCAGCAAGTGCTGTATCGCTGTAGAAAGTCTTTCACCTAAGGTAGGTGCAGCGAGTGCCGTATCTCTGGACACGTGTTTCTGGCTTTCGGCCGTCATCAGCAGAGAGCGTATGTAACTGAAGGGGTCGCTTGAAATGCCACCAAACGTCTTCACAGGTTTTTGTACCACTCAGTAGGCGCACAGGTGCATCGCCAGTGCTCGTCAGCAAGAGGCTCACGGGAGCCGTCATTTAGACATTCAAAAAGAAAAAGGGAGCACACTGCCTTGCATTCAATCGGAAAATAGCCCCAAGGCATCATGGTAAATGCAGTCATTTAAATATAAATAGCGAGAATTTTTCAAAAAATTATTCACCCTAAGTAGGTGCAGCAAGTGCTGTATCGCTGTAGAAAGTCTTTCACCTAAGGTAGGTGCAGCGAGTGCCGTATCTCTGGACACGTGTTTCTGGCTTTCGGCCGTCATCAGCAGAGAGCGTATGTAACTGAAGGGGTCGCTTGAAATGCCGCCAAACGTCTTCACAGGTTTTTGTACCACTCAGTAGGCGCACAGGTGCATCGCCAGTGCTCGTCAGCAAGAGGCTCACAGGAGCCGTCATTTAGACATTCAAAAAGAAAAAGGGAGCACACTGCCTTGCATTCAATCGGAAAATAGCCCCAAGGCATCATGGTAAATGCAGTCATTTAAATATAAATAGCGAGAATTTTTCAAAAAATTATTCACCCTAAGTAGGTGCAGCAAGTGCTGTATCGCTGTAGAAAGTCTTTCACCTAAGGTAGGTGCAGCGAGTGTCGTATCTCTGGACACGTGTTTCTGGCTTTCGGCCGTCATCAGCAGAGAGCGTATGTAACTGAAGGGGTCGCTTGAAATGCCGCCAAACGTCTTCACAGGTTTTTGTACCACTCAGTAGGCGCACAGGTGCATCGCCAGTGCTCGTCAGCAAGAGGCTCACAGGAGCCGTCATTTAGACATTCAAAAAGAAAAAGGGAGCACACTGCCTTGCATTCAATCGGAAAATAGCCCCAAGGCATCATGGTAAATGCAGTCATTTAAATATAAATAGCGAGAATTTTTCAAAAAATTATTCACCCTAAGTAGGTGCAGCAAGTGCTGTATCGCTGTAGAAAGTCTTTCACCTAGGGTAGGTGCAGCGAGTGCCGTATCTCTGGACACGTGTTTCTGGCTTTCGGCCGTCATCAGCAGAGAGCGTATGTAACTGAAGGGGTCGCTTGAAATGCCGCCAAACGTCTTCACAGGTTTTTGTACAACTCAGTAGGCGCACAGGTGCATCGCCAGTGCTCGTCAGCAAGAGGCTCACGGGAGCCGTCATTTAGGCATTCAAAAAGAAAAAGGGAGCACACTGCCTTGCATTCAATCGGAAAATAGCCCCAAGGCATCATGGTAAATGCAGTCATTTAAATATAAATAGCGAGAATTTTTCAAAAAATTATTCACCCTAAGTAGGTGCAGCAAGTGCTGTATCGCTGTAGAAAGTCTTTCACCTAAGGTAGGTGCAGCGAGTGCCGTATCTCTGGACACGTGTCTCTGGCTTTCGGCCGTCATCAGCAGAGAGCGTATGTAACTGAAGGGGTCGCTTGAAATGCCGCCAAACGTCTTCACAGGTTTTTGTACAACTCAGTAGGCGCACAGGTGCATCGCCAGTGCTCGTCAGCAAGAGGCTCACGGGAGCCGTCATTTAGACATTCAAAAAGAAAAAGGGAGCACACTGCCTTGCATTCAATCGGAAAATAGCCCCAAGGCATCATGGTAAATGCAGTCATTTAAATATAAATAGCGAGAATTTTTCAAAAAATTATTCACCCTAAGTAGGTGCAGCAAGTGCTGTATCGCTGTAGAAAGTCTTTCACCTAAGGTAGGTGCAGCGAGTGCCGTATCTCTGGACACGTGTTTCTGGCTTTCGACCGTCATCAGCAGAGAGCGTATGTAACTGAAGGGGTCGCTTGAAATGCCGCCAAACGTCTTCACAGGTTTTTGTACCACTCAGTAGGTGCACAGGTGCATCGCCAGTGCTCATCAGCAAGAGGCTCACGGGAGCCGTCATTTAGACATTCAAAAAGAAAAAGGGAGCACACTGCTTTGCATTCAATCGGAAAATAGCCACAAGGCATCATGGTAAATGCAATCATTTAAATATAAATAGCGAGAATTTTTCAAAAAATTATTCACCCTAAGTAGGTGCAGCAAGTGCTGTATCGCTGTAGAAAGTCTTTTACCTAAGGTAGGTGCAGCGAGTGCCGTATCTCTGGACACGTGTTTCTGGCTTTCGGCCGTCATCAGCAGAGAGCGTATGTAACTGAAGGGGTCGCTTGAAATGCCGCCAAACGTCTTCACAGGTTTTTGTACCACTCAGTAGGCGCACAGGTGCATCGCCAGTGCTCGTCAGCAAGAGGCTCACGGGAGCCGTCATTTAGACATTCAAAAAGAAAAAGGGAGCACACTGCCTTGCATTCAATCGGAAAATAGCCCCAAGGCATCATGGTAAATGCAGTCATTTAAATATAAATAGCAAGAATTTTTCAAAAAATTATTCACCCTAAGTAGGTGCAGCAAGTGCTGTATCGCTGTAGAAAGTCTTTCACCTAAGGTAGGTGCAGCGAGTGCCGTATCTCTGGACACGTGTTTCTGGCTTTCGACCGTCATCAGCAGAGAGCGTATGTAACTGAAGGGGTCGCTTGAAATGCCGCCAAACGTCTTCACAGGTTTTTGTACCACTCAGTAGGCGCACAGGTGCATCGCCAGTGCTCGTCAGCAAGAGGCTCACGGGAGCCGTCATTTAGACATTCAAAAAGAAAAAGGGAGCACACTGCCTTGCATTCAATCGGAAAATAGCCCCAAGGCATCATGGTAAATGCAGTCATTTAAATATAAATAGCGAGAATTTTTCAAAAAATTATTCACCCTAAGTAGGTGCAGCAAGTGCTGTATCGCTGTAGAAAGTCTTTCACCTAAGGTAGGTGCAGCGAGTGCCGTATCTCTGGACACGTGTTTCTGGCTTTCGGCCGTCATCAGCAGAGAGCGTATGTAACTGAAGGGGTCGCTTGAAATGCCGCCAAACGTCTTCACAGGTTTTTGTACCACTCAGTAGGCGCACAGGTGCATCGCCAGTGCTCGTCAGCAAGAGGCTCACGGGAGCCGTCATTTAGACATTCAAAAAGAAAAAGGGAGCACACTGCCTTGCATTCAATCGGAAAATAGCCCCAAGGCATCATGGAAAATGCAGTCATTTAAATATAAATAGCGAGAATTTTTCAAAAAATTATTCACCCTAAGTAGGTGCAGCAAGTGCTGTATCGCTGTAGAAAGTCTTTCACCTAAGGTAGGTGCAGCGAGTGCCGTATCTCTGGACACGTGTTTCTGGCTTTCGGCCGTCATCAGCAGAGAGCGTATGTAACTGAAGGGGTCGCTTGAAATGCCGCCAAACGTCTTCACAGGTTTTTGTACCACTCAGTAGGCGCACAGGTGCATCGCCAGTGCTCGTCAGCAAGAGGCTCACAGGAGCCGTCATTTAGACATTCAAAAAGAAAAAGGGAGCACACTGCCTTGCATTCAATCGGAAAATAGCCCCAAGGCATCATGGTAAATGCAGTCATTTAAATATAAATAGCGAGAATTTTTCAAAAAATTATTCACCCTAAGTAGGTGCAGCAAGTGCTGTATCGCTGTAGAAAGTCTTTCACCTAAGGTAGGTGCAGCGAGTGTCGTATCTCTGGACACGTGTTTCTGGCTTTCGGCCGTCATCAGCAGAGAGCGTATGTAACTGAAGGGGTCGCTTGAAATGCCGCCAAACGTCTTCACAGGTTTTTGTACCACTCAGTAGGCGCACAGGTGCATCGCCAGTGCTCGTCAGCAAGAGGCTCACAGGAGCCGTCATTTAGACATTCAAAAAGAAAAAGGGAGCACACTGCCTTGCATTCAATCGGAAAATAGCCCCAAGGCATCATGGTAAATGCAGTCATTTAAATATAAATAGCGAGAATTTTTCAAAAAATTATTCACCCTAAGTAGGTGCAGCAAGTGCTGTATCGCTGTAGAAAGTCTTTCACCTAGGGTAGGTGCAGCGAGTGCCGTATCTCTGGACACGTGTTTCTGGCTTTCGGCCGTCATCAGCAGAGAGCGTATGTAACTGAAGGGGTCGCTTGAAATGCCGCCAAACGTCTTCACAGGTTTTTGTACAACTCAGTAGGCGCACAGGTGCATCGCCAGTGCTCGTCAGCAAGAGGCTCACGGGAGCCGTCATTTAGGCATTCAAAAAGAAAAAGGGAGCACACTGCCTTGCATTCAATCGGAAAATAGCCCCAAGGCATCATGGTAAATGCAGTCATTTAAATATAAATAGCGAGAATTTTTCAAAAAATTATTCACCCTAAGTAGGTGCAGCAAGTGCTGTATCGCTGTAGAAAGTCTTTCACCTAAGGTAGGTGCAGCGAGTGCCGTATCTCTGGACACGTGTCTCTGGCTTTCGGCCGTCATCAGCAGAGAGCGTATGTAACTGAAGGGGTCGCTTGAAATGCCGCCAAACGTCTTCACAGGTTTTTGTACAACTCAGTAGGCGCACAGGTGCATCGCCAGTGCTCGTCAGCAAGAGGCTCACGGGAGCCGTCATTTAGACATTCAAAAAGAAAAAGGGAGCACACTGCCTTGCATTCAATCGGAAAATAGCCCCAAGGCATCATGGTAAATGCAGTCATTTAAATATAAATAGCGAGAATTTTTCAAAAAATTATTCACCCTAAGTAGGTGCAGCAAGTGCTGTATCGCTGTAGAAAGTCTTTCACCTAAGGTAGGTGCAGCGAGTGCCGTATCTCTGGACACGTGTTTCTGGCTTTCGACCGTCATCAGCAGAGAGCGTATGTAACTGAAGGGGTCGCTTGAAATGCCGCCAAACGTCTTCACAGGTTTTTGTACCACTCAGTAGGTGCACAGGTGCATCGCCAGTGCTCATCAGCAAGAGGCTCACGGGAGCCGTCATTTAGACATTCAAAAAGAAAAAGGGAGCACACTGCTTTGCATTCAATCGGAAAATAGCCACAAGGCATCATGGTAAATGCAATCATTTAAATATAAATAGCGAGAATTTTTCAAAAAATTATTCACCCTAAGTAGGTGCAGCAAGTGCTGTATCGCTGTAGAAAGTCTTTTACCTAAGGTAGGTGCAGCGAGTGCCGTATCTCTGGACACGTGTTTCTGGCTTTCGGCCGTCATCAGCAGAGAGCGTATGTAACTGAAGGGGTCGCTTGAAATGCCGCCAAACGTCTTCACAGGTTTTTGTACCACTCAGTAGGCGCACAGGTGCATCGCCAGTGCTCGTCAGCAAGAGGCTCACGGGAGCCGTCATTTAGACATTCAAAAAGAAAAAGGGAGCACACTGCCTTGCATTCAATCGGAAAATAGCCCCAAGGCATCATGGTAAATGCAGTCATTTAAATATAAATAGCAAGAATTTTTCAAAAAATTATTCACCCTAAGTAGGTGCAGCAAGTGCTGTATCGCTGTAGAAAGTCTTTCACCTAAGGTAGGTGCAGCGAGTGCCGTATCTCTGGACACGTGTTTCTGGCTTTCGACCGTCATCAGCAGAGAGCGTATGTAACTGAAGGGGTCGCTTGAAATGCCGCCAAACGTCTTCACAGGTTTTTGTACCACTCAGTAGGCGCACAGGTGCATCGCCAGTGCTCGTCAGCAAGAGGCTCACGGGAGCCGTCATTTAGACATTCAAAAAAGAAAAAGGGAGCACACTGCCTTGCATTCAATCGGAAAATAGCCCCAAGGCATCATGGTAAATGCAGTCATTTAAATATAAATAGCGAGAATTTTTCAAAAAATTATTCACCCTAAGTAGGTGCAGCAAGTGCTGTATCGCTGTAGAAAGTCTTTCACCTAAGGTAGGTGCAGCGAGTGCCGTATCTCTGGACACGTGTTTCTGGCTTTCGGCCGTCATCAGCAGAGAGCGTATGTAACTGAAGGGGTCGCTTGAAATGCCGCCAAACGTCTTCACAGGTTTTTGTACCACTCAGTAGGCGCACAGGTGCATCGCCAGTGCTCGTCAGCAAGAGGCTCACGGGAGCCGTCATTTAGACATTCAAAAAGAAAAAGGGAGCACACTGCCTTGCATTCAATCGGAAAATAGCCCCAAGGCATCATGGAAAATGCAGTCATTTAAATATAAATAGCGAGAATTTTTCAAAAAATTATTCACCCTAAGTAGGTGCAGCAAGTGCTGTATCGCTGTAGAAAGTCTTTCACCTAAGGTAGGTGCAGCGAGTGCCGTATCTCTGGACACGTGTTTCTGGCTTTCGGCCGTCATCAGCAGAGAGCGTATGTAACTGAAGGGGTCGCTTGAAATGCCGCCAAACGTCTTCACAGGTTTTTGTACCACTCAGTAGGCGCACAGGTGCATCGCCAGTGCTCGTCAGCAAGAGGCTCACAGGAGCCGTCATTTAGACATTCAAAAAGAAAAAGGGAGCACACTGCCTTGCATTCAATCGGAAAATAGCCCCAAGGCATCATGGTAAATGCAGTCATTTAAATATAAATAGCGAGAATTTTTCAAAAAATTATTCACCCTAAGTAGGTGCAGCAAGTGCTGTATCGCTGTAGAAAGTCTTTCACCTAAGGTAGGTGCAGCGAGTGTCGTATCTCTGGACACGTGTTTCTGGCTTTCGGCCGTCATCAGCAGAGAGCGTATGTAACTGAAGGGGTCGCTTGAAATGCCGCCAAACGTCTTCACAGGTTTTTGTACCACTCAGTAGGCGCACAGGTGCATCGCCAGTGCTCGTCAGCAAGAGGCTCACAGGAGCCGTCATTTAGACATTCAAAAAGAAAAAGGGAGCACACTGCCTTGCATTCAATCGGAAAATAGCCCCAAGGCATCATGGTAAATGCAGTCATTTAAATATAAATAGCGAGAATTTTTCAAAAAATTATTCACCCTAAGTAGGTGCAGCAAGTGCTGTATCGCTGTAGAAAGTCTTTCACCTAGGGTAGGTGCAGCGAGTGCCGTATCTCTGGACACGTGTTTCTGGCTTTCGGCCGTCATCAGCAGAGAGCGTATGTAACTGAAGGGGTCGCTTGAAATGCCGCCAAACGTCTTCACAGGTTTTTGTACAACTCAGTAGGCGCACAGGTGCATCGCCAGTGCTCGTCAGCAAGAGGCTCACGGGAGCCGTCATTTAGGCATTCAAAAAGAAAAAGGGAGCACACTGCCTTGCATTCAATCGGAAAATAGCCCCAAGGCATCATGGTAAATGCAGTCATTTAAATATAAATAGCGAGAATTTTTCAAAAAATTATTCACCCTAAGTAGGTGCAGCAAGTGCTGTATCGCTGTAGAAAGTCTTTCACCTAAGGTAGGTGCAGCGAGTGCCGTATCTCTGGACACGTGTCTCTGGCTTTCGGCCGTCATCAGCAGAGAGCGTATGTAACTGAAGGGGTCGCTTGAAATGCCGCCAAACGTCTTCACAGGTTTTTGTACAACTCAGTAGGCGCACAGGTGCATCGCCAGTGCTCGTCAGCAAGAGGCTCACGGGAGCCGTCATTTAGACATTCAAAAAGAAAAAGGGAGCACACTGCCTTGCATTCAATCGGAAAATAGCCCCAAGGCATCATGGTAAATGCAGTCATTTAAATATAAATAGCGAGAATTTTTCAAAAAATTATTCACCCTAAGTAGGTGCAGCAAGTGCTGTATCGCTGTAGAAAGTCTTTCACCTAAGGTAGGTGCAGCGAGTGCCGTATCTCTGGACACGTGTTTCTGGCTTTCGACCGTCATCAGCAGAGAGCGTATGTAACTGAAGGGGTCGCTTGAAATGCCGCCAAACGTCTTCACAGGTTTTTGTACCACTCAGTAGGTGCACAGGTGCATCGCCAGTGCTCATCAGCAAGAGGCTCACGGGAGCCGTCATTTAGACATTCAAAAAGAAAAAGGGAGCACACTGCTTTGCATTCAATCGGAAAATAGCCACAAGGCATCATGGTAAATGCAATCATTTAAATATAAATAGCGAGAATTTTTCAAAAAATTATTCACCCTAAGTAGGTGCAGCAAGTGCTGTATCGCTGTAGAAAGTCTTTTACCTAAGGTAGGTGCAGCGAGTGCCGTATCTCTGGACACGTGTTTCTGGCTTTCGGCCGTCATCAGCAGAGAGCGTATGTAACTGAAGGGGTCGCTTGAAATGCCGCCAAACGTCTTCACAGGTTTTTGTACCACTCAGTAGGCGCACAGGTGCATCGCCAGTGCTCGTCAGCAAGAGGCTCACGGGAGCCGTCATTTAGACATTCAAAAAGAAAAAGGGAGCACACTGCCTTGCATTCAATCGGAAAATAGCCCCAAGGCATCATGGTAAATGCAGTCATTTAAATATAAATAGCAAGAATTTTTCAAAAAATTATTCACCCTAAGTAGGTGCAGCAAGTGCTGTATCGCTGTAGAAAGTCTTTCACCTAAGGTAGGTGCAGCGAGTGCCGTATCTCTGGACACGTGTTTCTGGCTTTCGACCGTCATCAGCAGAGAGCGTATGTAACTGAAGGGGTCGCTTGAAATGCCGCCAAACGTCTTCACAGGTTTTTGTACCACTCAGTAGGCGCACAGGTGCATCGCCAGTGCTCGTCAGCAAGAGGCTCACGGGAGCCGTCATTTAGACATTCAAAAAAGAAAAAGGGAGCACACTGCCTTGCATTCAATCGGAAAATAGCCCCAAGGCATCATGGTAAATGCAGTCATTTAAATATAAATAGCGAGAATTTTTCAAAAAATTATTCACCCTAAGTAGGTGCAGCAAGTGCTGTATCGCTGTAGAAAGTCTTTCACCTAAGGTAGGTGCAGCGAGTGCCGTATCTCTGGACACGTGTTTCTGGCTTTCGGCCGTCATCAGCAGAGAGCGTATGTAACTGAAGGGGTCGCTTGAAATGCCGCCAAACGTCTTCACAGGTTTTTGTACCACTCAGTAGGCGCACAGGTGCATCGCCAGTGCTCGTCAGCAAGAGGCTCACGGGAGCCATCATTTAGACATTCAAAAAGAAAAAGGGAGCACACTGCCTTGCATTCAATCGGAAAATGGCCCCAAGGCATCATGGTAAATGCAGTCATTTAAATATAAATAGCGAAAAAATTTCAAAAAATTATTCACCCTAAGTAGGTGCAGCAAGTGCTGTATCGCTGTAGAAAGTCTTTCACCTAAGGTAGGTGCAGCGAGTGCCGTATCTCTGGACACGTGTTTCTGGCTTTCGGCCGTCATCAGCAGAGAGCGTATGTAACTGAAGGGGTCGCTTGAAATGCCGCCAAACGTCTTCACAGGTTTTTGTACCACTCAGTAGGCGCACAGGTGCATCGCCAGTGCTCGTCAGCAAGAGGCTCACGGGAGCCGTCATTTAGACATTCAAAAAGAAAAAGGGAGCACACTGCCTTGCATTCAATCGGAAAATAGCCCCAAGGCATCATGGTAAATGCAGTCATTTAAATATAAATAGCGAGAATTTTTCAAAAAATTATTCACCCTAAGTAGGTGCAGCAAGTGCTGTATCGCTGTAGAAAGTCTTTCACCTAAGGTAGGTGCAGCGAGTGCCGTATCTCTGGACACGTGTTTCTGGCTTTCGGCCGTCATCAGCAGAGAGCGTATGTAACTGAAGGGGTCGCTTGAAATGCCGCCAAACGTCTTCACAGGTTTTTGTACCACTCAGTAGGCGCACAGGTGCATCGCCAGTGCTCGTCAGCAAGAGGCTCAGGGAGCCGTCATTTAGACATTCAAAAAGAAAAAGGGAGCACACTGCCTTGCATTCAATCGGAAAATAGCCCCAAGGCATCATGGTAAATGCAGTCATTTAAATATAAATAGCGAGAATTTTTCAAAAAATTATTCACCCTAAGTAGGTGCAGCAAGTGCTGTATCGCTGTAGAAAGTCTTTCACCTAAGGTAGGTGCAGCGAGTGCCGTATCTCTGGACACGTGTTTCTGGCTTTCGGCCGTCATCAGCAGAGAGCGTATGTAACTGAAGGGGTCGCTTGAAATGCCGCCAAACGTCTTCACAGGTTTTTGTACCACTCAGTAGGCGCACAGGTGCATCGCCAGTGCTCGTCAGCAAGAGGCTCACGGGAGCCGTCATTTACACATTCAAAAAGAAAAAGGGAGCACACTGCCTTGCATTCAATCGGAAAATAGCCCCAAGGCATCAATGTAAATGCAGTCTTTTAAATATAAATAGCGAGAATTTTTCAAAAAATTATTCACACTAAGTAGGTGCAGCAAGTGCTGTATCGCTGTAGAAAGTCTTTCACCTAAGGTAGGTGCAGCGAGTGCCGTATCTCTGGACACATGTTTCTGGCTTTCGGCCGTCATCAGCAGAGAGCGTATGTAACTGAAGGGGTCGCTTGAAATGCCGCCAAACGTCTTCACAGGTTTTTGTACCACTCAGTAGGCGCACAGGTGCATCGCCAGTGCTCGTCAGCAAGAGGCTCACGGGAGCCGTCATTTAGACATTCAAAAAGAAAAAGGGAGCACACTGCCTTGCATTCAATCGGAAAATAGCCCCAAGGCATCATGGTAAATGCAGTCATTTAAATATAAATAGCGAGAATTTTTCAAAAAATTATTCACCCTAAGTAGGTGCAGCAAGTGCTGTATCGCTGTAGAAAGTCTTTCACCTAAGGTAGGTGCAGCGAGTGCCGTATCTCTGGACACGTGTTTCTGTCTTTCGGCCGTCATCAGCAGAGAGCGTATGTAACTGAAGGGGTCACTTGAAATGCCGCCAAACGTCTTCACATGTTTTTGTACCACTCAGTAGGCGCACAGGTGCATCGCCAGTGCTCGTCAGCAAGAGGCTCACGGGAGCCGTCATTTAGACATTCAAAAAGAAAAAGGGAGCTCACTGCCTTGCATTCAATCAGAAAATAGCCCCAAGGCATCATGGTAAATGCAGTCATTTAAATATAAATAGCGAGAATTATTCAAAAAATTATTCACCCTAAGTAGGTGCAGCAAGTGCTGTATCGCTGTAGAAAGTCTTTCACCTAAGGTAGGTGCAGCGAGTGCCGTATCTCTGGACACGTGTTTCTGGCTTTCGGCTGTCATCAGCAGAGAGCGTATGTAACTGAAGGGGTCGCTTGAAATGCCGCCAAACGTCTTCACAGGTTTTTGTACCACTCAGTAGGCGCACAGGTGCATCGCCAGTGCTCGTCAGCAAGAGGCTCACGGGAGCCGTCATTTAGACATTCAAAAAGAAAAAGGGAGCACACTGCCTTGCATTCAATCGGAAAATAGCCCCAAGGCATCATGGTAAATGCAGTCATTTAAATATAAATAGCGAGAATTTTTCAAAAAATTATTCACCCTAAGTAGGTGCAGCAAGTGCTGTATCGCTGTAGAAAGTCTTTCACCTAAGGTAGGTGCAGCGAGTGCCGTATCTCTGGACACGTGTTTCTGGCTTTCGGCCGTCATCAGCAGAGAGCGTATGTAACTGAAGGGGTCGCTTGAAATGCCGCCAAACGTCTTGACAGGTTTTTGTACCACTCAGTAGGCGCACAGGTGCATCGCCAGTGCTCGTCAGCAAGAGGCTCACAGGAGCCGTCATTTAGACATTCAAAAAGAAAAAGGGAGCACACTGCCTTGCATTCAATCGGAAAATAGCCCCAAGGCATCATGGTAAATGCAGTCATTTAAATATAAATAGCAAGAATTTTTCAAAAAATTATTCACCCTAAGTAGGTGCAGCAAGTGCTGTATTGCTGTAGAAAGTCTTTCACCTAAGGTAGGTGCCGCGAGTGCCGTATCTCTGGACACGTGTTTCTGGCTTTCGGCCATCATCAGCAGAGAGCGTATGTAACTGAAGGGGTCGCTTGAAATGCCGCCAAACGTCTTCACAGGTTTTTGTACCACTCAGTAGGCGCACAGGTGCATCGCCAGTGCTCGTCAGCAAGAGGCTCACAGGAGCCGTCATTTAGACATTCAAAAAGAAAAAGGGAGCACACTGCCTTGCATTCAATCGGAAAATAGCCCCAAGGCATCATGGTAAATGCAGTCATTTAAATATAAATAGTGAGAATTTTTCAAAAAATTATTCACCCTAAGTAGGTGCAGCAAGTGCTGTATCGCTGTAGAAAGTCTTTCACCTAAGGTAGGTGCAGCGAGTGCCGTATCTCTGGACACGTGTTTCTGTCTTTCGGCCGTCATCAGCAGAGAGCGTATGTAACTGAAGGGGTCACTTGAAATGCCGCCAAACGTCTTCACATGTTTTTGTACCACTCAGTAGGCGCACAGGTGCATCGCCAGTGCTCGTCAGCAAGAGGCTCACGGGAGCCGTCATTTAGACATTCAAAAAGAAAAAGGGAGCTCACTGCCTTGCATTCAATCAGAAAATAGCCCCAAGGCATCATGGTAAATGCAGTCATTTAAATATAAATAGCGAGAATTATTCAAAA
The DNA here is from genome assembly GCF_031143425.1 of Pleurodeles waltl. Lineage (NCBI taxonomy): Eukaryota > Metazoa > Chordata > Amphibia > Caudata > Salamandridae > Pleurodeles > Pleurodeles waltl. The sequence continues at coordinate 385,106,395 of NC_090451.1, read as the reverse complement.
AATTATTCACCCTAAGTAGGTGCAGCAAGTGCTGTATCGCTGTAGAAAGTCTTTCACCTAAGGTAGGTGCAGCGAGTGCCGTATCTCTGGACACGTGTTTCTGGCATTCGGCTGTCATCAGCAGAGAGCGTATGTAACTGAAGGGGTCGCTTGAAATGCCGCCAAACGTCTTCACAGGTTTTTGTACCACTCAGTAGGCGCACAGGTGCATCGCCAGTGCTCGTCAGCAAGAGGCTCACGGGAGCCGTCATTTAGACATTCAAAAAGAAAAAGGGAGCACACTGCCTTGCATTCAATCGGAAAATAGCCCCAAGGCATCATGGTAAATGCAGTCATTTAAATATAAATAGCGAGAATTTTTCAAAAAATTATTCACCCTAAGTAGGTGCAGCAAGTGCTGTATCGCTGTAGAAAGTCTTTCACCTAAGGTAGGTGCAGCGACTGCCGTATCTCTGGACACGTGTTTCTGGCTTTCGGCCGTCATCAGCAGAGAGCGTATGTAACTGAAGGGGTCGCTTGAAATGCCGCCAAACGTCTTCACAGGTTTTTGTACCACTCAGTAGGTGCACAGGTGCATCGCCAGTGCTCGTCAGCAAGAGGCTCACGGGAGCCGTCATTTACACATTCAAAATGAAAAAGGGAGCACACTGCCTTGCATTCAATCGGAAAATAGCCCCAAGGCATCATGGTAAATGCAGTCATTTAAATATAAATAGCGAGAATTTTTCAAAAAATTATTCAACCTAAGTAGGTGCAGCAAGTGCTGTATCGCTGTAGAAAGTCTTTCACCTAAGGTAGGTGCAGCGAGTGCCGTATCTCTGGACACGTGTTTCTGGCTTTCGGCCGTCATCAGCAGAGAGCGTATGTAACTGAAGGGGTCGCTTGAAATGCCACCAAACGTCTTCACAGGTTTTTGTACCACTCAGTAGGCGCACAGGTGCATCGCCAGTGCTCGTCAGCAAGAGGCTCACGGGAGCCGTCATTTAGACATTCAAAAAGAAAAAGGGAGCACACTGCCTTGCATTCAATCGGAAAATAGCCCCAAGGCATCATGGTAAATGCAGTCATTTAAATATAAATAGCGAGAATTTTTCAAAAAATTATTCACCCTAAGTAGGTGCAGCAAGTGCTGTATCGCTGTAGAAAGTCTTTCACCTAAGGTAGGTGCAGCGAGTGCCGTATCCCTGGACACGTGTTTCTGGCTTTCGGCCGTCATCAGCAGAGAGCGTATGTAACTGAAGGGGTCGCTTGAAATGCCGCCAAACGTCTTCACAGGTTTTTGTACCACTCAGTAGGCGCACAGGTGCATCGCCAGTGCTCGTCAGCAAGAGGCTCACGGGAGCCGTCATTTAGACATTCAAAAAGAAAAAGGGAGCACACTGCCTTGCATTCAATCGGAAAATAGCCCCAAGGCCTCATGGTAAATGCAGTCATTTAAATATAAATAGCGAGAATTTTTAAAAAAATTATTCACCCTAAGTAGGTGCAGCAAGTGCTGTATCGCTGTAGAAAGTCTTTCACCTAAGGTAGGTGCAGCGAGTGCCGTATCTCTGGACACGTGTTTCTGGCTTTCGGCCGTCATCAGCAGAGAGCGTATGTAACTGAAGGGGTCGCTTGAAATGCCGCCAAACGTCTTCACAGGTTTTTGTACCACTCAGTAGGCGCACAGGTGCATCGCCAGTGCTCGTCAGCAAGAGGCTCACGGGAGCCGTCATTTAGACATTCAAAAAGAAAAAGGGAGCACACTGCCTTGCATTCAATCGGAAAATAGCCCCAAGGCATCATGGTAAATGCAGTCATTTAAATATAAATAGCGAGAATTTTTCAAAAAATTATTCACCCTAAGTAGGTGCAGCAAGTGCTGTATCGCTGTAGAAAGTCTTTCACCTAAGGTAGGTGCAGCGAGTGCCGTATCTCTGGACACGTGTTTCTGGCTTTCGTCCGTCATCAGCAGAGAGCGTATGTAACTGAAGGGGTCGCTTGAAATGCCGCCAAACGTCTTCACAGGTTTTTGTACCACTCAGTAGGCGCACAGGTGCATCGCCAGTGCTCGTCAGCAAGAGGCTCACGGGAGCCATCATTTAGACATTCAAAAAGAAAAAGGGAGCACACTGCCTTGCATTCAATCGGAAAATGGCCCCAAGGCATCATGGTAAATGCAGTCATTTAAATATAAATAGCGAGAATTTTTAAAAAAATTATTCACCCTAAGTAGGTGCAGCAAGTGCTGTATCGCTGTAGAAAGTCTTTCACCTAAGGTAGGTGCAGCGAGTGCCGTATCTCTGGACACGTGTTTCTGGCTTTCGGCCGTCATCAGCAGAGAGCGTATGTAACTGAAGGGGTCGCTTGAAATGCCGCCAAACATCTTCACAGGTTTTTGTACCACTCAGTAGGCGCACAGGTGCATCGCCAGTGCTCGTCAGCAAGAGGCTCACAGGAGCCGTCATTTAGACATTCAAAAAGAAAAAGGGAGCACACTGCCTTGCATTCAATCGGAAAATAGCCCCAAGGCATCATGGTAAATGCAGTCATTTAAATATAAATAGCAAGAATTTTTCAAAAAATTATTCACCCTAAGTAGGTGCAGCAAGTGCTGTATCGCTGTAGAAAGTCTTTCACCTAAGGTAGGTGCAGCGAGTGCCGTATCTCTGGACACGTGTTTCTGGCTTTCGGCAGTCATCAGCAGAGAGCGTATGTAACTGAAGGGGTCGCTTGAAATGCCGCCAAACGTCTTCACAGGTTTTTGTACCACTCAGTAGGCGCACAGGTGCATCGCCAGTGCTCGTCAGCAAGAGGCTCACGGGAGCCGTCATTTAGACATTCAAAAAGAAAAAGGGAGCACACTGCCTTGCATTCAATCGGAAAATAGCCCCAAGGCATCATGGTAAATGCAGTCATTTAAATATAAATAGCGAGAATTTTGATGGTGATGCACCTGTTCGCCTACTGAGTGGTACAAAAACCTGTGAAGACGTTCGGCGGCATTTCAAGCAACCCCTTCAGATATATTTTCTCTCTGCTGATGACGGCCGAAAGCCAGAAACACGTGTCCAGAGATACAGCACTTGCTGCACCTACTTAAGGTGAAAGACTTTTTGAAAAATTTCTCTATCTTTAAATCAAATGACTGCATTTACCATGATGCATTGGGGCTATTTTATGCTGGAGTGTGAGGAAGTGTGCTCCCTTTTTTTGTGTGTCTACTTGACGGCTCCCGTGAGCCTACGAGCTGACGAGCTCTGGTGATGCACCTGTTCGCCTACTGAGTGGTACAAAAACCTGTGAAGACGTTCGGCGGCATTTCAAGCAACCCCTTCAGATATATTTTCTCTCTGCTGATGACGGCCGAAAGCCAGAAACACGTGTCCAGAGATACGGCACTTGCTGCACCTACTTAAGGTGAAAGACTTTTTGAAAAATTTCTCTATCTTTAAATCAAATGACTGCATTTACCATGATGCATTGGGGCTATTTTATGCTGGAGTGTGAGGCAGTGTGCTCCCTTTTTTTGTGTGTCTAATTGACGGCTCCCGTGAGCCTACGAGCTGATGAGCTCTGGTGATGCACCTGCTCGCCTACTGAGTGGTACAAAAACCTGTGAAGACGTTCGGCGGCATTTCAAGCAACCCCTTCAGATATATTTTCTCTCTGCTGATGACGGCCGAAAGCCAGAAACACGTGTCCAGAGATACAGCACTTGCTGCACCTACTTAAGGTGAAAGACTTTTTGAAAAATTTCTCTATCTTTAAATCAAATGACTGCATTTACCATGATGCATTGGGGCTATTTTATGCTGGAGTGTGAGGCAGTGTGCTCCCTTTTTTTGTGTGTCTAATTGACGGCTCCAGTGAGCCTACGAGCTGACTAGCTCTGGTGATGCACCTGTTCGCCTACTGAGTGGTACAAAAACCTGTGAAGACGTTCGGCGGCATTTCAAGCAACCCCTTCAGATATATTTTCTCTCTGCTGATGACGGCCGAAAGCCAGAAACACGTGTCCAGAGATACGGCACTTGCTGCACCTACTTAAGGTGAAAGACTTTTTGAAAAATTTCTCTATCTTTAAATCAAATGACTGCATTTACCATGATGCATTGGGGCTATTTTATGCTGGAGTGTGAGGCAGTGTGCTCCCTTTTTTTGTGTGTCTAATTGACGGCTCCCGTGAGCCTACGAGCTGACGAGCTCTGGTGATGCACCTGTTCGCCTACTGAGTGGTACAAAAACCTGTGAAGACGTTCGGCGCATTTCAAGCAACCCCTTCAGATATATTTTCTCTCTGCTGATGACGGCCGAAAGCCAGAAACACGTGTCCAGAGATACGGCACTTGCTGCACCTACTTAAGGTGAAAGACTTTTTGAAAAATGTCTCTATCTTTAAATCAAATGACTGCATTTACCATGATGCATTGGGGCTATTTTATGCTGGAGTGTGAGGCAGTGTGCTCCCTTTTTTTGTGTGTCTAATTGACGGCTCCCGTGAGCCTACGAGCTGACGAGCTCTGGTGATGCACCTGTTCGCCTACTGAGTGGTACAAAAACCTGTGAAGACGTTCGGCGGCATTTCAAGCAACCCCTTCAGATATATTTTCTCTCTGCTGATGACGGCCGAAAGCCAGAAACACGTGTCCAGAGATACGGCACTTGCTGCACCTACTTAAGGTGAAAGACTTTTTGAAAAATTTCTCTATCTTTAAATCAAATGACTGCATTTACCATGATGCATTGGGGCTATTTTATGCTGGAGTGTGAGGCAGTGTGCTCCCTTTTTTTGTGTGTCTAATTGACGGCTCCCGTGAGCCTACGAGCTGACGAGCTCTGGTGATGCACCTGTTCGCCTACTGAGTGGTACAAAAACCTGTGAAGACGTTCGGCGGCATTTCAAGCAACCCCTTCAGATATATTTTCTCTCTGCTGATGACGGCCGAAAGCCAGAAACACGTGTCCAGAGATACGGCACTTGCTGCACCTACTTAAGGTGAAAGACTTTTTGAAAAATTTCTCTATCTTTAAATCAAATGACTGCATTTACCATGATGCATTGGGGCTATTTTATGCTGGAGTGTGAGGCAGTGTGCTCCCTTTTTTTTGTGTGTCTAATTGACGGCTCCCGTGAGCCTACGAGCTGACGAGCTCTGGTGATGCACCTGTTCGCCTACTGAGTGGTACAAAAACCTGTGAAGACGTTCGGCGGCATTTCAAGCAACCCCTTCAGATATATTTTCTCTCTGCTGATGACGGGCGAAAGCCAGAAACACGTGTCCAGAGATACGGCACTTGCTGCAGCTACTTAAGGTGAAAGACTTTTTGAAAAATTTCTCTATCTTTAAATCAAATGACTGCATTTACCATGATGCATTGGGGCTATTTTATGCTGGAGTGTGAGGCAGTGTGCTCCCTTTTTTTGTGTGTCTAATTGACGGCTCCCGTGAGCCTACGAGCTGACGAGCTCTGGTGATGCACTTGTTCGCCTACTGAGTGGTACAAAAACCTGTGAAGACGTTCGGCGGCATTTCAAGCAACCCCTTCAGATATATTTTCTCTCTGCTGATGACGGCCGAAAGCCAGAAACACGTGTCCAGAGATACGGCACTTGCTGCACCTACTTAAGGTGAAAGACTTTTTGAAAAATGTCTCTATCTTTAAATCAAATGACTGCATTTACCATGATGCATTGGGGCTATTTTATGCTGGAGTGTGAGGCAGTGTGCTCCCTTTTTTTGTGTGTCTAATTGACGGCTCCCGTGAGCCTACGAGCTGACGAGCTCTGGTGATGCACCTGTTCGCCTACTGAGTGGAACAAAAACCTGTGAAGACGTTCGGCGGCATTTCAAGCAACCCCTTCAGATATATTTTCTCTCTGCTGATGACGGCCGAAAGCCAGAAACACGTGTCCAGAGATACAGCACTTGCTGCACCTACTTAAGGTGAAAGACTTTTTGAAAAATTTCTCTATCTTTAAATCAAATGACTGCATTTACCATGATGCATTGGGGCTATTTTATGCTGGAGTGTGAGGCAGTGTGCTCCCTTTTTTTGTGTGTCTAATTGACGGCTCCCATGAGCCTACGAGCTGACGAGCTCTGGTGATGCACCTGTTCGCCTACTGAGTGGTACAAAAACCTGTGAAGAAGTTCGGCGGCATTTCAAGCAACCCCTTCAGATATATTTTCTCTCTGCTGATGACGGCCGAAAGCCAGAAACACGTGTCCAGAGATACGGCACTTGCTGCACCTACTTAAGGTGAAAGACTTTTTGAAAAATGTCTCTATCTTTAAATCAAATGACTGCATTTACCATGATGCATTGGGGCTATTTTATGCTGGAGTGTGAGGCAGTGTGCTCCCTTTTTTTGTGTGTCTAATTGACGGCTCCCGTGAGCCTACGAGCTGACGAGCTCTGGTGATGCACCTGTTCGCCTACTGAGTGGTACAAAAACCTGTGAAGACGTTCGGCGGCATTTCAAGCAACCCCTTCAGATATATTTTCTCTCTGCTGATGACGGCCGAAAGCCAGAAACACGTGTCCAGAGATACGGCACTTGCTGCACCTACTTAAGGTGAAAGACTTTTTGAAAAATGTCTCTATCTTTAAATCAAATGACTGCATTTACCATGATGCATTGGGGCTATTTTATGCTGGAGTGTGAGGCAGTGTGCTCCCTTTTTTTGAGTGTCTAATTGACGGCTCCCGTGAGCCTACGAGCTGACGAGCTCTGGTGATGCACCTGTTCGCCTACTGAGTGGTACAAAAACCTGTGAAGACGTTCGGCGGCATTTCAAGCAACCCCTTCAGATATATTTTCTCTCTGCTGATGACGGCCGAAAGCCAGAAACACGTGTCCAGAGATACGGCACTTGCTGCACCTACTTAAGGTGAAAGACTTTTTGAAAAATGTCTCTATCTTTAAATCAAATGACTGCATTTACCATGATGCATTGGGGCTATTTTATGCTGGAGTGTGAGGCAGTGTGCTCCCTTTTTTTGTGTGTCTAATTGACGGCTCCCGTGAGCCTACGAGCTGACGAGCTCTGGTGATGCACCTGTTCGCCTACTGAGTGGTACAAAAACCTGTGAAGACGTTCGGCGGCATTTCAAGCAACCCCTTCAGATATATTTTCTCTCTGCTGATGACGGCCGAAAGCCAGAAACACGTGTCCAGAGATACGGCACTTGCTGCACCTACTTAAGGTGAAAGACTTTTTGAAAAATTTCTCTATCTTTAAATCAAATGACTGCATTTACCATGATGCATTGGGGCTATTTTATGCTGGAGTGTGAGGCAGTGTGCTCCCTTTTTTTGTGTGTCTAATTGACGGCTCCCGTGAGCCTACGAGCTGACGAGCTCTGGTGATGCACCTATTCGCCTACTGAGTGGTACAAAAACCTGTGAAGACGTTCGGCGGCATTTCAAGCAACCCCTTCAGATATATTTTCACTCTGCTGATGACGGCCGAAAGCCAGAAACACGTGTCCAGAGATACGGCACTTGCTGCACCTACTTAAGGTGAAAGACTTTTTCAAAAATTTCTCTATCTTTAAATCAAATGACTGCATTTACCATGATGCATTGGGGCTATTTTATGCTGGAGTGTGAGGCAGTGTGCTCCCTTTTTTTGTGTGTCTAATTGACGGCTCCCGTGAGCCTACGAGCTGACGAGCTCTGGTGATGCACCTGTTCGCCTACTGAGTGGTACAAAAACCTGTGAAGACGTTCGGCGGCATTTCAAGCAACCCCTTCAGATATATTTTCTCTCTGCTGATGACGGCCGAAAGCCAGGAACACGTGTCCAGAGATACGGCACTTGCTGCACCTACTTAAGGTGAAAGACTTTTTGAAAAATTTCTCTATCTTTAAATCAAATGACTGCATTTACCATGATGCATTGGGGCTATTTTATGCTGGAGTGTGAGGCAGTGTGCTCCCTTTTTTTGTGTGTCACTTTTAGAGATCCTGGATTCTCTTCTTCCAGACATTTAAAAAATAATGAAGAAGTAGATCTGCTTCTGGTGGTTCATATTGTGAGTAGTGAAGGGTTTCTGTGGCTACAGATGTGCATTCTGTAGTGGGAGTTGCAGGTGTTGTTTGTTAGTAGATTTGATTAGCTGTGTGTTAACAGCTGTGTCCATTAACATTGATGGATACATCTGACGTTGGAAACCCTGTCCGACATTGCCATCCTCCATTGTGAGGGTCTGCCACCATACCACCATACAAACATTGCTGGAGTGGTGACCATGATTCTCAGGGGGCTTTATGGGAAATAAGTGAAGTTTAGCCAACTGACTCCCCTCCATCATGACGTAAGGAAGTTCATCAGGCCAGACCCTAGATTCGAAGGATGGATGTCAACTGGCCTGAAGCAGGGATCAGTCACTTCATGATAGAGGAACAACTCCAATTGCCAAACTCTAAATCAGGACCATAACCATTAAATATATGGTTTATTGAGAGCTAGCCTCACAAGGCTGTACCTATTCTGTAGTTTCAAAATTTGACAAATAACCTTCTCATATATTTAGCGAGAGCTGCTTCATACAATTTCAATCTCCCACTGGGGGAGTGACACTGTGTACCAAAAATATTCCTCTTTTCAGTCACTAATACCAATGATAAACATAATTTGGGAAGACATTCGACCAGTAGTAGTCACAATTAAATCAAGACATGCCAAACATAGAGACCATTTCAGCCTAAAACTCAAATGTGATAGAAAAACATAACCATCCACCTAATGCTCCTAAAACACATGATTCAAGAAGCTAAAATCAGCTACAATTAACAAAATAATTAAAAGTCCGGCTGTCACAAATTAGTCATCAGGATAAGAGTCCAGTACAACGTATACAATTTATTTTTTTGCTAGAGCAACATCAAATTTAAATCAAGTGTATACCTCTCAGACCCATTGTAAACAGAGTTGTGCACACGACTCCTGGTTTCAACTTATTGTACTCTTATCTATCTACTCTGCCTCCACATCAAAATCTTTGCTCAGCCCAGGCATCTTTGATGTCAGTTGTTTATGGGTAGCCAGTGGAGGTCTTTCAGGTACCGTGTTATGTAAATGAGGTGTGGGAGGTTGAGAATGATTCTGAAAACTGAGTTCTGAATGGTCTGCAGCCTTCTGGTGTATTCCTTTGCTCAACCTGGAATAAAGAGTGTTCCCATAGTCCATCTTGCTTGGGACCAGGTTGTGGTTGATGGTTTTCTGCGTGCTTGCTGGGACCCATTTGAAAATCTTCCTCAGCATCTTTAGAGAATGGAAGCGTGAGGCAGTGACGGCATTAGCTTGGGTGGTCATGTTAAGTTTGCTTCTGATGACACATGAGGTTTTTGGCAAGGGTGGTGGAGGTAGGTGTTGGCCCTAACTTTGTTGGCCACGAGGTGGGATTCTACGGTCAAGTTCTCTACTGTTATACAGTTCCCACTAACATACCAGGACTGCGTATTAGGATGATAGAACTTCAGAATGGGGGGAACTGAATCCATCTGAATAAAGAGAAAGAGGGACCGGGAGATTAATGGTCCAGTGTACAATCTCCTAATAATAATCCTAATAAGTGAAAGGGTACACTGTTCCAGAGAAGAGAGAGGGGGACCTAATCCTACAGGAGCGAGATCCCTCATGCATCACAGTGGATGACCGGCTTCATCATCGGGAAAGCTCCTCATCAGGCTGGCACTGCAATGCCTGACGGGCTCCCCGGAGGGGGCTCTTGACCGTGTTGCTCTTAAAGTAGCTAATGGAATCAAGTCATATAGGTAGAATACCCTATTCCAGGTACCTGAGCAATATGGAGAGAAAGAGTAAAATTGGTTATCCATCTAGGGAATACATCGTGAATTTAATCAGTATTAGTAGGATGGAAACCAAGATTAAAATCAAGGTGAGAGTAAAAAGGTGAGTAATAATGCTCACTTACTCTCAACAAAAACACGAGAGGGCCAGACCTATTATAGTACCTCTAGTCGTGGGTCTACATGTTTCGCGTCTAGTGGTCCAGCCGGATCCATTGACGCTTCATCAAGACCAAAACACAAATGGACAACTTCTCCAAACCATAAATTAGTGCAAACCCTAATAGGGGGGTTGAAAGACAAAAAGCAGTCACTTACTTTTAGTCTACTTGCTATGTCAAAAAAAGGTCGCCCTAAGAAAAAAATAAGAAAAACACATATAGAAATAGTGCCCAAAATAAAACTGAACAGAGTGCACTTGTGAATTTTGTGATTAGTGCATAGTCACATAATAGTATGAATTAATGGGGCTTACCATCCCCAGTTTCAGGATAGAGCTCCTTAGGAATCACATGTCAGGAACTGTAACTGACACTCTGTGTGTAGTGATCATGAAAGAAATAGTATTATCAACAAAATATCACAGTAACAATGATAAACAGCCAACAATTGCTGCATTATCGCATAAAACCAATACACACGTTGATGAGAGCTAAGATTCCCAAACAGTAGCAATTCTGTTGTTACCTAGTATGTTTAGCGCCAAGTACTCAACTCATGTATGTCAAAGACCTGACAAACACACTGTCCAGTGGTTTTGGAGCGAGAGAACTGTTAAAATACCAAGTTGTATTTCGCTTCAGCTTATGGACAGAGATATGTGCCACTAATCAACATTTAAAGTGGGTTGTATCAGACAGTAGTAAAATCAAGTGTGCCAGCGATGAGGGCACACAGAATGACAAATCGGTTCGAAAGGAAAACGAACCGTCAAATGTATGCACTAAATCGTATGAACCGGGGACAGCATGTAGAAAGCCAAACCTCAGGTCTAATGAGTGCAGAAGAAAAATAACTTACAATTTTGACGAGTTTGTAGGCCGTTAACCTACCCTCCTGACTGCGTTCCCGTTTAGAAGTAGACAGGCGCTCGTTGGAGTGGTAAAAAGCGTGGCAAGGACCCGAAAGTGGATGCCGGCTTGCACGCGTTCCAGCGGCAATTGTAATAAAAAAAGGACTCGGTCTCAACTAAAGGGCCGGTATCCCTTCTTATTATTACAATACCATAACTTGTGCAATGGTGGATTTTTAATATATGGTAATCCACAAGAGGAAATAGAATAAAATAAATCAAACTCATAGTGGAGTTAATTAGTTAATTCGTAAAAAAAGTCTATTAAAAAAAGAGAGAAGAAAAATGATGACCACTCTAAATCAATCTCATTGTGAAGACAACAGAGACTTGAATTTACAAAAGACCTTTCCAAGTTACAAGTTAACAGTGGTTAACAGTGGTTGAACACATAGAAATTACTGGGGTTGTCCTTAAGAGTATCAGCTAAGATGAGAGCGTAGTCATGGTATTTCATCATTCAGTCCCCGTATAGAAGTCCCTAATTTAAAGACTTTTGGGGCTTCCAAGATCACCCACCAAAGGTCATCCGGAGTATGTGAAGTATCTATGAAATGCGCACAGAGTTTAGTGGTCACCCTGCGACATCTAATATTACTCCTGTGTTCATTGATGCGTATCTTGACTGCTCGTGTAGTCATCCCAATATAACGCATTTCACAGGGGCAAGTAATCATATAGATTAGGGGCCAGATGTAGGAAAGGAATTGCAACTCGCAAACGGCAAAAACTGCCGTTTGCGAGTTGCAAATCACATTTTCCTATGCAGAAATGCATTCTGCGAGTCGGACCGACTCGCAAAATGCATTTCAGAATCGCAAATAGGAAGGGGTGTTCCCTTCCTATTTGCGATTCCTAGTGGTATGCAATACCATTTGTGACCGCATATGCGGTCGCAAATGGTGTTGCAGTTACCATCCACTTCAAGTGGATGGTAACCCACTCGCAAATTGGAAGGGGTCCCCATGGGACCCCTTCCAGTTTGTGACTGGACCCAAAAACATTTTTTCAGGGCAGGGAGTGGTCCAAGGGACCACTCCCTGCCCTGAAAAAATACCGAAACTAAAGGTTTCGTTTTTTTTTTAAGTGCAGCTCGTTTTCCTTTAAGGAAAACGGGCTACACTTAAAAAAAAAAAAACTGCTTTATTTAAAGCAGTCACGAACACGGAGGTCTGCTGACTACAGCAGGCCTCCATGTTTGCGAGTGCCCATAGTCGGTATGGGGCCGCAATTTGCGACCCACCTCATGAATATTCATGAGGTGGGTCATTGCGACCCCATACCGACTTGCAGACGGTGTCTGAGACACCGTTCTGCATAACATTTTGCGACTTGCAAACAGCGAGTCGCAATGACTCGCTATTTGCAAGTCGCAAAATGTTATTTTGCTACATCTGGCCCACAGTTCTTAGAATTGCAATTGGTATGTTTTTTTAAATGCCACCTACCAATAGGATCTAGGTCAAGTGACGTTATTAGTCTAGTTAATGTACAGACATTACAATGGCCACAGGCATGGTATCCTTCAACTGGAGGGAGGTCCCACAATGTTTCTTGAGTTGAAATATACTGAGAGATACGTCGGCGAGTGTGGACCACAATGTCTTTAATATTAGCAGTACGTTTAAAGGCCTCCTCCCCCACAACTAACAACATGGGTAAAGCAAGTCTTGGCTATTCTGCATCCTGAGGGCCTCGCAGGAGTAGCTGGAGGAATGGACTCTGGTAAGTCAAATCATTACTACTATATCCCCACCCTACCTGCATGCCATCACATACCCCCACCCTCGCCCTCACCCCCATCACTCCAACTCCTCACAAATGTCCCAATATCACAAACCGCCCATCCCAACACCAAGCCCTACCTGCAACGACAAAGCATGGACACCCATCACCAAAGCATGGCCACTGCACATACCCATACACCCCCCTAAACCATCATCACACAAGGTCCCACACAGGAATGCAAGCACTGGGGTACACGGTCACCCACCCACTGCACACCATGGCACACACAGATGCAATAATCATGTTTTTACACCCCTGCAGGACCCCTACCCAACGTCACCGGACAGGATGGTCAAGACATGTCCACACCACCAACAGAAGAAGCTCACAGTGATGACAGCAGCTCTGTCCAACTGGATCTAGACGACCAGCCCGGCCCATCTGGGACCTCGGGACAGTCGGTTCCCCTCACACTGGCACAGGCCACCACAGACCTTCCCCCCTCTGGAAACACCAGCACAGCACCCACCCAGCGGGCCCATACCTCTGTCCCCAGGACACGTCAATCAGCAGTGTGTCCACCACTACAGGGAACTCAGGCTAACCCACCACCCCAACCACAACAGGGACCTGGGGGCAGTGGTAGCGGGCACACAGTTCAGGGGACAGAGGCCCAGGGAAACAGGGGAACTGGGAGGGCTGCTGTGCGACAGGGAGAGGATAGGCCCAGGGAACCCACTCTCCACGAGGCCCTCTCCAACATCATGGGAGCATACCATCATCCCCAGGAGACGATGCCAACAGTACTGGCCAAGTTTCAGGAGACCCAGCGGCTGCAGGGGGAACAGTATTTGGGATTCAGGGAGGAACTCAAATCCATCAATTCCACCCTGGGCACTGTCGTAGGGGTGCTGAAGGAAGTCCTCAACACCAGGAGGGACACTGTGGCACAACAAGGGTCCCCCGACACTAACCTGGATGATGAACTGCCCACCACCTCCGCCTGCGCTAGTGTACAGAAGGCACCACCACAGGACCACCTGAGAGCGTAGTCCATGGTATTTCATCATTCAGTCCCCGTATAGAAGTCCCTAATTTGAAGACTTTTGGGGCTTCCAAGATCACCCACCAAAGGTCATCCGTAGTATGTGAAGTATCTATGAAATGCGCACAGAGTTTAGTGGTCACCCTGCGACATCTAATATTACTCCTGTGTTCATTGATGCGTATCTTGACTGCTCGTGTAGTCATCCAAATATAACGCATTTCACAGGGGCAAGTAATCATATAGATACAGTTCTTAGAATTGCAATTGGTATGTTTTTTTAAATGCCACCTACCAATAGGATCTAGGTCAAGTGACATTATTAGTCTAGTTAATGTACAGACATTACAATGGCCACAGGCATGGTATCCTTCAACTGGAGGGAGGTCCCACAATGTTTCTTGAGTTGAAATATACTGAGAGATACGTCGGCGAGTGTGGACCACAATGTCTTTAATATTAGCAGTACGTTTAAAGGCCTCCTCTCCCACAACTAACAACATGGGTGAAGCAAGTCTGGGCTATTCTGCATCCTGAGGGCCTCACAGGAGAAGCTGGAGGAATGGACTCTGGTAAGTCAAATCATTACTACTATATCCCCACCCTACCTGCATGCCATCACATACCCCCACCCTCGCCCTCACCCCCATCACTCCAACTCCTCACAAATGTCCCAATATCACAAACCGCCCATCCCAACACCAAGCCCTGGCTGCAACGACAAAGCATGGACACCCATCACCAAAGCATGGCCACTGCACATACCCATACACCCCCCTAAACCATCATCACACAAGGTCCCACACAGGAATGCAAGCACTGGGGTACACGGTCACCCACCCATTGCACACCATGGCACACACAGATGCAATAATCATGTTTTTACACCCCTGCAGGACCCCTACCCAACGTCACCGGACAGGATGGTCAAGACATGTCCACACCACCAACAGAAGAAGCTCACAGTGATGACAGCAGCTCTGTCCAACTGGATCTAGACGACCAGCCCGGCCCATCTGGGACCTCGGGACAGTCGGTTCCCCTCACACTGGCACAGGCCACCACAGACCTTCCCCCCTCTGGAAATACCAGCACAGCACCCACCCAGCGGGCCCATACCTCTGTCCCCAGGACACGTCAATCAGCAGTGTGTCCACCACTACAGGGAACTCAGGCTAACCCACCACCCCAACCACAACAGGGACCTGGGGGCAGTGGTAGCGGGCACACGGTTCAGGGGACAGAGGCCCAGGGAAACAGGGGAACTGGGAGGGCTGCTGTGCGACAGGGAGAGGATAGGCCCAGGGAACCCACTCTCCACGAGGCCCTCTCCAACATCATGGGAGCATACCATCATTCCCAGGAGACGATGCCAACGGTACTGGCCAAGTTTCAGGAGACCCAGCGGCTGCAGGAGGAACAGTATTTGGGATTCAGGGAGGAACTCAAATCCATCAATTCCACCCTGGGCACTGTCGTAGGGGTGCTGAAGGAAGTCCTCAACACCAGGAGGGACACTGTGGCACAACAAGGGTCCCCCAACACTAGCCTGGATGATGAACTGCCCACCACCTCCGCCTGCGCTAGTGTACAGAAGGCACCACCACAGGACCACCACACCAGCACCCCACCCCCTGCAGATGGAGAACCCCCGCAAACGGTCCCGAGATCCAGGACAAAGACAGAGAACGATGCCAAGACCCCGGTCAAGAAATGAGACCATCCTGATTGTCATCCTTTTGTCCCACCTTATCACCCTGTCCATCCTCAAACTGCCCCAGCTCCACTTCCTATGCCCCTTTGGACAATGCACCTGTGAGACTAATAGCTTGGAATCTGCCATGGACATTCCTCCACCATCACCCCTGACCATTGTACAACCCCCTCCAATATTGAGCACTTAAATAAACAGCCTTAAAGCACAAAACAATCTGGAGTCTGCCTGTGATTTTGAATTAGTGTATTAGCAATTACAATGACAAAATGCTCTTTGAAATGTAATGTCAACATACCTTTGTCACACAGCTCTAGTCCATGAGGAAACAAAGCAGATGTCACACAGTGGGACCCACATCTGTGAAATCATAAGCGAAAGTGAAAACTCAGTGACCATACACTGGGTGAAAAGGACAGACAGTAGAGAGGTAGTAGTGTTAAAGTACATGTAGCAGGCAGGTTTGTCTTCTTACCTGTGTCTCACTGGAAGTATTGCAGGATCACCAAGTTCCTGTTGTCGATTTCCTCTTCTTCTGCTTCCTCGTCTTCACTGTCCACAGGCTCCACAGCTGCCACAACACCTCCATCTAGACCATCCTCCTGCAGAAAAGGTAACTGTCGTAGCAAAGCCAAGTTGTGACGCATACAGCAGGCCATGATGATCTGGCACATCTTCTTTGGTGAGTAGAATACGGAACCACCTGTCAAATGGAGGCACCGGAACCTGGCGTTCAGGAGGCCGAAGGTCTGCTCTATAATCCTCCTAGTTCGCCCATGGGCCTCATTGTAGCGTTCCTTTGCCCTTGTCCTGGGATTCCTCACTGGGGTCAGTAGCCATGACAGGTTGGGGTAACCAGAGTCACCTGCAAATGGCGAGGGACAACTGTTAGATACACACTAACTCTTAGGGATATCCCCAGACCCAGACAACTATTCCCACTGATTTGGTTCCAGTTGCTCACCTAATAGCCACACACGGTGCCTCTGGAGTTGCCCCATCACACAAGGGATGCTGCTATTCCGTAGGATGTAAGCGTCATGCACTGCCCCAGGGAATTTGGCTTTAACATGGGAGATGTACTGGTCTGCCAAACACACCATCTTCACATTCATCGAATGGTAAATCTTCCGGTTTCTGTACACCTGTTCACTCCTGCGGGGGGGACCAAAGCCACATGTGTCCCATCAATGGGACCTATGATGTTGGGGATATGTCCCAGGGCATAGAAGTCACCTTTCACTGTAGACAAATCCTCCACCTGAAGGAAAACGATGTAGCTCTGCATGTGTTTCAGCAGGGCAGACAACACTCTGGACAACAGATTGGAAAACAGAGGCTGGGACATCCCTGATGCTATGGCTGTTGTTTGTAATGACCCACTTGCAAGGAAATGGAGTACTGACAGCACCTGCACTTGAGGGGGGATTCCTGTGGGATGGTGGATAGCTGACATAAGGTCTGGCTCCAACTGGGAACACAGTTCCAGGATTGTGGCACGATCATGCCTGTAGGTGATGATCACATGTCTTTCCTCCATTGTCGACAGGTCCACCAGCAGTCTGTACACCGGAGGATGCTGCCATCTTCTCACATGCCCCAGCGGACGGTGCCTATGGAGGAGAACAACGAGCACAGAGTCAACCAACTCTGAGGTAGGTAAACACAGCTTACTCAGAAAACTATTCATAAACCGAAATCTGCCTGTATGAGTTTTGAGCCAAGGCCTAGGTATGTGTGACGCAGTTAAAAGTAAAGCCATGTGGGCCCCTGAAATGGCGGCTGCCTGACCTGTAAAGTAGGACAATGGGATATGAGGTAACTGCGCTGGCGTTGTACACCATCGCGGTAGGCGGTCGACGACCACGGCGTAATTCTATATTGGTTAACATTGGACCCTATGGGTCCCAGGAGCCAATGGCGATGTACGCCCGTGGTGACGGTACGCACCGCCGCGGACGTGACCGGCATTTTCTATCTGTTCAATCACTCTATACCTGATCTTCGACAGGAGAGGACCTACACTTCAAGTGCTGCTGTAACCTCAGTCTGGAAGAGACAATGGCTCGTGCGTCTGGGGAAAGGGTCCATGCCTTCAGCACGGAGGAGTTGGAGAAACTCGTAGATGGGGTCCTCCCCCAGTACACGCTACTCTACGGTCACACTGGGAGCATGCTGTATTGGCAATGCCTGTGTGGAGTGGTGTGGATGAAAGTTAGGGTGGGAGGAGAATGAGGCATGCATGAAACGACGGTGAGTGCATGTGCCACATGGCAAGGGTAGGGATGAGGGCCAATGACTGTGATGGTGCAGTTGGTAATAACTTCTCTTTTTCCCCTGTACAATTCCTGTAGGTCAGCGCCCACCAGAAAATGGATATTTGGCGTGCCATCGCCAAGGACGTCCGGACCCTGGGGGTCTACCACAGACGGAGCACCCACTGTCAGAAAAGATGGGAGGACATTCGCTACTAGAGCAAGAAGACAGCAGAGGCCCAGCTGGGGATGGCCTCCCAATGTAGGAGGGGTGCCCGTCACACCATGACCCCCCTGATGTTCAGGATCCTGGCGGTGGCGTACCCGGAGTTGGATGGGCGCTTGAGGGCATCACAGCAACAACAACGGGGTGAGTACACTCTCATTCAGCTGATTCAGCGTGCATTGTAGGTGTCTGGGTGGGGGAGATGGGCTGTGGGTTCCCCTAGGTCAGGGCGAGTTTACTAGTTAAGTCCCCTTTTTCAGGCAGACCCTGTGGCACCCCACCCCACCTGGGTACAGTGCCAAGTACACCTAGTCAGGCTCCTGTGACATCCATGTGTGCAGAAATCGGCCATTGCCTTGTAAGCCATGTCCCAGGGATTGAATAGTGGACCCCAAGTGCACGGCGTAGTGCAGGGGGCTTCTGTGTCTGTCGTGTCCGCCAATGGTAGCGGTATTGCATGCACTCAACATGTCTTTCTCCTGTCTTCCCCCCCCTTTTTGTGGTCTCCCTGTACTTGTGTGCATTAGCATCATCAGGCAGAGGAGCAGTGGAACCAGAGCAGGAGGGAGCTGCATCCCACATGGCCCTGGAGGGTGAGACTACAGACTCCGAATTCACCAGTGGGACGGAGGGTGAGGGGAGCTCCACGGCGGGGACAGGAACTGATACCAGCGATACAAACTCCTCCTCTGATGGGAGCTCCCTTGCGGTGGCGGGCCCATCTTTTCCCCCAGCATCTACAGGTACAGCCGCCACCCCCCCTCCAGCACCGCCCTCCCAGCAGCCCCTCAGCCTTTGCCCCGTGCCCGCTCACCCAGGAGGGTGGGCATCACCTTCACCCCAGGCACCTCAGCTCCTGTCACCCCTGCTGCCCTCAGTGAGGAGGCAATTGACCTCCTCAGGTCCCTCACTGTTGGGCAGTATACCATTTTGAATGCCATCCAGGGTGTAGAGAGGCAGTTGCAACAAACCAATGCAGAATGGAGGGCATTCATTCTGGTCAGGCAGCCCTTCAGCAAGCTTTTCAGACACTGGCCTCAGCACTGATGGCAGCCATTGTCCCTGTCTCTTGCCTTCCCCCTCCAACTTCCTCCACCCAGACCCACACCCCTGTACCTCAGCCTATCCCAAGCACACCATCAGACCAGCATGCACACACCTCAACACACAAAGGAAGCTCAGGCAAACATAAGCACCACACATCCCATAGGCACTCACGCAAGCATCAGACACATGCAGACATACCAACATCCACTGCCTCCACTGTGGCCCCCTCCTCCTCGTCTCCTTCATCCCTCCCTGTCTCGTCTCCAATCACACCTGCATGCACTACATCTTCAGCCACTACGTCCATCACCAGCACACCCACCACCACACCCCGCTCACGTGCAGTCACCACCCCCACTCACATTCACACATCCCCTGTGTCCTCTCCCAGTGTGTCTGTCAGGCCACTACCCAAGGTACATAAATGCAGCCACACACCCACCCAACAGCCATCCACCTCACGACAGCCTCTAGCCCATGCACCTTCACCCAAAGTCAGCAAACGTACACCTCCTACGACCACTACCTCTTCCTCCACTCCAAACCCCCTCCATCTACCCGTCCCAGTGTTCCTAAGAAACTTTTCCTGTCCAACCTTGACCTCTTTCCCTCATCTCCCCACCCCGTAAGTCTCCTAGGGCCTGACTCTCCAGGTCCCAACCTAGCACCTCAGCCACAACATCGGCGGGACCAGTGGTGCCAGTAGTCACCAGATTATGGAGTGCACCAGGCAGCAGGGCAGGCAGTGTGGCAAGGAGCCACAGCATGGACAGTCCCCCACCTGTCAAGCATCAAAAGTTGGCCAGAGTCCGGCGGGAGAGGGGGAAGACACCAGCCACCAAAGCCGCTACCAGGGGTACAGCTGCGACACCTTCCAAGGTGGGGAAGGGGCACAAGAAAACCGGCAAGTCTACGAAGATCAGCACGGCAGAGAAGACCGCCATCAGCCCCGCTGCCCAGGAGGCGACCGCCAGCAGCCCCACTGCCCCAGACAGGACCACCAGCAGCAGCCCCGCTGCCCAGGAGGCGACCTCTAGCAGCCACACTGCCCCAGACAGGACCACCAGTAGCAGCCCCGCTGCCCAGGAGGTGACAGCCAGCAGCCTCACTGCCCCAGACAGGACCGCCAGCAGCAGCCCTGTTGCCCAGGAGGTGACCACCAGCAGCCCCACTGCCACAGACAGGACTGCCAGCAGCAGCCCGTTGCCCAGGAGGCGACCGCCAGCAGCCCCACTGCCCCAGACAGGACCGCCAGCAGCAGCCCCGCTGCCCAGGAGGCGACTGCCAGAAGCCCCAATGCCCCAAACAGGACCGCCAGCAGCAGCCCCGTTGCCCAGGAGGCGACTGCCAGCAGCCCCACTGCCACAAACAGGACCGCCAGCAGCTGCACCACTGCCAAGGACACCGCCTCCACAGACACCGCTGCCAAGGACACCGCCGCCACAAGCACCGCTGCCAAAGACACTACCGCCACAAGCACCACAGGCCCATGAGCACCAAAAGCTCTGACACTACTGAGGCCGCCCCGAGCAGGATGAAGCACTCGGGGCACAAAGCCCCCTCCAGAACCAATGGAGACTGTTATCCACTACCTCTGTCCTTGGCAGGATGAAGCACTCTGGGCACAAAGCCTCCTCCAGAACCAGTGGAGATTGACATCCACTACCTCAGTCCTTGGTAGGATGAAGCACTCTGGGAACAAAGCCCCCTCCAGAACCAGTGGAGTAAGGCATCAATCTATCAATCAATCAAATAAATTTGTAGAGCGCGCTACTCACTCGTGAGGGTCTCAAGGCACTGGGGGGGTAATCAGGGGGGGCAGGGAGGGTCACTGATCGAACAACCATGTCTTGAGGTTCTTTCTGAAAACCAGGAGGTCTTTGGTTTTACGAAGGTCAGTTGGGAGGGAGTTCCAGGTTTTGGGGGCGAGGTAGGAGAAAGACCTGCCTCCTGTGGTGGTGCGTTGGATGTGGGGGGACTGTGGCTAGGGTGAGGTAGGCAGATCGGAGGTTGCGTGTGGGAGTGTGGAAGTTAACTCTTTTGTTGAGGTAGGTTGGGCCGGTGTTGTGGAGGGCTTTGTGTGCGTGGATGAGGATCTTGAATGTAATTCTCTTGTCTATGGGGAACCAGTGAAGGGATTTGAGGTGTGGTGAGATTAGTTCGTGGTGGGGGAGGCCAAGGACGAGGCGTGCGGCTGTGTTCTGGATTCTCTGGAGTTTGCGTTTGAGTTTGAGTGTGGTGCTGCCGTAGAGGGCGTTACCGTAGTCCAGTCTGCTGCTGATGAGTGCGTGGGTGACTGTCTTTCTGGCTTCTGGGGGAATCCATTTGAAGGATTTTTTTAGAGTGCGGATTGTGTGGAAGCAGGAGGAGGTTAGAGCATTGATTTGCTGTGTCATGGAGAGGGAGGGGTCAAGGATGATGCAGAGGTTGCGTGCGTGGTTTGCGGGGGTGGGTGCAGGGCCTAGGGCTGTGGGCCACCAGGAGTCGTCCCATGTGGTTTTGTTGGGGCCGAAGATGATGATCTCGGTTTTGTTTGAGTTGAGCTTTAGGTGGTTAGTGGTTATCCAGTTGGCGGTGTCGAGGAGAGCAGCGTGTAGGTTGGTTTTGGCGGTGGTGGGGTTGCGGGTGAGGGAGAGGATGAGTTGGGTGTCATCTGCATAGGAGAGGATAGTGATTCCGTGTGCTCGGAGGATGTTGGCTAGGGGGATCATGTAGATGTTGAAGATTGTGGGGCTGAGGGAGGACCTTTGGGGGACTCCGCAGGTGATCTTGGTAGTGTTGGAGTGGAAGGGTGGAAGGCCTCTGGGTCCGGTCGGTGAGGAAGGAGGTGAGTCAGTCTAAGGCTTTGTGGCGAATTCCTATGTTGTGGAGGCTTGTGCGGAGTGTGTGGTTGCAGACGGTGTCAAAGGCTGCGGAGAGGTCTAGGAGGATGAGTGTGACGGTCTCGCCTTTGTCGACTTTGGTCCTGATGTTGTCAGTGCATGCAATGAGGTTGGTTTCCGTGCTGTGGTTTTTGTGGAACCGGGATTGTGTTGGGTCAAGAGTGTTGTTTGCTTTGAGGAAGTGGGATAGGCGGGCATTGACTAACTTCTCTGCAACCTTGGCGGAGAAAGGGATGAGGGAGATGGGGCGGTAGTTGGAGAGGATCTCTGGGTTGGCTTGTTTTTTTTTTAGGAAAGCAGTGATTTCCGTGTGATTCCAGGGGTCTGGGTAGGTGGCAGAGTCGAAAGAGGAGTTGATTATGTTGTAGAGTATGGGGGCGATGGTTGGGCTAGCTTTGTTGTAGATGCGGTGTAGGCAGGCGTCGGAGGGGGAGCCGGGGTGGATGGAGTTCATGATTTTTTTGGTTTCTTCGTGTGTGGTGGGGGTCCATGTGGAGAGTGTGGTGGGGGAGTCATGAGTGGAGGTTGGGTTGGGTGAGTGAGGGGTGTGTGTGGTGAGTGTGTGTGGTATGAAGCTGTTGTGGATGTCCAGGATTTTGTGGAGGAAGTGGTTGGAAAGGGCGTCACATAGGGGCTGTGGGTGTGTGTGGGGTCTATGTTGCTGGCTTTGGGTTTGGCAAGTTCATTGATGATGGTGAAGAGTTCTTTGCTGTTTTGAGAGTTGTTGTCAAGGCGTGTCTTGTAGTGATCTTTTTTGGCAGTGCGTATGAGTTGGTGATGGGTGCGAATGGTGGTTTTGAGGGTGGAGAAGTTGGTTGTGGAAGGTTCTAGTCGCCATATTTTCTCAGCTTGGCGGCATTTGCGATTGGAGTCTTGGAGTTCAGGGGTGAACCATGGGGCGTTCTTGATGATGCGGGTGGCGATGTGTTTTCTGAGGGGGGGCTAGTGTGTCTGCGCAGGTAGTGATCCATTTGGAGAGGTTGTGTGCTCCTGTGTTGGGGTCGTTAGCGTGGGAGGGGGGTTACGGGCCAGTTGGGAGTTTAGTCGTTCTGTGGGGATCTTGTCCCACATGCGGTAGGGTGTGGTGTGTTGATGGTAGTGTGTGGGGGGTTTGGTGAAGGAGAAGTGGACGCAGTGGTTGTCAGTCCAGAGGAGTTTGGTGGTGTGGGTGTATGCTATGTGTTGGCTTGCGGTGAAAATTGCGTTGAGCGTGTTGCCTGCTGAGTGGGTGGGTGCAGTGACCAGTTGTTTGAGTCCGAGATTGGTGAGTTTGTCTATGAGGGAGGTAGTGTTGTGGTCTTGTAGGATTTCTAAGTGAAAGTTGAAATCACCGAGGATGATGTAGTCTGTGGAGGTGAGGGCATGCGAGCTGATGCTGTCGGCGATGGTGTCACAGAAGGCGGGGCATGGTCCGGGTGGTCTGTAGATTAGTGTACCTCTGAGGGTGGAGTTGTTGTTAATGTGGATGAGGAAGTGCATGTATTCGGTGTTGTCAATAGTGTCTTGGGAGCTGGTGGTGACTTTGATGGTGTCTCTGTGTAGGATGGCGATGCCACCGCCTGGCCTGTTGAGGGGGTCTTTGTG
Source organism: Pleurodeles waltl (assembly GCF_031143425.1). NCBI lineage: Eukaryota > Metazoa > Chordata > Amphibia > Caudata > Salamandridae > Pleurodeles > Pleurodeles waltl. Next base: position 385,083,040 of record NC_090451.1, on the reverse strand, counting down.
TTGGAGTTTGTATCCCTTGGGGGTGGCTATGGCTATGTCGGGTTCTGAGGAGGGGTTGGTCCAGGTTTCCGTGAGGAAGGCGATGTCAGATGAGTGTGATGGGATGAGGTCCCAGAGTTCTATGGCATGTTTGTAAGGGGAGCGGATGTTGAGGAGCAGGCAGTTGAGGTGGTTGAGGTGGGTGGCATTGGTGTGGTGCGTGAGGGTGTTGTTGCGGGGTGTGTTCTGGTTGTGGGCTGGTGTGCTGCCGGGTTGGTTGGTGGGGGCAGGGTGGGTGAGTCTTGTGTTTGGGGTGTTGTGTTTGTTGAAGGTGGGGGCACTATGGTTGGTGTGTGGTGTGAGGGATGAGGAGCAGGAGAAGTGACAGGTGTGGCAGGTGAAGGGGCAATGAGTGTGTGTGGGGCTAGATGGGATGCATGTGGGGCAGGGTCCTGGGTTGAGAGAGTAGAGGGTGAGGGGGGAGTAGGTGTGTCTGAGAGGGCCAGGGGGACTGGCGCTGGGCGCGGTCTTGGCGTGGACGGGCGCAGACGCGCTTGCCTTTGGCGTGCCGCGGCTGCCATAAGAGGAAGGGAGGGTGGGAGTGGCAGCTGGGAGGAGGGAGGTCTTGATGAATGAGAGGGATGGGGGTGGGGCCACAGGGGGTGCAGAGGCAGGAAAACCAGTCAAACAAAGACGGTGAGGAGGAGGGTGGAGGCGGGAGGGGCCGCAGGGGCGCAGCGGCGGGAAAACCAGGCAAACAAGGATGATGAGGAGGAGGGGGAAGGCGGGAGGGGGCCGCAGGGGGCGCAGCGGCGGGAATACCAGGAAACAAGGACGGTGAGGAGGAGGGGGGAGGCGGGACGGGCCGCAGGGGGCGCAATGGCAGAAAAAACAGGCAAACAAGGATGGTGAGGAGGAGGGAGAGGCAGGAGGGGCCGCAGGGGACGCAGCGGCGGGGAAAACAGGAGACAAAAATACGGAGTGGAGGTGGCGCGGATGGCGGAGCGGGGAGCGACCTGTCTGCAGAAGCAGGGTCAAAGGTTGCTCCCTGTTATCGCGCCGCGGCTGTCATAAGAGGAGGGGAGGGTGGCAGCTGGGAGGAGGGAGGGCTTGACAAATGAGAGGGATGTGGGGGTGGGGCCGCAGGGGGCGCAGCGGCGGGAAAACCAGGCAAAAAAGGATGGTGAGGAGGAGGAGGGGAGGTGGGAGGGGCCGCAGGGGGCGCAGCGGCAGGAAAGCCAGGCAAACAAGGACGGTGAGGAGGAGGGAGAGGCGGGAGGGGCCGCAGGGGGCGCAGCGGCAGGAAAACCAGGCAAACAAGGACGGTGAGGAGGAGGGGGGAGGCAGGGGGGCCGCAGGGGACGCAGCGGTGGGGAAAACAGGAGACAAAAATACGGAGTGGAGTTGGCACGGATGGCGGAGCAGGGAGCGACCTGCCTGCAGAAGGCATCCACTATCTCTGTCCTTGGCAGGATGAAGCACTCTTGGCACAAAGCCCCCTCCAGAACCAGTGGAGATTGACATCCACTACCTTAGTCCTTGGCAGGATGAAGCACTCTGGGCACAAAGCCCCCTCCAGAACTAGTGGAGATTGACATCCACTACCTCTGTCCTTGGCAGGATGAAGCACTCTGGGCACAAAGCCCCCTCCAGAACCAGTGGAGATTGACATCCACTACCTCAGTCCTTGGCAGGATAATTTGGCAGGATGAAGCACTCTGGGCTCAAGGCCCCCTCCAGAACCAGTGGAGATTGACATCCACTTGAGAGATTGTGGATTTGCACTCCCCATGATATAGCAGTGGGCAAATCACCCACTGTAGAGACTTGAGAAACTGTGGCTTTGCACTCCCCAGGATATGACAGTGGGCAAACCACCCACTGTAGAGACTTGAGAGACTGTGGCTTTGCACTCCCCAGGATTGAACAGTGGGCCTGGGGCCCCCTCGTGGATTTGGCGTTGTGCACTCAACCGGCTGAGGTGCCCACCCTTTCCCTTCCCCCTTAGGTGCCTGTTTTATTTCCATCTGATGCCCCTGCAGTGTTCTCTCCGTCTTGTTCCGGTATCTTGTGTGGGCCTCGCCCATGCCTTTTGGGCTCAGTGATCCACGGACTATGATGGTGGACTCCCTTGGACTTGTGTTCTTGCTGTATTTAATTGTATATAGTATAACTGTATATATTTGTAAATATTTTGGATGTATGTAATTGAATATATCACAATTTTTCGACTCATTTCCTTTTGTCCTTGCATTCTTCCAGGGGAGTTTGGGGGGTGTAACTGTGATGTATCATGATGTATTAGCGTGTGTGTTGTAGTGGGTGAGGGTGGGGGTGTTGCGTGTGTGTGTCACTTTTTTTTCGTGTCGTAGGTGCAGTACTCACCGTGGTCTTCGCCGCCGGCGTTCGTGCTCCTGGTAGAGGAGCAGGAAGACAAAGGCTGGAAAAATCTGGAGCTCTGGTTCCATGGCGTCCTGGTTCCTCATGGGGTGTGCA